>NC_064617.1:282138755-283338755 GCF_023898315.1 Schistocerca nitens
TATATATATATATATATATATATATATATATATATATATATATATGTGTGTGTGTGTGTGTGTGTTTGTTTGTAACTTGTATATTTTACAGTGTTCTCCTGTTTTCAGAAACGTGTATAGTGGTCGACGCGAGCAAACCTCGTCCCGCGAGCTTGCAGTGTGACGGAAATCTCAGGATTTGAACTCAGAGCCGTCCAGGCCCCTTTAACGTGCGATTTCTCTATTCCATTCAACGAGAGGCTTGTTTTAGGCTGAAGATTTCCTACTGCCAAAGTTGAATTTAAGTTCACCCTTTGGATCATGTGTTTGTTAAATCGTAATAGATTAATGTTTGCTCGCGTCCATCATCACATGTTCATCAAATTGACGTTTTGCCTTAAGCTTGCATAAAATCTTCCGGACGTTGAGTGTAGTAGAATGCTAAGTGTAAACAGAACAATTAATAGTACCCTTCAGGCCAGATAGCATCAAATTAATTTTACCTTTTCAGTAAGTGTAAAACTGAGTGAGAAAGGCGATAGCTGACATTGTAAACATTTGATTATCTATTTCATCTATTATTTTGGTTGTTGTTACCGGCACGTAAAGGGACCGTTGTCACAAGTGTGACGGTTAATACTGTAAGCACTAATTGTGGATAGAGCCTTGATATGCAAATGATGTTAATTGATTATTGCTGCTGATGAATTCGTGTGTGTATGTGTAATCAATAAAGAAGTGTTGCAACTACAAACTGGTTGTGTTGCTGGTATACAAGGTTAGAGTGCGCAATCGCCACACCACTTGGTAGACTGGTTAATGCATTAATGCTACAAAACAAGTTAGTTTCATTTGAGGCCAACACAAATGAAACTAACTTGTTCAGCGTTAATCGGTCTCGGATCACCAGGTGCAAAACGGCACTGTACACTGTTTGTACGACGGTAAGTCATCCGCGATGTCATTTGACAAGCCGTAATGTAAGTGAACAGTATGGCTACCGAGAAGAGAAACCGTGTGCTGTTAGTGATACTGTATTATGTGAACAGCAGCAATTGCAGCACTGCATCGAGGGAGTATTGCTGACTGTAAAGTCTGAGAAGAGGACCGACGTCATTAAATGGTGTGAAGAAGGTCATAATATTCAAAAGCACGGCTGAGCTTGGTCTGACCTTGTGGAAGTTATTGACGAGGTCGCTGTTACTGTAACTGATAATGCAGCACCTGCCCTAACTAGAGTCAGTGCAGTTGTCCCTGCCACAATCAACAATATGGAAAGTTTTGCGGTGTATGTTATACTGGTTCCCGTAAGAGATCCAGACGGTGCAGCAACTGAAACCTCTGGCTCTGTGACAACTTCTGAATCTCATATTGAGTTTCTGGCAAGGGTCGAAGTAGATGAATGTGGCTGGGCAGCATTCTATGGAACAATGAGGCAATTTTACACTATAGGGTGCAGTGAACACATAGAACTGCCAAATTTAGGGTACTGATAAATAACGTGCTGTGCGTGAAAAACCACTGCACTCCCCATATGTGAACGTTTGCTTGGATTCACAAACACCTTCATTTTCTGTCCAGAGGGAGCGTCAGGTGTACTGTGACATCTGCGAGTCATCGAGACCTCCTGATACAGTATGTGATTCCAGTTTTGGGAGAGCGCAACTGTGTGGAAACCACTGTTTTCATGTAATGTGGGTAATACCCCAAGTTGCTCTCTCAGTGAAAGATCTACTTATCTCCAGAGGTTGCCCGATGCATGGCCTGCAAGATCACATTATCTGAATCCAAGTGACTTAAGGCTCTGGGAATATCTAAAAGAATGCGTTTACCAAGGGCGCGTTCCTTCTCTACCTGATCTGAAGGCCAGAAACACGGGAACACGGTGCTCTGATTCCACTGGAGCTGCCGCGAGCAACAGTTGATCACGTCGTTTTACGGACGCAGCATCTCGTCCACGTCGCCAGCGCTCATTCTGAAAAAAAAAATAAATAAATAAAAAATTAAAAAAATAAAATAAAATAAAAAAATTAACGGTATAAGCGGTGGTTAATAATACAATCAACATTATGACCTTCTCACTAGTTTGACCTTCCTGCTCACTTCCCGTTCTTAATCCATTACCAACGGAAATATTTCTGTACGTCTTTCTTGCATTCACAACGTTGGATTTGCACCTGGTGGTCAAAATTGGAATTAATTTTTTGCGATGAAAATGGGTTCTGCATTAACTCATTAGCATATAACGAAATTAAGCATGAAAAGGTCTGCAGGAGAATGGAAAGAAAAAAGAGATACTTCTAAGTGGTGGATATGAGGAAAGAACGAAGTTAAAGAAAGATGAGTAAATGAAAATGTACAAAGAAAGTGGTGATGGTTCAAATGGCTCTAAGCACTATGGGACTTAACATCTGAGGTCTACACTTCGCTAGACTTAGAACTACTTAAACCTAACTAACCTAAGGACATCACACACATCCATGCCCGAGGCAGGATGCGAACCTCCGACCGTTGCAGCAGCGCGGTTCCGGACTGAAGCGCCTGGAACCGCTCGGTCACAACGTCCGGCAAGAAAACGGTGAATTACTGAAAGAAACTGAATGTACTGGGCAGTTGCCGCGCGGGATTAGCGCAGCGGCCTCAGGCGCTGCAGTCGTGGACTGTGCGGCTGGTCCCGGCGGAGGTTCGAGTCCTCCCTCGGGTTGGGTGTGTGTGTTTGTCCTTAGGATAATTTAGGTTAAGTAGTGTGTAAGCTTAGGGACTGATGACCTTAGCAGTTAAGTCCCATAAGATTTCACACACATTTGAACATTTTGAACAGTTTCTTGTACTCACTAGATTACCACAGCAGAAGGCGAAAATAATCATATGATGATAGGATACTGATCAAAATGAAGCAGAAGGAGAAGAGTGAAGACAAACAGGTAGAACTGTTAATGTTAAAAAATATATCAGCTCAACCACTTGTTTATAGTGTAAAACAGTAAGATTGACGCGTTTCGGAAGTCAAGCTTCCATCATCAGAATAATAAAAAGTAAAAGAACCTGTTAAAACTCGCTAAAATGGAACATGCACCAGGCACAATAAAACTGATGATAAAATTAAAATGTCGTGGCTACTATGTTTTAATTTTATTATCAATTTTAGTGTGCCTGGTGCATGTTCCATTTTAGCGAGTTTTAACAGGTTCTTTTACTTTTTATTATTCTGATGATGGAAGCTTGACTTCCGAAACGCGTCAGTCTTACTGTTTTACGCTATATACAAGTGGTTGAGCTGATATATTTTTTAACATTGACATTCATAACCACGACTTCTCATCCAGTAGGGATAAAATCAAAGGTAGAACTGACATACTAAGCATAGCGATAGAAGAAAGACATTAGAGACAATCAGAAGTGACCTTCTTTCCTCTAGCGTAGTGTTTGTGTTAATAGTTCAAAGAGTGTAATTAATAAGAGATTTTCAGTTGTGTAGTAACCCACAGTTTAATCTCTCCCACGAACACCAACGAAGGCACAAAAACTAAGAACCATATTCGACTGACATATAATTGTTAACGGCAAATTAAACGTTCAGTTTGAGTCACTGCGAAGTGAATAGGAACTTGAACCATGAATTGGCGTTCAGTAAGGGAAGAAGAAGCTGCAAGCCACCTCTTTGGTCCCTTAGCTACTCAAATTTCTTTCGGCTCTTAGAATAAGGCCATTTTTCAGTAGGATTTGTGTCGTTGTGACACCAGATTTTAGGCGCAGCAACTAGATAGCTTGACGAAGCGGTCAATATCGAAGACGCAACAGAAGGACGTAAGGAAAGGAGACCTTGAGGAATCGGCCCATCCGTTCGCCCTTATACAGGCTGCGTAGCTGCAGCGTGTGGCAGAGGTAAACAAGCCTGGTTGACGTAACATCGGCTTTGCATTGCGCGGCCTTGCCGTGGCGGAAGGGTTCGACTTCTACGAACGCCGATACAGAGCAAACAAGGAAAAAAAATTGTTCTGATGAACTGCTGCGTGCGTGTTATTCAGCGTATGCTGCTGACGCTGCGTGACCATCTGTGATGTCAATGTCTCGGCCGTACGCATACTGCATCCTGTTACAGAACGCTTCGCAGTTCACGAGGCGCCGAACCGGAAAAGCAACGCTACTAAGCGATCCACGTTGCAGCCGTTCGTTCAACAGTGTATGTTTCATATCAGTGTTTTCACCACACGTTACTGTAACAAGATGAGGAATGTTTTCCTCGATAATTTTGCTTTCATCATTTCCGATTCGTCGAAGGCATCTCTTTTAAAACGTAAGTGTGGAGCGGTTGTTAAGACTCCTGTGGAGTTCGATTTCTTTGAGCTTTATGAACTTTCACTTTAAGTAAGGGAGAAAGTATTGGAGATTTCAGTACTGGCGTTAAATAAGAAAACATAGGATTCACTAATTAAGTTTCAGTTACTTCATGCTTAATCAAATACATATACTTCTATTTAGCAACTACAACTGATCGACTAAAAAACGCGAGATGCGCTAGATACAGGGATGGAAACTGATACGTTATATTAGTTTTACTTGACTTTAGGCCATGGACAAAACTTTGCTGTAATTACCGTCACAGAAATGCAAGGCCGGCCGGAGTGGCCGTGCGGTTCTAGGCGCTACAGTCTGGAGCCGAGCCACCGCTACGGTAGCAGGTTCGAATCCTGTCTCGGGCATGGATGTGTGTGATGTCCTTAGGTTAGTTAGTTTTAATTAGTTCTAAGTTCTAGGCGACTGATGACCTCAGAAGTTAAGTCGCATAGTGCTCAGAGCCATTTGAACCATTTGAACCAGAAATCCAAAATCGTAAATACACTGTTTCGCAACATTGAAGAAGCAAGAACTTTTAAGTACTATTTAATCCAACCAGCACATGTGCTTACAACTGCATAAACGAACAAGTGCAGCCCGATGTTCTACATCTTTATGAAGAATACGTGCTGTAAACTCTAGTCTTCCAACAATACAATGCCTACAACTATTTAATACAGCAAGCGAAGCGTAACAACATACATGAACGTAATTTCGTACGCGATCTATTCATTAGTGACCCTCTTAAGATGCATATACAGGGTCTCGAAAAAATATGGAAATACCACAAAGACAAGACACTGCGGTCGTGCGGTAGCGTTCTCGCTTCCCGCGCCCGGGTTACCGGGTTAGATTCCCGGCGGGGTCAGGGATTTTCCTGCCTCGTGATGACTGGGTGTTGTGTGATGTCCTTAGGTTAGTTAGGTTTAAGTAGTTCTAAGTTCTAGGGGACTGATGACCATAGATGTTAAGTCCCATAGTGCTCAGAGCCATTTGAACAAGACACTGCCGTGATTCCAGTCGTCCCGGATTGAATAAATACAGGTTCTGTACAGTTTTCCAGGCAATCTTATACCATTCTTGCTGCTAAACAGCGAGAAGTTGAGGTAACGACGATGGAGATGGATACCGATCACGCACAGTTCTCGCCAAGAGAGATAGATTGCTAAGGTTCAGTAATGCTGAGATCTGGAGACTGTGGTGACCGCTGGAGAGATGCGTCGAATCATCCTCGTGGCTGCAAAAGCAGCCCTGGACAATGAGAACTGTATGAACAGGGACCCTGCAGTCTTGTAACATGGAATCACCATTGTTGTTGTTGTTGTGGTCTTCAGTCCTGAGACTGGTTTGATGCAGCTCTCCAAGCTACTCTATCCTGTGCAAGCTTCTTCATCTCCCAGTACCTACTGCAACCTACATCCTTCTGAATCTGCTTAGTGTATTCATCTCTTGGTCTCCCTCTACGATTTTTACCCTCCACGCTGCCCTCCAATGCTAAATTTGTGATCCCTTGATGCCTCAAAACATGTCCTTCCAACCGATCGATCCCTTCTTCTAGTCAAGTTGTGCCACAAATTTCTCTTCTCCCCAATCCTATTCAATACCTCCTCATTAGTTACGTGATCTACCCACTTTATGCCGGCCGAAGTGGCCGTGCGGTTAAAGGCGCTGCAGTCTGGAACCGCAAGACCGCTACGGTCGCAGGTTCGAATCCTGCCTCGGGCATGGATGTTTGTGATGTCCTTAGGTTAGTTAGGTTTAACTAGTTCTAAGTTCTAGGGGACTAATGACCTCAGCAGTTTAGTCCCATAGTGCTCAGAGCCATTTGAACCATTTTCTACCCACCTTATCTTCAGCATTCTTCTGTAGCACCACATTTCGAAAGCTTCTATTCTCTTCTTGTCCAAACTGGTTATCGTCCATGTTTCACTTCCATACATGGCTACACTCCATACAAATACTTTCAGAAACGACTTCCTGACACTTAAATCTATACTCGATGTTAACAAATTTCTCTTCTTCAGAAACGATTTCCTTGCCATTGCCAGTCTACATTTTATATCCTCTCTACTTCGACCATCATCAGTTATTTTGCTCCCTAAATAGCAAAACTCCTTTACTACTTTAAGTGTCTCATTTCCTAATGTAATCCCCTCAGCATCACCCGATTTAATTTGACTACATTCCATTATCCTCGTTTTGCTTTTGTTGAATCACCATTAGGGAGCAAATAATGTATCCTGGGATGGATCTAACGGGGCAAAACGGTGACATACTCCTTACCACAAACGCGCTTGCAGAGCAACCATGGAACCCATGGAAAACCGCGATATGGCTGCCTAAATCACCACCAAAACCGCACTGTGTTTCACTTTTGGAACGTAAACTCGGCCAGAAGTTGGAAACAGTGTGAAATAAGATTTATCCGAACGAATGAGTTTCTTCGTTACTCCATAGTCCACACTGTACGGCTTCGGCACCATGATTTCCTGTTACAGGCATTTGCGTCCCTGATGGGTGGTTTCGGAATTCCGTCTCGCACTACTATTTCCAGTTTATGGGGGCTCCCTTTGTGTTGTTTTGGTGGTGAGAGGGTTCCCGAATGAGAGATTCAGTTCTGGGGTGACCTTTGCAGCTGTCGTCCTCTAACTTTCCGTACCATCCTGTCACGAACACTCAGCACACAATTTCGTCCGCCTTGTGACTTAGCGGGTGATATTGCATGGGGGCTTAATTATATATTATGCAAATAATTTTAATTTTCGTAGCTGACTGTACGGTTACGCAGTCTCGTAACCGGTTGGCCCTGACTGGTAAAGTACGCAATCTGACTGCAGAGAATAACAACAAAGAACGAAAAAAAATTTCCGTTAACACAATTAATTAATTAAGTCCCCAGCAACTATAAAACCTACGAAACAACAAAACACAAGTGTAGCTGTTCTGTGTGTGGAAGTGTGATTCAACGTACACATCTGGCAGAGTTCTTCCTCAATAAGACCAGATATTTTAAACACCATTTATACTGAAGTAATTAAAAAAAACAGAAATACTATAATTGCACATAGAAACCAGAAATACAGTCTAATACAAGAACACGAGCCAGATGCTTTGTTGACTGAACCTGTGACCAAGTGGCATTATTGTTTAAGACATTGAAATAATGAAAAAAAAGGAATTTTTTACCTTCATATATATTGACGAAAAGCACACTCTGATCATTACAGCATCCCCAATCCAACAACATCTGGTGTCTAGCCCATCAAAACAGTACTACAAGTTCTGAACAAGCACTCTCCATGGGAACTTCTCAACAACGACTCACCACTGCTACATCTCAACAAGCACTGCCTACTGCTACTTCTCAATAAGCACTGCTAGTGGAGGCGGCCGAATAATACTCTTTGGCGCAATCTCTGGCGCTGTGGCTCAGTGTAGCCACCTTTCAATATTTTGTCTCTTTTCCTGTATGTGGTATACAAGGTGATACGAAGATATGCAAATATTTTAATATGTTATTCTACAAGGAAAACTGGCAACGGCCTTGCCGCAGTGGATACACCGGTTCCCGTGAGATCACGGATGTTAAGCGCTGTCTGGCGTGGTCGGCACTTGGATGGGTGACCATCCAGGCCGCCATACGCTGTTGCCATTTTTCGGGGTGCACTCAGCCTCGTGATGATAATTGAGGAGCTACTCGACTGAATGGTAGCGGCATCGGTCAAGAATGCCATCTTCCGACCGGGAGAGCGGTGTGCTGACCCCACGCCCCTCCTATCCTCGTCCTCCGCCGGGGATGACACGGCGGTCGGATGGTCCCGGTAGGCCACTCGTGGCCTGAAGACGGAGTGCAAGTAAAACTAAAGAAAAAAGTTCATATAAACATAGGTCCACGAATGTTTAGTTATGGAGTTACGGCTAATGTAAGATTTTGCCTGAAATTTAGCAACTTTGCTAATATGAAGCCACTGCAAAATTGTACGAGGTTAAAGTACAGCACGATGCCCATTTATTTTGTTGTTACTGATCTGTTGAATCTAATAAAACATGTCCCAGACGTATATCTGCAGGCGTTTTCCAAAATATTCAGAGAAGCAAAGATGTAATTTTGTAAAATTTTTAATTTAATAACTATTTGGACCAATTTGTTTTTTAAGTTCCAGACATTTGCACGAATCTTTCAAAATGGCTCTGAGCACTATGGGACTTAACTTCTGAGGTCATCAGATCCGCTAGAACTTAGAACCACTTAAACCTAACTAACCTAAGGACATCACACACATCCATGCCCGAGGCAGGATTCGAACCTGCGACCCTAGCGGTCGCGCGGTTCCAGACTGTAGCGCCCAGAACCGCTCGGCCACTCCGGCCGGCACGAATCTTTCAACACAAGCTGTAGAGAATTTAATTCTGGAAAAGTGATGGTAACAACGTTAACTGAAATTGTATGAATGTGTCACATAATCTGCTTCTATTAATACTACAGCACACGTGAATTCATGTTAAACCGGAAAAAACTGAGCCGTGCGCGGCTCGGGTTCGTGCCGTTTAGTGCTTGACAGCTTTGTCTTTGCGGTGCCGCCACCTCCTTTTTTTATTCGATTTACTGGCACCACTACGTTGCTGGTTTGGTTGCCCGTGAGTGGCAGCAGCAGCGCTTATCGATAAGTGCACTGTCGTACTATCTCTGGAGCGACCGCTATTATTTTCGGGTCGTGGTCTGTCGGCAGCTGAGTCGGAACGCTGCGCCAGGGAGGTCCGGACAGCCAGTACTCGCCGACCGCTGGCGACACACATGGACTGTCCGTCGGAAGGAGACTGGAGCGGGAACGACCGTTGTTTGGTCGTTCGGTCGGTAGTCTCATCGGGCGACGTGTATTTGTTCTTTTGACCGTTTCTGCGCCTCGTCAGTTGGTCATCTTGCTGGACGTGGGTCGGTTCCTTCCTTGTGCAGAGATGTCGGATGGCCAAGGGGGCAAGTGTTCCCTCTGCATGGTTGGATCCGAGCCAGTGTGTCCGGGTCGCCGTGTCTCCGAGTTCCGGACGGACATCAGAGGAGTCGGGATGGAGCTGCGGTGAGCGGATAGCCGTGACTCGGCCGACCGTTGCCGACACATATACAGGGTGTTTCAAAAATGACCGGTATATTTGAAACGGCAATAAAAACTAAACGAGTAGCGATAGAAATACACCGTTTGTTGCAATATGCTTGGGACAACAGTACATTTTCAGGCGGACAAACTTTCGAAATTACAGTAGTTACAATTTTCAACAACAGATGGCGCTGCAAGTGATGTGAAAGATATAGAAGACAACGCAGTCTGTGGGTGCGCCATTCTGTACGTCGTCTTTCTGCTGTAAGGGTGTGCTGTTCACAACGTGCAAGTGTGCTGTAGACAACATGGTTTATTCCTTAGAACAGAGGATTTTTCTGGTGTTGGAATTCCACCGCCTAGAACACAGTGTTGTTGCAACAAGACGAAGTTTTCAACGGAGGTTTAATGTAACAAAAGGACCGAAAAGCGATACAATAAAGGATCTGTTTGCAAAATTTCAACGGACTGGGAACGTGACGGATGAACGTGCTGGAAAGGTAGGGCGACCGCGTACGGCAACCACAGAGGGCAACGCGCAGCTAGTGCAGCAGGTGATCCAACAGCGGCCTCGGATTTCCGTTCGCTGTGTTGCAGCTGCGGTCCAAATGACGCCAACGTCCACGTATCGACTCATGCGCCAGAGTTTACACTTCTATCCATACAAAATTCAAACACGGCAACCCCTCAGCGCCGCTACCATTGCTGCACGAGAGGCATTCGCTAACGATATAGTGCACAGGATTGATGACGGCGATATGCATGTGGGCAGCATTTGGTTTACTGACGAAGCTTATTTTTACCTGGACGGCTTCGTCAATAAACAGAACTGGCGCATATGGGGAACCGAAAAGCCCCATGTTGCAGTCCCATCGTCCCTGCACCCTCAAAAAGTACTGGTCTGGGCCGCCATGTCTTCCGAAGGAATCATTGGCCCATTTTTCAGATCCGAAACGATTACTGCATCACGCTATCTGGACATTCTTCGTGAATTTGTGGCGGTACAAACTGCCTTAGACGACACTGCGAACACCTCGTGGTTTATGCAAGATGGTGCCCGGCCACATCGCACGGCCGACGTCTTTAATTTCCTGAATGAATATTTCGATGACCGTGTGATTCCTTTGGGCTATCCGAAACATACAGGAGGCGGCGTGGATTGGCCTCCCTATTCGGCAGACATGAACCCCTGTGACTTCTTTCTGTGGGGACACTTGAAAGACCAGGTGTACCGCCAGACTCCAGAAACAATTGAACAGCTGAAGCAGTACATCTCATCTGCATGTGAAGCCATTCCGCCAGACACGTTGTCAAAGGTTTCGGGTAATTTCATTCAGAGACTACGCCATATTATTGCTACGCATGGTGGATATGCGGAAAATATCGTACTATAGAGTTTTCCAGACCGCAGCGCCATCTGTTGTTGAAAATTGTAACTACTGTAATTTCGAAAGTTTGTCTGCCTGAAAATGTACTGTTGTCCCAAGCATATTGCAACAAACGGTGTATTTCTATCGCTGCTCGTTTAGTTTTTATTGCCGTTTCAAATATACCGGTCATTTTTGAAACACCCTGTAAATTGAGTGGGGACGACCGTGGTTGGTCGTTCGGTCGGTCGTCTCATCGGACGACGTGTATTTGGTCGCCGACCGCTTACGGAAAATCTGTGTGTGTCGACTTGTGATTTCTCCCTTGTTGTTCCACAGTGATTGGTTTTACGATTGTCGGATTTCTTGGTGCAAGTGTTTACGTGGAACTGTGTGTAGCTTCTGTGGTTTCCACTGAGCAGTTATGAATGCTGTCTGCGTACTTGAGTAGGGAGTCGGTCGGTTGGGACAATCCGGCACGGCGTGTAGTTCGGCAGCCTTTGATGTTGTTCATGTTTTTGAGTGGTTATTGCGCCTTGGCTGTATTTAGACGCCAATATTTGAAGACGTAGTGCTGCTGGTATCTTCGTCCTTGCTGACATTTTCCGTTGTCGTGTCGTTGGTCGGGCGGAACGGAATTGATTAGGTGGTTGGTCGGTCATTCAGCCGTCCCTGGATATAGTTGCCATCCGATTATTTAATCTTACTTTTGGCTGCCTGTGTCACTTAACTTTGAGTTACCTTCTCAGGCCGACCTTTGGAACACTTCTGAGCACCACTGTTCTGTTTGTTTTAGATTGCGATTTTCTTTTAGTCTGAAGTACTGTGCGAGGCCTTCAGCCGTCTATTAGTTTAGTTTGTTTTAATTTTAAAATAAGGCCTTCAACCGACTTAAACTAAGCTTTCAAGATTGATCTGTTCAAAATTATTTTAAAAATGAGCTTTGGCTCCATTTGTAATCTCTGTTATCAAGGCCTTAAGCCTTGAGTTGTTCAATGTTCAGTATGTGGCCTTCAGCCGAGCTTTTACGTGAAATGTTTTTAAGTACGGCCTTCAGCCGCGTGTATTCCTTAAGGCAATTTTAATAACTTGTGTTCGGGCTTTCAGACGTATTGTTCTCAGTCCTTTTAAGGGCATGTCTGATTAAGTGTTTTTAGGAAAATAAAGTTTGTGTGTTTGTGCAACAGACAGTAACTGATTTTGGCCCCTTTACACAATCATATACACTCCTGGAAATTGAAATAAGAACACCGTGAATTCATTGTCCCAGGAAGGGGAAACTTTATTGACACATTCCTGGGGTCAGATACATCACATGATCACACTGACAGAACCACAGGCACATAGACACAGGCAACAGAGCATGCACAATGTCGGCACTAGTACAGTGTATATCCACCTTTCGCAGCAATGCAGGCTGCTATTCTCCCATGGAGACGATCGTAGAGATGCTGGATGTAGTCCTGTGGAACGGCTTGCCATGCCATTTCCACCTGCCGCCTCAGTTGGACCAGCGTTCGTGCTGGACGTGCAGACCGCGTGAGACGACGCTTCATCCAGTCCCAAACATGCTCAATGGGGGACAGATCCGGAGATCTTGCTGGCCAGGGTAGTTGACTTACACCTTCTAGAGCACGTTGGGTGGCACGGGATACATGCGGACGTGCATTGTCCTGTTGGAACAGCAAGTTCCCTTGCCGGTCTAGGAATGGTAGAACGATGGGTTCGATGACGGTTTGGATGTACCGTGCACTATTCAGTGTCCCCTCGACGATCACCAGTGGTGTACGGCCAGTGTAGGAGATCGCTCCCCACACCATGATGCCGGGTGTTGGCCCTGTGTGCCTCGGTCGTATGCAGTCCTGATTGTGGCGCTCACCTGCACGGCGCCAAACACGCATACGACCATCATTGGCACCAAGGCAGAAGCGACTCTCATCGCTGAAGACGACACGTCTCCATTCGTCCCTCCATTCACGCCTGTCGCGACACCACTGGAGGCGGGCTGCACGATGTTGGGGCGTGAGCGGAAGACGGCCTAACGGTGTGCGGGACCGTAGCCCAGCTTCATGGAGACGGTTGCGAATGGTCCTCGCCGATACCCCAGGAGCAACAGTGTCCCTAATTTGCTGGGAAGTGGCGGTGCGGTCCCCTACGGCACTGCGTAGGATCCTACGGTCTTGGCGTGCATCTGTGCATCGCTGCGGTCCGGTCCCAGGTCGACGGACACGTGCACCTTCCGCCGACCACTGGCGACAACATCGATGTACTGTGGAGACCTCACGCCCCACGTGTTGAGCAATTCGGCGGTACGTCCACCCGGCCTCCCGCATGCCCACTATACGCCCTCGCTCAAAGTCCGTCAACTGCACATACGGTTCACGTCCACGCTGTCGCGACATGCTACCAGTGTTAAAGACTGCGATGGAGCTCCGTATGCCACGGCAAACTGGCTGACACTGACGGCGGCGGTGCACAAATGCTGCGCAGCTAGCGCCATTCGACGGCCAACACCGCGGTTCCTGGTGTGTCCGCTGTGCCGTGCGTGTGATCATTGCTTGTACAGCCCTCTCGCAGTGTCCGGAGCAAGTATGGTGGGTCTGACACACCGGTGTCAATGTGTTCTTTTTTCCATTTCCAGGAGTGTAGTTTCACAATACATTCACAATAACTGTTCAAAATGTCTCCACCGAGTTCAATGCATTTAGCTGGACGTGTATAAGCAGATTTTGTTCGTCGTTTCAGTTTCACAGGATTGTTCTTAATTTCGTCTACTGCATTCATAATGCGAGCAAGCGATGCCTCACGTGTAGCATTACCATCACATTTGCCACAAATGAAGACCATATCGGCGTATTCCTAAGTCGTATATTTGAAAGACATCCCTATTTCATAAATAATCTACAAACTACAACAGTTACTATGTGGTTTCACTTAAATACACAGTTGTCATTATGTTCTTTCACTGAACAATACAGAAAACTAACTCGTTCCAAAGTTAGGAAACGGCTGAAGCAACTCACTAACGGTTGCCAACAATGGCGTAAACGTTTCTAGATTCTTAATGGAAAGTAAACAAATTTGCTTGTATACACGTCTGGGACATGTTTTATTAGATTCAACAAATCAATAACAACAAAATAAATGAAAATCGTGCTTTACTTTAATCTCGTACAGTTTTACGATGGCTTTATATTACCGAAGTTGCTAAATTTCAGTCAAAATCTTTCATTAACCGTAACTCCGTAACTAAACATTTGTGGACCTATATTTGTAGGAACTTTTTTCATTAGTTTTACTCGCAGAATAAAATATTAAAGTATTTACATATCTTCGTGAATCGCCCTGTATATCTTCGATACGGTGCCTCTTGAAACACCAAACATTTCGAATTCCTTGATTACGCAAGCACACATCCACGAACACCAACAATTTGCCCACGTTCGAATTCATCTAACTCCGGCATAATGAGCTCACAACCGCATACATAGAACACTGTACTGGCTTCGACTGACACTTGCAACGTATTGACGACATTGAACAGGCACAGTTCGTGGTCAAAAGCAACATCGCGACCTGCAGGCTTGGCTGGCAAAACTTTTGGACTTCTTTCCTCTCAGAATTGAGGCCATTATCAGATGTATAGGCGGTACTACGTGGTATTACACAGCCCCGATGCAGGGCAGAGGCACAAGAAGAAGAAGTAAACATTGCCTCTTCTATTACGCTGCCTTGTGGCACACCATCTATTACTTTAGTTTCTGTAGAGTGTTCGGCGTCCAGTATAATTTACTGGATAGTTTAAGTCAAATATCCTTTGAACCAGCCACACATCTGTGAAAATGCTTTGTATGGTCCTACCTTCGACATGTCGATAATGTAGTAACTGTCGACCTACGAAAATCTAAGAGGAAGGAATCTATTGGTAAACTTCCGTCTATTATTTTCAATTATCGTGTATGAGAACAGGTGTTGCAGTTCAAGGAGTGTCTTTTTTTTTCGAAATCATGCTGATATATACAGGGTAATTATAAGTAAAGTTAAACTTTCAAAAAGCTGTAGAAATAGCACCACTGGTCAGAATGACGTCAAATTGCAACGGAATATTGTCGGAGAAGGAGGAAACGTATGGCAGAAGAAACAAAAGTAGTGTGAAAATAGATCAACAGATGGCGCTCTATGTGTCACAATACGTAAATGAAAACACCTGTCACGCGCACGACCCATTGAAGTTGCTATAAACACGGCGGGTATACGGCTTTTCCTCCCTTCGCGTCTGCGAAGTTCGCCATGACTGTCCCAACCCAGGATCGCGCTCTGCCTGTAAAGCTGTATTACAAGAATGATGACTGTGCACACGTCGCTCTGCAGAAGTTCCGGACACTGAAGGGTTTGAAAAAAGGCGTTGGTCCGACGACTGCCGTGGGTCTGGAGAAAATGATTCGCAAATTCGAAAAGGCAGGTTATTTTCGTCTGCAACCTGATAGAGGGAGGAAACGAATTGATTCGACGTCAATGGAAGTAGTGGCCACTGCAATGCAGGAGGAGACGAATGGTGGCGTGCAAACGTGTAGTGCACTGAGAATTTCCCGAACATTGGACATAGCCGTGAGCACGGTGAGTAAAATCCTACGAGACATCCTTCTTTTCTATCCATTCAAAATTACCCATGTGCACGAGTTGTTTCCTGTTGACGTGTAGCAAGAGAGACCTATGCTTTAGAATTTCTTGCTCGCGTGGAAGCGGACAATGATTGGCCATGGAAAATTTTGTGGACGGACGAAGCGCACTTCCATCTGACAGGATATGTCAATACATAGAATTTTCGAATATGGGCAACGGAAAATCCACACGCAAATCAACCAGTACCAGTTCATTCTGAAAAGATAAATATGTGGTGTGGGTTTACGGCATCATTTATCATATGCCCATATATTTTCGAAAAGTCAGGTGCTTCCCGTCCCGTTACCTGTATCGTCACTGGTAAGCGCTATGAGTGTCTTTTGCGCAACCACGTTATCCCAGCTCTCCAACAGCGTGGGAGTATGGATGGGATCATTTTTATGCAAGATGGCACACCTCCGCACATTGTAAATCCAGTCAAGCAGCTACTGTAGCTCCATTTTGGAAACGCTAGAATTATCAGCCGCCATATCCCTACAGCCCGGCCGTCCCTATCACTTGGTCTTAATCCGTGTGACTTCTGGCTGTGGGACTATCTGAAAGATATTTGTTCATCGTTTCCGATTGCAAACTTAGCTGCATTGAATGCATGCACTGCGAAGCACATTCTGTACGTGACTCCAGAAACACTTCTATCAGTTGTGGAACATGTTTTTCCTCGATTTCAGCTTGTTGCAGAAAACGGTGGACATATTTTGCGCCAGTTAAAATCCTATTTGATTTTGATGCTTTTTATGCGGCTTTTGGCCTCAGGACGATTAAAAACCGGTATTTCCCATCCAATGTGATATGACCTCCCCCTGGTGGACAGGCTTACGTAACCTACAGTATCACACCTGTACACCTATACACACTGAGTAGTACAGTCTGTTCAACGTCAAACGTACACCTTAGGCATTGTTGTACGATTCATTTGTCGTTTGTAGTCGACCACTATTAAATTATGATGCTTACAGCGCCATCTATTGCTACATTTGGTAACTATTTATTTTTCTTCTGCCATATGTATTTTCCCTTTTCCGACAATATTGCGTTCTGACCAGTGATGTTAGTTCTACAGAGGTTTGAAAGTTTAACTTAAATTATAATCACTCTGCAGATATTAGTTTTTTCTCTTTCTGGAACGCTCAGAATGTTTGAGGTTTTTATGTGCTTTGTATACGCATTTCTCTAATGCTACGGCTCTATGTTGCTTCGCGCTTTGCATTAAACTTAGCATAGAAGATTCTGCAACAAAAAAGATAAAAGCAGATCACCTTCTGCCTTGAGTAAGAAATCTCTGCAGATATTAGTTTTTTCTCTTTCTGGAACGCTCAGAATGTTTGAGGTTTTTATGTGCTTTGTATACGCATTTCTCTAATGCTACGGCTCTATGTTGCTTCGCGCTTTGCATTAAACTTAGCATAGAAGATTCTGCAACAAAAAAGATAAAAGCAGATCACCTTCTGCCTTGAGTAAGAAATCTCTTAACAGAAGTTTGTGTGCCGTCTCAGGGTGCTAGTAACCACGTCTGCCCACCAGTTAATGTACTCAACTCAATGCTCTACTTCCACAGTTTTATTCATAGTTAGTCTCAGGCGAGTTAATTGTGGTTAACACTAGAGACATGTAGTTGTTGGGAACACACAAATCTACATCCTTTTCTTCCGAAAATGTCACTACAATGTTGATTCAGGCGGACGCAATGGAAGACATTTATTGCTTGGACGAGAGATCATTCCAGGGCTGTGTCGTATAAGGTGTGTCTAACATTGTAGATGAGAAACAGATTCGTGTACGTGTTTATTACCGTTTCCGTTACATTGTATATTTTAGCGCAATTATATTTTTTACCAGTAAAAATTGAGCTATGAGGAAGCTTCCACCTCTGTCCACAGATTCTCCCAGGGATAACGTTTTATGCTAATCCCCCCCCCCCCCCCCCGAGCAAGCTGGTAACGAAACATGATCCTTCCTCCACAATGTGAAGAAATCATGTCTTGATCTCAACACCCCACTCACACTCGTCTCCAATCTTTATAACAAGTTCTAACGATCCTTCACTTACATCTTTTTAACTGTGACATAATGTCAAGTGGCGTCTGCTAACTTTCGTGGCCTTGCTGTTGTAACCTTGAGCTGCTATAGACGTGTAAGCTATGCGCATGTAAGGTCTAAGGATGTGACACTTTCCTCCTGGAAAAAAAAGTGAAGAAAACGATTAGCACCCCTGAAGGTAGGAACAAAAAATATTATAGGCATTCACACGTTTCCTTTAATCAAGTTGATTCAAGCAAGAACTATTCCTCAACACTTTTGGGGGTAGAATTACTGTAACTTTTGATAATGAAATTCAAGCAAATGTAAATCTTTAACTTTTCACGTTACTGTTCCAAGACATTAAAAGCCAATTAACTAGGATAAAATTAACGCTGCGAGTGTTATTGGTAAATATGCAAATCTGGTAACTGCACCGTCAGTTGGGGCTTTTTCAATTTTACTGGCTCAGAAGAACAGTAATACGCAACAGAAGACCAACAAGTCACATTTATTTTATGCAGAGTGCAATCATTTATTACTTTGTGGTTCTTTTATTTATTGTACTAACTGTTACTTAGTTACAAATGTTGGCTCGACGTGACTGAAAGATTGTTTGTTCTCAAGTCCGAAAATGGTCGTCATAGAGTGAACTTAATTACCTGGTAAAACATAGTGGTCCATAACTGGAATAAATATACAAAACCTTTCCTGGGTCACTGAGGATTTTCACTGAGACTATGATGAAACTTGTGATTTTATAATTCACCATCTGTAATTTCTGTGCCTTTTACATGACTATTGTTACTGCGCAGAAACACTATAGCAAATAAGTCTGAAAATGCCGCTCTCAGTATCGTGGTGTGTGTAAGGGGATCCTGGTGCTGAGTTCCTGTTTGAGCTAATAACATGAGGCGAAAAGTTTTCGGCTCAGCCCGGACCAGCCGCCATTTCTACAGCCATTTGAACATCTGTGTAACTGTAGCTATGTAACAGTGTATTAAGGAAGGTTTGAACGACGAACCGGAGTTGGAGTCCAGACAGATTATGCGAATCGATTAATTCCTCTTGCAAAAGATTTTAATTGGACCGAAATTAATGCTCAGCTAGTAGCACTATTTGAAAGTGCACCTTTCGGATTTTACGTGCAAAAACTGCCATCTTTAATTAACTCCAGACCGGAATGAGACTGAGCCTTCAAATTTTGTAAAGCGGGGTATCGGGCCCTTGTCTAAGAACCGTTTGAAGAAAAAAAAATCGTATTTCTAGAAGATTTCTGAAGCGCGACATTTCTATACTGTAAACTTCTACGAATCGGTTCAAACTTTGCACGAAGGTAGATAAGTGGATAAACTCGAAATGATTCTGTTTTTTATCCGGTGATCTTCATCCGTTGTCGAGATACGATGGTTTGAAGACGAGCTAAATATAGCACGTAAAATTCGTTCTTACTTAAATTGAATGTGAGTGAACGGTTTATAGTGAATTAAATAAATAAAACAATCATTTTTATGATAAAATTGAAAACTAGCTTTCAGAAATCTAGCTTAGTTTGGATTTTACGTGGTGCAAAGAAAAAAAAAGTGTTTTGTGACTTTTTACACGCACTATTTCTATTTTTCAGATTTGTGTAAATCGATGCAAATTTTGCAAGAGGCAAGACAAATACATGTAATTAATGGTCGCCCAGTTGTTTTTTGTAAGCTTTATCAGCTGGTCCGATATAAGCAACGTGGTTCTAAAGAAAATAAGAAACTTATGCCGGATTAGTCGTCGCCCGAGTCAACAAAAATTTACACCGGTTGCCAAACTATGGCAGTCTCATGTGAAAATAATGGTATAGTAAAAACTGGGAACCAGAATAAAAACTGCTCCTATCGTAGCACAAAAAGGTGAATATGTCTTCTGGAGAGTTAGGGTTGTAAAAGAAGGGAACTTGCTTTTCGACTTAACTGGCGGCTTGAGATATTTAAATCAAAACATCTCGACATGTTCGTGGTGTTTTACGAATTAATCCTACTTCCCCGTACAAGGAGCTCTCTTAGATCCACCCCCTGTTACACGTGTGGTGTGCGGTGTAAGAATAAGTGGACACATATTTACGTGCTTCTAGAGAGTGGTCTGCCTTTACAACCGGAAGTATCCAAGAGTCGGTGTGTATCTCTTGTAGGAAGTATGCCAGAGTGGGGATTCATACATTCTAAACTGTAATGACATGTTGGATGACATGATGGCATGTCTCACATTATACGACATGTTAGTTTACTTAGACTATTCCTTTATTACGTGACATTGATTCTGATACTAACAAGTAAAAAAGCGCGAATATTTCAAGATATTTTGATTTAAATGTCTTTGATGCTGCCAGATAAGTCGAAAATAGCGGGTTCTCTTCTTTAACATTCCTAACCCTGCACCGCGCGGGGTAGCCGCGTGGTATGAGGCGCCTTACCATGGTTCGCGCGGCTCCTCCCGTCGGAGTTTCGATTCCTCCCTCGGGCGTGGTTGTGATTGTTGTCCATAGCTTAAGGGGGGTAGGACGTCAAACGGGCCGACTTCGAGAAGGAGAGGAACCACAGGACATTTTAATTTGCACTGTCTATACTTTTACAAATAAATTCATAAAACTTTGTCAGCATGACCAGGAAGGATTCAGGATTCACACTCATAGCAGTGGAAGCTCAAAAACACGAAAAAATAATATTTTTTAAATGTGAAATTTCATGATTTTTTTCACTTACTGTTGGCTGCATTCGTTGCCATAGGTACACTTTTCTTCATACGTAAGAGAGATTCATAGATGAATTTTGCACAGCTTACAAACCATACTTACAGGTGTATGAAACTCTAGAATTTATTTAATGTATGGAAAAATGAATGGGCTGTTACGTTTTAAACTTCGTGTTTAGAGAAAACTCGAATTTTATAGTTAATTATCTCAATTTTTACCACAGTTTTTAACAGATTTGGGAAATTCTAGAGTTTCATACACCTGTAAGTATGGTTTGTATGCTGCGCAAAATTCGTCGAAGAATGTCTCTTACTTATGAAGAAAAGTGTACCTACAGCATCAAATGCAGCCAAAACCAAGTGAAAAAAATGATGAAATTTCACATGTAAAATCAATTTGTTTTGTTATGTTTTGAACTTCCTCTGCTATGAGTGTGAATCCTGAATCCTTCCTAGTCATGCTAACAAAGTTTTATGAATTTATTTGTAAAAATGTAGACAGTGTAAATTAAAATTTCCTGTGGTGCCTCTCCTGCTCCAAGTCGGCCCGTTTCACGTCCTACCCCCCTTAAGTTAGTTAGATTAAGTAGTGTGTAAGCCTAGGGACCAATGACCTCAGCAGTTTGGTCCCATAGGAACTTACCACCAATTTCCAATTTCCTAACCCTGCCTAGGACACTTTCGCCTTCCTTTGTACTAGGATAGGAGCATTTTCTATTCTGGTAAAATTTGTTATCTCGAACACACACAATGTCACTGAGTATGTATTGGTGAAAGAAGAGAAAATTGTATTTTCTGAAGGCAGGCTCCTTTTCTAAAATATATTCATTTGAAAGCAAACAAGAACGAGTAATGGTTCAAATGGCTCTGAGCACTATGGGACTTAACTTCTGAGGTCATCAGTCCCCTAGAACTTAGAACTACTTAAACCAAAATAACCTAAGGACACCACTCACACCCTTGCCCGACGCAGAAGGACGAGTAAGCTCTGACTTCAGGACGAATGTCCCACTGTTCACGGCTGGACGCGCCACAGAACAAACGGGTATTAACTCCCATTCATGGCGTGGAGCACGCGGTTAGTCAGCGATTTTGGACGTGCCGCCCCCTACCCAAGGTCGGCGCTTGACGGCGAGGCGCTCCCAGCTTGGACGCGGAAACCAGCCTCTCGGCGGCTCACTCCAAGATTGGCAGAACGGACCAAGGCCGCCTCCACCTCCGCCAGGTGGACTATAACGGTTCGCGGCAATGCCTTCACTGGGCGCACTGCCAGCAATAAATATAGGTGTAATTGCTGCCGCTCGCATTGCGCTCCAAGGCAGCCGGGACTGCCAGGGAAGGGCGCAGATCCGCTTGCGGCGGTGTCGCCCCTGGCGCGGTCGCCACTTTCCGCACACCGCCCGCACCTCTGCCGCGAAGATCGGCGCTGGATTCTGCTCAGGCTCACTGCATGCCACACATTCTCCGCTGCCCTTCACACCTGCATTTTTCTAGACGGCGGTCATGCACTTTGCTGTTTTTCGTAGGAGCGGAAGTTGTTGTGCAACTCGGACAAAATTCAACTCCCCCTCTGCATCCCTCATCACATTTTTATTTTGATTTATTTCATCCGTACCGCTTCCCTTGTGTAACACTCGGTTCAGTTTACAGTGATAAAAGCTATAGAAAGAATAATTTAAAATTAAGAATAGAATTTTTAGAGGTGTAGAATCAGAGTTCGGTAATTGCCGATCAAAATTATAGTAAATCAGCAAGTAGTTTAACGTCTAAGTACAGCAAAGCCACGGACGCTCTGTCACGGAGAAGGCAGAGACGTTAAACTCTTGTGATGAAAAACCCATAAAAAGGCCTGATCGTCATTATTGCCGCCTTTTTTCCTTGATTGTTTCGTTAAAGTGCGGGGAACCCGTGTCAGTCAGCGAGACAATAATTAGATTGGACTTTATCGTGTTAAGATTCACGATAAACTGTTCGAATATTACGGAGATGAAAAGTGATGTAGTGTACTATCTCTGACTGTTGGTAGCAACGGAGTATTAAGGAGATTTTAGGACTTTAGTGCTAGATTGGAACTTTACGGACATACAGACGACACAAACTCAAATTACCTGCTGATATGAGTGAATTCAGAGGTACCGGTATTCAGATATTAACGTGTGGACTATTGAAAGTGTTGTGTGCCGTTAGTTGCGAATCTGGACGTAGAGCGCGTGCATATCGGCATTTGCGGACTATTTAGATTCCTCTAGGCTAGGAACCTTTTAAATAGACCATCATGCAACACCATCTTAATCCTTGAATATAGAGTGAAAGTGAAATACAAAAGTGTTGTACT
This sequence comes from Schistocerca nitens, assembly GCF_023898315.1. Lineage (NCBI taxonomy): Eukaryota > Metazoa > Arthropoda > Insecta > Orthoptera > Acrididae > Schistocerca > Schistocerca nitens. The sequence continues at coordinate 282,161,297 of NC_064617.1, forward strand.
TATTTTATTTATCTAGTACTAATCAGTGAAGGTTTTACGTAACCAAAGCTATTTAGCAGTAAGTCAGCACCATCTATACGAAAGCGTACGCATTAACTAACACGCTAACTGAAGTGAACGTTTACGAGTTTTACAGACTGCTTAATATGAACTTTTGTGACTCTTTGACGTCCCCACTCCCTCCGAGAGGTGACGCAGGCTGTCTTAATCATAAAAGGGCAGAGTTTTAGCGGGACACATTACTAAATAAAAGCGATATTTATAAGACTTTAAGTAATAGCAAATTACAAGGCCCGCACCTCATCGGAGAGTCGTCGCTCTCACGTCAGGGAGTAAAGCCGGAAAACCTACCGACGATACGTATCTACGAGCAGACGTCGACGTGGAGTACCTAAAAAGGGAATCACAAGAGAGTTCGGGATGCTTTACATGCTACATCTGAAGGTGTTAATAAAGTAGAAAAGTATTTTAGGCAAGAGCAATATTATGTCTGCAACTACACTGACGTGACACAGTAATGGGATTGCGGTATGCACACACACAGATACAGCAATACCGCGTACGCAAGGTATAAAAGGGCAGCGCACAGGTGGAGCTGTCATTTGTACTCATACGAGAAGTTTTCCGGCGTGATTATGGCCGCACATTGGGAATTAACAGACCTAAAACGCATATGATAGCTGGAGCTACTCGCATGGGACATAGGAGTACCACTTCGGAAATACGCTACTGGCCATTTAAATTGCTACACCAAGAAGAAATGCAGATGATAAACGGGTATTCATTGAACAAATATATTGTACTAGAACTGACATGTGATTACATTTTCACGCAATTTGGGTGCATAGATCCCGAGAAATCAGCTCCCAGAATAACCACCTCTGGCCGTAATAACGGCCTTGATACGCTTGGATGGCGTGTACAGGTACAGCTGGCCATGCACCTTCAACACTACACCACAGTTCCTCAAGAGTAGTGACTGACGTATTGTGACGAGCCAGTTGCTCGGTCACCATTGACCTGACGTATTGAATTGGTGGGAGATCTGGAGAATGTGCTGCCCAGGGCAGCAGTCGAACATTTTCTGTATCCAGAAAGGCCCGTACAGGACTTGCAACATGCGGTCGTGCATTATCCCGCTGAAATGTAGGGTTTCGCAGGGATCGAATGAAGGGTAGGGCCACGGGTCGTAACACATCTGAAATATAACGTCCACTGTTCAAAGTGCCGTCAATGCGAACAAGAGGTGACCGAGACGTGTAACCAATGGCACCCCATACCATCACGCCGGGTTATACGCCAGTATGGCGATGACGAATACACGCTTCCAATGTGCGTTCACTGCGATGCTGCCAAACACGGATGGGACCATCATGATGCTGTTAACAGAACCTGGATTCATCCGAAAAAATGACGTTTTGCCATTCGTGCACCCAGGTTCGTCGTTGAGTACACCATCGCAGGCGCTCCTGTCTGTGATGCAGTGTCAAGGGTAACCGCAGCCATGGTCTCCGAGCTGATAGTCCATGCTGCTGCATACGTCGTCGAACTGTTCGTGCAGATTGTTGTTGTCTTGCAAACGTCCCCATCTGTTGACTCAGGGATCGAGACATGGCTGCACGATCCGTTACAGCCATGCGGATAAGATGCCTGTCATCACGACTGCTAGTGATGCGAGGCCGTTGGGCGTTCCGTATTACCCTCCTGAACCAACCGATTCCATATTCTGCTAACAGTCATAGCATCTCGACGAACTCGAGCGGCAATGTCGCGATACGATAAACCGCAATCTCGATAGGCTACAATCCGACCTTTATCAAAGTCGGAAACGTGATGGTACGCATTTCTCCTACTTAACACGAGGCATCACAACAACGTTTCAACAGGCAACGCCGGCCAACTGCTGTTTGTGTATGAGAAATCGGTTGGAAACTTTCCTATTGTGTGAATGCTCTGAAAAGCTAATCATTTGCATATCACAGCATCTTCTTTCTGTCGGTTAAATTTCGCGTCTGCAGCACGCCATTTTCGTGGTGTAGCAATTATAATGGCTAGTAGTTTAGTTAGGCAATGTAGGGGTCTGCGGGTTTGCACGTAGCCGTACAGTACGTAACACGCGCTCGCCAGCCGACCTATCGTGGAATGCTGACAATTTTCTCGGTCAGTAGACGTGCGTCCGGTCGCAGTGCGACAAAAGAGAGTAAGCCCCTGGCCGTAAAACTAGCGCGGCATAGGGCGCGAATATGTCTCTTTTCTTAGCTCACCATGGAGCCTTTCGATACGACCGTAATTAGCCGGTGTTAGGATGTCAGACACAGTGATGATGGGTGCGCGTAGCGTGCGTGTTTTATAATCAGTCTTTTGTTAATAAACTGTTTAAACTACTTCTCGGTGTTCGCTTATTCTGTACCTCAGGGACCCACTGCTTACGAATCCTGACAAATATTTCGTGCAATTATCATCCGGGAGTGAAAACACAAACAACCTCCTTACAGGAACTTGATATTCCGCAGCGTCAAGAGTGTGAGGCAGATACCAAATTTGAGGCATGACCTCTCAATACGGATAATGCAGTGGCATTTGCGTAGAGTTGTCAGTGTTAATAGACAAGCAACACTGCGTGAAATATCTGCAGCAATCAATGTGGGACGTGCGACGAAAGTATCCGTTAGGACAAATGTTCAAATGTGTGTGAAATCTTATGGGACTTAACTGCCAAGGTCATCAGTCCCTGAGCTTACACACTACTTAACCTAAATTGCCCTAAGAACAAAAACACACACCCATGCCCGAGGGGGGACTCGAACCTCCGCGAGGACCAGCCACACATGACTGCAGCGCCCCAGACCGCTGGGCTAATCCCGCGCGGCCCGTTAGGACAGTGTGGTGAAATTTGAAGTTAATGGGCCATGGCAGCAGACGACCACCGCGAGTGCCTTTGCTAACAGCACGACATCGGCTGCAGCCCCTCTCCTGGCCTAGTGGCCATATCGGTTGGACTCTTAGACGTCTGGAAAACCGTGGCCTGGTCAAAAATGGTTCAAATGGCTCTGAGCACTATGGGACTTAACTTCTGAGGTCATCAGTCCCCTATAACTGACAACTACTTAAACCTAACTAACCTAAGGCCATCACACACGTCCATGCCCAAGGCAGGATTCGAACCTGCGACAGTAGCGGTCGCTCGGTTCCGGACTGTAGCGCCTAGAACCGCTCGCCCACCCCGACCGGCGTGGCCTGGTCAGATGAGTCCCGGTTTCAGTTGGTGACAGCTGATGATAGGGTCCGAGTGTGGCGCAGACACCACGAAGCCATGGACCCAAGTCCATAGTTGATTGGGCTGTATTTACGTGGAATGGATTGGGTCCTCTGGTCCAACTGAATCGATCATTGACTGGAAACGATTATGTTCGGCTACTTGGAGATCATTTTCAACCACTTATGGATCTCATGTTCCCGTACAACGATGGAATTTTTATTAATGCCAGCGCGCCATCTCACAGAACATATGTTCGACAATGGTCTAAAGAACATTTAGGATGGTTAGAGCGAATAGTTTGGCCTCCCAGAACAACCGAAATGAGTCCCGTCGAAAATTTATGGAACATAATGGAGAGATCAGTTGGTGCATTGGTGCATAAAATCTAGCACCGGCAACATTTTCACAGTTATGGAAGGCTGTAGAGGCAGCATGGCTTATATAGTGTAACGACGTAAGTTTTGTATAAATGATTTTCTTTTGACATATGACCATGTGCAGACTTCGTCATCTACGTCAGTTACAAAACACTTCAAAATTATTTAAATTCTTTTTAAAATTGTCTCTGAATGGTTCTTGAACGAAACTGTAATTAAAACATCATCATTTGAGTCGTATGCGCAGAATTACGTCACTCAGTCCAATTGGTTTGCGCAAACTTTTTTCAATTTAGATGTCGTTTGTTTCTTCTCAGAAATTATATTAATGTAAGTTATCTGCTTTAATAAATATTAGAACCACATTGAATAAACTTTCAAGACTCAAACTCGCGATGAACGTTGTCAAAAATTAATAATCTTGTCAAATAAATTAGTAATACTTCTTCCTTAACATAATTCTTCATAAATAAATTCTCGGAACACGTATTTAAACTTTTGTAGTATACACCAGTTTATTATCTTCCTATATACTACATATAGACGTGAACCTGAGCCTTGACAAGATAGGACTGAACATTTACAACATGATTAAACTTTCTATGACGCCATTGTTGTAGGACCATTACAAATTCTTATTTTTCAGTTTTTAGAAGCACGACGCAACAACTCGGTTTCAGGATCTTCTGTTGCTCTTTAGCTGTCGACCCGCGACGTATAGTGGCCAGCCATTTTCTCTCTGGTCCCGGCAGTGAAGATGCTGTCTCCGTTCGTTGCGACGCCCTCTCCGTACATGAAACATAAAAATAAATACAAAACTTTAGATAATTCACAACAATTACAAATATTACAAAATACATAAACAAAACACTAAATTAAACTTATATTCACCTGCAAACTGGGCTGACACTGGTGGATGGGTGACGTTTCAATGTAAGTAGGCTGTTTATGTTTTCTTATTGGCAACGTTACGTAGCGCTCTGTACGAAAAATCACTGGCTCTGCTGTGTGCAGTCTGTGGCTAGTTTGCATTGTTGTCTGCCATTGTAGTGTTGGGCTGTCGGATATTAACAGCGCGTAGCGTTGCGCAGTTGGAGGTGAGCTGCCAGTAGTGGTGGATGTGGGGGGAGAAATGGCGGAGTTTGGAAATTTGTAAGACTGGATGTCATGAACTGCTATGTATATTATGATTTTTCAACACTATTAAGGTAAATACATTGTTTGTTCTCTCTTAAAATCTTTCATTTGCTAACTATGCCTATCAGTAGTTAGTGCCTTCCGTAGTTTGAATCTTTTATTTAGCTGGCAGTAGTGGCGCTCGCTGTATTGCAGTAGTTGGAGTAACGAAGATTTTTGTGAGGTAAGTGATTTGTGAAAGGTATAGGTTAATGTTAGTCAGGGTCATTCTTTTGTAGGGATTTTTGAAAGCCAGATTGCGTTGCGCTAAAAATATTGTGTGTCAGTTTAAGCACAGTCAAGTATAATTGATGAAAGGGGACGTTTCATATGTCGACCCTTAGCCGAGGATACCTCACTGGAATCTTCTGTTTTTTTCTTGTAGTTTGTGTAATTAGTGTAGCTTTTGTTTATTGCTAGCGCGTAATTATAGAGAGAATTTCCTTTGTAGTTGTAGTTTTTCATTGTCGTACACAGTTGTGGCATGCATGTAGATTTGCACCAAGTATTTCGCAGCTGCGCTTGCAATTAACTAGATGTTATTTTCAATGCTATGTTAATGTGTTTTGTTATTTTGCTCTTCAAATTGTGCTTTTCTGTGTTGTCGTGCGAAATATTGTGACAATAATGGCGTGTGAAAAACGTAATACTAGGCTTCAAAGTAAACTGAGAAATGACAGTGAAGACGAAAGCAGTGTGTTAGCGCCGCAGAGTAATGTATTAACTAATGTTCAAAGTAGTAATTTGGTAATTGTGCATGGGGAAATGGAGCGGGCTGCAAATAATGGTGTAGGCAGTGAAACAATTAGTGAACAGGGAAGCATTATCGATCGATCGGTCGGCAACAGCTCGCCTCAGGAATCCGAAATGACAGAACACAATATTGCAAATACTGTAGACTCAGGTTTTGGGTCCTCACCGTTTTCTCAAATGAGTCAAGACACATTTTCTGCTTGTCAAAACGTGAATGTTGCCGGTGAAACTGCACTGCCAAAAAGCATAGAGAAACACATTCCACACACTAATACATTATTATTGCAATTAATGCAACAAATGGAACAAAATCAGAGACAAACACAGCAAAAGCTTCAAAAGTTAGACACAATGGAACAAAATCAGAGACAAACACAGCAACAGTTAGACGCAATGGAACAAAATCTTCACACCACGCTTGAACAAACACGTGAAGATTTAACTACTGAGTTACATAAAATCGAATCGAAATGTCAAAAAGTCTGTAATGACGTAAAAACACAAATTTGTGAGCATTTCCAACCTATTTTTTCGCGGCATGAAAATGAATTACAGAATCATGAAGCAGCCATAAAAGAACTGCAAATTATTGTTCATGAAAATCATGAGACCTTGCAAGCTAAAATTGACTCAGTTGCATCTACCGATTCGGTTACGCAACTTGCAAAAACTCAGGAAAACTTAAAGGACACAGTAGATACGATTTCAACACAAATGGACACTCTGAAACTTGGTTCAGAAAAACACACAGAGGAAATAATTTCACTATCGGATAAAGTAGCCGAACTTTCAGATCAGTTCACTAACTAATCTACAAAGGTAGATGATGATCTGAATGACACAAGACCTGTAGCTTTCACTGACACTGAAGAGTATGAACAAATTTGAAAATTCAAACAAAATCAAAATCAAATCAATACACAGAACAAAAGAGAAATCCGGGAAGTACGAGATCAGTTAGCACAAGTAATACAAGAATTACATATTTCAGAGGACACTCGCGCTCCAGTACGGGAAGAGGGACATAGAAATACGGAGCAACCACAAAATAATAACACAGGACACTTCGGAAATTATGAAAGAAATTGGCAAGGCGCATTGAATTTTGAGATGGAACCGCCGAAACGAAGTAACAATGAGCGATGTGCGAGTCGCCGACACGATGATTTTGACTATAAGCTGTTCATTACTACACGTAAATTCAACACATTTAAGAGTTCTGGCAACGATATTCATCCATGAGCATGGCTTCATCAATTCTCTCATTGTTTTCCTCCCAACTGGTCATTGCAGCACAGATTAGAATTTATGTGTGGCTACTTAGAGAATGAACCAGCTGTAAGAATGCGATCGGTCATTCACGATTGTCACAGTGAAGGAGAATTTTACCATGCCTTCCTCTCAGCATATTGGTCTCAAGCTACACAAGACCGAGTAAAACATAGCATCATGATGATGAAACACTTTGAACAATCTGAATTTTCCAGTCTTGTCAAATATTTTGAAGACATGTTGCATAAGAATCAATATCTTTCAAACCCATACAGCCCTTCAGAACTCATCCGCATTTGCTTAATCAAATTGCCTGAACATTTAAGAAATATTATTTTGGCAGGACATTGCAAAGACGACATTGAAGCTTTTCAGGGACTCTTACAAGAATTAGAAATTGACACTGACAATCGCGGAACGCGAAAACAGGAACACAACAATTACAGGTCACATCTGTCGCAATTCCGCGATGTAAGAAATAATAACTGCACACGACAAGGCTATTCTCACAACACAAATCGTGACCAAAAACAGACACCACCCTATGACATCCGTTGGCAGAGTAGTAATAATTACAGGGAAAGATCACCTCTCCGTGGTAGTGACTATCACAGAGACAATCAGAGAAACAGACAATATGGGAACCAAAACAGTTATTATCAACGGAGACAGAATAACTTCAGACGCAACAGTTCCGAGCGCAGTTACGATTCAGGGAGAAATTCTTCACCAATTAACCGACAAAAAAGAAACTACAGGAACTACCGACATGACGACAGACGATATAGTCGTAACGACATACTTGAATTGCATCAGAACTGGCGAGATTCAAACAAAGCAGGGCACTCTCGACAGGTGAATTTGTAGAAGTTAGGTCTCCTAATCCTAATTACGATGCGCGCCAACAAAGAACCAGACAATGACTCGTACCGCAGGCAGCCACGTGTGCCGGCTGGTTCAGAGAAAAATAACATAGACGCTAACCTTGAGAAACATTTTAGCATTCCTTACCGACGAATACCACATGATAATTGCGTTCAAATTGAGCCTCTGCGCACTAGGAAGAGTAAAGGATTGCACCACATTTCACATGTAAAACCGTTTATTGAGAGATAATCTGCTTTTTAATTTAGTCTTTGCTATAAAATTTTTCACTTCACGTTACTAGTACTCATAGTCACATTTAGAAACTGTTAACATGCAACAATGTTTTAAAGTTAACTATCCAGTCAAGGACCAAGAGAACTTGTTTAAACAGAAATTACGAATGCATTGTTATAGTGAACAGACGTCACAGTGTTATTGTGTGTGTACATTCTTGCTTGTTAGTTGCACAATTAAGTAACGACTATAAGGCTTACATACTTAGAACATATACTGGTACTGCTAATGAGATTTTAATGCAACATTTTCGTTTACTTGAAAATACATTCTGGATTTAAAGTACTTTCTGTGAGATACCAGATGACACAGTGGTTAGTTTATGTGACAGCTACACGATTTTATCACGACGCTACTAATGAGTTACAATTTACAATGTTCTTTTGCGGTGTATCTGTTTTATATCTGCACAGTTTTTCTGAATTCTTCTGGAAAGTAAAACATGTTTTAGTAGTAACTTTTGTGGTATAGCTACAATGAGACAGCCTTTTCCGTAGCACAACAATACGTTACAGCACAGTACTTTCTTCATCACGGCAATAAGCGTAATAACTAAGATATCTGTACGCAAAGCATTTCACATTTGTTTATCATGAGGTAAGTACATTGACTTTTGCGGAACTTAGCTTTCGGAGGACAATAACTACGACACTTCCACAGAGATTATCTTACAGCAAGACGCACATTTAGCGCTACAGGACACGTATTTGAGTGATTAATTTTGCACTTAAATCATTTATTTTTAAAGATATTTGAAGTACAATGATACAAAGGTTTTCCGTGATACATTTCATTCCATTGCTGTAATCTGTAACACCTGAGGGTATAATTACATTAATCCTCAGGGGGGTACACGCTTACTTTGTGTACCATGTGTTTGGCAAGCACAAGGAGCCCTAGCTAATATGGTATTTGCTTATACAACTTTACACATCGGTACCATATTTCTCTAACACACAAATTACACAGCTATCTGATCATTTAACTGAGAGATAAACATTTTTTCTACTACATCAGTGACACATGTTTACGCAGTTACACACTTAGGTAACTTCACACTTATGAAATTGTATTTTGTCTGTACTTTGTGAACTGTTCATATTTTTTCGGAACCATTGTGATACTATGAGAGCTTTGAATGATGTATTTGGTATGGGATCATGATTTTTAAAGTACGTTTGAGGTAGATGACACTATTGAAATGAGCAGAGAATTGTTTTTAGGTTTTTGACATTATTGCAGAAAGCTACGACGTTTTCAAGATTTGACTGAGGTGTTATGATGTTATTATTATGACGATGATGTGTATTATGCTTTTGAGGTATGTTCATAATCAATGAGATGATGCTATATGAGGAATCTGATTATGCTAGGCCGGCCGAAGTGGCCGTGCGGTTAAAGGCGCTGCAGTCTAGAACCGCAAGACCGCTACGGCCGCAGGTTCGAATCCTGCCTCGGGCATGGATGTTTGTGATGTCCTTAGGTTAGTTAGGTTTAACTAGTTCTAAGTTCTAGGGGACTAATAACCTCAGCAGTTGAGTCCCATAGTGCTCAGAGCCATTTGATTATGCTATGTATTTATTACGATGAAATATTGAAGAAGTGTCGACGAATATGTATATGTATAATAAGGTAAGGAATAATGAGTGGTGGTTAGGGACTCTGATTTGTGGAAAAGGATGTTGGAAACCAAGAATCGTACTTTAAGAATTATGAAATGTGTGTACATGCGTGAATGTATTACAATGCTGTCGAAAATTTTTTGGACACTGTTATGTATTTAAAGGATTTTATTTCTACACATTTGTAACGCAAATTCTCAACCTGTGAAAATATTTTTATATGAGACTGTCACTGTATCGGAAACTGCTGTCGTAAATATTTCAGTTAGAAAGGTAAGTGACCTTGACGTAATGCGTTTTGGGTGCCCAGCTGAGAGGTAGTCGTCTGACAAAAGAAAGCCATTAGGTGGAGAGAAAAAAAGCCATTATCCTCGCTATTGACATTCCTTTGTAGAAAGCACCGCAAATACGACACACTCATTACTTGGAAAGATACTTACATCTGCACACCTGATTATGACAAGCGTCTTTCTACGAGAATTGAGAGAATTTTTACTGCCTTATGAAATGCCATATGGCTAATGACTGATGTTTCATGCCTTCCTTTGTACATATTTGCTCATTTTCTTTAATATCTAGTTTCTAGCTGCACTGCAGCATTGGTTATTATAAAATTTAATAGATGTACTAATATCACTATTTTCTGTCTACAGACACAGTAAAGAATACGTTTCTGATATACTATCTTAGAAAAGAGAGCACTAATAGACATTTCCCTTCACAGGAATTGCATAAATAATTTTTTTAATGACTTGGTAACTTTCTTGCAGAGTAAGTTTTTGTGATGCATCACTCTAGTGTTAAGATGTGACATAGGCATTAGACATGGCCATTTTTAGTGTAATATTTTTTCTGCTTGAGCTATGTCATGTTTCGACATAAGTTATTGCATTTGCTGCTGCTGTTTGCCAGGCATAGTGCTACTAAATTTCACTTTACATTACTCTGTTAAGCCAGTTTTACTACTGATTTATTTTTCTTGTTGCTGAACATTGGCACATATTAGTTGTAATATTGCAATTGCTTTGCTAATTTCTATAATGCTGCTTGCTTTGCAAATCTGCATTTTTTGTCATTGCTGTTTGCGTTAATTGTTTTGTGCTGCTGCATTGCCTCGTCCCTTAGTTTAGCATCTGAGCTCAGTAGATTTAAGTTAGCATAAGAGGGCGTAGATTATATAAGAGAATGAGTTGCGATGAATTGGAAGAAATGCATTGAGAAGTTATACGAAAAAAGTACAGAAAGCAGGTATAGGTAGGACTTTTTGGGAATAATGATGAACGAAGGGAGATCTCCAAGAAAAAAAAGGTTTTGTTTGCAAAATACTCTACCAAATGTTACACTGAAAACAAACCCTGTTCTCCCCCTGTGTTATTCTGCTATGTGTTTGTGCACTCTTGTGTATTTGTCTTTTTCCTGTCTTTAAGTGCTTAGCTAATACGATTTATGTTGTAGAATTTTTCTAGTACTAAGATACATTCACTATGATGAGGAATACTGTTATCCTCAAATATAATTTGCATTAATAATATGTTATTTACTTTGTAAAGATGTTTAGACATTATTTATCTGTTCTGTTTTGTTGCTCATGTGTGAAGTTGACGTTTCAAAAGTTATTCTGATCTTTTATGTATGTACGTGTGTCATAATTCCTGTAACACTGATGTATATGTTATTTCGATTCTTTTGTAAAGCCTGTATTACTACAAATGTTATCTGTATTGTTATGTTCTTTAATGATGTATTTTGTACCTTTCTTATTGTATTCTTATGTTATAAAATCGTTATTGACACCAGTTCATCAAATTAAGTAACTTGTAAGTTACATTTCACTGCACATGTTTCTGTTGGTCATAGTTTATGGACAATATGTGAGAAGTAGGGACTGATAGTGTTTGCATGTGTGCTAATAATTCAGCAAGGGATTGGTTAACAGCATTGCTGGTTCTAAGGACAATTCCAAAAACTTTGTGAGTGCGCAAGTGGTGGTTATGGACTTGCTATATTGTCCGCAAGACTCTTCGATGGTGATTGTGCACCTGCACAGTCGCAGCAGACGGCTGCTGGCCATCTCTACAAGGACTACAGTGGGTCTACACCTTTGATGATCCACCAATACCATGATTTCTACAAGGACTGCAGTGGGTCTGCACCTCTGGTGGCCCACCAATACCGTAATCTCTACCAGGACTACAGTGGGTCTGCACCTCTGGTGGTCCACCAATACCGTAATCTCTACCAGGACTACAATGTGTCTACGCTGTGATGACCTACCTACCAATATGCTTCAAAACTTCGACTGACTCTGCTGTGGGTTTGCTCTGTTGTGGCCCATTACCTGTCTGCATGTCAAGAGTCAGCTCTGTCTTTCCGTTGGAAGGACAACACTACTTCTTCAAGACTGCATGGAAATCCACTACCTCCGTGTGCATTTTCTTTTACTGCTCAGACTTTGAGAAAAACACTGCAATTTTACTGTGATGAATGATCAGGACTGTCTTTATGGACTGTGAGAAAATTTTAGCTTTTGACCAACATTGTACCAATAAGTGTGTGTATTTGATATCTTTGTTATTGTAATTATGAAAAATTTTATCAAATCATTATTGGCCAGTGCCCAAAACAATTTGTAAAATTTTTTGTGGGGAGCATGGGGGCTATGTAAGTTGGCTGTTTATGTTTTCTTATTGGCAACGTTACGTAGCGCTCTGTATGAAAAATCACTGGCTCTGCTGTTTGCAGTTTGTGGCTAGTTTGCATTGTTGTCTGCCATTGTAGTGTTGGGCTGTCAGATGTTAACAGCGCGTAGCGTTGCGCAGTTGGAGGTGAGCCGCCAGCAGTGGTGGATGTGGGGAGAGAAATGGCGGAGTTTGGAAATTTGTAAGACTGGATGTCATGAACTGCTGTGTTTATTATAATTTTTCAACACTATTAAGGTAAATACATTGTTTGTTTTCTCTTAAAATCTTTCATTTGCTAACTATGCGTATCAGTAGTTAGTGCCTTCCGTAGTCTGAATCTTTTATTTAGCTGGCAGTAGCGGCGCTCGCTGTATTGCAGTAGTTGGAGTAACGAAGATTTTTGTGAGGTAAGTGATTTGTGAAAGGTATAGGTTAATGTTAGTCAGGGCCATTCTTTTGTAGGGATTTTTGAAAGTCAGATTGCGTTGCGCTAAAAATATTGTGTGTCAGTTTAAACAAAGTCATGTATAATATTGTTCAAAGGGGACGTTTCAAATTTCACGTCCCACTACACTTAGTATTTGTGCAGGAAATTGAGTTCATCCAACGTCGAATTGCTGCACTACGCAGGGCAAAAAGTTATCCGGCACGATTTTAGGAGGTACTCTATGACTTTTGTCGCCTTAATTTATTTATTTACATGTTTCAACAAGAAGTAATCAAACTTCCAATCGCAAGTCCGAAACCAAACAAACATTCTTTTAGAAATAATTCAGAAGCCAAGATCGCTCAAATACTGTTTACTAGATGACCAGTTTAAACACACTAAAGGTGCCATCATCAGATCCGATGACGGCACCCTTACTGTGTTGAAACCGGTCATCCAGTAAATAGTATTTAAGCGATCTTCGCCTTTGGATTATTTCTACAACAGAGTGATCGCCCCACAACACACTAGGTGTTCACTGCAAAACTATTTTTTAAGTGATTGTGGAGCTGCAGTGAACTGAATCTCAAAAAATCAGGAGAAATTAATTATTGTTGTAGTATGACAGCTACAAATTACTGACATAATGAATTTTCACTATGCAGCAGAGTGCTTGCTAAATGCTGCGGGAGAAAAGCTGTGAGGGTGAGTCGTGATTCGTCCCTAGACATCTCTATAGGAAAGCTGACTGCGAAAAGCAGTGGTTATGGGTTCGAGTCCCTGTCGAGCAGAGAGTTTAAGATAAGTGCACATCATGGTTCAGACATTCTGGAAATAATCCCCAAGGCTGTACTTAACCCATTTTGTCCGCTGGAGTGAACGTGCTGCGTGATATGTAGAACTTCTGTGAAGTTTGTAAGCTAGTAAAAGAGGTGCTAGCGGAAGTAAACCTCGGAGGACATGTTGAAAGGCAAAGGTTCAGAGTTCGTTTCAAGGAAAGGCACAAATGTTAAATTTGTCAGGAAGGTACATACCATTAATTATTTGTTGCGTTCTTTGATAAAAGGAAACCCTTAAAGTGCTATTTCTACAGAGAGAAGTAACATTCTGTTTTGAAAATCACTCTGCATACCGCTTTAGCGCAACAAATGTGTTTCATCACTAAGCAGCACTTGTTCATTTACTTAACCTTATCGCATATATATCCTGAGATACGAAAAAATGAGATTAAATTTGCCAAAAGTTCTCTAGCAGCTAGCAACTGAGACCTTGGCTGTCGGTATGAACTGGACGGCCTCTCTGTTACTGTTTTCAACAATGAGCTGCAAGTGTTGTTCTGGACTTGACTGTTTTATGGAATCACAACTTGCTAACAGTGTCCTGTAGTCCGAAATGTCTGCAGTCAGTCGTTTACCATTAACATCACGATTGTAAATTTTGCCAAAACTTCCGCGCCGGCCGCGGTGGTCTCGCGGTTCTAGGCGCGCAGTCCGGAACCGTGCGACTGCTACGGTCGCAGGTTCGAATCCTGCCTCGGGCATGGATGTGTGTGATGTCCTTAGGTTAGTTAGGTTTAAGTAGTTCTAAGTTCTAGGGGACTGATAACCACAGCAGTTGAGTCCCATAGTGCTCAGAGCCATTTGAACCATTTTGAACCAGAACTTCCGCATGTCGCATTCAGGTCCACCATATTTAGCATCGTAGCGCACCAATAGGGAAAAAGCCCGTCACCGACCAGTCGAGTGACTGATATCTCAAAGAGAAAGAGACAGATAGATAGATAGATAGATATTCAGCGATCACAGGCCCTGCAGACCACGCGCTGCTTCCACAAACTGCCTCCATTCCTTCCTGTTTCGTGCCCGGTTCCCCCAGGTGTCTTCAATTCCCAGGGCTGCTAGGTCCTTCGCCAGGTCGTGCACCCAGCGCTGCCTTGGTTATCCAGTGGAGCGTTTGGTGTTTTGTTTCCCCGCTAGTGCCATCTTAGCCTGTCTTCCATCTGGCATACGAGCTACATGGCCCACCCATTGTATTCTTTTGCTCTTTAACTTCTATAGGATAATTGGTTGTCTCATCAGAAGGTATATTTCCTCCTTTTTCCTCCTCCTTCATTCTCCGTTGTCTAAAACGGGTCCCCGTATCTTCCTCATTATTCTTCTTTCAAATATTAATAATTTTTCCCTTCAGGACGAAATTTTCACTCTGCAGCGTAGTGTGCGCTGATATGAAGCTTGCAAGCTTCGGTAGCTCAGTGGTAGAGCACTTGCCCGCGAAATGCAAATGTCCCGAGTTCGAGTCTCGGTCCGGCACACAGTTTTAATCTGCCAGGAAGTTTCAGTTTTCCCCTTTCTCGCTTAGTCATGCTCCATGTTTCTGAACTGTACATTACTGATGGACACATCACTGTGTTGTAGATTTTCATCTTAGTGTTCACTAAGATCGATTTAGAGCCGAGCGTCTCTCTGAGGGAATGCATGCATTTCATTCCCTCTGCTATTCTTTCCTTGATGTCCATTGCACGAAAGAGACCATATTTATAATTTAGGAAATAAAACGAAGAAATAACGAGTTGAGTTTCCCAAAAATCTCCTCAACATTGAATTACTGATCGGGACCACTTCACAAGTACGTTTCCTGTTTTTTACTTTTTGTTGAACAATGTCAGCTGTGAAAGGAACCTACAACGCAAAGAATGACGACCTACAAAACGGTAGATGTACTGTAGACTGTTGTTAATATGACATATATTGTTTTCAGGTCGCTATGTAAAAGTATGTGGATAAACAAAGAAAATACGAATTCATAAGCTTCCAAAGTCCATTGTTTACTGGTATTCAGATCATTCTTGCAGTTTTTAGGACAGCTAAATGGGTACCACATTTACGTTATTACATTTATAGCAGGACTTGTGATGCGCTGAGAATGTACAAATGCGCTGTGCAAATAATATGATTACTTGTACCCAAGGGTACGCAGACGAGCACTGGCTGATAACGAGAGCAGATATAACAGCTCCTTCCTGGAATGCCGGCTTGGCGTGAAGGTCGCCACGATGAGCTGTGCGCATTAGTTTTCTGCGAAGCGCTTCGTTGTGACCCTGGCGCTTCTGCGGAGCAATCTAGCAATTTATACAGGGCGGAAAGCAGCTACGGCGCAACGGGCGGAGAGCGTGCCTTGCTGCGCGAGTAGCTAAACTCCGAAACTCACCTAGACTTTCACGCGTGTAATAAACAAAATCGATGCATTATACTGTGACTCTAAAAAAAAGGATCCTGAGTCATTTACAACTGAGTAATAGTTTTCAGTTGCTTCCATTGTTCACTGATGACTAAATTACCTTGAATTCCTACTTTGGCACAGCTAGACACACAGTTAACAGGAAAGAAAGAGAGGTTATTTTTCAAAAAAATGTGTGTGCAATCTTATGGGACTTAACTGCTAAGGTCATCAGTCCCTAAGCTTACACACTACTTAACCTAAAGTATCCTAAGGAAAAACACACACACCCATGCCCGAGGGAGGACTCGAACATCCGCCGGGACCAGCCGGTTATTTTTGATATGAAGAATACGAGGAAAGTTTTTCTTCTCAGAGGGGTTAATTTTCTTTCTCAAACAGCTTCTAGCACCAACGTTCCTTTTCAGACCTAACAGTGACATACGAGACAAGTTAACTGGATACTTAAATGACTTAATTACTTCCACAATCCTTCTTATTGACAGGCGTAACCCTGCTTTTTTCTAAGAACTGGGAGTTGCTTTTTTTTCGAGTGGTCTACGATAGATTACAGAAGAGGGGCTAACTCAGCCGCAAATTCAACATCTGACAGGGATTCCATAGGGCCCTGAAGCTTTGTTCAATTGTATTTCGCCGGCCTCGTGGCCGATCGGATCTAGGCGCTTCAGTCCGGAACCGCGCTTCTGCTACGGTCGCAGGTTCGAATCCTGCCTCATGCATGGATGTGTGTACTTAGAGCCATTTGAATTACCCAATTGTATTTCAGCTGTTTCCTAACTCCACTAACACTAGTAGTTACTTCGGTCATCGTTTCAGTGGTCCTACGGCAAGTGGAAGAGAGAGGGAGAGGATTTTCGTGTATATGATAAATTCCTTCCCTCGAAAATATCCCGCCGTCATACCTCCTCTGTGTTACTCAAATGACGTGTCACTCACCTCATTTGTGCTAAGGTTGCAGTACACGAGATGTGGCTAGTTGCTTCTACCGTCCTGAATGTAATGCGTAAGTTCTGAATAATGATCACCATCTTGCAGTCGAGTATGGTTGTTGTCCCCTGTGCAGAAAACAGCACGTATGTCGTGAATCCGTTACCTTGACGCTGTAATAAACTCTTAGCGACGAACTGATATTGTATAAATACACTCCTGGAAATTGAAATAAGAACACCGTGAATTCATTGTCCCAGGAAGGGGAAACTTTATTGACACATTCCTGGGGTCAGATACATCACATGATCACACTGACAGAACCACAGGCACATAGACACAGGCAACAGAGCATGCACAATGTCGGCACTAGTACAGTGTATATCCACCTTTCGCTGCAATGCAGGCTGCTATTCTCCCATGGAGACGATCGTAGAGATGCTGGATGTAGTCCTGTGGAACGGCTTGCCATGCCATTTCCACCTGGCGCCTCAGTTGGACCAGCGTTCGTGCTGGACGTGCAGACCGCGTGAGACGACGCTTCATCCAGTCCCAAACATGCTCAATGGGGGACAGATCCGGAGATCTTGCTGGCCAGGGTAGTTGACTTACACCTTCTAGAGCACGTTGGGTGGCACGGGATACATGCGGACGTGCATTGTCCTGTTGGAACAGCAAGTTCCCTTGCCGGTCTAGGAATGGTAAAACGATGGGTTCGATGACGGTTTGGATGTACCGTGCACTATTCAGTGTCCCCTCGACGATCACCAGTGGTGTACGGCCAGTGTAGGAGATCGCTCCCCACACCATGATGCCGGGTGTTGGCCCTGTGTGCCTCGGTCGTATGCAGTCCTGATTGTGGCGCTCACCTGCACGGCGCCAAACACGCATACGACCATCATTGGCACCAAGGCAGAAGCGACTCTCATCGCTGAAGACGACACGTCTCCATTCGTCCCTCCATTCACGCCTGTCGCGACACCACTGGAGGCGGGCTGCACGATGTTGGGGCGTGAGCGGAAGACGGCCTAACGGTGTGCGGGACCGTAGCCCAGCTTCATGGAGACGGTTGCGAATGGTCCTCGCCGATACCCCAGGAGCAACAGTGTCCCTAATTTGCTGGGAAGTGGCGGTGCGGTCCCCTACGGCACTGCGTAGGATCCTACGGTCTTGGCGTGCATCCGTGCGTCGCTGCGGTCCGGTCCCAGGTCGACGGGCACGTGCACCTTCCGCCGACCACTGGCGACAACATCGATGTACTGTGGAGACCTCACGCCCCACGTGTTGAGCAATTCGGCGGTACGTCCACCCGGCCTCCCGCATGCCCACTATACGCCCTCGCTCAAAGTCCGTCAACTGCACATACGGTTCACGTCCACGCTGTCGCGGCATGCTACCAGTGTTAAAGACTGCGATGGAGCTCCGTATGCCACGGCAAACTGGCTGACACTGACGGCGGCGGTGCACAAATGCTGCGCAGCTAGCGCCATTCGACGGCCAACACCGCGGTTCCTGGTGTGTCCGCTGTGCCGTGCGTGTGATCATTGCTTGTACAGCCCTCTCGCAGTGTCCGGAGCAAGTATGGTGGGTCTGACACACCGGTGTCAATGTGTTCTTTTTTCCATTTCCAGGAGTGTATTTAATTTTGCCACTCGCTTTATACTGACAGAAGACGAGAAACTGCACAATTATATTTCACTTTATTAATCACAAATAATTTCCAGTCTTCATAATTTTGCCGAGCGGTCTAAGGCGCCTTGTCGACGTTCGCGCGGCCTCCCCCGTCGGAGGTTCGATTCCTCCCTCAGGCATGGGTGTGTGTGTGTGTTGTCTTCGCGAAAGTTAGTTTCAGTTAGATTACGTAGTGCGTAAGCCTAGGGGCCGATGACCTCAGCAGTTTGGTCCCATAGTCCCTACCATAAATTTCCAAATTTTTTTCGCACTTTCACAGGAAATAAACAAAATAATGACTTGCGAGTTTGCGTAATTACTATCACACTAGCTCTCAACTACAAGTCCAAAAAACAGGTATTGCTTAGATGTTAACCGATATCGACCAAGGCAGACAACATGTGTGTCCTCCAACAGAGCCGAACCAGCTCTGATCTTACAGCCGAATCACTTCGCCCGCACACCCAAGATAGGCGCGATCCGATGGTTTCCGAAGCGCTTCGTCTGCCTCTTCGTTTACCAGTTGCTTGTTATTCTGCTGGTAATTAAAGCTTTGGAAATAATGGAATGTTAGCCTGCATTTAAGAGATACTTTTATATGAAATGCAAGTAAATTCGATGTTTAGTTTTTCCATTATTAATAACACCAGTTTATGATTTTGGAGTGCTACTTTCGAACGCAGCAATCAATCATGGTGGAGGACTACAGTTTTGGCGCTCTTTCTCAAGATGGCCGTACCGAACAAACCATCTGTCATCGGACTTCACATCGTTATCCCTCCAATGCTGTCTTCTCAGCTCCTCTAAGAACAGCTTCTTGCAGCTCAATATTATGGCTGTAGGACCAGAACGCGCCAAAAACCGGGTACAGGCATGCGTATTGAAATGCCTCCTATACAAGACAACAAGTGTCTGACGCGGTTGTTGGATCCGCTACTGCTGCTACAATGGGGGTTATCAAGATTTAAGTGCGTTTGAACGGGGTGTTATAAGCGGCGCACGAGCGATGGAACACAGAATCTCCGAGGTAGCAATGAAGTGGGGATTTTCCCGTACGACAATTTCACAATTGTACCGTGAATATCAGGAATCCGGTAAAACATCAAATCATCGATATCGCTGTGGCCGGAAAAAGGTCCTGCAAGAACTTGTTCAAAAAATGGCTCTGAGCAATATGGGACTTAACATCTTAGGTGATCAGTCCCCTAGAACTTAGAACTACTTAAACCTAACTAACCTAAGGACATCACACACATCCATGCCCGAGGCAGGATTCGCATCTGCGACCGTAGCAGCCGCGTAGTCCCTGAATGAAGGGCCTAGAACCGCTCGGCCACCGTGGCCGGCTGCAAGAACTGGACCGTTCAACTTGACAGAAGTGCAACGCTTCCGTAAATTGCTGCAGATTTCATTGCTGGGGCATCAACAAGTGTCAACGTGCGAACCATTCAACGAAACATCATCGATACGCTCTTTCGGAGCCGAAGGCCAACTCGTGTGCCCTTGATGACTGCACGACACAAAGCATTACGCCTCGCCTGTGTCCGTCAACACCGACATCGGACTGTTGGTGACTGGAAACACGTTGGCTGATCGGACAAGTCTCGTTTCAAATTGTATCGAGCGGATGGACGTGTACGGATGTGGAGACAATCTCATGAATACATGGAGCCTACATGTCAGCAGGGGACTGTTCAAGATGGTGGAGGCCCTGTCATGGTGTGGGGCGTGTGCAGCTGGAGTGATATGGGACTTGATATGTCTAGATACGACTCTGACAGGTGACACGTACGTAAGCATCCCGTCTGATCACCTTCATCCATTCATGTCCATTGTGCATTCCGACGGACTTGGGCAATTCCAGCAGGACAATGCGACACCCCACACGTCCTTAATTGCTACGGAGTGGCTCCAGGAACACTCTTCTGAGTCTAAACACTTCCGCTGGCCACCAAACTCCATAGACACGAACACCATTGAGCGTATCTGAGATACGCTGCAGCGCCCTGATAACCTCCTCAGATCCCGCGTGTCGTATACGACACACCAAATTGGTGAACTTCGTTTAGCCACAGCTCCGATGTAACGCCAGAGACACATGTCTAAGTTGTTTCCCAGACGTCTGCGAGATGTCAGCATGGATTCCTGTGAGTTTTAGCGGTCTGGCGCGTAAAGTGACGAGTGTGAGCTTTGTTTCCTGAGTGCATGCGTGAAAAGGCGGACAAAATGATGTCGAGATATTGTAAGTACCCATCTATGTAAAGTTATTTACATTTTGTGTTACCTTAACGCGCATAATGTTTGACGCAAATACTAATGCTCGGTATGTGAGCATTTTAAAACCACGAAATAATATTTTTCACTGTTCTACAAAAGGCTTTGTACACGTGTGTCGGATAGGACACATCAGATTCTCAAAAAAACCAATCAAAAAAATTTTTAAAGAACAACGTTTCCTTGCTAATATCAACCATAACATCAAATAAAACGCAATTTTTTTTAGCAAAATTAAATTTAGAGGGTAGAGGATCTGAGGAGGTTAAGAAGAGATGTCCACACCCTCGTACTCTTACGGATTTAGGGACAGCCCTGCAGGATACACGGTGTCAGTTATTTCTTCACTACTTGAGACTTTAGTCGAGTCCATGCCACGTAGCCTTGGGGCCCTTGTGCGAGCTCGCGGGGGCTCTTCATGATATTAGGCAGGTGTACGAGTGTCTTTGGCTCTTCAGTGTATCACTGAACTTGTCGCTCATCAGTTTGTGGACAGAGCATACCTCCAATGCAGTTGTTGTTGGTGAGTGTAGGGAATCCAGTGTGCAGCGACTTTTGGCGGAGCGTGAGCAGACTGGCACGTGCTTTCGCCTGCACATAGTGTGCTGGCGGCTCCAGAGGCCAGTGTCAGGGCTGTGGCTGGAGTGGAGGACAGCGCGGCGGTGTGTGAGTCATGGTCGGCCCCGCCTCCCAGCACGCCTGCCTCCCCCCTTTGTTCCGCGGACCGCCTGCCCAAATCAGAGCGACAGGGGCTGCCCCTGTGCTGTGGACGTGACTCGCTAACGTATTCTGCTGCACTGCGCTTCGGGCTGTTTACGTCTGACTCACCTTCCGTGAAACGCCTCTGGCAGTCGGGCTGCGCCAGACAGACGCAGTGGTACGAAGAACGCTAAAGTGCGTCTACAGGGGTAATATTTTACAGCACTGTGTGGCTGAAATAGTGATGCCGCAACACTGCTGCAATACATAAGAATATCATAATTTTTAACATTTTTATGCAGCGACAGCAACTGATATTGTTTATATAAGAATAAACAGCCTACAGTTGCAGGTTAACTTTATCGTTTACCTAGGTTTCAACGTTAGTAATAACGTCTTCTTCAGGACCTGCAACAAGTTAATATTATAATGCGCTAGTAAATTATATTAGATATGATCATCCTACAGGATGCAACGTGAAGTACTTACATAAAATATTATTTAAATGTTTGCCTAAAACAGGCCATGTCCTAATTCAACTTTATAAAAACTTGATGCATAACCATAAGGTTTTGTCACTTCTATTAAACAAGCTGTAGCAAATTCACTTTAAGCCCGTTGTATGGTCCTCGTCGTGTGACTGCGGGCCGCGAGGGCTTCTCGGTCTGCCTTCAGAGGGCGGCGCGCATGCGCGAGACGTATAGAATCAAACTCTTATTACGCACGCGTCAGATAACCTTTTTGCTATGAATTAATTTTATATTTTACTATTGTAAGTTAATTACAGTATCCAGCTTGACTACGTTTTACATTCTACTACAGAGCCTTATAAACTGACCAACAAATCTCGTATGAACATATGTAGGAAAGGTTCTATTATTACAGAAACTGTAATGGTCACATGCATTATGAATTATTGTTGTTGTGGTCTTCAGTCCTGAGACTGGTTTGATGCAGCTCTCCATGCTTCTCTATCCTGTGCAAGCTTCTTCATCTCCCAGTACCTACTGCAACCTACATCCTTCTGAATCTGCTTAGTGTATTCATCTCTTGGTCTCCCTCTACGATTTTTACCCTCCACGCTGCCCTCCAATGCTTAATTTGTGATCCCTTGATGCCTCAAAACATGTCCTACCAACCGATCCCTTCTTCTAGTCAAGTTGTGCCACAAACTTCTCTTCTCCCCAATCCTATTCAATACCTCCTCATTAGTTACGTGATCTACCCACCTTATCTTCAGCATTCTTCTGTAGCACCACATTTCGAAAGCTTCTATTCTCTTCTTGTCCAAACTGGTTATCGTCCATGTTTCACTTCCATACATGGCTACACTCCATACAAATACTTTATGAATTATTGTAAACCTAATATAGGCTGGAAGCCTTCGAAGGATGCCCTATTTTTTTAGATACAGTTGATCATTCAATAAATTGCCTCTATCTGTAATCAGGTGGGCATAAATTTGTAGTTCCTCAAGCGTGTCGAGTCTATATCCCTTAACTTCATGATGTAGTAACTCTATTTCACGTAAAGATTTACATGTATGAGCCATTTGCACCAGATGTTCCGCAAAGGCTGACCCCCGTGTTCCTACGCCCTTTATTGGAAGATGTTCTTTAAATCTTACTGCTATAGCTCTGCCTGTTTGACCTATGTAATAACATGGGCAATCATCACACATAATCTTATATACGCCTGATTTCGCTGACTTGTCACCGTCTTTCCCAAGGGAATGAACCAAATTTCGCTTTAAACTATTATTCGTCGAGTAGGAAATTTTCAAACCTGAATTTTTCAACAGGCGCCCTATCTGTTTTAGGCAAACATTTAAATAATATTTTATGTAAGTACTACACGTTGCATCCTGTAGGATGACCATATCTAATATAATTTGCTAGCGCATTATAATATTAACTTGTTGCAGGTCCTGAAAAAGACGTTATTACTAACGTTGAAACCTAGGTAAACGGTGAAGTTAACCTGCAACTCTAGGCTGTATATTCTTACATAAGAAAATTGCGGGTATGGTCGGTCGTTGTTGCTGTTGTAGCAGGCTGTTACAAGCAGTTCCCGATGTACTGCCGAGGTGTTGGCGGTTTTGTCCGCCAGGAGTGCAGAATATCTGCTATGACCTGGCGAAATTGTGGTATCGATAGCTACGATGCCACGGTGTAGGTTCAAGTTCCTAAGTTGGCACTACGGGACACCGACGACAGTGCCCTCTAGCCGGCGCGGTGGAGCTCTACGAGCTTCGCTCCAATTTCAGCCCATGGATCGAGAGCAGACGGCCTGGAAACATCACTTGAACTTCACAGGGTGTTGGCTTGCTATTGAGGCTATGTACTACTTACGACAGGTCTAAGGCTTCGCACCTCAGTGCAAAGTTATGTATTCAGTTAATATTGTGATATAATAAAACCATTTCTAAGAGCAGTACCCACGGGTTTTCACCTTTTCCTGCTCCTACTCACTTCCTGCATTCGACCCACACTTCAGTTTACAGAAGCAGACTACGCGCCGCCTTCCAGGCAGGATACAAAACAAATCTGTCTTTGTCTACACAGAGTGATTTTTTCCACCGCGCACTATCTCTAGGGATTGACCGATGCGAGATACGAAATAAAAAACCTCTAATGAACTTATGTCCGGAAATGCGTGGTTTTCTTTCCGGAGACTATTTATTCAGCAGTGTAACAGAGACTGTTGCCTACTCCGCGCTGTACCATGCAGCAACGGTCACAGTATGCGTTGAAAATGATTTCCATGTGCCTCAACGCATGCGTGTACGTAGCATGTTCTCATACGTTCACATCGGCCAGGCTACATCCGAAGAGTCAAAAGCAGCATGAATACGCTGCTCCATTGTCTCCACATCTGGAATGGACTCCGCGTACACGATGCTATTTAGATGGCCCTATAACCGGGAATCGCAATGGTTGAGATCCGGTGAATGAACAGGCCATGCATTTGGACCACCTCGTCCGATCCACCGACCAGGGAAGGCATGATTGAGATGCGTCCGGACGTTAACAGCGAAGTGGCTGGTGCACCATCATATAGCAGACACTTTTCCAGCAGGAGAGGCAAAGTCGTCCGCAAGAAACGCCGATAGTTCCGGCCTGTCAGGCGACGTGGAAGGAGGAATGGTCCCAAATAATGTTGCCAATTATCGCGGCCCACACATTTCGGCTGCACCGATGCTGAGATCAGCTATCCCTATACCATGTGGGTTCTGCATACTGTGCCACAGATGACTGTTATAAAAGTTGAAGATGCCACTCCGTGCAAAGGTAGCCTCATCTGTGAATAGGATGGATGACACAAATCCCGAAACCTTGGTTGCCTCGTGAAGAAACCAGTGACAAATCTGCTCCCGATATTGAAAGTTTGCACTAGTAAGCCGTGCACACGCTTTAAGTGATACGGGTAGTAACAATTGTCAAGGAGAATGCTCCACACGGTGGTCTCGCTTACCCTGTACTGGCGAGCCACCTGTCTGGTACTGACACGCCGGTCGCCTTCCACGGTGATAATCACATTTTCCTCAAGTCTGGTGTCCGAACATTTCGGGTGCATCCTTCATGATTTCTGCTTCCTGAATCGACCCTGTCTAGGACAAATGGCGAAACACTGTTGCAAATATTGAATACTGTGGTTGTTGTCGGCGGGGATAAATCTCCCGATACATATGACATATGATACACAGGACATATGAGGAACGGTACGACCTCTAGGAGGTAAGCACGCATATTGTAACTGTGGCTGCGTGGTGCAGCGCGTATTAGACCGCAGTGTAACAATGTGTGATTGAATAAATGGTCTCTAGCATGTAAACCTCGCATTTCCGAACATAATTTCATTAGATCTGTTTGTTCCGTATCAATCCCTAGAGTTTGAACACGGTGGAAGAAATCACCCTGTAAATGCTTCTCTCTTGCTCTCACCTTTGTTTGCTATGTCTCTCACGGGGAGCGCTGAAGTCACGTGTCTGAACGAAAGCAATATCGTATCGCTATTGTTCGGAAGTGTGCATTTACATATTCGTATAGCTTGTTTTGTTACATTACCGGTCAAAAATGTTCGATCATCTGCCACAACTATGGAGTTGGTTAAAACTAGGATTTTGTTTTGAATATTCTATCACATCCTTGGCTGGTTCAAATGGCTCTGAGCACTATGCGACTTAACATCTAAGGTCATCAGTCGCCTAGAACTTAGAAATAATTAAACCTAACTAACCTAAGGACATCACACACATCCATGCCCGAGGCAGGATTCGAACCTGTGACCGTAGAGGTCGCTCGGTTCCAGACTGTAGCGCCTAGAACCGCACGGCCACTCCGGCCGGCTATCACATCCTCATTTTTATAATAAAACAGGAATAAACATGTAAAAAAACAAAGTACCTACATTTTGTATTTCATTGTTTTTTTGCAAAGAGGGACGCTGATGGATATGAACAGCAACACTGACGTCCCTTTACCTACGATGGTTCCATTCGAATGGGCCTCATTCCTTCAGCTCTATGTGCGGCAATCATTTCGCACTAGTTTTTAAGTCCACTGTGTGGATCTAGCAGTGTGTTAGTATACCTGATCACCTGGAGACTGGAACTGAAATACATATTGTAATTGTAGATCTGCATGAGGAAGGCTATTCTAATAGAACAATAGCAACAAAAGTTTGCGTAGCCAAATCTACAGTGGTGTCTACATTGCAACGGTTCTAGCAAATTGGCAATTGTTTGGCCATCTGGAAGACACGGAGTAACATCATACTGGGAAGATCAGCTCATATGCGCACAGACTAGATGTCAGAGATCTTGTACTTCACCTGAAATACGCGAGGAAGTAAAGAGCATGCGAGCAGTTCCAGTCTCTGTCTCATCAGTGCAACGCCGTCTTCGTGAACAAGGTTTAAAGAGATGCATTGAGCGGTACAGAGCTGCCAAAAAATCTTTATTCCGCAAAAAAATAAGGCGGAAATGTTGCAGCTGGGACAGCAACATAAAAAATGGAACGTGCAGAAATGGTCCACGGTGTTATTCACGGACGGATCTAGTCTGAAGTATCTCGAAACGATCGTCAAATGTTTGTTCGTCAACTTCGTGGAAAACATATGAAGAGTTAGTGTCTGACGGCAACGATGAAGCATGGTGGATGGTCCGTCATGGTGTGATGACGTTTTGCAGATGATGAATTCGGTCATCTAGTGATAATCAATGGAATATTAGAGAAGGTTGGATATCGCACGATACAATGCGGTTTCATATGGTAAGAGAATTATTGACCGCGGGTGTGTTCTGCAGCAGAACAATGTTCTCAAACATGCTTCTAAATTGTGCAGAGGATATGTGAACATGAAAGAGAAATGTGCGCAACTGAAGAATATGATATGGCCAAGTCGGTCACGTGACTCCACTCCTGTTCTATTCTTATGGGATGAACTTCACAAGGATGTCACAAAACTGAGATCATCTAATGTTGAAGATGTACTGCGTAATCTACAGAAGTGTTGGACTGGAGTATCTTCAAGAGCACTACAAAATATTACCTCCAAAATGCGAAGAGTTTGTGCAGCTGTTCTGAGGGCAAAGGATGGATACTTTAAAGAGGCTAAAATTTAAATCATGTTGTATTGTACTTAATGACAGAAAAACAAAATATTCGTTTTCTGGTCTGTCTAGGCTTTACGAAATTTTGGCAGTGTAGTTGTTTGATGTTGTGATTTTTTTTTGTTTCCAGCAGTGAAGATGTAGACAAAGTACAGAACGCTGAATTTCATAAATGAGGTCCGTCTACAACCACAAGCATGGAACGTTAAAAGTAATGCTTGCAAAAATTGCAGTTTGAAAAAAGACAGAGGGAAAGCTGTTGCCGATAAGCTTGGAATTACGCTTGAAAGGCATAAAAAAATCCAAAGCCTTCGAACCTATTCCAAATGCGAGGTAAAACACTTTCATAGACAGAATGGAAGCGCAGGTCGCCCTTCATCCACATGGTCTGCATTTGATGCCATTAGTTTCATACTGCCTCGAAACATGCCTAAAGCAGGAATTTATAGTGCATGCAGTTTTGTATGCTCTAGAACAAAAATAAAATATAAATACAAAATTTTATCTTATTTCAAAGTTACCTTAAAGATACTCTTCAGGCCTTCTACCAAAGCACTGTGTACTTTTGGTACCAAGACGCTAATTTATGAATAGTGCACTTCAAAGAGATAGATTAAACTTCTGTACGAATGACCAGTACCTAAAACTGAAGGGTGATTGCAAATCGTGTTTTAACTAGTACACACCGTCTCGCATTTGTATTGATTTTACCAATTCTCAAAAAATTGTGCAAATGGCTCTGAGCACTATGGGAGGTCATCAGTCCCCTAGAACATACAACTACTTAAACCTAACCAACCTAAGGACATCACACACATCCATGCCCGAGATAGGATTCGAACCTGCGACCGTAGTGGTCGCGTGGCTCCAGACTGAAGAACCTATAATCGCTCGGACACTCCGGCCTTTCTACCTTGGTTCGTTGTGTGATATAAAAGGAGAAGAACAGCACTCATTCCACTAGCCTTCGTCTATTTTGTGGAAATAGCGTGGCCATGTTAAAATTTCTGCCCCGGAAATGTACTGCTCCAAACATTTCCGGGCAACAGTAGTTGGCAATGTTCCCGATATGCAATTGCAGTTCGTGTGGCCGTTAGTGTTGCCAGGCAACATTTTCTTTGCCGTGTTGTTGGCAATATCTTTAAGTTCCACTCGTAGTCCATATGAGGGATAAAGTTTTTAGTATCACGTCGAAAAAACGAAATTACGTAAATAGTGTTTCGTTTGTTTACAAATATTGAAACTGAATTTTCCTTTGTGTGTTCATTTATATATGGATTTTATTAATGACGTTTCTTACGTTACCCGAAATATTCAAATTTTATGAGTGTATGTTAACGTTATACAGGTAAAAGTGCTATGCCCACAGAAATTAACATCAATGTAAAATCAGATGCATAGGGAGATGAAGACAGTGGAAGGACAGCAGTGGAAGAAGGAATGTGTAACGGGGGTTTGTTGGACTGGTTGACGTTATGATTCGCGACAACCTCAAAAGGTTACGGTGAGGTATTAAATATCGGTGTGGAAAGACTGTTGGAGGCCGACTTGTAATATTTAAAAGTACCTGCTACAAAGCGTGTTTATGGTGTGCTACAGTTATTCACAGGAAGACTGTTACGATTTGGAAAGTCCTCTATGTAAGTAGTGCTGCGGAAGGAAGAACGTGTTAGCAGTGACATTGTGAGGGCATAGGACAAGGGTTGCTCAGAAGGTAAAGCACCGCATTTTTTTTTCAACAATTCTTCATTGAACATAATGAGAATTATACATACGAGAGAATGATGTTTTAACTACACATCTTATTTTTCCACATAATCTCCATCCTGTTGTACGGCCTTCCTCCAGCGCGAAACTAGGTAGCGTTTGCCCTGTTCGTACCAATCCTTGTCCTTATGGTGGAGCCAGTGCTTCACTGTGTGAATCACCTCCTCCTCATCGTCTACAAGATGTCTTCCACGAATATCTGTCCTCGCGAATGACAACATCAGCTCGCTGCGACATGTCAGGTGTGACAGCCGTGGATTGCCTCCCAGACCGCTGCAAATCGTGGAGGTCCGCCAAACCGCCTTCTGATGACCTCACCCTCCGTGCCCAGCGAGTAACTGTACTTCTGTCGACAGCAGATGCGCCATAGACTTTGCGCAAGCCATTATGAATATTCTCCACAGGCTCTTTCTCTGCAGTGAGAAATTCAATGACGGCACATTGCTTGTAACGTAAATCACCTACAGACGCCATTTTGAAGCTGTCGGAAGTGTAGGAAACTTGGCGCTCTCACTCAGGAGACTTCAGATAATACATACGTAACGTTTCGCGTTCGCAGCATTGTTTCCGGCTGAGGAAAAAAATGAGGTGCATTACGTTGTGGGCAATCCTAGTACTTTTAAGTTGTTGTAGTTAATAATAAACGATCGTCTATTTGCTGACTTAGAGTGCCATCTTGTATGAACGAAACCTGTGTCTGCCATGGCCTACTTCGCAGATATTTTATTTCCAAAAAATACCATTTTGACAGAGATTTATCAGTAATGTGACTTCATCAGTGCTTTTAACAACGAATTACATGATATCGACGGGAAAGGAGCCGCCACATTACACAGAACACCAGAGATGGAAGCACAGTTCTCTTCTTTTCCTTCCTGGCAGCCATTTCAATCTTCTCCACTTTTATTGTCCCTTCTACTTCTAAAACCGAACAAGTCTTCAAATATGCAAAATTAATCAGTATCATTCTTGATGCCGCCAACAGCCTTGCCGCAGTGGTAACACCGGTTTCCGTCAGATCACCGAAGTTAAGGGCTGTTGGGCTGGGCTAGGACTTGGATGGGTGACCATCGGTCTGCCGAGCAGTGTTGGCCAGCGAGGTGCACTCAGCCCTTGTGAGGCAAACTGAGGAGCTACTTGATTGAGAAGTAGCGGCTCCGGTCTCGGAAACTGACATACGGCGGAGAGAGCGGTGTGCTGACCACATGGCCCTCCATATCCGCATCCAGTGACGCCTGTGGGCTGAGGATGACACGGCGGACGGTCGGTACCTTTGGACCTTCATGACCTGTTCGGAAGGAGTTAGTTATTCTTGATGCTCCTTTATTATATTATTATTATTATTATTATTGTATTGTATTGTATTGTATTATATTGAACTGGGGACCTAGAAACGACGGAGTGGCTTCGTCCCAGCCGTAGTCCTCAGTGGTGCACAACCCCACAAGAGGCTTCAGCAGTCCACTCACCCCACCGCCGCCCCACACCGAACCCAGGCTTATTGTACGGTTCGGCCCCCAGTGTTTGCATGGTAGAGTAATTATGGAGTAAGACTGGCCGGTACACCTCGACACTCCCGGAATGCAGTGCGTTAGACCGCACGGCTAACCGGGCGGGCATTATTATTATTACTTCATTTTATTGCCAGCTTTTATTTTTTTTCATTAATTCAGATTACTATTATCGTGATTGTTATGTAATATTTTCTTGCCTGCGTCGTTTGTGGTCAGATGTAAGAGGTCTCGTCATGCTAAATAATCGATAAATAAATTACACTCGCCATCTCCATATGTCACAGAACTACTCCCTTGCATACATTTTTGGTCACAGTGTGCATGAACAGTAGATACGAGCAAAATATAAACTCAGTTACATCTACAGTCATAGTGTACAAGTATTATCTTCAACCAGCATACAGATCAAAGACTTACCTCTAAAATTATTTCACTTGAACAGTTGCTGTATTTACGGATAGTTCTGTAGCACATGAGCTCTAAAGGTGACACTCCAAATTCTGAAAAACTGTCTGTATCCCTGTAGCTGGCTTTGCATCAGGATAAAATATTTGTAGCCAGCAATAAACCTATTTAGCTTAACAACTCGGCTAGCAGAAAGTGTTCAAAATTATGATGTTCGTATATTTGATAAAATTTATTTTCTTGTTGTGACTTCAGTTCTTCATCAACGTAAAGGTTAATAACAAGAGGACAATTTTCTCCTGTGGCCGAGCGGTTCTAGGCGCTTCAGTCCGGAACTGCGTGGCTGCTACGGTCGCAGGTTCGAATCCTGCCTCGGGCATGGATGTGTGTGATGTCCTTAGCTTAGTTAGGTTTAAGTAATTCTAAGTCTAGGGGACTGATGACCTCAGATGTTAAGTCCCATAGTGCTTAGAGCCATTTGAACCATTTTGACAATTTTCTCAATAGTAAGGAAGAAAAAGTAATAGCTTATATGTTCAGTATTGTTTGATATCCCCATGTCCCAGTACTATAGTGCAGCAGAGCCAAAGAAAAATGGTGTAGGCTGTTGATAAAGTGGACATGAGAGTTTTATTAGTTTTGGTTTTCTAGCGATGCGCTACAACAGTACTGTAGGGCGGGGATGTCAGTGTGTACCAAGACCGCAGACATGTACCTACTACAAAACTTGATTAGGTAATTTAATTTTTTCAAGTGATAATTATATCTTATTTTAGTAAACACAGACGAGATCGCATTTAAATTTTTTGTTTTTAGATGACCAGTTTCTATCTTCTAAGGGATAATCTTCAGATCTTACATTCCATGATGACAGTAGGAACCGTTGGTGTGGAGCAGGTCCGTCTGTGCAGGCGTGGAAAAGTGGAAGGTATAATATTAATAGATGGCTGTCTTTCCTGGGACTATGTTCCAAAAAAAGAATTGATAATTAGATTTTTTTAACTACTCTTTGCATTGAATTACTGTGTAAAACGATGGCAGTGCGTCTTGTTTAATTCTGTCGAGCAAAATCGAAAATTTTTCCACGTGATGAACAAACTGGCAGCTGTCTTCAAATACTGATGAAAGAAAGATAGTGCGCAGAACTAAATGAAATAACTTGATATTATTCCTATTACAAGACTGGGTGTGAACTTATTTATCAAGGGCACACCCAGGGAGTGGTATTTTAAAAGCTTCTTGATGTTCTTTGCTATGTTAGTATCCAATGTCAGAAACTAATGAAACTGTGAATGAAGAAATTATACTTTCGCAGTAGATAGGCCTACAAGGTACTTGTAATAAGAAACTACCATTAGTTTTTGTTTCCTCCACCCTCCCCTATGCAAGGACCTGATAAAAGTTTGTTGACGGACCTGAAATAGATGTAGTACACGGGTGAAAATAAATAAATTAATGAAAAACTGGGGCAGAAGAGAAAGATATAAACAGTAGTTCAGAAGTATATGAATTCAAATATAATAGCTGGATCCCTAAATATATTAGTTTGACAGCAACGAATTTTAATACCAGGTACAAGGGTGGACTCAGCCTCGTGATGCCAATTGAGGAACTACTCGACCGATTAGTAGTGGCCCCGGTCACAGAAAACCATCATAACGACTGGGAGAGCGGTGTGGTGACCACTCGCTTCTCCTCTCCGCATCCTCAGCTGAGGATGACACGGCGGTCGGATGGTCCCGATGGGCCACTTGTGGCCTGAAGACGGAGTGTACAAGGAGTAGATAAGGACCACTGAAGACAAAATGTATGCACACTACATGTTCAGAAATTTTAATAAAATCACCATCACACTGGGATAAAAACAGACATGGTAGCCATATGCCATAACAATAAAAGAAAGGGAATACTTACTCTCCAAGTTGAATATTTCATACAGAACGAACTGTGACTGAAGCCCGAACAACAGTGGACTAACGTACTAGGACATGCATTGATATCACGAGATAATGCATTGATAATGGCTGGGCAGTAGCCGAAATCTAGAGTTGTCTAATAAAAACTGAAGGCAAATGACTACTGATTTCTGTGCTCCATCATTTGAGAGTCATATCGCAGTCGTTGAGTGCGCCCACATTCCTAATGGAAGGTAACGTGATGAAAAACAAATTCGCTCATTGCAGAGCTACAGCGAAGTGTAATTAGTAGATGCGCCACGTTACAGAGGGTTCTCGTCCCGCTGCATCCCTTTTTTCTTCTTTTTGTTTTTTGCACATTCGCATTTTCTAAGAGTTCGTGGGACTTTCTTATGAAATTAATTTCTGTAATATTTGATGTTATGTACTCCATAAATATAAGTGTTATGTTGGCTGAAGAGCCAACACCGTGTTACTAGAGGACGCCGCAATGCACGCGTTTTACCTCACGCAGGAGGGAAGGACTATACTGACGTGAGGTCTGGAACATGACAAGGAATTAGAATTCAGAAAGCGGACGTATTTAGTCTGATACTTAACTTTAATCCATTAATGATGAACGTCGCTCTTGACGGTACATGAGTCACAATATTATCTGTTCAGAAGATATGACCTATAGTAACTGGATATGGCGCCTTGCTAGGTCGTAGCAAATGACGTAGCTGAAGGCTATGCCAAACTGTCGTCTCGGTAAATAAGAGCGTATGTAGACAGTGAACCATTGCTAGCAAAGTCGGCTGTACAACTGGGGCGAGTGCTGGGGAGCCTCTCTAGACTAGACCTGCCGTGTGGCGGCGCTCGGTCTGCAATCACTGATAGTGGCGACACACGGGTCCGACGTATACTAACGGACCGCGGCCGATTTAAAGGCTACCACCTAGCAAGTGTGGTGACCGGCGGTGACACAACAATAAGTGTGCTCTCTGTCAGGGGTGAGTTGGTTCGATTTCGTAAACTTTTATAAGCTGATGTCATTACTGACTGGACATGCGTCTTTCCTTTTTGTCTTAGTACATGTTCACGGGCCGGTCGGAGTGGCCGAGCGGTTCTAGGTGCTACAGTCTGTAACCGCCGTTACGGTCTCAGGTTCGAATCCTGCCTCGGGCATGGATGTGTGTGAAGTCCTTAGGTTAGTTAGGTTTACGTAGTTCTAAGTTCTACGGGACTGATGACCTCAGAAGTTAAGTCCCATAGTGCTCAGAGCCATTTGAACCATGTTCATGGATACTGAAGCTTTTATGCAAACCACAGACAGAGCAACGTGACTAGCATACGGGCAAGGGAAGAAAGATATTTTTTAATAGAGCTAACGTAGGAATTTTGCGCTCATACATCTTCGCGAACAAACGGCATGGCGAGCCAAATAAGGCCGGCAAGCTCCGTTGGAGAGCGCTGAGAGCGCAAAATCACCTCAGTCAGCTCGTCCGATTGTGCTGTCTCGTGGCTTGGTACATCCCATCTGCGTGCACGCCCTCGTCCCGTGCCACGACTGCTAAAGGCAACGAGGTTTTTCCTGCGGACGAGTAGCCACGCGACCCCCTCGCGCCTGAGTGTCCGGGGCAGCGGCAGCGGCAGCGGCAGCGGCAGCCGGCAGCCTCCCGTTGTTACAGAGGCTCGCGCCCCGCCCCGCACCGCCGAGCCGGCGCGCGTTACGTAAGCGGCCTCGCGACGGCCTTGCCGCCCCGGTTACGGCGTCTGGCCGCGGCTGCCGTACGGAGAACCGGCCGCCTGCTCGCTTACCTGCGGCCTCGCCAGAGGACAGGATGACCTCTCACGCCTCACCACCTCACACCGCCCCCCCTCCCACCGCTGGAGCTTAGTAACAGCGTTACCGCACTGTCCCCACTAAACGCTGACGTAGAGCTGGTATCTGCCCAAAGGTTGGTTTCAACGTCTCAGTGCTTTGCTGGGCAAGGTTGTACTGGAGTATCTGATGAAAAGTATCCGTACACATACTGGAAGACACTAATGTGGGTTGTGTCCACGCTTCTCCTTGAACTCTGCTGCGAGTCTGAATGTCTGTTGAGGAATGACAACTTATTCTTCCCGAAGACCTGAAATCAGAGAAGTTACTGATATCGGAAGCTAGGGTCTGGAACTAAGTCGACGTTGTAACTCATCCCAAATCTGTTCCATTGTGTTTACGCCAGGAGTGTGTCAGATCATCCATTTCAGGAATGTTGTTGTCCTCAGACCATTGCCTCAAAGATGCTCCTTTATTTCACCAGCTGCGACATTGTCGCGTATATGAATAGTGATTCAACACTGTGAAACGTTTTTTATTCCAGTCTTTGACCAGAATATCAATTCTTTTGACGATGACCGGTTTCAGTTATTAATGACAATCCTCAGATCTTTTCTGCACCATGTCCTAAAGTGATAAGGCCGTAATGGCATCGTCAAAACATATGTGCTGAGTTCTTTTATATGTTTTGACGATGCCATTACGGCCTTATCACTTTAGGACATGGTGTAGA
This sequence comes from Schistocerca nitens, assembly GCF_023898315.1. NCBI lineage: Eukaryota > Metazoa > Arthropoda > Insecta > Orthoptera > Acrididae > Schistocerca > Schistocerca nitens. Next base: position 282,196,586 of record NC_064617.1, read on the forward strand.
AAAGATCTGAGGATTGTCATTACTGACTGAAACCGGTCATCGTCAAAAGAATTGATATTCTGGTCAAAGACTGGAATAAAAAACATTTGATGCTCCTTTATGATGGGGTGCGTTCTCATGCTCATATAAGTAATCGTCTCCGAACTTTTCCTGTACTGTACCCACTACATACTACTGCCCAATGCGTCCCTATTCATCTTCATTTAGCGTTTTAATCCTGTAGCACCACTTCCTCCGTACTCCATTGTTGGTGCTATACGTGGTGGAAGATAACCTTCTCAAGTACTCACCGAACCCAAATCCTCCGGTGGGATTGCCACAGGCTGTAGCGTGATTCGTCATCCCACCTCACTCGTTTCCACTTATCCACTGTCCAACGGCATTGCTTGACATTGACTGTAGAAATGTGTGGCTAATCAGGAGCTGCTCGACCACTGTATCCCATCCTTTTTAACTCCCTGTGCAGTCATTGTGATTGCTGGACTGCTGGTAGTAGTTTGGAACCCACGAATGGTTCCTTCGGCTTATTTACTGCAAATATTAGAGCTAAACTGCGCGATGCTCGACAACCGTTTCTCGTCAGTACATGACATCTTCCTAGTCTTAGCTTAGCTGTAGTTGTTCCTTCGAATTTCTTCTTCACGAGCACATCGCCAGCAGTCGGCCTGAGTAGGTTTAGAAGGTCTGAAAAGCCCACGATGGATTTGTACTCACGTGACATCTAATGATTAGTCCACGTTCGAAGGCGATATTGCAGTACCTGTGTCATTCTGATTACGATGCAAAGTTCCTTTGGACATACCTGCATGTCCATAGGAACAGGAGCTGCGGCGACTATAGCCGTTATGGAATACATAAAATTTATTCGCAATTGCCGGCCGGAGTGGCCGAGCGGTTCTACGCGCTTCTGTCTGGAACCGCGCGACCGCTACGGTCGTAGGTTCGAATCCTGCCTCGGGTATGGATGTGTGTGATGTCCTTAGGATAGTTAGGTTTAACTAGTTCTAAGTTCTAGGGGACTGATGACCACCGCTGTTAAGTCCCATACTGCTCAGACCCAATTTTTTTATTCGCAATTGCGAATAAGGACAACCATCAGCTGTAGAATGGAATGACGACAGTGAAAATCTGTGACGGACCGGGACACACACCCGGATTTTCCACTTACCGCCAGCGGTCGCCGTACCATTTGGCTGTCCGTACATGTCGCCAGACCTTGTGGACGAGCGGTTCTAGGTGCTTCAGTCTGGAACCGCGCGACCTCTACGGTCGCAGGTTCGAATCCTACCTGGGGCATGGATGTGTGTGATGTCCTTTGGTCAGTTACGTTTAAGTAGTTCTAAGTACTAGGGGACTGATGACCTCAGAAGTTAAGTCCCATCGTGCTGAGAGCCATTTGAACCATTTTCTATGAACTGTACTCCTACATCCAGTATCTATATTCCCGTATGGGTCAGACGTTGGATTTAAAAGTCGCTTGTCCGGGATCGGCAGACAGATACGATACTACAGCGCCTTTGTTACTCTGATTACTGACAATCATGCTTCCCACACTCTTGAATAGTAAGGATATGGATTACGTGATGAAGATGGGTAGTGCTGGAATCTCCAGCTATCACCACCATATATCTGGACTAGTGCTTATAAGAATAAAACAAAAGCGGTTAGGGTATTTAAAGAGGCATATTAATAAAAATTAAGTATGTATCGGAATTCAAGAATATAGCTGCTTTGTGTTTCTCAAATTACTGGTTGGCGAAAGGGCTAGAAGATTTGGAACAAGATTTACATTATAAGTTAAAAATGAAGCTGGATGTTATTAAAACTACTCAAAGCAAACGTAGAGAAAGAGTATTTTGTGTGCGAATGCAAATAGAAAAAAATAACGCATTTGTACCCAGATATTTGTTTTCTTAGGCTAATTTAGGACCGCTCTACCCAACGACCACAAAAAATTCTGCTTTAAAATCATCTTGTTCGTAACTGAAAACAGACCAACACTTCGAATGTAGAAGTAGTGTACATGCTGTAGTGCGCGACTGCCCTCAGTCATTGTGTCATTGGAGAATAATGGGATTTTTAGAATATAGTGCAAACAAAGTAAAAATTTTTACTGTACGGATCTTGCTGTAGAGAAAATATGTCAGGACGACAGAATGTTTATAATGTCTCATTTCTGGAAATATTCCAAACGAATAAGAGATGAGTTTAAATTAAAAATTATTAGAGGCAGTTTAAGACTTGCAGCTGCTCTCTGCTCCATACTTGGTGGGCATGGCAGATGATGGCTCTCACAGGAAATGAGAAAAAGGTTATCTGTTCTTCGAGAGCTAGGTAGAGGGTTGACGGAGGTTGGTACTCCGTGTGGACACAGCACAAGTTGCAACGCCACTCAGAGCCACAGCCGCGGCTGTCTGTTGTCGGGCAGTGGCCACAAGCAGTGGCGTCAGCTTTGGATGGGTGAAGCAGATGATGGAAGATAGCCCACAAGCTTTTTTTGTTTGTTTTAAATCAAGTGTGTACCTCTGCCATTCCAACATTACTACAAGCGATTGTGATACGTTCGAAGCCGTACCAGTGTGGGAAATTAGCTTAATTTAGCGATGCTTTGTGTGTTTTTAAAGCTCCTACGTGGATTTTTTATTTCCCACAATTTTTTACGCTATAATCTTATAGTGTCAGACTCGTATAATGAAGACTAGCAGTGGAAGGTTTATCAAGCGTGTCAGGGGTCATTTGTATGACTCTCAAAAAGGCATGATCTTTGGCTTTCGGGCTAAGGGTGGAAATATACCAGAAACGGCTAAGTTCGTTAATTCCTCGAATGCTGCTGTGGCTAAAGTATAACGCACGCGCAAAATGAAACTAGGCAAAACCGGCGCCATGAGCCGCAGGGGTGAATAACGGCTGTGGAGATGTGTATGGGAGAATAGACTGAAACGTTCCCTTAGAAAAATTATACATGACTGTGCTTAAACTGACACACGATATTTTTTAGCGCAACGCAGTCTGACTTTCAATAATCCCTACAAGAGAATGGCCCTGGCTAAATTAACCTATACGTTTCACAAATCACTTACCTCACAAAAATCTTCGTTACTCAAACTACTGCAATACAGCGAGCGCCAATACTGCCAGCTAAATAAAGGATTCTAACTACTGAAGGCACTAACCAATGGTAGGCGTAACTAAAAATGAAAGATTTTGATAGAGAACAAACAATGTATTTACCTTAATAGTGTTCAAAAGTCATAATATATATAGCAGTTCATGACATCCCTTCTTACAAATGTACTGTTTCTGATGGACACACGTCCAGATCGTCCGCTCTCAAAACACTGCGATTTCACTCCACACATCCACCACTGCTGGCGGCTCACCTCCAACTGCGCAACGCTACCCGCTCGCTGTTAAGGTCCAGCTGCCCAACACTACAATGGCAGACAACAATGCAAACTAGCCACAGACTAGCCACAGACTGGACACAGCACAGCCAGTGATTTTCATACAGAGCGCTACGTGGCGTTACTAACAAGAAAACTTAAACAGCTTACTTACATAGCCCCCATGCTCCCCACAAAAAATTTTACATATTGTTTTGGGCATTGGCCAATACTTATTTGTTAACATTTTTTCACAATTACAATAACAGAGAAATCAAATGCACATACTTGTTGATACAATGTTGGTCAAAAGCTAAAATTTTCTCACAGTCCATAAAGACAGTCCTGATCGTTCATCACAGTAAAATAGCAGTGTTTTTCTCAAAGTCTGAGCAGTTAAAGAATATGCACACGGAAGTAGTGGATTTCCATGCAGTCTTGAAGAAGTAGTGTTGTCCTTCTAACAGAAAGACAGTGCTGACTCTTGACATGCAGGCAGGTAATGGGCCACAACAGAGCAAACCCTCAGCGGAGTCAGTCGAAGTTTTGAAGAATACTGGTGGGTAGGTCATCACAGAGCAGACCTACTGTAGTCCTGGTAGAGATTACGGTATTGGTGGGCCACCAGAGGTGCAGACCCACTGCAGTCCTTGTAGAAATAATGGTATTGGTGAGTCATCAAAGGTGTAGACCCACTCCGTGCCTATGGAATATCGCCTCCGTTGTGCGATTGGATTCGTTCCTGTCAGAACGGTCGCAGTTCATATTAACAGATGGAAAGTCATCGAGTAAAACAGAAGTAATATCCGGCGTTCCCCAAGGAAGTGTTATAGGCCCTGTGTTGTTCCTGATCTATATTAGCGACATAGGAGACAATCTGAGTAGCCCTCTTAGATTGTGTGCAAATTACGCTACCATTTTTCGTCTTGTAAAGTCATCAGATGACAAGATGGAATTGCAAAATGATTTAGATAGAACATCTTTATGGTACAAAAAGTGATAATTTACCCTGAACAAAGAAAAGTGTGAAGTTATTCACATGAGTACTAAAAGAATTCCGCTAAATTTCGATTACGCGATAAGTCACACAAATTTGAAGGCTGTAAATTCAACTAAATACATCGTGATTGCAATTACATTTAACCTAAATAGGAACGATGAGATAGACAATGTTGTGGGTAGAGCAAAACAAAGACTGCGATTCATTGGCAGAACACATAGAAGGTGCAACAGGTCTACTAAAGAGACTGCTTACACCAAGCTTGTCCGCCCTGTTCTGGAGTATTGCTGTGCGGTGTGGGATACGCATCTGGTGTGAATGACGGATGACATCGAAAAAGCTCAAAGAAGGGCAGCTCGTTTTGTATTATCGCGAAATAGGAGAGATAGTGTCACAGACATGATACGTGAATTGGAGTGGCAATCATTAAAACAAAGGCGATTTTCGTTGCGACGGGACCTTCTCATGCAATTTCAATCACCAGTTTTCTCCTCAGATTGCGAAAACATTCTGTTGGCACCCACCTACATAGGGAGAAATGATCATCACGATAAAATAAGAGAAATCAGGGCTCGCACAAAAAATTTAAGTGCTCGTTTCTCCCACGTGCCGTTCGAGAGTGGAACGGTAGAGAGACAGCTTGAAGGTGCTTCATTGAACCATATGCCAGGCACTTCATTGTGAAAAGCAGAGTGATCACGTAGATGTAGATTCTGGAAGGCACATGGATCAACACAAGAATGCACCTACCCCTGGCAACCATGTCCAACCGTACATTCAGTTTCTTTTACTTAGCACGGTGGCATCCACGACCAGGACAATGCGACATTTCGCGCAACTTGAAGTGTATCTACGTGGTTCGGGCAGTAGCAGGCTGAGTTTACCGTATTCCCCTGGCCACAAAACTCCCCGGATTTAAACCCAATCCACTTTTGTGGAACACAGATCTGGATTGGGTTTAAATCCGGGGAGTTAATCTATGGTCCAGTCACATTAATGTGACCACCGCATATGTTCGACATCAACGTACAATAATCACTCACACATGGCAGGCGGCAGGACTAGCAGTGGACGGTTGATAAAGCGTGTCGGGGACGTGGAGAGCATTGCAGTTGTTGTCGTAATGGGGAAAGGAGCCCAAAAAGGCATGATCATTGGCTTTCGCGCCAAGGGTGGAAACACTTGAACCTTGAACGTGATTTTCACGCAGTCCGCAACCAAGAAACCTAGTGCAACTGGCCACGCCTTGGAGTCGCAATGGCTCCACATCCCTGTCGGTACCTTTCAGAACCTTACTGACTCTCTTCCCACACGTCCGCACAGTAAATGGCGTTCACTCAGGCTTTTGACAGGTGCTTACGTTAATGTGACTGGACAGTGTATAAATACCAGCAGTCTCCATCTAGGAGGCACTTTTCTGCTGACTGTACGCTCATGTCCGCAGTAAACGTGCTTTCAGTGCTAAGTGTTGTACTTCACTGATAACCCTGCTTTCGGATTCGGAGTCGACTGTTGTTACGATGTGACAATATGCGGAACATCAGATGGGACAGTTCTCATTGTTGTTTCTCCCACAGTGATCAACGCTTGTGAGAGATTTTCGCATACACTATGTAGGCCCTTCAGTGGATTGTCAAATTCCACCCGTAGAATCGCAGCCTTGACTCATCTTTATCCAGTTCCAACTACAAGAAGCACACGAGATCAATGTTGGTCACGACCTTAGAAGAGAACACTGGTGTAGGGCGTTGTAAATATGTGAAATTGGTATCAGGTGGTCATGTAATCATCTACAGCTGACTTAATTCATGGGACTGGAGTACAGGTGCCACTCTGTTGTGCGGAAGCAACGCGGTAAGATGGGTGGACGTGAAGTCAGAACAGTATGAAGGGGCTATAAAGTTCGGACGAGCCTATGAATACAACGTTAATGAAGTTGCCCGATTTGTTGGTGTATCAACATGTCTCAGGGAATGGTGCGCCACCCGCAGCTGGGTGTATAATGTTCATCAGTGGTCATGAAATGATCCCGAACGACAGGGATCTGAGACGAGCGTCTCACCCTGTCAATGACAACTGATGTCAAATCCGACAGGAATTGCTGCCGTAGGTCCATATCGTCTAGTTAGCTAGCGAACATTTTCAAGGGAACTGCATTCAATGAAAATTTGGAGTCAGTTACCTCGCAAAAGCCCATTGCTCACAGCGGAACATAAGACAAGTCGTCAATGCGCCCAGCACAGCAACTGGACACAATTTGGTGACGCAAGGTGTCGAATGCGTCAACGACGTGATGAGATGTTTAACTTGCAATGGGTGGGTGGACGGATACTTCAGGCCAGAGGTCGTTTTGTGATGCTTCGAAAGCATTTTTGAAACCATAACTTGGAACCATTCAGATTACCGTGAACATGAACCTCGAAGTCTATTTCACCATAATCAAAGTGTTACCCTTTCTTCTACATTGGATGATCAGTAAACTGTGGACACTCCCATCTTCGAAGACAACAACAGCCGTGTCCACAAAAGTGCTCGAAACTTTCCTGGTTTGACAAAATGGCGGTTACCTTAGTGCACCCGGACTGCCCACAAATCACTTGACTTTAATCTCATAGAAAATAACTGGGACAGTTTAAACAGCACGTGAAACGCGAAGTCAACGTGCCCCCTATTCGATAGCTCTGTGGCATGTAATTGTCAATGAGTGGCTTCAGCTAAATATGGTGTACCAGAAGAAACTCTTAGACTAATGGTGGTCTTTTCGGTGAAGAGTCCAGCTGTTAATATCAACTGAAGCCCAATATTTCGACGACTGGCCCAGCCTTCTTCAGTTTCTATGAGACACGTTCTTATGGGTACGCGCTGTCTGAGCTATGGATGGGAAAAACCGACCGGTTAAAACCGCTACCGGTTCTGAATAACCGGTATTTTACGGTATTTGCTTGGTATTGATTGCGACTGGCGTTTTTTAATATTTTTGCTAATAACCGGATAAAAGAACCGAAATATCAATTAGTCATAGCAGCGGTGCTAAAATTTTGGCTTATAAGTATACCTTTTTATTAAAAGACGAGTAATTTGTGTTCCTAAAGTTTCCATTGCTTTGATACGTTTCGTTATTATACACTCCTGGAAATTGAAATAAGAACACCATGAATTCATTGTCCCAGGAAGGGGAAACTTTATTGACACATTCCTGGGGTCAGATACATCACATGATCACACTGACAGAACCACAGGCACATAGACACAGGCAACAGAGCATGCACAATGTCGGCACTAGTACAGTGTATATCCACCTTTCGCAGCAATGCAGGCTGCTATTCTCCCATGGAGACGATCATAGAGATGCTGGATGTAGTCCTGTGGAACGGCTTGCCATGCCATTTCCACCTGGTGCCTCAGTTGGACCAGCGTTCGTGCTGGACGTGCAGACCGCGTGAGACGACGCTTCATCCAGTCCCAAACATGCTCAATGGGGGACAGATCCGGAGATCTTGCTGGCCAGGGTAGTTGACTTACACCTTCTAGAGCACGTTGGGTGGCACGGGATACATGCGGACGTGCATTGTCCTGTTGGAACAGCAAGTTCCCTTGCCGGTCTAGGAATGGTAGAACGATGGGTTCGATGACGGTTTGGATGTACCGTGCACTATTCAGTGTCCCCTCGACGATCACAAGTGGTGTACGGCCAGTGTAGGAGATCGCTCCCCACACCATGATGCCGGGTGTTGGCCCTGTGTGCCTCGGTCGTATGCAGTCCTGATTGTGGCGCTCACCTGCACGGCGCCAAACACGCATACGACCATCATTGGCACCAAGGCAGAAGCGACTCTCATCGCTGAAGACGACACGTCTCCATTCGTCCCTCCATTCACGCCTGTCGCGACACCACTGGAGGCGGGCTGCACGATGTTGGGGCGTGAGCGGAAGACGGCCTAACGGTGTGCGGGACCGTAGCCCAGCTTCATGGAGACGGTTGCGAATGGTCCTCGCCGATACCCCAGGAGCAACAGTGTCCCTAATTTGCTGGGAAGTGGCGGTGCGGTCCCCTACGGCACTGCGTAGGATCCTACGGTCTTGGCGTGCATCCGTGCGTCGCTGCGGTCCGGTCCCAGGTCGACGGGCACGTGCACCTTCCGCCGACCACTGGCGACAACATCGATGTACTGTGGAGACCTCACGCCCCACGTGTTGAGCAATTCGGCGGTACGTCCACCCGGCCTCCCGCATGCCCACTATACGCCCTCGCTCAAAGTCCGTCAACTGCACATACGGTTCACGTCCACGCTGTCGCGGCATGCTACCAGTGTTAAAGACTGCGATGGAGCTCCGTATGCCACGGCAAACTGGCTGACACTGCGGCGGCGGTGCACAAATGCTGCGCAGCTAGCGCCATTCGACGGCCAAAACCGCGGTTCCTGGTGTGTCCGCTGTGCCGTGCATTTGATCATTGCTTGTACAGCCCTCTCGCAGTGTCCGGAGCAAGTATGGTGGGTCTGACACACCGGTGTCAATGTGTTCTTTTTTCCATTTCCAGGAGTGTATAAAATGAGAAAAGCTATTAGTGTTATTTTAATAAAATGCCGACAAAAACGATCAAGAAACACGTGGCATAAGAACTGGTACAGTATTACTGTGTCAATAACATACCTGTTACCATGTGGCATGGCCTGCTGGATGGTACGTGGGTACATCCAGTGTGCGAGACTTGCCGCATCTGGTCTAGATGTCAGTTTAACACTGTCATTGTGGTACATCAGTTGTATTACAGAATGGTACTGCCGCTATTCTGGAAGTATTTTAGGAAGTGCGGTGCCAATGAAGTACAGTGGTCCATTTGCTTTAAAAGATTAAGAGCAGGAGAAGCCGCTACAATCTTGCGGCATCGTATAAGGAGACAACTTAACAACCAGTCCGCAGTTTACAATAAAAATAGAAAGTAGCTGATCTGTTGACTGTGCCTACGTAATATGCCTTTGTGCCTTGTGGCCCTGAAAGTGGATAAATTAACACGAAAAACAGAAACTTCCTGGCAGATTAAAACCGTGTGCTGGACAAAGAGTCGAACTCGCGACCTTTGCCTTCCGCAGGCAAGTGCACTACCAACTTAGCTACCCAAGCACGACTCCCACCTCGTCCTCACAGCTTTACGTCTGCCAGTACCTCGTCTCCTACTTTCCATACTTCAAAGAAGCTCTCCTGGTTCGCAGGAGTGTTTCTGTGAAGTTTGGAAGGCAGGAGACGAGGTACTGGCAGAAGTAAAGTTGTGAGAACGGGGCGTGAGTCGTACTTGGGTAGCTCAGCTGGTACAGCACTTGCTCGCGAAAGGCAGAAGTCCCGAGTTCGAGTCTCGATCCGGCACACGGTTTTAATCTGCCAAGAAGTTTCATGTCAGCACACACTCCGCAGCAGGATGAAAATCTCATTCACGAAAAATAGAGTTGTCCAACATCACTTTCCTCCCTTTAGCAGTAACCATTCGTAGTGCCCAAATAGTAGTATAATCCTGGATTACAACATTATTTTTGAGAAGAGTTTCAAAAAGTTAGAATCAGTAGCAGAGTAATCGTGATTTTTCATAGTATTCAACCATTCATCACTTTTGCGAAAAGCAGTGAATGGTGGACAAACCACTTTTGTTTTGCTGATAAATGCCGGCCGGAGTGGCCGAGCGGTTCTAGGCGCTACAGTTTGGAACCGCGCGAACGCTACGGTCGCAGGTTCGAATCCTGCCTCGGACATGGATGTGTGAGATGAGATGTCCCTAGGTTAGTTAGGTTTAAGTAGCTCTAAGTTCTAGTGGAGTAGGGGACTGATGACCACAGCAGTTAAGTCCCATAGTGCTCAGAGCCATCTGAACTTCTTTTTTTTTTTTTTTTTTTTTTTTTTTTTTTTTTTTTTTTTTGCTGATTAATTTAATATTTTGATTCAATGTATCTTGAAACTGCGTAAGTCAAAATTTTTCAGTCTAGTTCGATTTCTACGTTTATTGCAAGAAATAATAGGAATAAGAAAGACCGAAAATCGTTTACTTCAGAAGCCGGTTATTTTGAGTAGTTTTAGCACTCAGGTTAAACTGGCGCTGAAAAAAAAAGATATAATTGAAAACTTGTCGCTTCAGCTATAACTGACATCCCTGGCCTGAGCTCCTGCCAGACTATGAACTGTCAGGGCTGTCGAACCACTATTCATAGTCGCGGCCGACTCACGGCAACCGATAAGTCAATTGATGCCTATTTATTTTTCAGAGCTCGGAATATTACTCGGTACGTGCTAAATCTCAGAATGTGTTATGGTCCGGCGAAATATTAATGGACTGAGCGGTGACCTCGAGCCTTGTTTAAATTGGATCACGTGTCATGATTTATTTATTTCGATATACTCCTTAATTTCGCTGTCCTAGATAATTGGCGTTTGCATTCCGATACAAGGCTCGCTGTATTTAATTTTATTATTGTATTTGAAGGAGTACTTGGCAACAACTGCTTTGCTTGATAATTTTGCTGAGGTACGTTGCTAAAGTTCCTTGCGCCTCCTCCACTGTTCTTGCGTTCAAACAGTCTGCCCCTCATTAAGATATACCACATTCGCATGTAATGCGGTAATGCTGTTCTCGGCTTTCAGAGCTCTAGTTTCTAGTATATATTTTCCTGACCAGTCACGTGCGCTAGCCTTGTTTGCTATTGAAGTCGCGTTGGAGGGACAAGACAGTTCTTATTCAACCTGAAAAGGATGAGGGAGTTTCTTTAATCTCCCTAAACGTGTTGTGGCCGGAATGCAGATGGAGGTCTTAGAGGTAAAGTGATTTCTCCACGACCAGCTGAAAGACCTATGTGTTAAATAATATCATGGAGTACTGCTGGAGGGGTCGGCCGGAAGACCTCGAGAGGTTGAGGTGGCAAGTCGTGGACCTTCTGATGCACCATTTCCTTTACAGTGTTTATCAGAGGTATGCCGTTACTTTTCTGGTAAGGAAACGCTACTAAGCATTCGAAAGTGCGTTGCCAGGCGTGGGCTTCTTTTTTCTTTTTTAATTTATTGGCTTCCGGGACGTGCCCATGCAGCTATCTCAGCAGCGGGACGTCACTTATGACTATACGAACTTGAGGACAAGAAAGCACCCAGTTCCCGACAGGAGAAAAATCTCCTATCACACCGAGAATCGAACGCGTGCCCCGTCGGTTCGAAATCCGCGGTGCTAATCGCGCAGCTACCGAGGCGGAATATTCTGGTTTAGGCTTTCCGTGATTTCCCTGAATCGCTTCAGGCAAGTGGCGGGATGGTGCCTTTCAATAGCTGTTCTTCCATAATCCGAACTTAGGCTCTGTGTCTCATGAACTCGTTAATCTCCATTCATCGTGTCCCGTCTCGCGAGTAAAAGTGAGGCTGGTGAACCTTATTTACATTGATGCGTGGAGAATTAATCCGCGTCCTCCAGTAATCGTTTCCAACTGAATCCGCGAGGCAGTACGTCAACTAATTTGTCCTGCACGCTGCATATCGCCAAGAGTAGGTGGAATAAGACCACAGTCGCGAGGAGTACGACTTCGCGCAACGCCACAGAAACACCGAGGAAACGGACGAATGGAACATTTCAGATTGTCTTTAATACGCTGAAGCGCCAAAGAAATGGGTGCAGGAATGCGTATTCAAATTCAGAGATATGTAAACAGGCAAATACGGCGCTGCGGTCGGCTACGCCTATATACACTCCTGGAAATTGAAATAAGAACACCGTGAATTCATTGTCCCAGGAAGGGGAAACTTTATTGACACATTCCTGGGGTCAGATACATCACATGATCACACTGACAGAACCACAGGCACATAGACACAGGCAACAGAGCATCCACAATGTCGGCACTAGTACAGTGTATATACACCTTTCGCAGCAATGCAGGCTACTATTCTCCCATGGAGACGATCGTAGAGATGCTGGATGTAGTCCTGTGGAACGGCTTGCCATGCCATTTCCACCTGGCGCCTCAGTTGGACCAGCGTTCGTGCTGGACGTGCAGACCGCGTGAGACGACGCTTCATCCAGTCCCAAACATGCTCAATGGGGGACAGATCCGGAGATCTTGCTGGCCAGGGTAGTTGACTTACACCTTCTAGAGCACGTTGGGTGGCACGGGATACATGCGGACGTGCATTGTCCTGTTGGAACAGCAAGTTCCCTTGCCGGTCTAGGAATGGTAGAACGATGGGTTCGATGACGGTTTGGATGTACCGTGCAGTATTCAGTGTCCCCTCGACGATCACCAGTGGTGTACGGCCAGTGTAGGAGATCGCTCCCCACACCATGATGCCGGGTGTTGGCCCTGTGTGCCTCGGTCGTATGCAGTCCTGACTGTGGCGCTCACCTGCACGGCGCCAAACACGCATACGACCATCATTGGCACCAAGGCAGAAGCGACTCTCATCGCTGAAGACGACACGTCTCCATTCGTCCCTCCATTCACGCCTGTCGCGACACCACTGGAGGCGGGCTGCACGATGTTGGGGCGTGAGCGGAAGACGGCCTAACGGTGTGCGGGACCGTAGCCCAGCTTCATGGAGACGGTTGCGAATGGTCCTCGCCGATACCCCAGGAGCAACAGTGTCCCTAATTTGCTGGGAAGTGGCGGTGCGGTCCCCTACGGCACTGCGTAGGATCCTACGGTCTTGGCGTGCATCCGTGCGTCGCTGCGGTCCGGTCCCAGGTCGACGGGCACGTGCACCTTCCGCCGACCACTGGCGACAACATCGATGTACTGTGGAGACCTCACGCCCCACGTGTTGAGCAATTCGGCGGTACGTCCACCCGGCCTCCCGCATGCCCACTATACGCCCTCGCTCAAAGTCCGTCAACTGCACATACGGTTCACGTCCACGCTGTCGCGGCATGCTACCAGTGTTAAAGACTGCGATGGAGCTCCGTATGCCACGGCAAACTGGCTGACACTGACGGCGGCGGTGCACAAATGCTGCGCAGCTAGCGCCATTCGACGGCCAACACCGCGGTTCCTGGTGTGTCCGCTGTGCCGTGCGTGTGATCATTGCTTGTACAGCCCTCTCGCAGTGTCCGGAGCAAGTATGGTGGGTCTGACACACCGGTGTCAATGTGTTCTTTTTTCCATTTCCAGGAGTGTAGAACAAGTGTCTGGCGCACTTGTTAAATCGGTTGCAGTGCTGCAATGGCAGGTTATCAAGATTTAAGTCAGTTTGAACGTGGTGTAACAGTCGGCGCAAGAGCGATGTAACACGGCATATCCGAAGTAGCGATGAAGTGCGTGTACATCGTGAGTATCAGGAATCTGGTAAACCATCAAATCTTCGACATCGCTGCGACCATAAAAAGATCCTGCAAGAACGGGACCAACGACGACTGAAGAGAATCATTCAACTTGACAGACGTGCAACAGTTCCCCAAATTGCTGCAGATTTCAATGCTGAACCATCAACAAGTGAGTCCGCAGTCGTGGTCTAAAGGCTAGCGTTGCTGCCTCTGGATCACGGGGTTCCGGGTTCGATTCCCGGCCGGGATGGGGATTTCCTCTTCCCGGGTGCTGGGTGTTGTCCTCATCATTTCATCATCATTATCACTCGTCACAGTGTCTATATTGGACTGGGTAAAAAACGAGACAGTGAAAAATTTGGGACTGTACGGGCGCTGATGACCGCGCAGTTGAGCGCCTCACAAACCAAGCGTCATCATCATCATAAACAACACGTGTCACCGTGCGTGCCGCCGCCCGTTGTGGCCGAGCGCTTCTAGGCGCTTCAGTCTGGAACCGCGCGACTGCTACGGTCGCGGGTTCGAATCCTGCATGGATGTGTGTGATGTCCTTAGGTTAGTTATGTTTAAGTGGTTCTAAGTTCTAGGGGACTGATGACCTCAGACGTTAAGGCCCATAGTGCTCAGAGCCATCTCAACCATTTGACGGCTGGTCCCGGTGGAGGTTCGAGACCTCCCTCGGGCATGGGTGTGTGTGTTTGTCCTTAGGATAATTTAGGTTAAGTAGTGTGTAAGCTTAGGGACTGATGACCTTAGCAGTTAAGTCCCATAAGATTTCACACACGTTTGAACATTTTTTTGAACCATTTGAACCATTGTGCGTGCCATTCAACGAAACATTATCGATATGCACGACACAAAGCACTACGCCTCACCTGGGCCCGTCAACGCCGACATTGCTCTGAGGATGACTGGAAACATGTTGCCTGCTCGGACGAGTCTCGTTTGAATTGTAACGAACGGAGGGACGTTTACGGGTGTGGAGACAACCTCATCAACCCATGAACACTGCATCTCAAAAGAGGACTGTTCAAGCTGGTGGAGGCTCTGTAATGGTGTGCGGCGCGAGACGTACGTAAGCATCCTGTCTGATCACCTGCATCCATTAATGTCCATTGTGCATTCAGACGGACTTGGACAATTCCAGCAGGATAATATGACACCCCACACGTCCAGAATTGCTACAGAGTGGCTCCAGAAACACTCTTCTGAATTTAAACATTTCCTCTGGCCACCAGACTCCCCAGACATGAATATTACTGATTATATCTGGGATGCCTTGCAATGTTCAGAAGAGATCTCCACCCCTTTGTGTTGTAACTGATTTATGGACAGCACTGCAGGATTCATGGTGTAAATTGCCTGCAGCACTACTTCAGACACTAGTCGCGTCCATGCCACGTCGTGTTGCGGCACTTCTGCATACTCGCGGGGATCCTACACAAAATTAGGCAGGTTGAAACGACCCCTTTGGAAAATTATAAATTACTGTGCTGGTAAACCCATTACGCTATCTGATTTTCAAGCAGCTGAGTAGAACTGAACGTACTCAAACATTTCTCTCTTTACTTATTCTGATCAACACTAAACTGACACACAATATTTTTAGCGCAACGCAGTCTGACTTTCAATAACCCCTACAGAAGAATGGACCTGACTAACAATAAGCTATACCTTTCATGAATCGCTTACCTCACAAAAATATTCATTACTCGAACTACTGCAATACAGCGAACGCCAGTACTGCCAGCTAAATAAAGGATTCTAACTGCTGAAAGCACTAACTACTGGTAGGCATAGCTAGCAAATGAACGATTTTGATAGAGAACAAACAATGTATTTACCTTAATAGTGTTCAAAAGTCATAATATATATATATATATATATATATATATATATATATATATATATCAGTTCATAACATCCAGTCTTACAAATTTCGTTTTTCTGATGGACACACGTCCAGATCGTCCGCTCTCAAAACTCTGCCATCTCTCTTGCCACATCCATCACTGCTGGCGGCTCACCTCCAACTGCGGAACGCTACGCGCTGTTGACTTCCAACTGCGCAACACTACAAAAGCGAATATTCCAACAATGCCAACCAGCCACAGACTTCACACAGCACAGCCAGTGATTTTCATACAGAGCGCTACGTGACGTTACCAACATAAACAACCTACTTACAAGGTGTACCAATTTCTTCAGCTCTTCAGAGTATAATGAAGATTTCTTACGCATTAACTCGGCTGTATACACGAAAGCATGCCGTTCGCGTGAGTCTATCGACATCTCGCCTACGGACAGCGTGTTCATTTTGTCCAAAAATGGTTCAAATGGATCTAACAAGGAGACGGCACGACCGCGGGGTCGCGGATTTGTCCGAAATTTTGTGTGGTGAAAGAGGACCTCTAACACCTCACGTGGTTAAAATATTAGGACGCACTACCCGGAAAATCCCGAGAAAAATCGATCCAAAGTTTCTTAGGTGCTGTATGAGTATAAAAAGTTAGTCCATTGCCGAGCCGCCGTTTGGCCTACATGGTTAGTGTTCGGACTCTGATGCCATATATCGCGGGTTCGATTCCTTCTCCATCACTTTTTTTTTTTCTTCTGTTGCTTGCAAAATTGCAGCGCATTGTTACAGGAGAATCGTGAAATTAATTCCCGGGAAGACTGTATAAAAATTCATTCTATAATTCACCATCAATTACCGTCACCAATATTCCTAGACATGATTCCTGGTTTGCCTGAAAATTATCAGAAACTCAAAACATTTTCGTAAATGTTAATGGGGCTTATTTTTGTACAGATTTACTGCAAACGCCCTATGATTGTTAAATATCCGCTTTCATATGTTACGCGAGATGTCGCAAAAACTATTGTTTTGTTTGTTTTTACTATAATTACCACAGCGGTTCTTCTTTATTATTATTATATGTATAAAAATTGAATGTTTCCCAATCGACTTTGTTATTCTGATTAAAAACCAGCCGGCCGGAGTGGCCGAGCGGTTCTAGGCGCTTCAGTCTGGAACCGCGCGAGCGCTACGGTCGCAGGTTCGAATCCTGCCTCGGGCATGGATGTGTGTGATGTCCTTAGGTTAGTTAGGTTTAAGTAGTTCTAAGTTCTAGGGGACTGATGACCTCAGCTGTTAAGTCCCATAGTGCTCAGAGCCATTTGAACCATTTTTCTGATTAAAAACCCACCGTCATGAATTGTGTTGTTGGACAAAAAGAAAATAATTTTTATTCAGTAATGTAGCTAATTTGTTAAAGATAACGAAGGTTTGGGATACTTTCTGAATAATTGGTGGAATAACAAAAGAAAATGAAACAGAAGGAAAAAAAAGTGCCAGAGGAGGAATCGAACACGAGACCTGTGGGGTAAGAGTTCGAGCCCTAAACATCTTTTTTTTTTTTTTAATCTCATTTTGTTCGTTTCAATAGTTCGTGGCGGACGGCACCTGACGCCCGTTGAAGTTCGTTATTGATCCGTTGACTCAGTTTTTTTATTACAGAGGGCAGCCAACCCTCCGACCGGACACGCTGAGCTACCGTGCCCGCAACATCTGGGCCAGACGGCACCTCGGCAATGCGCCAACATTTTATACTCATACGGCACCTAAGAAACTTTGGATCTATTTTTCTCGGGATTTTCCGGGTAGTGCGTCCTAATATTTTAACCACATGAGGTGTTAGGAGTCCTCCTTCGCCACACAAAATTTCGGACAAATCCCCGACACCGAGCGAGGTGGCGCAGTGGTTAGACACTGGACTCGCATTCGGAAGGACGACGGTCCAATCCCCTGTCCGGCCATCCTGATTTAGGTTTTCCGTGATTTCCCTAAATCGCTCCAGGCAAATGCCGCGATGATTCCTTTGAAAGGGCACGGCCGACTTCCTTCCCCATCCTTTCCTAATCCGATGACACCGATGACCTCGCTGTCTGGTCTCCTTCCCCAAACAACCCAACCCAACCCCCAAATCACCGACCCCACGGTCGTGCCGTCTCCCTGTAAGCACTATGGAACTTAACATGTGAGGTCATCAGTCCCCTAGACATAGAATTAATTAAACCTAACTAACCTAAGGACATAACACACATCCATGCCCGAGGCAGGATTAGAACCTGCGACCGTAGCAGTCCCGCGGTTCCGGACTGCAGCGCCTAGAACCGCTCGGCCACAGTGGCCGGCCGGCGCGGTGTCTCCTCGAGCAGTGTTCTTATTGCCTGATGCGAAGCATCGTGTTGGACCCGGTGTTGCAGAGGTAGAGGAAACACGCCAAAGTGAGCGACGCGGCGGGCCCCGGTGTGAGAGGCGGAGCCAGAGGGCATCCGGAATGCACCGTAGTGCTGGGCAGACGCAGTGGGGGCCGTCCTTGCCCCAGAAGCGGTGCCGCAGCCGCAGCCGCATTCACCGGCCGCAAGGCCGCTCCAAGGCGCTTCCGGGAGCCGCGAGGCCGCGCCAAGGCGAGCTCCGGCCGGCCCGGCTTCCCACGGGCAAACGCCGAGCCGCTCCGCGCCGGCACCTCTCGCTCTCGCCGGAGAAAGGGCCAACGGGATTACCGCCGCCCCCCCCCCCCCTCCACCACCACCTCCCCTCTCCACCCTGTTCCGACAAAGCAAAAACGAAAGCACCGCGGAAGTTAGTGCCGACGTCACGGTTGGACTTGTCACGCAGCAGGTTGCCAGACAGCCTGGCTACGGCGTTTCCCAGTTTTTCCTCATTCTATAGGGGCCTTCACACGCTCACTACTTCTTGCCCAATACTAGTTCAAATGGTTCAAATGGATCTGAGCACTATGGGACTTACCCTCTCAGGTCATCAGTCCCCTAGAACTTAGAACTAATTAAACCCAACTAACCCAAGGACAGCACACACGTCCATGCCCGAGGCAGGATTCGAACCTGCGACCGTAGCGATCGCGCAGTTCAAAATGGTTCAAATGGCTCTGAGCACTATGGGACTTAACATCTATGGTCATGAGTCCCCTAGAACGTAGAACTACTTAAACCTAACTAACCTAAGGACATCACACAACACCCAGTCATCACGAGGCAGAGAAAATCCTAGACCCCGCCGGGAATCGAACCCGGGAACCCGGGCGTGGGAAGCGAGAACGCTACCGCACGACCACGAGCTGCGGACCTGGTCGCGCAGTACTGGTACCGTCTCAGAACAGTGTTGACATTTTATTGAATTGTAGTGATCACAATAAATGCCGTATACTGCCAAACATTGAACGTCATGATCCAGAAATACGTTATGATTTGCACTCATATGAAAAGTTTTCCGACGTCATTATGGCCGCACATTCGGAATTAACAGACCTAAAACGCGTAATGATAGCTGGAGATACTCGCATGGGACATACAGGGTGTTTCAAAAATGACCGGTATATTTGAAACGGCAATAAAAACTAAAGGAGCAGCGATAGAAATACACCGTTTGTTGCAATATGCTTGGGACAACAGTACATTTTCAGGCAGACAAACTTTCGAAATTACAGTAGTTACAATTTTCAACAACAGATGGCGCTGCGGTCTGGGAAACTCTATAGTACGATATTTTCCACATATCCACCATGCGTAGCAATAATATGGCGTAGTCTCTGAATGAAATTACCCGAAACCTTTGACAACGTGTGTGGCGGAATGGCTTCACATGCAGATGACATGTACTGCTTCAGCTGTTCAATTGTTTCTGGATTCTGGCGGTACACCTGGTCTTTCAAGTGTCCCCACAGAAAGAAGTCACAGGGGTTCATGTCTGGCGAATAGGGAGGCCAATCCACGCCGCCTCCTGTATGTTTCGGATAGCCCAAAGCAATCACACGATCATCGAAATATTCATTCAGGAAATTAAAGACGTCGGCCGTGCGATGTGGCCGGGCACCATCTTGCATAAACCACGAGGTGTTCGCAGTGTCGTCTAAGGCAGTTTGTACCGCCACAAATTCACGAAGAATGTCCAGATAGCGTGATACAGTAATCGTTTCGGATCTGAAAAATGGGCCAATGATTCCTTTGGAAGAAATGGCGGCCCAGACCAGTACTTTTTGAGGATGCAGGGACGATGGGACCGCAACATGGGGCTTTTCGGTTCCCCATATGCGCCAGTTCTGTTTATTGACGAAGCCGTCCAGGTAAAAATAAGCTTCGTCAGTAAACCAAATGCTGCCCATATGCATATCGCCGTCATCAATCCTGTGCACTATATCGTTAGCGAATGTCTCCCGTGCAGCAATGGTAGCGGCGCTGAGGGGTTGCCGCGTTTGAATTTTGTATGGATAGAGGTGTAAACTCTGGCGCATGAGACGATACGTGGACGTTGGCGTCATTTGGACCGCAGCTGCAACACGGCGAACGGAAACCCGAGGCCGCTGTTGGATCACCTGCTGCACTAGCTGCGCGGTGCCCTCTGTGGTTGCCGTACGCGGTCGCCCTACCTTTCCAGCACGTTCATCCGTCACGTTCCCAGTCCGTTGGAATTTTTCAAACAGATCCTTTATTGTATTGCTTTTCGGTCCTTTGGTTACATTAAACCTCCGTTGAAAACTTCGTCTTGTTGCAACAACACTGTGTTCTAGGCGGTGGAATTCCAACACCAGAAAAATCCTCTGTTCTAAGGAATAAACCATGTTGTCTACAGCACACGTGCACGTTGTGAATTGCACACGCTTACAGCAGAAAGACGACGTACAGAATGGCGCACCCACAGACTGCGTTGTCTTCTATATCTTTCACATCACTTGCAGCGCCATCTGTTGTTGAAAATTGTAACTACTGTAATTTCGAAAGTTTGTCCGCCTGAAAATGTACTGTTGTCCCAAGCATATTGCAACAAACGGTGTATTTCTATCGCTGCTCGTTTAGTTTTTATTTCGTTTCAAATATACCGGTCATTTTTGAAACACCCTGTAGGAGTACCACTTCGGAAATACGCTACTGGCCATTTAAATTCCTACACCAAGATGAAATGCAGATGATAAACGGGTATTCATTGGAGAAATATATTGTACTAGAACTGACATGTGATTACATTTTCACGCAATTTGGGTGAATAGATCCTGAGAAATTAGTACCAGAACTACCACCTCTGGCAGTAATAACGGTCTTGATACGCCTGGGCATTGAGTCGGACAGAGCTTAGATGGCGTGTACAGGTACAGCTGCCCATGCAGCTTCAACACGATACCACAGTTCATCAAGAGTAGTGACTGCCGTATTGTGACGAGTCAGTTGCTCGGCCACCATTGACCAGACGCTTTCAATTGGTGAGAGATCTGGTGAATGTGTTGGCCAGGGCAGCAGTCGAACATTTTCTGTATCCAGAAAGGCCCGTACAGGACCTGCAACATGCGGTCGTGCATTATCCTGCTGAAATGTAGGGTTTTACAGGAATCGAATGAAGGGTAGAGCCACGGGTCGAAACACATCTGAAATGTAACGTCCACTGTTCAAAGTGGCGTAAATGCGAACAAGAGGTGACCGAGACGTCTAACCAATGGCACCCCATACCACCACGCCGGGTGATACGCCAGTATGGCGATGACGAATACACGCTTCCAATGTGCATTCACCGCGATGTCGCCAAACACGGATGCGACCATCATGATGCTGTAAACAGAACCCGGATTCACCCGAAAAAATGACGTTTTGCCATTCGTGCATCCAGGTTCATCGTTAAGTACACCATCGCAGGCGCTCCTGTCTGTGATGCACCGTCAAAGGTAACCGCAGCCATGGTCTCCGAGCTGATAGTCCGTGCTGCTACAAACGTCGTGCAGATTGTTGTTGTCTTGCAAACGTCCCCATCTGTTGACTGAGGGATCGAGGCCTGGCTGCACGATCCGTTACAACCATGCAGATAAGATGCCTGTCATCTCGACTGCTAGTGATTCGAGGCCGTTGGGGGGATCCAGTACGGCGTTCCGTATTATCCTCCTGAAACCACCGATTCCGTATTCTGCTAACAGTCATTGCATCTCGGCCAACGCGAGCAGCAATGTCGCGATACGATAAACCACAATCACGATAGGGTACAATCCGACCTTTATCAAAGTCGGAAACGTGCTGGTACGCATTTCTCCTCCTTACACGAGGAATCACAACAACGTTTCACCAGGCAGCGCCGGTCAACTGCTGTTTGTGGATGAGAAATCGGTTGGAAACTTTCCTATTGTGTGAATGCTCTGAAAAGCTAATAATTTGCATATCACAGCATCTTCTTCCTGTCGGTTAAATTTCGCGTCTGTAGCACGTCATCTTAGTGGTGTAGCAATTTTAATGGTCAGTAGTGTACATTTGTTTGTTTCTAATATAAGCCTACCATGTTTCTACATCGTTGGGACATTACACTGAAGTGAGAGACGTCAAAGGATAGGGATCTGCACATATCCGGGTGGCGGCACTATCTTGGACACAAGATATAAAACTGCAGTGCATTGGCGAAGCCGTGATTTGCACTCAGATGATTCATGTCAAAAGGTTCCCGACACGTTTATGACCACACACGATAATTAACAGACTTTGAAGGCGGTATTGTAGTTGGAGCTAGAAGCATGGGATATTCCATTTCGGAAACAGTTAGGGAATTCAGGATTCTGAGATCCACAGCGTCAATATCAGGTATTACCTCTCACCTCTGACAACGCGGTGGCCGACGGCCTTCTCTTAACGACCGAAAGCAGCGGCGTCAGCGTAATGTTGTCAGTGCTAACTGAGAAGCAGCACTGCGTGAAATAACTGCAGAAATTAATTTGGGACGGACGACGAACGTATCCGTTGGGACAGTGCGGCGAAATTGGGCGTTAATGGGCTGTGGCAGCAGACGACCGACGTGAGTGTCTTTGCTAACAGCAGCCGGCCGCTGTGGCCGAGCGGTTCTAGGCGGTTCAGTCTGGAACCGCGCGACCGCTACGGTCGCAGGTTCGAATCCTGCCTCGGGCATGGATATGTGTTATGCCCTCAGTTAGGTTCAAGTAGTTCTAAGTCTAGGGTACTGACGATCTCAGATGTTAAGTCCCATAATGCTCACAAGGGAACATCCCCATCGCACCCCCCTCAGATTTAGTTATAAGTTAGCACAGTGGATAGGCCTTGAAAAACTGAACACAGATCGATCGAGAAAACAGGAAGAAGTTGTGTGGTACTATGAAAAAATAAGCAAAATATACAAACTGGGTCGTCCATGTGTAATATAGGGCAATATTAAGGGCAGTATGAGACGAGGAGCGCCGTGGTCCCGTGGTGAGTGTGAACAGCTGCAGATCGAGATGTTGTCAGTTCAGATCTCCCCTGGACCGAAAATTTTAACTTTTTATTTTCAGTTTATGTGAAAAACTCTTATGTTTTCATCACTTTTTTTGGAGTGATTATTACATCCACAAGAAAACCTAAATCGGGCAAGGTAGAAGAATCTTTTCACCCATTCGCCAAGTGTACAAGTTAGGTGGGTCGACAACATATTCCTGTCATGTGACGCACATGCTGTCACCAGTGTCGTATACAAAATATCAGACGTGTTTTCCTGTGGGGGAATCGGTTGACCTATGACCTTGCGATCAAATGTTTTCGGTTGCCATTGGAGAGGCACGTCCTTTCGTCAACTAATCGCACGGTTTTGCGGTGCGGTCGCAAAATACAGACACTAAACTTATTACAGTGAACAGAGACGTCAATGAACGAACGGACAGATCATAACTTTGCGAAAATAAAGAAAGCAAAATTTTCAGTCGAGCGCAGATTTGAACCAAGGACCTCTCGTTCCGCAGCTGTTCACGCTAACCACGGGACCACGGCGCTCCTCGTCTCATATTCCCCTTAATATTGCTTATCTTACGCATGGACGACCCAGTTTGTATATTTTGCTTATTTTTTCATAGTTCCACACAACTTCTTCCTGTTTTCTCGATTGATCTGTGTTCAGTTTTTCAAGGCCTATCCACTGTGCCAACTTATAACTAAATCTGAGGGGGGTGCGATGGGGATGTTCCCTTGTCAGAGCCATTTGAACCATTTGAACGATTTTGCTAACAGCACGACACCGCTTCCAGCGCCTCTCCTGGGCTCGTTACCAATCTATGGGTCACTAGATGACAGGAAAACTGTGAACTGGTCAGATACATCGCGGTTTCTGTTGATAAGAGCTGAAGTTAGGGTTCGAGTTTGGCGCAGACCCCATGAAGCCATGGACCCAAGTTGTCAACAAGGCACTGTGCAATTCGTGGTGACTCCATAATGGTGTGGGCTGTGTTTCCATGGAATGGACTGGGTTCTCTTTTCCAACTCGACAGATCATTGACTGGAAACCGTTGTGTTCGGCTAACTGGAGACCACTTGCATTCATTCATGGACTTTATGTTCCGAAACAACGATGTCTTGTCACCGGCCCACAATTCGCAGTCGGTTTGAAGAACTTCTGGAGCTACAGATTTGGCTATCCACATCGCTGGATATGAGTCCCATCGAATATTTATGGGACATAATCGAGAAGACAGTTCGTGCAAAAAGTCCTGCACTAGCAACACTTCTGAAATTATGGACGGTTATGAAGGCAGAACGTCTCAGTATTTCCGCAGGGTGCTTCCAACGACTTGTTGATTCCATGCCGCGTCGAGTTGCTGTACTATGCCGGACGAAAGGAGATCCGACACGATATTAGGAGGTATCCCACGACTTCTGTCATCTCAGTGTACATCAAAGGTTCTCTCAGTAGTGTTACTCATGGGGACCAAATTCTCTTTGCTGTTGACAGCACTTCTATAGTCACCCTGAAAAGAAGTCTTTGCACGGCAACATATGACACCCTCAAAGAAGTTTACAATCGGCCAATAAGCTGTAAAGTGACACTGAACATGAAAACACCTAATGCAATGAATGACAGTTTGAAGAGGGGCAATGAGACTGTTAAATTAAGTGTAGCTTACACCACTGTAGGCTGTGTGATACATGGAAAATTTCTAGGGATGAATATTCTTGTGAACACGCAAAGATACTTTCAAACAGAATGTCATCAGCATATTATACCCAAGGAGTCCTGTCAGTGTGTCGCAGCAAGTGTCTTTCAGTCTAATAATATTCATATGGACACTCAGTTCTTAGCTATGACATTCGTGTCTGGGAAACAAAACTACAAAATGTGGACACAATTTCCAAAGTGCAGAAAAGGTAAATAGACAAAAATGGTGGTCGAGCTCGTTGTAATGATCTGTTCAAAACACTGGGGATTTTAACAGCACGTGTGAATAAATTTACCAGTCAGATGCACACATCAAAAATATCGTTGATAATAACTGCACAAACATCTCTGTACATTACCAAGGAACAGGATCTAGACTGAACTTAAATTTACGGAGAAAGAATAAACAGAAAACAACATTTTCTACGGAGGAATAAAGGACCTTAAACAAATTGCTAAAATAAACTTACCTAAAACAAACTTATTTTTAAAGGATAGTTAAAAAGTATCTTTTACGCTATACATTCCATAGATTGGAGGATTACTCTGAGAACAGGGAGTAGGGGATTTATAAAAAACTGTAACACAAATAAATAATAATAGCGATAATAAGACATCTATCATTGACCATAACACTTTCACACCATACTTTTCCTTCTTTTTTCTCTTTTCAGGGAACAATCACTCCTAAAGTTATACAGTGCATAATACTAACACCTTATCCTCCTTTCCAGCTCAACATCTCACGCATTATAGAGGGATGGTGAGCTGGAGATTGAAGAAGCCTGATTCAGCCTTTGCGGAATACTGCCTTAACAAAAAACCATATGTACATAATAGATGTATAAGTCTTATACCCAGAGGAAAAGGGGGAAAATTCAACCAGTTAAAGATTCTAGAAATTAAGAAACAGATGTGTATATCCCCACACGTATTATTAAAGCAACAAACTCAATTCAATTATTCACCTTTTTTAGATGATATCACAACTCCTAGATAGGGAGTAAAACTTTGAGCTTCAGTCCATCAGTAGATAAAAAGTTCTAAGCTGATGCGTAACTTTATTCCTAAGTATGATTAATCATGATAGTGTTACTGCTAAATTGTGTAATTCCATATGTAATTTCTTAAGAAATGGTCATTGAAGTAATTTTACATGAAGCCAAGGATCGATACATTGAGAAGTTGAGATGTTTATCTTTTCCTTATGACCATGTTTATATTGGCTGTATCATCTTTGGAATCAGTAATTTACTTGAAAATTGACATATAACCCTAAACATAGGTTGTGCAGTAACCATAACAAAATTTGTGAAAGAAGGCAAAGAACTGTGTTTAGTTAATTTGCAATGTTTCACCAAGAACTAACAGATGATTCAATTAAAATTACTTTATTGTTGTTCTTAAATTGTAATACCAATATATACCAAATATCTTTGTAAAAGAGTCCTACAGACGAATAAAACTACTACTGCTAGTACTACTACAACTGCTACGACTACTACTACAGAGCTGCAATAATACTAACTCCCGCTCAACATAATGCGCAGCATACTGTAGCGTTTGAGAGCGGTATTGCACAGCACACCACAGTTCCTGCCGAGATCCAGAGAAATTCAGGTCACTCAGAAGGAATTCCCGCAAAGTACTGACAAAAAAGGAAATGAAAAAAGATCAAGAAGTGGTCTGGAAGATGTAAGTGAAAGCAGCATGTGGTACTTTGAGAAGTGGAATTCCTTAATTTATCAGCAAACTACAGGTACCCCCTTGTCCACAACAGCAGAGGAAACTGAGAGTCATAGTGTCATAGCAGTAAACAGACATATTAATTGTACTTGCTCAGAATTGATAAATAAGTTAAGATAATCTATCCAGTGAGCATACAGCACTTAATGTAAACTATCAGTCAGTAATCAGTAAATAATTGTTTTATTTCGTTTACTGTAGTTGTTACAGTACACCCACACGATAAATTACACAGTTCACTTGTTTAATTTGTAATTATTTTTGTTGCTGTGGTTTACGAGTCTATGCTGCCCGTGTACGAGTCTTGGTCCACAGAAATTTTTACTATAAACTTTTCAAACTCGTTTCTCGCGTTCTGGATAATTTCTACTCTACTTAGCGAGCAATCGACTCAATAGCAATACAAGCTTGTTCTGAATCTACGAGCGCGAACATGTTCACTATGAAGGCAGGGTTCTAATTGACGCTTCCCGGACATACATATTGCGCAACATTAACTGTGCTGTCCTTGGCCTTGTACTTCCACGCAGGGATATTGACACAGCGTTATTGTGTCAATAATGCTGACTGTGCGAGGACCATTTAATAAACCACAGACATTCCTGAAGACCTGTCGCTACGCTCGTACTTCAACTGCAATCTTATCAAAAGTTTAATGTGATCTTGGACTGGCAGGGAACTATATTTTGTAAAGAAATACTTTCTAGAGAAACAGCACAGGCTATATGCATAAAACAAGTTAATTTCATTGGATCGCAACCACTTTTGACATTCCTTGTCATTAAATAGTGGTGAGTTACATAACAAATTACCAAGAGCCTCCCATGTACTCACATATCGAACAGTTGTCATTGTGTATGCTGTCCCCTTCTCCCAGTGAACTTAATTTCGTATGTAGCTGGTTATACGTTTGAACTCAGATATACAGAAACCTTAACTTCATTGAGAGCATTTCATTTTCCATATCTCATGTAAATATACGCTACCAGATACAGTACATCAAACGATGTTATAACACTGATGTAGGAAACTTAGCTTTTCACTCTATAGACAATGAACGATGTTTGTCCCTTGGAGTGAAAATGTCATATGAAATATTCAAAAGCCAAGGTCGCTTAAATATTTCTTTACTTAAAACAAGCATCTTTGACAGACTTCGCTGTCATCTTCAGTTCTTAAAAATTATTGTGTATAAAGTCTTTTTATTTTTAAACAATTTCATTGTAAGATGGATCTCACGCCAAATTGTCATGCGAATGAAAAGCAGCACGTTTCATAAAAAGAAGATATTAGTTAAAACCGCCCAAACCGGTTGTTTTAAATACAGAAATATTTATGCATCTTGTCATTTGAATGTTTATAACACATAAAACAGATAAAACAGATCGCTCCGTGTGTCTTCTCAAAATGAGAAAATTCACTCAAATGAAAGACACTAGTCAGGTGATTTCTTTTTTTGATACTTTTTTAGAGTTTCGATAATAGACGTACTGCATGGTACTGTTGGCTGTCA
Organism: Schistocerca nitens; assembly: GCF_023898315.1. Lineage (NCBI taxonomy): Eukaryota > Metazoa > Arthropoda > Insecta > Orthoptera > Acrididae > Schistocerca > Schistocerca nitens. The sequence continues at coordinate 282,224,474 of NC_064617.1, forward strand.
TTCTGCAATAAGCATAGTTTTGCATGATTTTCTAACTAACGAAAGGGAATGTTATGATACAACATAATTAAAATCTTTTCATCCTCCACAGAGTTCTCCTACTGGTACATATGTGGACTCCCAGTTTTTGTAACAAGACGCAGCAGTTAAATCCTAAGATAAGCGCTTCGCTAACAGTCTTCCCGCAACTATTTCAGCCTTTACGCAGTGTAGATACACAATGCTAGTGAATGCAGAATTCTCAAGGTAAAAGTATTCAATTAAATCTGGAATTAACAGGAGGATACAGAAGTGACACAATTTCTTGTCGTTCACTTACAATAAGAGAACGAAGTTATTCAGTAATTGTTAATTGAATATTACTTTTTCGATCCATAGTATTATAGTGGAAAGAGCATAGCGTTCTTCACGAATTTTAGTCAGAAACAATACAATTATTTTCTGAGGTCAAAGTATTTTCAAAAATTCAATTTCCGCTACATTTAAGGTTAGCGAACCTGCTTCTGAGCATTTCGATACAGTCTTGTATTTTTGTTATTGCGTCGGCCGCAGTGGCCAAGCGGTTCTAGGCGCTTCAGTCCGGAACCGCGCGACTGCTACGGTTGCAGGTTCGAATCCTGCCTCGGGCATGGATGTGTGTGATATCCTTAGGTTAGTTAGGTTTAAGTAGTTCTAAGTTCTAGGGGACTGATGACCTCAGATGTTAAGTCCCATAGTGCTCAGAGCCATTTGAAACATTTTTTGTTATTGCAATGATGCAAGTCAAATCACTGCGCCACAACAGTAATGAATGGCGCATGGGCTAACGATTTTCTTGCTCTTCAGTAGGGGATCACTTTTCAGACAGCTCTGTAACAAAATTTTAATATATTTTGTTATTCCATTTTGAAATGATAGCACTCACTTTACGTGTGTGCCGTCTCTTTCCGAAAGTATGAACACTACGCCGGGAAAGTAATGTTTTCCCAAATACGGAAAACTGTTCCAAGGTACAACACGGTTAAGTAATTATGCCCAAATTTAAAAGTGATGCAATCGTGAAAATCTTATCAAAACTGTATTTAATAGTCTATATGTTACATTACTGTTCTACTCTGAGTGAAATAAGTTTAAGAAAAATTATTACCAAAAACCGGTTACAAGTTAACAACATTTTGAAATAGACGGTATTGGTACCTATCACAGATTTCCATTTTGAAGACAGGGTAAATAGTTGAGACATTAATGCATCTCAGTTTATTCGAAATATCACTTGTTCCGTAGTACAGGGTGACTCAAAACTTACACTATGACTTCAATGTGTAATAGCACTCTAACTAAATAAGATATTCACACCATGTTTGGCTTGTGTGATAAATTCATATGCCTTTGTTTGTGTGTGTTCCACGTTGTCGTGAGTAAAGCATAGTGACAACGGTTCAACAAAAGAATTAGTGTGCAGAATGGTTTAGTTGGGCCAAATCGGACAAGCGGGTTCAAAGGAATATTTATACACATTGTAAGAAAACACACACCCGCAGACGTCGATACACCGGTGGTACAGGAATTTTATGCAGACAGGAAGCGTTGACGTGAAGAACCATACTGGACGACCTGGAACAAGTAAAGCCGACAAAGAACGGACACGGTTGGCCCTGTGACGTTCACCGCACAAGTCTATTCCGAGGGCATCACATGAGCTGCAGATTTCTAGGGCGACCGTGTGCCTGGTCCTTCGGAATCGTTTACAGATGTGTCCATACCGACTGCAACTGTAGCACGCACTGAAACCGGACGAGAAGCCACAACCTATGCAGTTCGCTGTGGACGTTCTTCACCGCTTGGAGGAGGACGTAAAGTTTCCAGACAGCCAAGCATTTTCTGACACAATATTCTCATCCGGGACACAACCGATGCGCATACTGCAACGGTAGAGATACGTGACAGCCCAGAAGTGGATGTGTGGTGTTTTATGGTTGATCGTTTTTTTAGGAATAACAGTAAGTTCTCACAGTTACCTTGATATGCTGGAGCTTTTTGCGTTACCACAACCGGCTGACTGTCAAGACACAGTCATTTTCCAGCAACGTGGTGCACCGCCATATTGGGCTCAGACTGTGCGAGATGTTCCAAACTAGGTGTTTCCAGATCGGTGGATTGTCAAGAATGGTCTCATTCCCTGGCCTCCTAGTTCCTCTGGCATTACACCGATGGAACTTGTTTCTATGGGAGTATGTCAAGGACAGAATCTACCAATCGCCTATCACCCACATCGTTTATTTAAACAGTCGAATCGTTGATCTCACTGCGAAAGCTGAAGCGCGTATGTTGCGCCCAGTGTGGACGGAGCTTGAATACAGTCTGAATGTTGTGCGTGCCACCAAAGGCACATGTCAAATTAAACACCTTTCAGCCGTCAATTTTCAAGCTTATTTTATTGGGCAACCAGTTTCAGCGTTTTACTATGTCATCTTCAGGTCCCAGACCGACGTTTAGAAGTAATCTACCTCGCTTCCTACACGCCGAATCCCGCAACCATCGCTAAGAAGATGGACATACGGAGAAAGGCATTTGTGTTGAAACTCGTTGAATGGCATGAAAACTTTGTGTCACATAAGCCATACATGGTGTACATATCTTAATCAGTTTGGATGCTATAGCACATTAAAGTTGTACTGATCCTTTCGAGACATCCTGTAGAAAACATTCCTCCGTTTGAAGGTACGAGATAGTGAACGACCGAGAAAGTATTACTGAATTACTGAAATTTTTGATACTCGTTATCATAAATTTTTGGTATCAATTTACGACAGCGTCATCTTCTTAAAAGTCTACTCCAAACCTAGTATTGTAAAGAACTTCCAGAAAAAATCGGGTTTCTACTTTGTTTTTAATTCGACATATGTGTACCTATGCTGTACATAAATAATGGAGATGCTTTATTTCACCTGCAACACAAAATAAAATTCAGAAAAAAGTGTGAGACCAAAAGCTGTAGTTCATACAGCAAATTGTTACGAAAATATCTATTAAGAAATGGTAAGCGTTACATGGTCTTACAACTCTTACTCTTTGAGCTACGTTATCTATAAAACTGACAAATTTTTCCGAATTTTCACTTTTGTCACGAACGAGTCCCCTTAAGGCTGTCAGCGACTGCTGTCATGAACTTTTTTAGTTACACAATATAGAATGGTTATTTATTGAAAGTGCGGTATCGGTGGTGTTTACGCCGACGTCATGCTACGCCACCATCGCTTCGCTCCGAAGTCGGCCGAGTGTAGCAGCTCCTTGCTGACTGCCACAGGGCACTTCTCTAGCTCTGGAATCTCCACCTGTGGCCGGAAATCGGCTGGTGGCGCTACACATGCAAATAGAGGTCACCGTCAATGATTATGCTCTCAATGTAGCTAATAGTATACTAGCTCCACAGCTTTTATTTTTAAGTGGCTAATAGAATTCACCCGCACCTCCTTAAAAGTCGCACACGTGGCGAAAGTGTAGGGGAAGATGCAATGAACATGCCATAGAATCTCATTTTTGATACTGTCAAAGTTACTGGTTTATTTTTGCCATCATTCTGTGGTTAACTTTTTATATAGAGTGAAATAGGTATATTTGCTAGGAAGAAAGCTTTGCATTTTCCTCGTGGGGAAGGTGTGAACTCAAGGTCCTCCTTGTCGGTTGTACGCAGTCAGTGAATCTCGTTAGAAAGAGAAATGTCTTGCTTGATGCTTTTGCCCGCAGAGCCGGAACCTCTCCTAGCTCAGAGTAGATGGCGCCGTGCAGCCTCTGCCACTCACAGAGCGTAACTGAGCATAACATTTTTGTCTGTTCGGTTCGGACATCATAGGATGAGACACCAGCGTGGAAAGGTCCGTTGCTTTATCTCCAAAATCTGGTGTACCCAATCCAATTGGATCGTCCCACCATAGTGCTTGGTGTGAAGAAACCAACTGACCGATGGGACTCTTCAGTATCGACTTCTTATTTGTTAAGGCGTATTCTGTACGCCAACAGTGGGAAGTTTCTTCAATGTCCACACCCCCCTCACCCTCAAAGTTTTTCATGAAATAAGCCATAATCTCGTCCATCGCACTGCAACAGCACAGAGTCATCCCCTCCGTACAGAGTTGTTTTGAAAGTGGAAAGTTGTGGAGCGAGATCTACGTTTGCTGGCCATACGGACTGCTGCCCGCCATGAGGCTCGCTCGTCTCCTGGACACCACTTGGTTATGATGGGTGCACAGTTTGCTGATTTTGGAGAAATGTAAGAGTTGAATTGCAGCGGCGCGCTCCATACTCATTTACCGTACCACGCAACTTGTGTTGCTTCGCTTGGCTATAATTTGTGGCATCTTGTTGTATTGTTAACTTTGATTTCGCGAGCTGCTCACACGAGCAGTTTCTGTTGCTTTGCCCATACAGCCTTCCACATTTTTTTGGTACCTCCCCACAGTATTAGCGTCCTTTTGTAATACAATATCAGTTTTAGACAAACTTGTTCTCTGTAATTTGTTTTGTATTTTTTGTCACTCAAATAAATATCGTTCGGTTTCAGTCTTGACTTAGAGTCAAAGATCTTTCACATGTCTTACAACTTTTCCACGATGAGGTCACCACTAACCACTAGTAATAAGTACAGCCTGGTAGATACCTGAGCCTGTTGTTGCACGGTGGCAGCTTTATTATTGACCATAGCAGCCGAACTCAGCGATCAGTTTTATTAAGAAATCAGAGAAAAGGACGAGCATTGCACTCCGTTTTTTACTATGGCCAGCGAGTTCCTTCATAACGAGTACTTACGCTCCTCACCTCTGATCCAAAATTTCGACACAGCTTTCCAATTAGTTGATCAATTGTTAGTTCGACAGTGAATGTTAAGTACTTTATGTTATAGTTTTGTCATCTTCGCTACCTGTGACATAATAAATAAAGGTGCGTAAATTTTACCCAAGCAACTGTAGGACTTTGTGTTTGAAGCTTGTAGTTCAAACGGTCTGCCTTATATCCATCTCCTACAACTGCAGCCACAACAAAAAATTTTATCTTGCTTGTGCTACATTTTTTTCGCGCGGCTTCCAGAAGGGCTGGTGTAAATTGTGGAAACAGTTATTCAGTGAAAGAACTGGGACCGAACCAGCCCTTGCGACGTAGTGCACAGCACTATAAACTAAGAAAGAATGTCAAACACAATTTTGCAGACAAAGAGAAGGAAACCTTTAGATACTTACAGCAAAACGAGACTATAGGCCAGGGCCCCATTGACACAATAGAGAAATTCTCTCTCTGTCTCTTAGTGAACCACATGGTGGCTCCATCATTGCTAACGAAGGATGTCCCATAAACACCAATAGTAGAGAATGAAGATGTACGACAGAAACATGATCTAAGAACCACACGTATGTAAAGGTAATTTCTGGAGTACCCCAAGGTAGTGTGATAGGACCATTACTGTTTACAATATATAGAAATGATCTAGTAGAAAGGGTCGGATGCTCTCTGAGGCTGTCTGCAGATGATGCGGTTAACAAATTAGCATCGCCAGAAGATAGTAGCGATTTGCAGAATAACCTCCAGAGAACTGATGAATGGTGCAGGCTCTGGCGATTGACCCTGAACATAAATAAATGTAACCGATTGCGCATGCAAAAGAAAATAAATCCACTACTATACACCTACACGATTGATGACAAACCGCTGCAAACACTATCTCCCTTAAAATGTCTGGGAGTAACTATCCGGAGCGACCTTAAATAGAATGACGACATAAAACAAGTAGTGGGAAAAAGCAGGTGACAGACTCAGAATCATAGGAAGAATTTTACGGAGATGTAACCCATCCAGGAAGGAAGTGGCTTATAAGGCGCTTGTTCGACCGATTCTTGACTACTGTACATCTATCCGGGATCCCTACCAGATAGGACTGATAGAAGAGATAGATAAGATCCAACGAAGAGCTGCACGTTTCGTCACGGGATCGTTTAGTTGGCACTAGAGCGTTATGGAGATGCTCAACAAACTCCACTGGCAGACGTTACAAGAAAGGCGTTTTGCATCACGGAGAGATTTTCTATTGAAACTTCGAGAGAGTTCATTCCGGGAAGAGTCGGATAACATATTATTTCCCATCACATATGTCTCGCGTAATGATCATGAGAAGAAAATTCGAGAAATTAGAGCCAATACAGGGGCTCACAGACAATCGTTCTTTCCACGTACGATTCGCGAGTGGAACAGGGTAGGAAGGCTTCGTTAGTGGAACCAGAAGTACGCTCCGCCACACGCCATTAGATGGCTTGCGGAGTATGATGTAGACGTATATTCCAGGTGATTTTCTGATGCGTCCGGTAATGCCACCTTTAAAGAATACAGGCATTTAGCAAACAAAACTTTCCTTCCATTGCTTTCTTTGAGCAACGATATAGTCAATAAGCAAAATGAAAGTGTTTTATTTCTTTTTGTTTTCGTAGATAACCGTGTGTGGATGTCGGATTAAGCGTGCACTAAAGTCTATGTAAAAGAGGAATTTGGCGCAAAAAAATTTGCTCTGATACATTCGGCAAGTAGTTCGCAGGAAGTACTTCGTTTCTAAGGTCGCGACTCTCTTTCGCTTTAGCCACTGCTGAAAAGTTTTTCGGCTTCCCTACCACAATCCGTAAAATGGGACCCTTATACGATCCCTCTGTTGTCTCTCTCTGTCTGTCTCTTCGACTGTTCAAAACGCTTTTTCCGAGAAACGGGTAGATGTATGACCTTGAAATTCATGTCACTTTTTTGGTGGTAAGTTCCTATGGGACCAAACTGCTGAGGTCATCGGTCCTTAGACTTACACACTACTTAACCTGGTTTAAACTAACTTACACTAAGGACAACACACATACCCATGCCCGAGGGGCGACTCCAACCTCCGACGGGGAGAGTCGAACGAACCGTGGCAAGGCGTCCGTGACCGCGCTGCCATGTCACGTGTGGTCTTCGGTCCCCTGCCGACGTAAAATGTGAAGCTTCTAAGTTAGCGCAATCAAAAGGCACGGCCATATATCTCCCATATTCCGATACCGGCAAACTCAGTCATCAAAGCCGGCAGAGTACTTCGACCTGCAATGTGCTTTCGGTTCACGGAGAGCTATAAAATTTGCCGCGAAGCAAGGCTTCACACTGCAACCAAAGGGAAAAATCCGAAATTTGTTAGTTTGCAATTATAACACACGATATTTTTTTCATTAAGCATCAGACTGTCTGTGTGTCCGTCCGTCTAATAAGAACTCTTCATCTCAGGAACGGGTAGACGTATCATACACATATATATTTGTCTGTAGTCCTTTGGTGGTGTAAAAGTGTTAAGCTTCTAAGTCAATGTAATCAAAAGATACCGCCATTTATGTGACATATTTTATACTTGCAAACTCACTCATTAAAACCTACAGGATACCTGCCCTTGACGTAGAATCATGAAATCTGGCCAGAAGAAAGGTTTCATAGTACAAGTAAATGATGATTTGTAACTATATCATAATAAAAAAAGAATATTTCGTTTATCATTTGTTGAGCCACTTCAGATTTGAAATTAAAACATTATCGAAAGTCTCGGAATCCTTTGCCAGCATCCTTGTAACAGGGACAAAATCGTCGAGATTCTCCATTACCGAAATGTGTGAACTGTGTATATACAAAGTTAACTTTGTACGAAACCCTCAGTCTTACTAGCACCTGACCAATTTTTATTGAATTTTTTTTTTATTCTCTGACTCTGGCAACCGGCGTATGATTTGACTTTCCTCATGTTTCTTGGAGCACATGTCCCCATGATCACAGGGGGTCTATGAAATTCCACTATCAATTCAAAATATCATAACCTGGAAACTACTAGAGTCAGGGGACAGTTCTTTCTTGAAAAACGTTTAGCAGCAAGCAATTACAGTTTTTTTTCTGTTACGCCACAATTTCAGTGGCAATTACTTTCGCAATACAGTTTTTTCTCGAGAACTAATGAAAAAAAAATGCTTCAGTGATTGGACGAAGTTATTAGAGACAAAGCACAATAGTTGACGCAAGAAGTGTGCGAGGAAACTGGCCATAGTCTATATCGATGAACCACTTCTCAACCCGAATGTGGGTCTAGTATCCTAAGCACCACCGCACGTAGCTCTGACGTCTTTCTCGAGAGCTTACGGCTCTTCTGCGCATTGCAGAAATTTCTGCGGAGCCTGAATAAGGCTAACCACGTTGTTTTCTCATAACCAGTTAATTAGTTCCAGAAGCGTAATTTCAGACTCAAGGGCTCTCCTGTCTCAAGTTCACCTTCGTATTCTCTTATTGGCGAGAATATTGCTGCAAAACGGAAACCAGTTCATGAATAGCGATGTCAGTTGTATGTCGAGAAATGTGCGAAATGTCAGTACCTTCAGCTAACACACTTCTGCCAAATCACTTTAATATTGGCAATCTTTATTCTCTGTGTACACCTACATTTTGTTTTATAAAGAAACAACAGGAAATTCGTATAAGATCGTCTGAAAGAAATCGCAAGAGAGGTATTTGGCTATTAGAGTAGCACCGTTATAGGCAACGGAAACTGGTTTCTTTGCTTCGTTCTTCCAGCATAAAAAAAAAGGACAGACAATTTTTTGAAGGTTGAGGGCGTCTGTCACAGTCCTGAATTCGTTTTCTGTCACTGATCGTCCCTGTTCACTGACGACGTAATGCTGAGATGTCTGGTGTTCTACTGTGGAATACAGTGAGGTGCAAAAGTCATGGAATGCCTCTTAATATCATGTCGGACCTCCTTTTGCCCTGTGAATTGCAGACACTCTTTGTGGCGTGGACTCAAAAAGTCGTTCAAAGTCCCCTGCAGAAAATATAAGACTGTAAGATAGCAAGAACTATGCCCCTTACATGAAGTCATTAAAGCTCACCGAATTCACGTTGAGCGAACAGTAGGGCTGAACAAAAATTACTGACAAGGCACAATGCGTCTTGTAGAGGGTATAGTGTAGACGTATTGGAATAATTAATGTTGGGTGATGGTTTTAAAGTAATTCACGCGATGTGAAAACTTTGTGGAAACGCGTCGATTTACTGGAGGCTAGTTTATCCCAGGGCTTATTCAGAGTTGACCATGGCCGGGTGGCGGCGCGCGAAGGGAAGCGGCAATAGGCAGCTTAGGGTGGCTCAAACTCTGAGAAAGCGGTAACGGGGCGCGGCCTCCAGCTGCCTTAAGATGAGTGACAGCGAAGGGGTGGTTGACCCCATGCTGTTGTACTGGGAAGCAAGTGGAGAACTTATACGCCTGTTGATAAATGCCCGTCATCCAGTTTTCAGTGAAACATGCGAGAAAACTGCGCAGAGCTACGGTGGAGTGGTCAACAGAGGCCAAAATATGCGCGTTCATGACTATAGCAACTTCACGCTGAATTCACGATTCGCAGAGTCTGAAGTAAATCAGGCGAAGAGCGACAGAATGAAATACGCCAGCCTCCGATGGGAAAGTAGGACCAAGGAATTTGAAGTACTCTCCTGGGAGTCAGAATTTCGGAAAAATTCGTGTTTTATGCAGACGCTAACCTTGCTGGGTGGCCTGGGAGGAGTTAAATAGCAGGGGTTGAGAGGAAGGGAAATTTTGTGGGAATTTGTTAACTTCCCAGAGCAGGCATTGGTCGGCGCTGGGAAGCGACGCATAATTAACGCGACTTGCGCTGCAATTGGCGTAAGTGATTTCGCTGGAGGGGAAACTGAGGCGAAGAGCAGACTGTGAGAAGTCTCCATAGAGGTCTTCCGTTCCCAGCTTGCCTAGAGTACGGACATGGCATTCTTTACTCAGCTTGCCTGACAGAGAGTGAGCATCTCTGCCATTTAGGACTTAGCAAATGGAACGATTCAGCTTGGAGATATAAAGTTTTGGTTCAGCTATGTACTGCGCCAGATAGCTAGGTGTGAATCGAAGAGCACTGCCTTGTAGCACCACGAGGCCAGCTGACGTGCGCACAACGACGACGCCCCACCACGCTGAACTCGGTGATATTGCGCCCACTCTGGCTTGAATTAGGCCACCGATTAATTTGTTGGATTACGCCAGCAAAGTTTCCACGAGAGTTTCATGGGCCGTGTATTGTAGAATTCTTCTCGCACTTCGTATTACACCTGGGTCAGTCGATAGGAATTAATTTTGATTTATCGTGGTTTACTCCACGTAAACACAATTTATTCCCACTGCCTGTTAGGAGAGTCATGTAATGTGATCAATGAAGGTTGTGAGTTAAAATAAATTTGTGCTAACTGACTGCATCTGTTTTCAATCAAGTAGTTGAAATCCGAAATCACTTTCTTAATTAATTTTATGTTCAACATTTGCATCTGGTGTTCAATAGCTGAATATAACATCAATGTGCACCTCTTTTTAATTAAAAAGGGATCAATTCTGAATCAATTAATGTCAACACTGCCACTGCAGTTCAATCAGGAGTCACAGGGCCTTATTACTTTCTTTGCATTATCCGACATTGCGGTAGTTTTGCACTCTCTGTTGATCTGTTAGTCAACTAGCTGGGGTGAACACACGCCAAAACCAGATAAGTGATGAGTGGGGTGTTACAAGACATTCTGACTTTATAGCCATCCGTAATTGTGTAAGTGTTGCCAGTGCAGGAGTTTGTGCACGAAGTGACTTCTCGATTATGTCCCATAAATGCTTGATGGGATTCATGTCGGGTGACCAAAATGGCCAAATTATTCGCTCAACTTGTCCAGGATGATCGTCAAACAAGATGCGAACAGTTGTAGCCTGTGTACATGCGCATTGTCGCCATAAAAATATCATCATTGTCTGGGAACAAATAGCCGAACATAAACGTTTTCAGTCAATGATCGATTCAGTTGGACCAGACGATCCAGCCCATTCCATGGAAAAACAGGCCACACCATTATGCAGCCACCACCAGGTTGCGCAGTATCTAATTGAAGACTTGGGTCCATGGCTTCGTGGGGTCAGAGACACACTCGAATCTTACCATCAGCTCTTACCAACAGAAATCTGGACTCGTCTGACCAGCACCACAGCACCACGGTTTTCCAGTCGTCTAGGGAGCAACCAATATGGTCACGAGCACAGCAGAGGCACGGCAGCCGATGTCGTGCTGTTAGCAAATGGACTCTCGTTGATCGTCTGCCGTTACAGCCAATTAACGCCAGATTTCCCCTCACTGTCCAAACGAAACATTCGTCGTACGCCCCACATTGATTTCTGCGGCTACTTCATGCAGTATTGCTTGTCAGTTAGCACTGACAACTCTCAGCAAATGCCGCTGCTCTCGGTCGTCAAGTAAACACCGACGGCCAATGCGTTAAGCACTAGATAACGGCAGACACAACAATGTGTTGAATAAATTTTATATATGAATCCAACTTTTCTTTTTTGTATTTGGTTTAAATCTCATTACAGTTTCAGTGGACACTATCTTCAGATTTCCGGTAGATAACATAATGGCAATGAACGTAGCCATCGCACAAAAACCAGTCTAGCGTTAATTTTGCCAAATATGTAATATATTGTACTGTATTGTATGGTCATCGGGGACCTAGAAACGATGGAGAGACTTTGTCCCCGCCGTAGCCCTCAGTGGTACACATCCGGACAACAGGCTACAGCAGTCCACTCACCCCTCCGCCACCCCACACCGAATCCAGGGTTATTGTGCGATTCGGCGCCCTGTGGATCCCCCCAGGGAAAGCCTCACACCAGATGAGCGTAACCCCTTTGTTTGCGTGGTAGTGTAATGGTGGTGTACGCATACGTGGAGAACTTGTTTGCCCAGCAATCGTCGACATAGTGTAGCTGAGGCGGAATAAGGGGAACCAGCCCGCATTCGCAGAGGCAGATGGAAAACCGCCTAAAACCCATCCACAGACTGGCCGGCTCACCGGACCTCGACACAAGTCCGCCGGGCGGATTCGTGCCGGAGACCAGGCGCTCATTCCCACTCCGGAAAGCCGTGCGTTAGACCGATCGGCTAACCGGGCGTGCTTGTAATATATGCTACACAAATCACTGACGTAGACCAACGACAAACATCCCGCCTACATGTCCTCTGCATTATCGTAAGTGCTACGATAATACAGACTTGGGTAAGAAGACACATGGTGTTGGCTCACTAACGTAGTTAAACTTACGAACCAAAACAGAAAGAAAACAATTCTATAGATAACATGAAAAAAACACCATATGCAAATAATCTACAGTAACATGATATAACTTGCAGAGATAAACGGTCGTGCAGTCGAATTTTCAGCATACGAACTAGTATAAACACAGAAAAAGTACAATGTGTCCTATATCATTTTAACCTTTCACTATTCTCGACGTAAGCTACAAACTTCCATATTAAATATTACCTGTGATCATTTTTATTTGTGTACAGATATGACGACCGTTTAACTTATTCAACATATGGTTTAACAGAACTTTTATAGGATCTTTACAAATATAAAAGTTATTTGTTCTATTTCTTAGCTGCAAAATTTATTCTTTCCTTTATATTTTGATACCCTGATCTATGTTGTAGTGAGCCACGTCATAGGGCATAACGTACGTTTTTTTCGTTCTTGTTTTCCAAGCCAAAGTTGGTACAGCAGTTATCTTAGCTTGGAAGCCGTGTAGACGAAAAGCTTGTATTGATTTATGTTGGTCGTTAGTATGATAAATATTATTATATAGTACAACAGAGATGAAAAGTCAGTCGCCAGTAGCACAAGAAAACATTCATTTGGTTCACTTTATATCGGTCTGAACAGTTTAAATTGTCATCTTCAGAAGCTGCAACTGATGATTCGCATTGTTATCTTTCGTGAAATATTCTGCAGTTCTGAACACAGCATCCCTTTAGAACACAATGTAGGAACCACGCTGAGTGGCACGTATTCGAGAAGTCCTCGAAAGGTTGCGGAAGCATGTTCCACCAGATATGCACGCACAAGTTCCCGAAAATAAAGGGTCAATAAGAGTGAAAGAAGCGTCCGAGCTGGAGTCCGATAGTTCCCCAGAGGCGTTATATCGGGTTCAGATTAGGCGAATTTGCCAGCCGAGATATCAACTTGAATTCCCTACGATGCTGCTCAAATCACTGTAGAACGATTCTGCCAACGAGACACAGACAGTGATTCTACTGGAAAATTCTATCGCCACATGTAGACTTCCCATGGAAATGCGTAAAAAAACTATATAAATATACAGCTGCTGCTCGCTGCTCATCATAAGGTGGATGTACGGAAATTGTATTCAAGTATCGTACAGCCGTTACGGCGCCTTCCATGATCACCAGTGGCGTACGTCAATCCCACATAATGACACCCCAAAACACTAGAGAACCTCCACCTTGCTGCACTCGCTGGACAGTGTGTCTAAGGCATTCAGCCTGACAGGGTTGCCTTGAAACACGTCTCCGACGATTGTCTGGTTGAAGGCATATGCGACACTCATCGGTAAAGAGAACGTGATGCCAATCCTGAGTGGTCCATTCGGCATGTTGTTAGGCCCATCTGTTCCGCACTGCATGGTGTCGTGGTTACAAACATGGACAACGCTATGGACGTTGGGAGTGAAGCTGCGCATAATGCAGCCTATTTCGCACAGTTTGAGTCGTAACACGACGTCCTGTGACAACACGAAAAGCATAATTCAACATGGTGGCGTTGCTTTCAGGGTTCCTCCGAGCCATAATCCTTAGGTAATGGTTATCCACTGCAATAGTAGTCCTAGGGCGGCCTGAGCGAGGCATGTCACCGACAGTTCCTGTCTCTTTGTATCTTCTCCATGTCTTTGGTTCACTCCAAAACGTCTGGACTCTTCCCTTCTTGAGAGCCCTTCCTGGCGCAAAGTAACAATCCCGACGCGATTGAACCGCGGTATTGACCGTCTAGGTTTGGTTGAACTACAGACAACACGGGCCGTGTACCTCGCCTGGTGGAATGATTGGAACTGATCGGCTGTCGGACCCCCTCCGTCTAATTGGCGCTGCTCATGCATGGTTGTTTACATCTTTGGGCAGGTTTAGTGACATCTCTGAACTGTCAAAGGGACTGTGTCTGTGATACAACTTCCACAGTCAACGTATGTCTTCAAGAGTTCTGGCAACTGGGGTGATGCAAAACTTAATTCGATGTGTGTATATTACCAGATACTACCAGCTTGTAACTAGAAGAGCATGTGATGTACAAAAACAGTTCTGTGCTATTAAAAATTTATCAGGGTTCAACGTGAAAAGTATTATTTGCTTAATATGTGCGCTCGAGCAACAGTGTTATTGTAATAGTTCGTTACTGTCTAACACATCTACTTTCAAACTTTCTGTGCTCTTTAGTACATGTTACATAACAGTTTGAGGGGCACCGCAGGAGTGCAGTCTAAAAACGCACCACATTTCGAAGTTCCACACACTCATGAAAACGCTAATGGTGCTGCCATCCACAGACACCTATTATTCACAAACGTGGATTACTTTCCGAGTGCGGATCGATTTTAGGACATGGCCTTCTGTCAGCGCACTTAACTGAGTCTGGGAGTCTGGTAATGTACAGGGTGATCAGAAACAGTCTGGGAAGCTTGTAAGGATGTTGCAGAATAGCGTGTACTGAGAAATAATTGTTAAGAAAAAATTCGATACGTTGCACCGCAACCTTTGACTCAGGTTCGATCTTTAATAGCGTCCCATGTCCAATTTTTGTATCGCCCTGTTGTTCGGTTTTAGGGACAACAGGGGCCACTAAAATGTTCGCACGCAACAATCGACTGGCTAACTTCAAAGCTAATTAACTCGGGAACAGCACAACGTACCGAATTTTTTTTTTTGGTTGAGAATTATTCTTCATCCCAACCTACCCTGCAACATCCTTGCAAACTTTTTAGGTTATTTCTGATCACCCTACATACTGGTGTCATACAATATGTGTTCTCATACTTTGTCAAGAGTGTAGTTAAAAAAAGACAGGGTTAAACGAATACATTCCATAAGATACAAATGGTGCACAGTGGGAACCTTATAGTTCCCTGTGCTGGCATAAGCTGTCACCAGCACACCAGTCGGTAAAGATGCATCGTGAAGATGGGTAGCAGGCACTGGATCAAGCACATCTATCACGAGAGAGGCCAGAGACACACCGACAAGCCATTATCCGCCAACACCCTCTCGACAGCAAGTATTTATGCAGCCGCCACTGAGTGAAGAGTTCGCCTCCTGAAACTCCTGTCTGGAAGGACATGGGGATTGCATCCTTCCATCATCCTCCACACCTACAAATCCCTCATCCGTCCTGTCCTCTGTTATTCCAGCATTGCCTGGATCTGCGCACACACCCGCTTTTACGAGGCCCTCCAAATCCTAGAACGCCATGCGCTCCACCTTGCTCTCCGTATCCGCCTTCCTTCCCCCACACGGCTCCTGTATGAACTCATCCCCTTCCCCCACCTCCTCCTTTTCGTCCAACATCTCCGCATCCTTTACACTGTCCACAGGCTTGATCCCCCCACACACCCTGGTTTCCTCCTTCCTCTCCATCCCCCACCTGTTGCCGTGCCTCTATCACTGTATCCCTCCCTCTCTCCACCACCACACACTCCGTCTCCTTCATCAGGGCAATTTCCAGCGCCTCCCCTCCCAGATGATGAACTTCGCCATGACATATACCCTTTCCTTCCAACTATAACCTGGCCTTGTTCCGCCCCTCCCCAGGGCCCCTTTTTTCCTCTCCCCTCCTTCTCCCAGAGCGTATTTTCCTCCTTCCCCCCCCCCCCCCCGTGAGACCCCGCACCCTATCCTCGCCTCTTTCCTCCCCACATCCCTTCCTCCCTGGCCCTCTTCGGCGCGCCCCCTGCCCATCTCCCCCCTCTCTTCCTCTCCCTCCCTTCTTCCCTTCTCCCTCATCTCCTTGCGCCTGGC
Organism: Schistocerca nitens; assembly: GCF_023898315.1. NCBI lineage: Eukaryota > Metazoa > Arthropoda > Insecta > Orthoptera > Acrididae > Schistocerca > Schistocerca nitens. Next base: position 282,240,382 of record NC_064617.1, read on the forward strand.
AGATCCTCCATTTTGATCATCGTCATCAGTGTGCCAAGTCAGTGTTGTGTTTGGTACTGTACTCCTGTGCGTTGAGATGTGTGATTTTAATTGTGTGCTGGACTTGTACTTAGTGTTACTGTCAGTGATTGTTATGTGCTACGCCATCCGTCGATACTTTTATGTTCTAGTCATACTTCGCCTTGTGTTCTTTTAATTGTCCCAGTGTGTGGTTCTTTGTGTGCACTACTATTTTACGGTTTTTATCTCCATTTTACAGTCGCCCCTTTTTGTCTATTGTCTTCCATAATGTTACCCCCTTTTTTATATCTATTTACACCATGTTATCTCCTTTATGTTATTCTTAAATGTCTTCTGTTGCATGTTCTATGTCTTTTGGCTGAAGAGCAGCGCGTATGCTGCTGCCAGCCCACCCTGATGGGGAACTGAAATACAATAAAGTAAAAAAAAAAAAAACCAAGAGGTCTCACTGACTCACTCAGCCTATGATAGTGCATAGCGACCAAATTTGAGACTATATCTGTGTCACTAAAGTTTGTAATAGCAAGATTTCCGATAGTGTCTGCAAGAGGACTATTGCTGACGAGCTTGTACCACGAGCATAGACTTTACTCAAGTAGCAGCTTCATGTAAAGAAGAACTGTATTAATTCAAATGTGCATTTCTGTTGTAGAAAGACAAACTGGCCACCCGTAACAACATCCTCTCCCTTGTTTCCATGATAGAAGACTACTACAGTGACGACGTGGATACTACATTCCCTTAACTTTGTTCGCGAGGTCTCGAAACATCTGAAGCGTAGCCTCCACAGCCCTGGACTCTGCTGAATGCATATTATCCTAATGGAAATCACATATTTCGTATTACTCGGCGGTATTAGTCCAGAGTATTTTGCTGGAGGAAACTTTATGCTGGCAGATCAACACGTGTATCGCTGGTCCGCATTTAGCTTTTTGGACAGCTGCATTCTGTTTATATCGCGTCTGTCGTCGTATCTCCGCAACCGGCAGATTTGTGGTGACAAGCGCCGCCAAGCGAAACACTGGCAGACAGCTGTGCCACTGAAACACTCGTGTAGCTTGCATCACATCTGAACGGGAGGGAACTCGCAAATGCCAGAGCGGACGAAGTGTACTCGAATCGTTGTACCCCGAAAACCCTGCCAAACTCCTTCCTGCCCTCCCCCTTCTAGTTCTCTTCACTGCCCCTTCTACCCCCCGCCACCACCCAACATCCAATCCTGCTGCCTCCATCGTCTTTCTCGTTCTCGTTCTCTCTCTGTCACCAATGCGTGCAAACCGTTTGTCGGCGTCTATTTGGGATCTAGATTGTGAAATATTTCTGTAACACAGAATCCTATGTTTGGCTTGGTACAAAATCGTCAGAAACAACTAAAATAACACGCTATAATATCCATGTACAAACCGCGGTCATCTACACTAACATGTTACAGTTAAGGCACACTAACAACGTCTGACAAAGGGGAGGAACTAGTACAAGCCTGTGGTGGGGAGGGGGAGGGGGTAGGGGGTAAACTTATGCCATCATACTGGGCTCCATACTACACTGAACCGAACTAAACAGGTCAATTTACGATTGGTTTTATTCTAACTCGGCGTTCAAATCCAGTTTCATTTCCTTAGAATGACTGAGGAAAATTGTTAAGCTATTGCATAAGTTCGTAGCGTTTGATAAACACAACAGAGGCACGTGAGAGAGACTTTAATCATCAACAATATATTATCCTTTACTATTTACAAATGTCTGCCAACGCTGGAGTTGCCTTTCGATTCTGCGACTGTAGAAATCGCTTGGTTTTGAGGTGAAGAACGCGTCGAGCCACGTTCGGATCTCATTTTCACCCGGAAAGAAAGTTCCTTGAAGGTTGCTCGATAATAAGCGGGAAAGGTGAAAATCTGAGGGCGCAAGATCAGTTGAATAAGGGGTGTGCGGAATTATTTCCCAACCCAGCTCCTGATAGAGTTTTTTTCAGTATAGCAGAATGCGAGCGGTTGTTATTGCGGAGTAGCAGTCTTGTGGTGGGGGTGCGCGGTGTATGCTTCCCTTTGTATGTGGAGTTGCTGCTTTGTTTGGGCTCAACCATTCCCTTCTTTCCCTTATGTTATCGTAAAGACACCATTTCTTGTAACCAGCAACGTACGGGATAGAAATGGTCCGTGTTGTGCATGAACCAATTGATGACGAGCCAGCAGAAATGCATATGCCGATTTTTGTGATTTTGTCTTAGAGCATGCGCTATCCATTAACGCGATATTTTAACCTTCCCCATTGCAGGCAAATGTAGCACAATGGTGGAACGACCACAGTTAATCACATTTGCTAGTTCTCGAGTACACTGACATGTGGCATTGCGGGTTAATGTATTTAAACGATCTCCATCAAACCGCAAAGGTCTTCCTGAACGTGGAGAGTCACTAATGTCAAAATGATCCTCCTTAAAACGAGAAATGTATTTTCTTATCATGCGGTGTCCTATGGCATTATCCTCGTACAAAGCGTAAATGTTTTTGGTTGCTTCCGCTACCGTCACACCGCTGTTGAACTCAAACAGTAGAAAATGTCGGAAATGTCCCGATTTCTCCACTTGGCACTCCGTTTTCTAACGTCCACAGCTCCACTTACTCTCTCCAAATTACAAAATGACAATATGTAAACTCAAATAGCAACAGTCAACTGCAGATAAAAACTGACAATCGATAAGTAAATCCATACAAACCGGAATACCAGCAAGCAAAATAAAAACGCTACGAAATTATGCGCCACTTAATATTTAAACAGCTGGGCAAGTGGCAATCCTGATTCGCGGAAAAGTGTAAACCATAGAGCAAAGTACTAATTTTTGCCTTTAATACCACATATTCCTTGCCCCTTCCCTCTTCCCTGTTCCTTGCACTATTTACACCCCAGATCCCTCGCCTCCTGTTAGGTATCAATAGACGCGGTCATCAACGTTTTGATGCTGGCGCGCTGTAATTTCTTTTTTATATATCATCTACCTGATGAGTAAAACGTAGAAGATTTTGACTGATCATCAAGTAAAACATTTAGGTAATGCTGGACTCTGAAAGATGCAACTGTTCCATAAAAACAAGAACATAATGTATCGAAGAATGTTTATTTTTCTGGTAGGTATGATAGCTAGTTTCAGTGAGGAAGAAACATGTGACCCATTACAGCAAAGAGTGTTCATAATCAACCAGTCCATTACATGGGCCAAATTACATGGGCCAGTTATGACGAGACAGAATGTCTACACAAAAACCTGCGTAAAGTACATACGAAACAACTCCATCATCAAGCGGGAGATGCAGACCAAAAGAACTAAAAGCAGAAAAGATAATCAAGCTGCGTATTCTTTGAGTCCCAAGTAGCCTTTGTGAAGCTTACCTAGACAGTCTGGTCTCTCCTTTGGTAGTATACACATGGTACTGCTTAAATATTGTTCAAATGGCTCTGAGCACTACGGGACTTAACTTCTGAGGTTATCAGTCCCCTAGAACTTAGAATTACTTAAACCTAACTAACCTAAGGGCATCACACACATCCATGCCCGAGGCAGGATTCTAACCTGCGACCGCAGCGGTCGCGCGCGGTTGCTTAAATACACTCCTGGAAATTGAAATAAGAACGCCGTGAATTCATTGTCCCAGGAAGGGGAAACTTTATTGACACATTCCTGGGGTCAGATACATCACATGATCACACTGACAGAACCACAGGCACATAGACACCGGCAACAGAGCATGCACAATGTCGGCACTAGTACAGTGTATATCCACCTTTCGCAGCAATGCAGGCTGCTATTCTCCCATGGAGACGATCGTAGAGATGCTGGATGTAGTCCTGTGGAACGGCTTGCCATGCCATTTCCACCTGGCGCATCAGTTGGACCAGCGTTCGTGCTGGACGTGCAGACCGCGTGAGACGACGCTTCATCCAGTCCCAAACATGCTCAATGGGGGACAGATCCGGAGATCTTGCTGGCCAGGGTAGTTGACTTACACCTTCTAGAGCACGTTGGGTGGCACGGGATACATGCGGACGTGCATTGTCCTGTTGGAACAGCAAGTTCCCTTGCCGGTCTAGGAATGGTAGAACGATGGGTTCGATGACGGTTTGGATGTACCGTGCACTATTCAGTGTCCCCTCGACGATCACCAGTGGTGTACGGCCAGTGTAGGAGATCGCTCCCCACACCATGATGCCGGGTGTTGGCCCTGTGTGCCTTGGTCGTATGCAGTCCTGATTGTGGTGCTCACCTGCACGGCGCCAAACACGCATACGACCATCATTGGCACCAAGGCAGAAGCGACTCTCATCGCTGAAGACGACACGTCTCCATTCGTCCCTCCATTCACGCCTGTCGCGACACCACTGGAGGCGGGCTGCACGATGTTGGGGCGTGAGCGGAAGACGGCCTAACGGTGTGCGGGACCGTAGCCTAGCTTCATGGAGACGGTTGCGAATGGTCCTCGCCGATACCCCAGGAGCAACAGTGTCCATAATTTGCTGGGAAGTGGCGGTGCGGTCCCCTACGGCACTGCGTAGGATCCTACGGTCTTGGTGTGCATCCGTGCGTCGCTGCGGTCCGGTCCCAGGTCGACGGGCACGTGCACCTTCCGCCGACCACTGGCGACAACATCGATGTACTGTGGAGACCTCACGCCCCACGTGTTGAGCAATTCGGCGGTACGTCCACCCGGCCTCCCGCATGCCCACTATACGCCCTCGCTCAAAGTCCGTCAACTGCACATACGGTTCACGTCCACGCTGTCGCGGCATGCTACCAGTGTTAAAGACTGCGATGGAGCTCCGTATGCCACGGCAAACTGGCTGACACTGACGGCGGCGGTGCACAAATGCTGCGCAGCTAGCGCCATTCGACGGCCAACACCGCGGTTCCTGGTGTGTCCGCTGTGCCGTGCGTGTGATCATTGCTTGTACAGCCCTCTCGCAGTGTCCGGAGCAAGTATGGTGGGTCTGACACACCGGTGTCAATGTGTTCTTTTTTCCATTTCCAGGAGTGTATTTCAAGTTGCGTTGGTACAGAAGTTGTGCAGTTCTTGAAGACAAGGAAAAATTTAGCTTTTTGCAGTGATTCATGTAGCTTCTAATGCCAGATGAGGAAGATCTCGATGATTAATCTTGGTTTGACGAAACATGGTTCCACCTTGACAGATACATGAACACGCAGCATAAATGCCTTTAGACTACGGGAAATTCGCAACACAAGAAAAGTAGACGATTGGTGAGAATGTCACGAAGCGAATCTTCATCATATACTTTCACGTTACAGTTGAGACTGAGAGATACATGTAGATAACGTGGAAATTTTAAACATTGTACTTGAATACCATGTACAGTACATGTGATTCCTAAATTTCAGTTCTACAGCTCATGCAGCCGATAACACCTTATTTTTCGAGATGAATGATTTTATGGAGACATGAATTCCGTTTTACCTGAACCTGACACTTTTTTTTGTGAGGATAGCTCAGTGATGCTGGCCGGCCGGGGTGGCCGAGAGGTTCTAGGCGCTACAGTCTGGAACCGCGCGACCGCTACGGTCGCAGGTTCGAATCCTGCCTCGGGCATGGATGTGTGTGATGTCCTTAGGCTAGTTAGGTTTAAGTAGTTCTAAGTTCTAGCGGACTGATGACCTTAGAAGTTAAGTCCCATAGTGCTCAGAGCCATTTGAACCATTCTTCAGTGATGCTGCTTAAAATCTCGCCCTTATACTAGTCCCATATTTAAGGAACAGAGTGAAATCTATGTCGCTGTAATCCCTCAACAAAATATTACAACTTGTGTTAAAGAATATACAACATCATATTCAATTATGTGTAATGGAGGTCAGGATTTCTTTGTAACTCATTAACTTTCCCGTAAAGTTCCCTTACTTTTTCAACAATCCATACATATCGTCGGCAGCAAATCTGCCTAGAAAGCAGATACACTGTGAAGTCAGTGCAGAAATCTACAACACTGCCCTACTTGGGGCTCGTAAATTTATTATAGGGATGGATGCTTTAAGACTAAAAATGATCTCCATGACTCAGAAAGATGCTCCTTTACATCACCCCACAAGAGCAAACAATGAAAGCAGATAATAGAAACCCACTTGCGTTCATCTCAACGAGGGAAGGGGTGCAGTGATTAAGACAAAGAACTCGCATTTGTGATGAACTTGGTTCAGATCTTTCCACCCATCTTCGTTTCAGTTAATCACGTTAGACAAACGACGGTTTGGTTCATTCATCAAGGAGTCTCCAGGGCTCCTTCTCGGTGCTTGATCATTCCAAGATTTTTCTTCGTCGCTAGTTATCTCTCCGTGGACGGGATGCTATTCTCCGAACTTCCTTTCTTTGATTTATTTCTATAAAAAATGTTATTTTTATCTAACACTGAACGTGAACATTATTCTGGCCATATAACTAGCTACATTCGTCTTTTTCAGGATATTTTTTCCACGACGCCGTAACTGATACACTTATCTGGAAATATCTGATGTATGTGCCACGTTGTGCGATGACAGTTTGTCTGTCTTCAACGAGCACTTGAAAACAGCCCTTCGCCCTTAACACCAGTATTGATATAATAAGTAAAGAAATAATGTATTTCTGAGTAAGAATCATTTCCAGGGAAAGAACTAGCAAACAGTCATTTTTAGGTAAAACATACATCCACCGCCTTTGAACGTGTAAGGATGGCACACTAGGTTGCCAACTATTTTCCGTTAGTGTCACCATTTTCAAGGCATAGCACTTTCTGTTACATCTGAATTTTCTACTAGTGTAAAATGTCGAATTTGAGAAGTCGTGAACGCATTATCTGACACAGTTCGATATCTTCTTGTAAACAATCTTATTATAGGAACAGAAAAAAAATAAAAAAGATATATGAACATAAAATGACATTAGGTTCCACGAGGGAGTGACGGTCCCAGTGGCTTGCAGGCTGATTTCGACGACTGATAAAAGAGGCCAGCGGAGATAGTAATTCCTTGATCGACCGCGTGTGACAAGAAATTTGTCATTCAGTGTGTCGCACAATACGATTAGTCTTCCTTGTCCCATTTCCGTATTTTTTTCCAGTCTATCACGATAAACGATCATATAAATAATTCAAAAGCATTCATGGCATTGGTTTGGCTACACTACTGTACGCTTGGGACAAAATTACTGGTAAACTACTATTGGTGAAGTACTTGATATATTCGCCACATGTAAAGTCAACCATTTTAGTTGATTTATTACTTGACAAGGCCTGCAAAGAATTCATTCCCACCTTGTATACACTTGTCGTAATTTAGTTACGTAGAAATCGTTTCGTTAGATGAAGGTATAATGTCGATGTGAATACTATAGAAAAATTATGTTTGAGTCTTTTACTAAGATGTTTACTTTCAAATTTTAATCTGTGTAAGATAATATAAGTCAATGTCTTCGCCACATAATATTTTGTTAACGTTGATTGCCGGTTTAAGCTTTGCAGGCATCATCAGATCTAAAACTAAGAAAATGAAAACAAAAGCATATCAACAGATTAAGAGAGGGAGCGATCCAGAGAAAGAGGGAGGGAGAGAGAGAGAATAAATGTGCGAATAAACTGAACAAGTGCCTAAAATTTCAAAGCGACACGTAGGCGCATAGTAACTACAGGAAAGCACAAGAGCATTAAGTGCATCTGTATAGCCTAATAAAGTTTACAATGATCAATACTAGTGGCGCTTGTGATACACGCTTTACAGATAATTGAAAGAAGCTGGAAAAAGAGAGAGAGAGAGAGAGAAGTATAGTGTATATTACAAGAATCAGAATGGAATACTTTTTATAATTTCTAAAACGTGACATAATATATTTAAAATAGATACAAAGTTTAATATACGGAAAAGGTGTGTAAATCAACTAGTTCCACGAGTGATAAAAGAACGCAATGTATTATGTAAAATGAAAGTTAAAGGAATAAAACCCATAGACAGTACTCTGGAAGGCTGTTATATACAACTGGGTCACAAACGCATTACATGACAAGCGGTACATTGCATCTCTGTTGCCAAGCCACTTCATACGGGATATCAAATACGGTTAGGACATTATATCGAAAGTAGAGACGATTAAAACAAGCATAAAAGCATGAGATACGAATGCGACGTGACTTGAATAAAATTGAAGAACATAAATAGTGGTATAGATATGAAATTTAAACACGACGACTCTGAAAATAGTAGTAGACGAAGCAATCCAGGTGACGTGAGCAGTCGGATCGACTGAGGCAGAACATTGTGCGACAGCAGTGGTAGATCAGGCAGCGGCGACGGCAGTCCACCGACTTGGGTTGACAAAGGCCAGCCGCCAAGTTGCTCTCAGATTAAGGGACAGTGGCGATAATAAAGATGAAAGCTATTATCGTGTACCTAGAAAGCATCCAGAAGTGCTCTTTCACAGCAAATGTCTAAAGATACCCAGATAGGCTTTCGAATGTCTAATTGGTTCGCTCGGTGAGGATACGAATGGTTACTTTCCACAAAACTTCCCAAACAATTTCGTAAGCACATCAGACAACAAGTTATTCATATCTATGAACATGGGATTAATATCATGCATATATGGATACTGTCTGCAAAATGTGCTGGCGAATAGAATTTGTTGTTGTTGTGGTCTTCAGTCCTGAGACTGGTTTGATGCAGCTCTCCATGCTACTCTATCCTGTGCAAGCTTCTTCATCGCCTAGTACCTACTGCAGCCTACATCCTTCTGAATCTGCTTGGTGTATTCATCTCTTGGTCTCCCTCTACGATTTTTACCCTCCATGCTGCCCTCCAATACTAAATTGGTGATCCCTTGATGCCTCAGAATATGGCCTACTAACCGATCCCTTCTTCTAGTCGTGCCACAAACTCCTCTTCTCTCCAATTCTATTCAGTACCTCCTCATGTGACCTGCCCATCTAATCTTCAGCATTCTTCTGTAGCACCACATTTCGAAAGCTTCTATTCTCTTCTTATCCAAACTATTTATCGTCCATGTTTCATTTCCATACATGGCCACACTCCATACAAATACTCTCAGAAACGACTTCCTGACACTTAAATCAATACTTGATGTTAACAAATTTCTGTTCTTCAGAAACGCTTTCCTTACCATTGCCAGACTACATTTTGTATCCTCTCTACTTCGACCATCATCAGTTATTTTTCTCCCCAAATAGCAAAATTCCTTTACTACTTTAAGCGTTTCATTTCCTAATCTAATTCCCTCAGCATTGCCCGACTTAATTCGATTATATTCCATTATCCTCGTTTTGCTTTTGTTGATGTTCATCTTATACGCTCCTTTCAAGACACTGTCCATTCCGTTCAACTGCTCTTCCAAGTCCTTTGCTGTCTCTGACAGAATGACAATGTCATCGGCGAACCTCAAAGTTTTTATTTCTTCTCCATGGATTTTAATTCCTACTCCAAATTTTCCCTTTGTTTACTTTACTGCTTGCTCAATATACAAATTGAATAGCATCGGGAAGAGTCTACAACCCCGTCTCACTCCCTTCCCAACCACTGCTTCCCTTTCATGCCCCTCGACTCATAACTGCCATCTGGTTTCTGTACAAATTATAAATAGCCTTTAGCTCCCTGTATTTGACCCCAGCCACCTTCTGAATGTGAAAGAGAGTATTCCAGTCAACATTGTCTAAGTCTACAATTGCTAGAAACGTAGGTTTGCCTTTCCTTAATCTTCCTTCTAAGATAAGTCTTAGGGTCAGTATTGCCTCACGTGTTCTAACATTTCTACAGAATCCAAACTGATCTTCCCCGAGGTTGGCTTCTACCAGTTTTTCCATTCATCTGTAAAGAAGATTTAGTAACAATAAAATAATAAATTTAAACGACACGCATGATGCGGCAGCTTTTCACTCATCTCGTTGTTCATGATGTAATGTTCCCTGAACTATGTGTCGTATAATGACATAATTTCGCACTTACATTCAGTAGTATATGTATAGTGTCTCCAAAATGTATCATAAATACAGTAATAAATAACAACGTCATGCGTCACGCAATACTTTTACTGCACGAACAGCGCAAAATTAGTAAGCAATAAACATTTTCCTTTCATCATTTTGTAGGGGTTGTCAGCGAGAAAAAATTTCGTAGGGTCTGAAATTATGTGTAAAGATAATTTTAAGTCGCTAAGTGCTCTCATTCCCAAATACTGGATGACTAAAGTCTGGGAATTCACGTGGCGCGGGCTATGCTTCTTTTTAGTCGTAGCCCAGCCCTTTGATAGGTAGGTGGTTGTCCCCCTCACAGCGATTATTTATATGTGTACCAAATTTCTTTGAAATCGATCCAGTGGTTTAGGAGGAGATGTGGAACACACGTACACACACACATACACACACGAACACACACACACACACACACACACACATATATATATATTCCAGACAAAGACTCCCCTCTCTGGCATCCACTTTCCACTCACTTCGAATGACCCCACATCGCCTACGGCCGCGCCTCCTCACCTTGCGTGACAGTGGACAAACGTGCTTACTGTTTGCCTCCTTGAAGTCTGATGCGCTGTTAGATTAAAAATCACAGATCACTGTAACCAAACATCGGACTTAGATATATGTTGCTTCAGTAAATTGTAACACTGCACGCCTGATATCAACAACAACCGCCCAATCTCTGTTCTGACTGCCTTATCCAAAATTCTTGAAAAAGTAGTGTATTGTAGAGTAGCTTCACACCTTTGTAAAAATAAAAGTTTAGCAAAATTTTTTCAGAGAAACGTTACGTGGTTCTCTGACAAATAGTCTCTCATTAAACTTTGACAAAACGCAGCACATACAGTTCCACACAGTAAATGGAATGACACCATTAATAAATGTAGACTTCGATCAGAAATCGGTAGCTAAGGTAGAATATTCAAAATTTCTAGGCGTATGCATTGATCAGGGGTTGAACTGGAAAAAACACTCTGAAGGTCTGCTGAAACGTTTGAGTTCAGCTACTTATGCTATTAGGGTCATTTCAAATTTTGGCGGTATACATCTCAGTAAATTAGCTTACCACGCCTATTTTCATTCTCTGCTTTCGTATGGCATCATATTCTGGGTAACTCATCATTGAGTAAAAGAGTGTTCATTGCACAAAAGCGTGTAATCAGAATAATTTTTGGAGCTCATCCAAGATCATCCTGCAGACACTTATTTAAAGAGTTAGAGATCTTCACTGTAGCCTCGGAACATATATATTCACTTATGAAATTTGTTATTAACAATCCGAACTAATTCAAAAGTAATAACAGTGTACGTGACTACAACACTAGGAGAAAGGATCATCTTCACTACTCAAGGTTAAATCTAACTTTAGCTCAGAAGGGGATAAATTATGCTGCCACAAAAGTCTTTGGTCACTTACCTAATAGCATCAAAAGTCTGACATATAGCCATATAGCGTTTATAAGGAAATTAAAAGAATTTCTTAATGGCAACTCCTTCTACTCATTAGATGAATTTTTGGATATAGTAAGTGAGTAATTTCCCCAACCCCCACAAAAAAAGAAAAGAAAAAAATATCAAGTGTCATTGAATATTTTGTGTAATGTAATACCTTGTATAGACACCTTTTATTAAGCTGACACGTTCTACATCATTACGAAGTGTCGTATTCATGATCTATGGAACAAGTACTAATCTAGTCTAACCTAATCTTTATGAACGGTTCTTCAAGTTGTGTTTACCTTAACTCAAGAGATCACGTAATATTGTGTTTGCTAATTAGCGTGGACAGGAAAATAACATGCCACTGACACGTCTCCGGTTAGTCGTCTTTCAGACAGCGAGTGTACGTAACACTCAGTCGCTGGCAGACAGAATTACTTCACAGAAAACAGCCTCTTTGCGCTAACGAAGATTCTACTATGTCTTTACTTTAGTTTTAAAACTCCGTTGGCCTTGTACAGGGTTGCTTATTTAAAAGATTAATATGAAATTCCGAGTAAAACTTCTTCAGAATTTTTTTAAACTGGTGCAGAAGATTTACAAGACGTGGTAAGATTTTAGCATGCGAAGTGCGACAGAACGACGTTTTAAGAATTTGAGAGACTGTAGAGGACGAATTTTTTAACGTTTTGACAAAAGGAATCTATTGTCCGAAATGTTTAATAAATTATCTACAGACACCACTGGGCTGTTGAAAGTCCATGATCTGTACGAGAAGGTATCAGAAGAGATTCTCAGTGAAGATTCGGACTGGAATTCTCGAACATCACCTCGCTGGAACATACATCTTAATACATCGTTGTTATTTGAAAATTTTGGACAATTGCTTGCCTGGAATTCCGCAGGACGTTCCCTTGCAGCTGCGCACTAACTTCTGGTTTCAGAACGATGGTGCTCCAGGGTACTATGGTCGCCGGGCCAGAGCATATCTGACAGGCATCTTCACGCAGAGAGTAACTGGAGGGGAATGAGCAGTCTCTTGTCCTGTGTGCTCCCCTGCCCTCATGCCTCTCAGCTTTTCCGTCTGGGTTTATGTTAAGTTCGTAGTGTATTCCACACAAATAGGAATTGTATGTCAGCTTATTGAGCGCATATTTGCAGCGTGAGAGGACAGCTCGGAATTTTACAGACAATCGTACACAAAATCTTTCGTCGTTGCACATTATGTAACGAAGCCGGTGGAGTTGGTTAAAATTCTGGCGGGAGAGGATAGATAAGGCGTGAAGTTGGGAGGAAGGTAGACTATGGATGTAGTAGTGCAGCAGGGTAACTGGATGGATGATTCGTGGCTGGCAAATTGGTTGCTGGGACTCAGTTTTTGCGATTAGTGTATGACATCCGAAGGTGCTGAAAGAAGAGAAGGTGGTGTGGGAAGTTGATGAGTAAGTACAGAATGCACATTGGGACAGGTAGACGGAATCAGAAGACGAGGTGGAGTGCATGTTATTCCAAAATTTCAAGGGACTTATGGAATTCATGCGAGGCAGTGATCCATTCAACGTTAGCGTATATTAGGATCGGGTGGATGAGGGATTTATAGGTGAGGATAATGATAGAAGGCTGTAGACCTCAGATGTGGCCTGTTCGCAGATTTTCTGTTTCGGGCTTTGTGTTGGATGGTAAGGAGATGTCCGTTCCATGTTTATTTCCTGTCGAGAGTTAGATCTAAATACTTTACTCTGTCAGTCAGAGGGATAGGTTGGTTGTGATGGAGAGATGGAAATCTGGACGACGGAAACGCTATGTGGTGTGACCAGATATGGTGGCTTGGTTTTTCTGCGGATTTACTTCAAGTTTCCATGCATTGCACCAATCTGCTAAGAGATTCAGGTGGCGTTGGGGTGAGGCATGGGAGAGTTGAAGCGCTGGATAGGGGTTGTCGCGTCGGCATTTTACAGGAATTACGTTGGGGGGGGGGGGATGGTTTTGGAATGTATGAAGTGAACAGGATGTAAAGGATGGGTGAGAGGATAGAGCCGTGAGGCCCACCCCACCTGCAACAGGGTGAAAGATGCGGGAGCAGGCATGGTTGATTGCAACATACGTAGGATGCTATTGAGGAAAGGATGCTATACGGCGGACGTAAGTAACTGGGAGTGCATAGGTTTGTAGCTTGAAGAGCAGTCCAGAAGGCTTCTTGGGTACCAAGGGAGACAAATATGGCGGATTTCCGTTTATTTAGTTGATGGGAGGTTATATTGAACATTTGCTCTATAGTAATTAAACCACAGGTTCTGTTTCCTCTATTGGGTTGTAATCTACTGTCACTGAAGCTTTTCCCAATTACAGTATTCTGGTGTTTGATTTAACCTACCAAATGCTCCGAAAGTTCATGCCACGGTAGAAACTTTTTTTCACATTTCCGGGTCTAGGTTCCTTATATCAAAACGTTCAAAATTTCACCCTCTACAGAACCACAAATTTTCAAAACATCGTTCTGTTACAGCCTGCACAAGGTACAGCTAGTTCAAAGCGTCGACAATGTTTTAGCATTCCTTTTGTGCCACAAAGAGAATGAAATGTGCGGTAAAAATAAGGGGTCATCCAGTATGATGATAAAACGCTATTCTCCTCCTTACTGGCGCTGCAGTATAGCGTCTCAGGCGTTGCCAAGATATTTTAGTATTCATTCCTCGCGAATGACTTCCATTCTCTTGCAACACTCTAATTCGTTGCTGCACAGTGTCTATAAATTATTAGCTAACTGTATCTCCTTCCTTTCAGCGAAGGCGGTATTGTTGCTCCTGCAGACATTTACGAGCGCGGAATGATGCGACGTACACGTCCGCGAGTCGCGAGCTCGTAAACTCCGTACTTCATCTCTACACAACGCTCATTATGCAAAAAGACGCTGTGACTCAGTTTCCGCTTCACTTTATTAGCGACCGTACACACACACAAGACCTTGGATATATCAGCGTTCCATTCCGGTGACTGTTATATTGCAACCAGTCAAATATGGATGCATTATATTCCATTCCGTGCAGTCAATAATGCGCCAAAGTCTAGAGATTAGATTCTGCGTAGTCAACTGTTATCCAGTATCATTTATTATGTTGCGGTAAAACCTACGACTGAATTTAGATATATATACAGGGTGTCCACAATGAGACTCCAACATTTTAATATCCTACATCTTCCTCATATCAGATGGTGGACCTGTGAATCCTGAAGGGGCAGACAGAGCAACTCAACAAGTTTGTGGTGTGCAAATTTGATACGCCAAGTGGCCGTAGTGGAGCTGCAATCAATTGTTTTAGCAAAATGGAGGACATGAAGGAGCGTGCACAAGTGGTATGCAGAGACAAAATCGGCGACCCAAGTGCAAAGAAACTTTCGTCGAGTTTACAACAAAGCGCCCCCGCAGTTCAAGACTATAAAGAAGTGGTGTGATCAGTTTTTGGCTACTGGGAGTGTTGCAAAAGGACATGGTGGTGGTAAGCTTGGGATCAGCGAACATCCAGTGCGGCGGTCATTCGAGCAAAGTCCACAGAAGTCAGTGCGACAGGCAGCACGAGAACTTCGTATGAAACGTTCAACAGTGCACAAGGTGCTTCCTCAGCGATTACGTTTGTTCGCATATAAAGTGCAGGTTGTGCAAGAAATCAAGCCTGATGATCGACCAAAGCGAGAAGAATTTGCATGTGTCATGTTAGATCGCACTGCCGCGGACGAGACATTTTTATCACGCGTCATGTTTACTGACGAGGCAACCTTTCACGTGTCAGGGGCTGTCAATCGTCACAATGTGCGCATCTGGGGGTCCGAAAATCCACATGCATCTAGGGAACACATGCGCGACAGTCCGAAAGTTAATGTGTGGTGTCGTTTGATGATAAATCGCATTGTTGGGCCGTTTTTCTTTCAGGAGCCGACTGTGGATGGAGCCATCTACCTGGACATGTTGGAACAATTTGCCGTGCCACAGATAACATGCCTGCAACCAAATTTGATGTTTCAACAGGACGGTGCACCACCTCATTGGAGCCTTGATGTCCGAAAGTTTTTAAATGACACATTCCCATAACGATGGATTGGCCGTGGAGGTCCAATTCCTTGGCCGCCACGTTCGCCCGACATAACCCCCCTCGATTTTTTCTTGGGGGGTTATGTGAAAGACCGGGTATATGCTACACCAGTAAAGGACCTGCAAGACTTGAAACAGCGCATAAGAATTGTCATCAACTCTGTCACAGAACAGATGCTCCGCAACACATGGCACGAAATCGATTATAGACTTGATATTCTTCGCGCTATCCGTGGTGCCCATGTTCAAGTGTACTGAACCGTCCATCTGTGTATGAAAACTTGATGAGCTGCTGTATGATGTCCCTGTATTTGTTCGTCAATAAATTGTGTTTCCTCTCAGATTTTATGAGTTCAAATGTTGGAGTCTCATTGAGGACACCCTGTATATTAAAAAAAGGTGATCCCAAAACTGTGGACTTTATCTTCTGTCTATGCTGTTGATACAGACGAAGCTTTTTCTTTTTTCGAATATCAGACCTAAATGCTCCATTTTTTCCCCTTTTTCTGGAGAATTTTGACCTTGTTCGGATGGTCTATTTTCTCTTTAACGAAAGTATCCCTGTTCAAGTACGCTGCAGGTTATCAGAGACGTTCTTCTCTATGGGTGTGTGGACAGCTACTCAATTTTTTATAATAAGTGCGTGATTACTCATTTTTAGACAAAATAATTATTAAGATAAGGTAGAAGAATACATGGAGAGATACTGTATATAAAGAGCATATCATAAATGTCTTTTCTAACTTCACAAGTAACATTTCTCTGCCTCTACAAAAGATAAACTATCTTCTTCAACTTATCGTTCAGTAATACTATTTTTTCTTAAGTTGTCAGAAGTTTTTACGTAATCGATGAAAATCAGGTGCAGCTCTCAACTGAAATTTTTCTGTCTCTATTACCTCTTTTAGTATGGAGTCATCATAAAAACAGGATCTTCCCTTTGGAAAACCCGATACCTCCTGAAGTTCAGCTATATCCCTGAGTCTTCGTCTCATAATTTCCAAATGGCTTCTGTTTGCCTCACTGAGTAGGCAGAATTTATGTGTACTGTTCTGTCTCCGTCTCTCTTAATAAATATTGGTGTTATTATGGTAGTCCTCGAAATGTAAGTGATATTTTTTGGCCGTCAGCACTTGCTTAATAAATCCAAAATCCAAACATCTTCTTTTTCCTTTTGTCTCCATACTATAGCGGAGGAGGTCATACAGGATTATCCCAAGGCCAATAATGAAAGTAAACTAAATCCGGTGAAGTAGTGGGTAGGGACCTCAGAAAGTATTGTTCGCGCAAACGAAGTTGACACTTGGCGCGGTGGCTGATGGGAGCGACTGTAAAAGGGAAATGCCTTTACGGTCGCTCCCATCAGCCACCGCGCCGGATGTCAAATTTGTTTGCGCGTGTAGTAATTTAGTGGCGTCCCACGCTAAGACCATTTCGCAAGAAGAGAGAATACAAGTTCAGGTATTCCTATAGATATAGTTACGTAGGGTGCGGATAACAGATGTATCACAGTGTGCTACTGAAATGCACAGTAACTGGACAACGTTGTAATTACGCGAGAAGTACCATTCTTGTGGATGAAGCGTCCAAACTGCACACAGATTCAACACGAAATGCTGACGCTATATGGACCAAACGCCATTTCGTATCCAAACGCACTGAAATGGAGCTGACTATTTGACCAACGCCCTACAGCCGTGGGTGATACTGCTGATCGGGAAGGTCTTGCACCATGAGATTTCGCCGGCCGCGGTGGACGAGCGGTTCTAGGTGCTTCAGTCCGGAAACGCGCGACTGCTATGGTCGCAGGTTCGAATCCTGCCTCGGGCATGGATGTGTGTGATGTCCTTAGGTTAGTTAGGTTTAAGTAGTTCTAAGTTCTACGAGACTGATGACCTCAGATGTTAAGTCCCATAGTGCTTAGAGCCATATGAACCATTTTTGAACCATGATATTTTCATACTTACGGCAAGCTGGAAAACAATCTCAGAGCCGGGGTACCGATTATCTAGGAATTCAAATGTTCAGGCAGAGCTGACAAGTGCGAGAATTATCGCACAATCAGCTTAGCAGCTCATGCATCGAAGCTGCTTACAAGAATAATATACAGAAGAATGGAAAAGAAAATTGAGAATGCGCTAGGTGACGATCAGTTTGGCTTTAGGAAAAGTAAAGGGACGAGAGAGGCAATTCTGACGTTACGGCTAATAATGGAAGCAAGGCTAAAGAAAAATCGACACTTTCATAGGATTTGTCGACCTGGAAAAAGCGTTCGACAATATAAAATGGTGTAAGCTGTTCGAGATTCTGAAACTGTAGGGGTAAGCTATAGGGAGAGACAGGTCATATACAATATGTACAACAACCAAGAGGTAATAATAAGAGTGGACGATCAAGAACGAAGTGCTCGTATCAAGAAGGGTGTGGGACAAGGCTGTAGCCTTTCGCCCCTACTCTTCAATCTGTACATCGAGGAAGCAATGATGAAAATAGAAGAAAGTTTCAGGAGTGGAATTAAAATAAAAGGTGAAAGGATATCAATGATACGATTCGCTGATGACATTGCTATCCTGAGTGAAAGTGAAGAAGAATTAAATGATCTGCTGAACGGAATGAACAGTCTAATGAGTACACAGTATGGTTTGAGAGTAAATCGGAGAAAGACGAAGGTAATGAGAAGTAGTAGAAATGAGAACAGCGAGAAACTTAACATCAGGATTGATGGTCACGAAGTCAATGAAGTTAAGGAATTCTGCTACCTAGGCAGTAAAATAACCAATGACGGGCGGAGCAAGGAGGACATCAAAAGCAGACTCGCTATGGCAAAAAAGGCATTTCTGGCCAAGAGAAGTCTACTAATATCAAATACCGGCCTTAATTTGAGGAAGAAATTTCTGAGGATGTACGTCTGGAGTACAGCATTGAGGGTAGTGAAACATGGACTGTGGGAAAACCGGAACAGAAGAGAATCGAAGCATTTGAGATGTGGTGCTATAGGCGAACGTTGAAAATTAGGTGGACTGATAAGGTAAGGAATGAGGAGGTTCTACGCAGAATCGGAGAGGAAAGGAATATGTGGAAACCACTGATAAGGAGAAGGGACAGGATGATAGGACATCTGCTAAGACATGAGGGAATGACTTCCATGGTACTAGA
Source organism: Schistocerca nitens (assembly GCF_023898315.1). Taxonomy (NCBI): domain Eukaryota; kingdom Metazoa; phylum Arthropoda; class Insecta; order Orthoptera; family Acrididae; genus Schistocerca; species Schistocerca nitens. The sequence goes on from NC_064617.1 coordinate 282,259,094, forward strand.
GGGAGCTGTAGAGGGCAAAAACTGTAGAGGCAGACAGAGATTGGAATACGTCAAGCAAATAATTGAGGACGTAGGTTGCAAGTGCTACTCTGAGATGAAGAGGTTAGCACAGGAAAGGAATTCGTGGCGGGCCGCATCAAACCAGTCAGTAGGCTGATGACCAAAAAAAAAAAAAAAAAAAAAAATGTCACCAAGGAGCCGATCTCTATCGTCGTGAAACATTGGTATAGCGTTCCGACCGTTGACTTAGGTGACTATGTTGAAAGATAGCTCCATGTATATTACAACGAAGTGTAGTGCAGTATTAATTAAAAGTTACTTGGCCTATCGTAACACTGTGTAACTTACTTTTTGAAGTCCCCTCGTACTTCGTCTCGCGATTGCTTCTTCGGCAGTGTTAGCTGCATTTGTACGTTAACCCCGTGGTGCATGGTTTTCAGTGCCGTGTGTAACTTTTAATGGTCACTTCTCTGGCGTTTTCAGTCAGTCATGAGGCTGCAAATGTATTCATGGCACAAACCCAGTAAGGGTGCCCACTGCAATGGACTGTATGTATTTTCAGCCTCAGGACTGAGTGGAGCCGACCACTGTGGCCGAGCGGTTCTAGGCGCTTCAGTCCGGAACCGCACGACCGCTGCGGTCGCAGGTTCGAATCCTGCCTCGGGCATGGATGTGTGTGGTGTCCTTAGGTTAGATAGTTTTAAGTAGTTCTAAGTTCTAGGAGACTGATAACCTCAGATGTTAAGTTCCATAGTGCTCAGAGCCATTTGAACCATTTGACTGACTGGAAACGGCAGAAAAGCGGCCATTAACAGCTGTACACTGTAGTTGACACTGTGCGCCATACTGTTTGTCATACATAGCAGTGTGGACACTATTAATGATGAAGAATTGGTTGATTTACATGTATCGTTTCACTTAGTGCAACGGAACAGCGGCATAACGATGCTGTGCGGAGCTGTTACAACAACGACAACCACCACAGCACAACACTTTTATCTGCACATATGAATGCGTTTTGATGACTGCATATTAAGGACGTTTTTACTGTTGTAAAGGTATTTGCTCAGATACAAATGTAACTGGGGTAGCAAAGCGAATAAATAATAATTGCCTTGTTATACTCAAGACAAAAAAAAGAAAAAAAAGGCATCACGAAGGGAATATCCGAATGGGACGGAAATCGGTAGATGAGACGCACTTGTACAACGAAATAAGTTATTACACTTTCAGAAAAATGGGATGATTAATTCAAGTGAAAGAGCTTCATAAATGGGGCAAGTCAATAACGCTTTGGGTCCACCTCTGACCCTAATGCAAGTCTGTTTGTCATTGAGCGTTAGTGTTGTGGGATGTCCTCCTGAGGAATGTAGTAAAAGAGTCTGTCCAACCGGGGCGTTAGATCTTCAAAATCCCTAGCTGGTTGTATCGCCCTGCCCATAATGCTCCAAACGTTTGTCAATTGGGAAGAGATCAGTCGACCTTGATGGTCAAGGTAGGGTTTGGAAAGCAGGAAGACAACCAGTTGAAACTCTCGCCGAGTGCGGAGGGCCATTCACTTGCTGAAATGTTACGGCATGAAGGCTTGCCATGAAGGGCAACAAAACGGAGTGTAGAATGTCGTTGATGTACCGCTGTACTGTGAGGATGTCGCGGATGACAACAAAAGGGGTCCTGCTACCGAATGAAAAGGCACCACAGACCATCACTCCTGCTTGTTAGGTGGTATGGTGGATGTCATTCTCGCTGGACTCTTCACTGAACACAATTCTACTCCATTCAATGAAATTTCAGGTCCTGATGACCAGCGGAGACGTGCCTCGAGACGACCCGGCCAGCGGTGACATACCAACCTGACCATAGCCACCTGAAGGGCGCGACAACAAGATCAGACACCATATCCATATAAGTGTACAGTTCTGGTAATACCGGCCATGACCTTCTTCTTCTGTGCGGATGCACACATATTCCTCGAACTCTTACGGGACTTGGTAAGAATATTCCATAAGATTTCGGGATTGCAGCCGGATATCATCGACTTCTTTCCACGATATTTCGGCTGACAACCTTACAGCCATCTTCAGGCGAGTGTTTGACACTGGAGATTGCTAGTGCAAGTCGCTCTATTTATACTTAAAAGTGCCGCAGGCGCGCATGCGCAAGTTACCGTAGCATGCGCGCCACCTGTCGATTCCAAGGCCCTCTACAATATTACTGCATCTATGGAGCGCCAACGAATGCATGAAAAAGTAAAACATGCACGCAGATGTGTCCAAAACAATAAAAGGAAAATTTCAATATTAAATTTAAAATTACTTGTCGCTCGACATGTCAGAAGCCATAAAAAGTTTTATTTTGGTTGAAATTAAAGAAATCAATGGGTCCCAGGCCTTATTCAAGAAAAAGCCGCCATCACGGTTAATGAGATTTTCCGCTAAACGTATTTCCACGGATTCCTTCACAACTGAATCCCAGAAAGATCTCGATGGGGCCAAGATTTTCGTGGCCGAATAATCCATAGTATGTCCTGTGGAAATACAATGTTCGGCTATGGCCGACTTACTGGGCTGTAAAAGGCGAGTGTGGCGCTGATGTTCAACGCAGCGGTCGTGTACTGTGCGTGTGGTCTGACCAATATAGGCTTTCCCACACTCGCAAGGTATTTTATAAATTCCAGCCTTCCGTAATCCCAGATCATCCTTGGCTGAGCCCAGAAGAGCACGAGTCTTTGTAGGTGGCCGGAAGATTGCTTTCACACGATGTTTCTTTAAAATTCTGCCTACTTTCGATGGAAGTTGAAAAGGATGGTTGCTTACCATTTCTGGACGTCATGGTTAAACGCATTGTGGATGGGTCATTGGGGCATTCCGTCTCTCGAAAACCCACGCATACGGACCTGTACCTGCAGGCGTCAAGCTGTCATCACCCGTCACAAACTATGGGCGTCCTTCGAACATTGGTGCATAGGGCACATGTCGTGACTGATAAGGACTGCCTTGCAGACGAATTAGAGCACTTGAAATCTGTTTTTCAACATAATGGATATTCTGCACATCAGGTCAGTACTGCTTTAAGGAGGAAAAAACGTGAACACCCACAAGATCAAGAGGGAGGTGTTTACGTCCAGAGCATTTCTTCCATATGTCGGGAACATTTCATCGAAAGTAGGCAGAATTTTAAAGAAACATCGTGTGAAAGCAATCTTCCGGCCACCTACAAAGACTCGTGCTCTTCTGGGCTCAGCCAAGGATGATCTGGGATTACGGAAGGCTGGAATTTATAAAATACCTTGCGAGTGTGGGAAAGCCTATATTGGTCAGACCACACGCACAGTACACGACCGCTGCGTTGAACATCAGCGCCACACTCGCCTTTTACAGCCCAGTAAGTCGGCCATAGCCGAACATTGTATTTCCACAGGACATACTATGGATTATTCGGCCACGAAAATCTTGGCCCCATCGAGATCTTTCTGGGATTCAGTTGTGAAGGAATCCGTGGAAATACGTTTAGCGGAAAATCTCATTAACCGTGATGGCGGCTTTTTCTTGAATAAGGCCTGGGACCCATTGATTTCTTTAATTTCAACCAAAATAAAACTTTTTATGGCTTCTGACATGTCGAGCGACAAGTAATTTTAAATTTAATATTGAAATTTTCCTTTTATTGTTTTGGACACATCTGCGTGCATGTTTTACTTTTTCATGCATTCGTTGGCGCTCCATAGATGCAGTAATATTGTAGAGGGCCTTGGAATCGACAGGTGGCGCGCATGCTACGGTAACTTGCGCATGCGCGCCTGCGGCACTTTTAAGTATAAATAGAGCGACTTGCACTAGCAATCTCCAGTGTCAAACACTCGCCTGAAGATGGCTGTAAGGTTGTCAGCCGAAATATCGTGGAAAGAAGTCGATGATATCCGGCTGCAATCCCGAAATCTTATGGAATATTCGATACGCCGGGAAAATTTCAAGAGTCACACTTGGTAAGAATGTCTGCCACGAGTAATGAGTGTGTTCGGGTGGGACACTACGAATGTAGTGTGTGGACGTACAAGGTGAGTGTGTGGGTCTCGCGGGAGGCGTGCGCTAGATAGTCCCTGCACTCGCGCTGCCGTCTATGCCCTCGGTGGCTCAGACGGATAGAGCGTCTGCCATGTAAGTAGGAGATGGCAGGTTCGAGTCCCAGTCGGAGCACGCATTTTCACCAGTCCCCGTTGATATATATCAACACCCGTCAGCAGCTGAAGGTATTAATATAATTCTAACAAGGAGTGATAGTCTCCTTTGTGGACTGGTTTCATTTTCTCAGTATTCCGCCAATGAAGCGAAGGCTTCCACGAACTGTACCTAGGGTTGAAGCCACCAGATCATCTGCATTCCATATTCTCACAAAGAGCTACACCCAGGTATTTGTACGAGGGTAAGTCTATTATCCGCAATTTAGTTATATTTTTGTTTATTTTGGTAGCAGTGTCTTTTACGTTGATCACGCATGCTTTGTTTATTTGTTGTCATATTTTTGCAATTTTCAAACTGCTAGGTTAGTTTCGTTATCGCTGACGTGCTGTTAGTCGTGCCTTCTCCGCTGTCTATTTGCACCAAAGAAGAGCAACGTTCAGTGAACCGTTTTTTGTGGTCGGAAGGCGTATCAGGGGCCGCAATTCATAGAAGACTTTCTGTATAGTACGGGAACAGTGTTTTGCCATAATGGAGTGTCTACGAATGGATTGAAAAATTTCGAAATGGTCGCACAAGTGTTACGCACGATAAGGAGCCGGACGACCGTTTAGCGCCACCAATGAAGAAACTATTGAGCTTTCGCGTGAAATGATTCTCTTAGACATACGATTAACTATTGACGAAGTGGCATATCGTCTACAAATTAGCCACGGTTCTGCCTACTAAAACATCCACAACAGACTTGGGTTTCATAAAGTTTGTGCAAGATGGGTCCCAAAACAACTCACACACTTGCTAGAACAAACGCGCTTGGACATCTGCAAAACATTTCGAACGCTAAGTTAACGAGGGGGACAACTTCTTAGACAGAATCATCTGGTGACGAAACGCGGATACATTATTACGAGTCGGAGAGTCAACGGCAGAGTATGGAATGGAAACATCCAAATTCGCCGTGCAAGAAAAAGTTCAAGACCCAACTGTCCGCAGGAAAACTGACGCTTAAGGTTTTTTGGGACGCACAAGGTCCAGTACTGAAACATTATGCGGAAAGGAGCACAACAATAAACAGTGTACGTTACACTGAGATGCTTACTGCCAGGCTAAAGCCTGCAATTCGAAGCAAACGCCGGGGATTGCTGTCAAAAGGTGTGTTGTTGCACGACAATGCCCATCCGCATACTGCTGCCCACACTGCTGAAACGGTCCAGAAACACAAATTTGAAATACTGCATCATCCTCCATATAGTCCCGATCTTGCTTCTTCTGACTATCACTTGTTTGGCACACTCAAACAGGCATTAAGGGACCGCCGATTTGCCTCGGACGAAGCAGTGTTAGAAGCGGTGCATTCCTGGCTCGCAGCTTAACCGAGAACCTTCTTTTATGAGGGCATCAGCAAGCTTCTACAACGATGGACCAAGTGCGTTGAAACGCAGACTATGTCGAAAAATGATGTTTTTTGTAAGTTTACTATTTGATTACAATAAAATTTTATAACTACTTTGCGGATAATAATTGCTGATCCTCGTATGAGTTCACTGATTTATATTGTGACTTAATAATGCTGTACTTTTGACATTAAGAAATTAGACAATTTACATTTCTGATCATTTAAAGCGAGTTTACACTCTTTACATCACTCTGAAATCTTATCAAGATCTGACTGAATACCTTGCAGTTTTTTAGATTATAGATAACTGCATTATCTGAAGAACAGTAAAGTTACAACTATTATTTCATACAGGCAGTCCCCTACAGCTTTTAAGTGATTCTAAAAAGAAATCTTGAACATCGCTAAAGCTCTTACGTCAATAACTTTATTATTTCGACTAATTTCGAAATTAGTTATCATGTAGGCAGGCATTACCAGCATGACTTGGGAGGGCTGTTCATTTACGTAAGATATACGGACAGAATACAAGAGTTCACTGTATCAACACACTTCCCTGGGGCATGGCCTAGGGTACTTCTAAATTTGTCGATGAGCCTACATCCAAAAAAACATGCTACTTCCTCCTTACCAAGAAAGCCTAAGTCGAGTCGGAAATTTCGTTTCATACTCCTTCTGATAATTAATAACTTTGATTATGTTGTTACATATACCAGTTTCCAAATTTCTCAGCTATTTTGAGAATCAGGTTCGTTGTGTACTTCTAAATTTGTCGATGAGCCTACATCCAAAAAAACATGCTACTTCCTCCTTACCAAGAAAGCCTAAGTCGAGTCGGAAATTTCGTTTCATACTCCTTCTGATAATTAATAACTTTGATTATGTTGTTACATATACCAGTTTCCAAATTTCTCAGCTATTTTGAGAATCAGGTTCGTTGTGTATGAAATATTCGTATCGCGGAAATTGCAGGGGATTGTAGAAAATTACAAGCAATGTTTATTGCAGTATACTTTGCTGCCGCTTGTCTGAGGGCCTGTGCAGATGGAAGGAGTTTTGGCCCGACTGATACCAGAGAAGATTTCAGCAAGGAAATGTCGACTATTCACCAGATTACCGTAGCTACTCTCAAGAGCACTGGAGGCGTTTCATGATTCTATAAGTGGAACCGGTAAACCACAGGAAGTAAAGACAGACTTTCCTGAACGTTACAGGAAAGGGACAATATTACTCCCCCCTCCTTCCCCTCCTCAAATTACGCGTGCGTGCATTCGTAATCCGCAAACCTAGTAGTAATAGCAGCTTTAGTCTATCCATCCACAGATCTCTTTTGGAATGATATTGGACATGTCGTTGCATTACAGTTAAATAAAAAAAGAAACGTTTTTCACATATACAGGCATCTGTATACATAAATGTCTAGCTTGACAAGGATGTGACAGTATTTGGCGTGGAATTTCCCTGCTGTAATTTACGGAAACCAGGGAAAACCTAAATTAGGATGGCTGCATGAAGACTGGAGCCTCCACCCTCCTGAATACAAGGCTGTTAACCCTAGTGTGCGATATTGTCTTGTAAAGAAATTATTTAATAATGTAAAAGGCTAGTGCTACAATGTTCAGTCATTTCTCGCTGCCAGTCACTCCACACGCTACACAAACATGTAACACTGGCTCAGTACTAAGGGACATACCGATGATGGAGGGGACACATTTAGATTTTATATTGTGTAAATTAGGAGGTTCGTTTTCATAAATTCATTAAATAAACTGAGGACATAGGTTACAAATGTTACTCTAACTTGAAGCGTTTGGTACAGGAGAGCAATTCATGGTGCGCCGTATCAAACTAGTCAAAAAGTAAATAAATAAATGAAGAAATAAATGAATTAATTAAATATATGAATAAAATGCAAGACAAATTTTCTTCTTCCTTGCCTTTTCACATGTCCCTACAGGGTCGGCGTCGTCATATCGGTTTCGGCAATGTAACGACAAGTCTGGAAACGCGCGACCGCTGCGGTCGCAGATTCGAATCCTGCCTCGGGCGTGGATGTGTGTGATGTCCTTAGGTTAGTTAGGTTTACGTAGTTCTAAGTTATAGGGGACTGATGACCTTATAAGTAAAGTCCCATAGTGCTCAGAGCCATTTGAACCAATGTAACGACAAGTGACAATTGGTCCTCGGTTGCCGGGTGTTAAAATGTGAGCCGTTATCTACATGTTTGCGTATCGTATACCTGAAGCGGGACGGGGTACTAGTCCGGTGTTTACCCAGTTGCATGTGCAAAACCACCAAAAAATTAGTCTGGTAGACTCAACAGTCCTCGTCGTTAATCCGCGAGCCGGGTTTGAACAGGGGCTGACTTGACTCCCTGAATCTCGGAAACACCGAGTTAACGCACTCGGCTATCTGGGCTGTTCTAAATTGCACGACAAATGCACCTCGTAAGTTTTTGGATGATGTTTTCCAAATGATATACTTCTCTTAATTGCAAATTTATTAGCAATTATGAAGAAACAATGCACTAAGCACTGATGTAAGCAACTGTGTGGCACGTTAAACGTGAGGCTGCCAACAGGTTCCGTTTGGCGAAATGGGAGGGGATGGGAGAGGGAAGTTAGTAACAACCAAGTGTCCCAGGTGAAAATTCTGGATGCCGGCCAGAATTTGGAGAGATACATTAAACCAATCGTTGGACTGAAAAGCACAACAGCATCGAGCCACTCATACACTGATCAGCCAGAACATCATGAGCACCGACTTACTGTCGATATAAACCCGTCCAGGCGATAGCAACTTTATCTGGCGGGGATTGACTGCTAGTCAGACACACACCCGGTGATTGCAGTATCAGTGCGTGTGCTGTCCGTGTGTAGAATGGGGAAGGCTCGCGATGTATTTGAGTTTGACCGAGGCAGATTGTGACGGCCCCGAGGCTCGACACGAGCTTTTCGGAAACTTGTCGGGTGTTTGAGGAGTGCTGTGGTAAGGGACTTCAACACATGGCGAAGCCAAACTGAAACCACGTCCAGACGTCGTGGATTTGGGCGGCCACTCCTCGTTGCAGATGACGGGCATCATATGCTGAGCAGAATAGTAAAGCAGGACCAGCGGCAATATGTGGCGAAACTAACATCAGACATTTAATGCTGGGCAGAGTACACTTGTGTATGAACACATTGTGCACTGAACATTAATAACAATGGGCTTCCGCAACTGACGACCCATGCATGTGCCAATGTTAACACTACGACATCAGCAACTATGAAAAGAACACTGCTCAGCTCCAGAAATCCCCCTTTAAGACTGGCCCAACAACTGTCAGCTGCCAACTTCAGCATGGATACTAAATGGCACGAGAGCTGGAGTGATAGTGCCTACCCTGAGAACTGTGAACTTATCTGTCCATTAGATAAACCTAAAGGCTTTGAACTTCCACGACAGCTACAGAAAAGCCTAAACAGAATTCAAACAGGACATGGACTATGTGCACACAATCCATACAAGTGGGGAAAGCTTCCCAGTCCTAGCTGTGACTGTGGGGCACCTAATCAAACAATACAGCACATCGCCCAGGACTGTGAATTAAGAGCCTACCAGGGTAGTCGGGCTGACGTCTTCAAGGCCACACCGCCCTGCCTCGAATGGATCGCCAATTTGGACGTCAGAATTTGAAGACTTGTATAACGCAAAATACCTGCTGTCATGTTACTTTTTATTGTGTTATGTATTATATTTTATCTGAATATGTATCCTTCACTTACGTATTTTGTAGTGTATTTTATCATATAATTTCATAATGTAATAAGTGTAAACTATGTGTGTAGCGCCATACGCTAAATAAATAAATCAGCAACTATGACTGAAATGGGCACAGACCATCGGCAGTGGACGTTGTGCAGTGGTGCAGCGCTGCCTGGTCTTATGAATCCTGATACATTCCTCATCATGCCGATGAGAGCGCACGAATCCGTCGTCTTCCAGGGAGACAGCTCCTTGACACCTGTACTGGTGAACGGAGAAAAGCTGGCGGCGGCTCCACTTTGCCCTGGGAAACATTCACGTCGGCATCCCTGGGCCCAGTGAAGCTCGTGCAATGCACCAAAATGGCCAAGGAGTATCGTACACTGGTCGCAGACCACGTACTCCCCTTCATGACGGCCATGTTTCTCCATGGCAGTGACATTTTTCAACGAGATAATGCGCCATGTCACAAGGCAAAGAATGTGATGGACTGGTTCGAGGAACACAGTGGCGAGTTGATGTGCTGGCCCTCAACTCGCCAGATCTTCAAATGGTTCAATGGTTCTAAGCACTGTGGGACTTAACATCTGAGGTGATCATTCCCCCGGGATGGCCGAGCGGTTCTAGGCGCTGCAGTCTGGAACCGCGAGACCGCTACGGTCGCAGGTTCGAATCTTGCCTCGGGCATGGATGTATGTGTTGTCCTTAGGTTGGTTAGGTTTAAGTAGTTCTAACTTCTAGGGGACTCATGACCTCAGAAGTTAAGTCCCATAGTGCTCAGAGCCATTTGAACCATTTGATCAGTCCCCTAGTCTCAGAACTATTTAAACCTAACCAATCTAAGGACACCACACACATCCATGCCCGAGGCTGGATTCGATCCTACGACCGTAGCAGCAGCACGGTTCCGGACTGAAGCGCCTAGAACCGCTCGGCCACAGCAGCCGGTTCGCCAGATCTGAACCCGCTCGAACACATCTGGTATGTGATTGAATGTGGCTTCAGAGCTCATTCCTCCTGCCCCCTGAATTTAGATGGGTTAGGTGACTTGTGTGTGCAGATGTGGTGCCATCTACCTCCAGCAGCCTATCGAGGCCTCATTGCTTTCTTGCCACAACGCGTTACCACAGTTACTCCTGTAAAAGATGGACAAACCGGCTGTTAGGTAGGTGGTCATAATTTTCAGGATGATCAGTGAATATGCCATTTCCCAGCTCACTGTGCTCTATTTCCATCTTGTAGGCAGCAGAAAAACTGCCACCAGTCCACATCTTACGTCACGCAGCAGGAAGCACCATAAAAAAAACGGCAAGCCACGCGGCAGAGAAAGAATGACTGTGTGATGCGATGATTCGGCGAGTACCGCAAGCTTATGCAATGCCTCGCGGCAAAACAAACTTTCACCGCGCCTTTGTGAAGGCCGCTGCGGACACCGTTAGGAGCAGATGCAGTAAGAAACGCCGGCAATTACCCCACGGCTGCGCTCGCGCTCGTCGCCAAGGCCTCTCCGGCCGCCGGAGCCGCAGCCGCAGCCCGCGTCTATAAATAAAGGAGGTGCCCGTTACGCGCGATTATGACTCGCGCCAGCGTCGGGGAGCAAGGCCGCGCCGGGGCAGGAATGCCAGACCGCCGCGCGCACAGCCCGTGACCACATGGAGGCCGCCGCTTCCCGCTGCGGCGGTCCGCCAGATATCTGTCACCTCCGACCTTGTTGTACCTCTTCTCATTCAATCTGTAGAAACGATATCACCCTAATTAGTTTTATGCTATATTAGCAAGTCCTTTGCACCTCCGTTTAATGTGATCTATTGAAATCTCTTCCTCCGCCGCCTCCTCTTCCTTCCTAGTTACCCCTCTGCCTTCATTAGCCCTTCCATCCCTCTTTACATATACTGAAAAAAAAACACACACACACAAAGGTAAGTTCCGAAAGGGACGGAAATCAGTAGATCTGATGTACAAGCACAGACAAACAAATTGTCACAATTTACAAGCACAGCTTCACAAATTGAACAAGTCAACAACGTGTTGGTCCATCCCCGGCCATTATGCAAGCAGTCATTCGGCTTGGTATTGACTGAAAATGTTACTGGATGTCCTCCTGGGGGTTATCATGCCAAATTCTAACTGCCGGTCGTTGTGGCCGAGCGGTTCTAGGCACTTCAATCTGGAATCGCGCCTACTCACGTAAATTCAGAGGTGCGGGAGCGATGATCTCTGAAGACCCATTCAATCACATACGAGATATGTTCGGGCTGGTTCAAATCTGGCGTCCCGGCCGCTTTGGCGGAGCGGTTCTCGGCGCTTCAGTCCGGAACCGTGCTGCTGCTACGGTCCCAGGTTCGAATCCTGCCTCGAGCATGGACGTGTGTGGTGTCCTTACGTTAGTTAGGTTTAAGTAGTTCTAAATTCTAGGGGACTGATGACCTCAAATGTTAAGTCACATAGTGCTCAGAGCCATCTGTCTAACTAGCGCGCTAGAACGTCCAAATCCATAGGTGGTTGGAGGGTGCGCCCTTGATGCTCGAAACGTTCTCCATTGTGGAGAGATCCGGCGACTTTGCTGGCTGAGGTAGGGTTTGGCGAGCATGAGGCCAAGCAATAGAAACCATGTGTGGATGGCAATTATCTTGCTGAAATGTAAGACCAAGATGACTTGCCATGAAGGGCAAGGTGCCCCATACGACAACCAAGGGGGTCCTGCTATGAGAAGAAATGTCACCCAGACCATCACTCCTGTTGTCGAGCCATATGGTGGGTGACAGTGGGGTTGGTATCCCACCAATGGCGGCGGTGTCTCCAAACACGTCTTCGCTGTTCATCGGGGCTGAATTTGAAGTGGGATTCATCACTGAAGACAATTCTACTCCATCCAATGATCTTCCAGGCTGCTGGAAATGACCCGGACAGCGATGGGATACAAATTCGACTTGCGTCCGCCACACGCCCGACAACCATGAGTGATTGTCCCACGTGTCGATTTTTTTTTTCATAGTAGGATCTCTTTGATTCTCATCCGTGGCCTCCTTACAACTCAGCAGCACGTCTACAATATTCTACGCCCCATTCTGTTGACCTTTATGGCAAACCATCCTGGGCTTGCATCGCAGCAGGAAAATTGCTTCTTGAACGCAGGAAGAGCACACAAATAAATTTTCACGAAGCTTTGGCCTCTATGAAATTGAAACCTGAACTTCTGAAGGTAAAGGGACAGTTCGAACAGCCGAAATCCGATTCCGTAGAGCACTGGAAGGAGTATCACACCTACACCACACAAGGAATGAAAGAGTCAGAGGAAATCCTAGTGCTTTGGAAGGAATTTGCGACTACTGAACCTAATTAGGAAACCACGCAACCAATGGCTGACAGAAGAAATGGTTCAAATGGCTCTGAGCACTATGGGACTTAACTTCTAAGGTCATCAGTCCCCTAGAAGTTAGAAGTACTTAAACCTAACTAACCTAAGGACATCACACACATCCATGCCCGAGGCAGGATTCGAACCTGCGACCGTAGCGGTCACGCGGTTCCACACTGTAGCGCCTAGAACCGCACGGCCACCACGGCCGGCTGCTGAGAGAGTATCTTAAACTGTCAGCCAGTCAGAAAAAGTAGCTTCAGACGAACAAACTAAGTAACGGGTGTTACTATTACGGCCAGATGTTATAACACCTAATACTTAAAAGGTTAATTAGAAGAAAATTGTTTGTTCTCAGTACTGGCAGCGTAACAGCAATACGTACACTGATCAGAATTGTTAGTGAACATTAATATGGAGTGTGTCTATCCTTCGTCTTTATGATAGCTTGAGCTCTGCTGGAAATGCTTTCGAGGTGATTGAATGTTTGTGAAGGAATGGAACATCATTCTTGCTCAAGAGCCGACACCAGACAAGGTTGTGATGTTGGATGCTTGGGGGTCTAGAGCGAGATCGAAGTTGTAACTCATCCCAAAAGTCTTCCATTGGCTTCGGATCGAGAGTCTGTGCAGGCCAGTTCTTTCACGCCAGAGAAAGTGGTGATGTTGGATGTTTGGGGTCTAGAGCTAAGTCGACGTCCTCACTCGACCCAAAGGTCTTTCATTGGCTTCGAATACACAGTCTGTGCAGAGCAATTCAATTCAGTGATGTTGTCTGCAGTCAGTTGTCTCACATATGCTGATTAACCACAAGATATATACTACTGCACTGTTTCTCTACTGTACGCAATACACCGTGATGTACGAGGGCTATTCCGAAAGTAAGGTCCGATAGGTCGCGAAATGGAAACCACGGTAAAAATCAAAAATGTTTTATTTGCAACAGTTAGATACACCTTGCAGCTACTTATCTCCATAGTCGCCGACCCGACTTAGACGTGTATCGTAGCGTTGTACCAACTTTCCCATACCCTCGCTATAGAAGGCAGCCGCCAGTGCTCTCCGCCAATTCTCTACGCTGGCCTACGGCTCGTTGTCTTGTGCCGAAATGTTGTCTTCATAACCAGCGGTTCATGTGACCTGAGCTGAAACTCAGAGGGAGACAATTACGGGCTGTAGTGTGGGTAATCTCACATTTCCATTTGAAAACGATGCAGGAACATCTTCATTGCCCCTGCAGAATGCGGCTGAGAATTGTCTTGAAGACGAAACAGCACGACAGTTATGTAATGTTAGCTGCATAGCTCCAGGGGAAATTTCTCACCAGGCCCCCGTACTTGGCGGCAGACACTATTTTCTAGACATCTTTACGCACTCACTGCGAGCTCAGAAATGAGAAGAGCGACGTGATGCTAACTGGGGTTATACTAGAGACACTACCCAACACATCTGTGCAAAGCTTTATCGGATTTTCATAGTCGTTTCCATTTCGTGACCGATCGGACCTTACTTTCGCAATAGCCCTCGTAAAATGCATTCATATCCTTCCACTTTTAGGACTTTCTTAAGCTCGTAAGGACACCACATCTCTATATCGTAATACCATCTGCTCAGAACTTAACTACTCGCACTCCACATTATGGCAGGTAAAGTTCACCAGACATTCGCCAAACCCAAACCCTTCCACTGGATTGCAACAGGGTATAGCGTGTTTCATCACTCCAGATCACTCGTCACCAGTCGGCGACTGTCGAGTGGAGTAGTTCTTTACGCTACCCCAAACATCGCTTAGTGTTCACTACATTAAGTGTGTGGCTTATGAGGAGCTGCCTGACCATTGCACCCAATTCTTTTTAACTCCTTACGTACAGTCTTTGTGGTAGCTAGGCTGTTGATAGCAAGAGTGGTTCCTTTTGCTCATTTCATGCCATGTTTTAGAACCTCTCTCCGCTCTGCTCCTGTTCTTGGTTTAGCTGTGGTCACTCTTCCTAGCTTCCTAGTATCCAACTCATAATTACATCACCATCAATGTCCTTGCGCAGTTTTAGAAGTGTTGAAATGGCCCTGATGGATTTATTACTCAGGTGACACAAAATGACTAGCTCTCGTTCGAATTCATCAGTCTGAAAACGGACCAGCACTAACGTCTACCCCACCCGGTATTGACGAAATGACGACATATTAGTGGTACTTAAATTAGCCAAGATTGAGAAGTAATAATTTTAATTACAAAAAATTGGAAGATACAACAATATCTCGGGAAAAAGACAAAGAAATTGGCATAGTAACTGACTTATATTCTTATCAAGGTAATTCCGCCCAAAATTACCACATACGGAACAGCACTATTGCAATCAACTTGCAGAGTCCCTAAGAGAGGATGCTAGGAGGCGCCAGATAATGTCAAAACCAGCAAAGAAAGAAACGGAGTAAAATTTTCCGCAAAATCGTGGGTCGAAAATACACCGTCGTAAAGCTACAGCCATGAAACAACAGCCTATCAGTGAAGAGCGCGCAGAAGGTTGTCCGGTAAGCGAACGTGGGCGGGTGAGTCTAGCAGCGCGGTTTTGTCCGACTAAACTGCCTACTAAGTTATGCTGTGCTTGTTGTCCACCATTGTGCTTGTTGTCGTGTACCGCGCCAGGGTCACCATGAAAAGGTGTACTTACAAACAACGAGGTAGCCAACATTCACACTGCTCACGGAGCAGCAGGATATAACGTTTTGGGTGCGAGAAGACGAGGTGCTGAACATTTCACTAACAGAACGGTAACAGAAATCAACAATTTACAACCGTGGACCATCGCCTGAGAGGAACGGGCATGTTTGCACTCAAAAAGGCCGTAGAGAAGATCCAAGGATAATTCTGGAATCTTGTACTCCAGTGTTTCGAAACACTGCATTGATTTCGATCTCAGTATTTACCGAAGAATTTTTCTTTTTCTTCTGCGTTATTTCTATTTCTGGCAATTTGAGAAAAACAGTGGATGCTGCTGCATAGTATGCTGGCGGTCTTATTGCATTGGCGTAGTGCCTGAATTCTTCGATTTGGGAGATTTATTTTTGATGCCCTTGAAGAATTCGTTCAGTCTTTCATCCTCTGACGACATTTTCTCTTTTATTTAATCCATTTAATTGTATAATTTCTCCAAGGTAAATGAATCTTTTTTAATTTTCTTGCTTCTTGGCAATCCGTTTCTGGTGATGTGGGAGCAATCGAGATTCTAATAATGTACTCTTTCGGCTGTAAAGACTTTTAGGTCTCTTTTATCAGCAATTTTTCTAGAATATTTGTCTGAATCGGGCCTTAATTTAAGTTGTCGGTAACGACCGCTAGGTCACTTGCGTAAGCAAGAAATTGATTTTGCCTCCTATACTTTTTCTCGCTGGTTGTACTTGATAGTTTATTCCATATTCGTGAAGTACAGTTTCCCTTTCTGGACGAATTTTTCCAAGACGCAGTAACAGATGAAGGGTGACAGGGCGTCATCTTACAGCGTTGAGTATGTCTTCCGTTATCATCAATGAAATTGATCTTTGTTACGAAGGTACACGTTACCTAGGCGTGAGATAGGTCCACTCTGTGTTTTATTTATTCGGCTATTGAGGGAGGTGCGTTGTGCGTATTTCCTTTCTTTCCGTTTTTGTTTTTTTTTTTCTTCGCGTGGACAAGTGAGAGTGCTGTGTCGACAATAAATTGTTTGTAAATTAGTGATGAAAATGCATCGAAAATTAGTAAAGACTCGTAAAGCCTTTGCCCATTCATTTTTGACAGTTCAGAGGTGGGTGGACGTACTTTTCTTGAAGACGGTCCACGTAAAGGAAGTCGCAAAACTGCGATCACAGATAAAAACATGAAGAAAGTGCACAATACGATGTTGGATAAACCACAATGAAACGCCTATGAAGTGTCTGACACTATTAGAACATTAAAAGAAAGAGTACGCTAAATTTTAGATGAAGAATTAATTCTGAAGAACTCCGAGAATGTTCTGCGTAAAGCGCTTGCTATATTTGTTGTGCTGTCGAAAACCAAATGCTTGAGATAATTTCTCAACAAAATTTTTTCAGCAAAACTTGCTTTGTAAAAGGAAAAGGAAGGTGAATATTTGGTAAATGCAACTAAGTAACTCAATGAAAAGATACGGGAGATTTGGTGTGGCTGAAGAAACGACACTGGTCACAGCTGTGATTTGCCAATGGGACACCTGAGGAATCTGAAGCATGAGTTACTGAAACTTCCATACTACTCATTGCATACGGTTGCGTGAACCATGAGGTCCATTTCTATGCGCTACTGAGACTATACGAACTGTCTCTTTTAAAGATACAGTCGTGCAGCCTGATCTCTAGGGACCCTTTGATGACAGGGTTCCAGTAGGTTGATGCGTGAGACAAATGACTGTTTAATGAAACAGATTTTCACATTTATTGTCGCGGCCTTGGTCAGAACCTGTTGAACTTTCTAATTCTCCGATTTTAATGGGCCATTGGTGTTCTGCACAAAGTTCGTAAACTAAAGGAGTGAATGGATCGGTTGCTTTCTTCTGCAGTGAAAACAAACTTAGTGTTTGTTTGACACCACAAACGACCGCCAAGCCGCAGTCACTAAAATAGTGAAATTTTTAAAAAGTTTCGTAACTAGTTTCGATGCACTGAGTCATCATTTTCAAATGAAGTCACAGACCTGGACAACTGCGTTTAAATTTCATTTAGTCATACTCCTTGATGATAAGTCGAAATACAAAAACAAATTTTACAGGTTACAGAATCTCTGAGGCAGCGACTCTCCTTAAAAAATAAAAAGAACAGCTGAGAATAAGTCCCATGCCTTGTCTGCCACAGAAAGTAGGGAACGTGATACATGGATCATCTCGTGACTGTTGAACGCGTTCGCGTTTCTGTTTCTTGGAAAGCACTAGTTTCATATCTCGATCATCATAGCTTTTCTTGTGGAACACGTGCTTGAGATGTTTAATCTCCAATCCAAATGGTCTGTGTCAGAAGTGGTTGTAGCTCTGTATAACAACGTATTTAAAGCTACTGTCTTCCTGGCTTATTGGCGCAAGCTGTGCGCTCTGTGATCTAAGACAGCGTTCGTCGGCTTGCGATATACAAGGTACAATACATACGTAGAATTGTGGACAGTTGGGAATGTGAGTCTCACGGGAAGCGTGCAAGGGATAAGTCCCTGCAGTCGCGCTATTCATCTGTGTCCTCGGTGGCTCAGATGGATAGAGCGTCTGCCATGTAAGCAGGAGATCCCGGGTTCGAGTCCCGGTCGGGGCACACATTTTCAGCTGTCCACATCGAGGTATAACAACAACACCTATCAGCAGCTGAGGTTGTCAGTTAGTCATCATTGATATACAGAGTGACTGAGGCACCCATTTGATTTACGTTTAACTCAAGTGTTTCTACTATAATTTTTTGCAGGAAGACTACCTAGAACGTTTTATATATTT
Source organism: Schistocerca nitens (assembly GCF_023898315.1). Taxonomy (NCBI): domain Eukaryota; kingdom Metazoa; phylum Arthropoda; class Insecta; order Orthoptera; family Acrididae; genus Schistocerca; species Schistocerca nitens. The sequence continues at coordinate 282,277,237 of NC_064617.1, forward strand.
TACTTAGATTTAAATTTTGTACTAGCATTTCTGCTCACAAAATTAAAACAGGTTTGTGTTAAACAGTTGCCAGTCTGTTCAACTATCGTCTGTGCGTTTTCTAGAACGTTTATTTGGTTTTACGATTAATGAGATCGTATCAGAGACACTTTAATGTCTTGGGAAGTTAATGTGCGTAATTTCAAAGACATATCCCATTAGCTGTTGTTGAGGTTGCCCCTGTTCTTTACGTACGTCATTCATTTTGGGAAGCATTGCGCGTCATTGCGTTCTCACAGTTGAAGGTCACATTATAAACATTCGTTCCGAGCCTTGCGGAAAGAACTTGTCGTAATACTGAACCACATGCTCCAGAGTTTAGTTCGGGAAATGATTTAGCCTGCGTAGTATGTTTCCATGAGAAAAAGCTACAATGAAGGGCCAAAACATTATGATCACCCGCTTAATAGCTTGTTTGTCCGCCTGTGGAACGAAATACACTACTGGCCATTAAAATCGCTACACCAAGGAGAAATGCAGATGATAAACGGGTATTCATTGGAGAAATATATTATACTAGAACTGACATTTGATTACATTTTCACGCAATTTGGATGCATAGATCCTGAGGAATCAGTACCCAGAACAATCACCTCTGACTGTAATAACGGTATGGATACGCCTGGGCATTGAGTCAAACAGAGCTTGGATGGCGTGTACAGGTACAGCTGCCCATGTAGCTTCAACACGATACCACAGTTCATCAAGAGTAGTGACTGACGTATTGTGACGAGCCAGTTGCTCAGCCACCATTGACCAGATGTTTTCAGTTGATGAGAGATCTGGAGAATGTGCTGGCCAGGGCAGCAGTCGAACATTTTCTGTATCCAGAAAGGCCCGTACAGGACCTGCCAGTATGACGATGACGAATACACGCTTCCAATGTGTGTTTACCACGATATCGCCAAACACGGATGCGGACATCATGATGCTGTAAACAGAACATGGATTCATCCGAGAAAATGACGTTTTGCCATTCGTGCACCCAGGTTCGTCGTTGAGTACACCATCGCAGGCGCTCCTGTCTGTGATGCAGCGTCAGGGGTAACCGCAGCCATGGTCTCCGAGCTGATTGTCCCTGCTGCTGCAAACGTCGTCGAACTGTTCGTGCAGATGGTTGTTGTCTTGCAAACTTCCCCATCAGTTGACTCAGGGATCGAGACGTGGCTGCACGATCCGTTACAGCCATGCGGATAAGATGCCTGGCATCTCGACTGCTAGTGATACGAGGCCGTTGGGATCTAGCACGGCGTTCCGTATTACCCTCCTGAAACCACTGATTCCATAGTCTGGTAATAGTTATTGGACCTCGACCAACGCGAGCAGCAATGTCGCGAACGATAAACCGCAATCGCGATAGGCTACAATCCAACCTTTATCAAAGTCGGAAACGTGATGGTACGCATTTCTCCTCCTTACACCAGGCATCACAACAACGTTTCACCAGGCAACGCAGGTCAGCTGCTGTTTGTGTACGAGAAATCGGTTGGAAACCTTCGTCATGTCAGCACGTTGTAGGTGTCGCCACCGGCACCAACCTTGTGTGAAAGCTCTGAAAAGCTAATCATTTGTATACCACAGCATCTTCTTCCTGTCGGTTAAATTTCGCGTCTGTAGCACGTCATCTTCGTGGTGTAGCAATTTTAATGGCCAGTAGTGTACATCACTGATTCTCCCTGTCGGTGGTCCGACAGATTGGTGGTAGGTTTGTGGAGATAAGTGGCATTACATGTCTACCCACAGGTCATGTAATTCACATAAACAACGGGCCGTTGATTTGCTTACGCGGTGATGGCACCCGACAGCGACCCAGGTGGGTTGCATTGGATTTACATCAGGCGAATTTGGTTCGCAGCTATCAGCGTGTCTTCAATTACCAACATAGGTTCCACCCAAGCACAAGAGAATATCTCCCAAAGCATAGTATCGCTCCCACCAACCTGCGTCGGTGGCGCTCTGCCCGTTTCGAGCTGCCGTTCATCTCGATCACGGCGTTTGTGGAGACGACCACCGACCTAGTGTAGCAAAAATGTGATTCAGCCGAAGAGCTGACTTATTTCCTTTGACCGACGGTCGAACCCCGATGGTCCCGTGCCCACTGCCATAGTAATTGACGATATCGTTGGGTCCATATGTGAACACGTAGGGGTGGTCTTCTGCGGAGCTCTGTTTTCAACAATGCACGAGAGACGCTGTGCTCTGGAACACTTGTGTGTGCACCACCACTGTGCTCTTTCTGCAGAGATGCCACGGATCACCATCTATTCTACTTTACGGAGCAGACAAGCCTCCGAAACCCACGTTCTGTGAAGAGACTTGAACGTCAACCATTTAGCGGCTATTAGCAGTCTCACTGTCCTACCTCTTTCCGTAGACGCTCACAACCGTAGCAAGTGAATCTGCCCTTTGTCGAAGTCGCTTGTCTCAATGGATTTCTCCATTTGGAGGCCATATCTTCGCTAGGTTGATGTCGCATCCGTGTCTGCTCCGTTACATACTTTTGTGACGTCCGTTCCCTCCTTCTTCACTCGCCGCGAAGAGACGCGACTCGTAACGAAGTTCGTCCCCGTCGGTGTGACGTGGAACAGCACCTGTAACTCTCGTAAGAACACAACTCCTAGCGTGGTTTAGATATATTGTGTCATCTGTGCGCAACAGTCTTCTCAGTTTGTGCGAACTGGTATATCGCAATCGTTTGTTTTTATTTTTATGCCCGGTTAGTTCCGTGGTGAAATAAAATCTGGATTCTTGATTTCATTATTGTAGTCGTTTTGCACATCACATATAGCGAGGATGAAAATTTGCTGTCTACTATTCCGTTGCCATGCCCTTGTTACGTCCAGTTATTAACAACTGTCCGACATAACTCGAGAGCTAACTTATGTCGGAGTAAATGTTCTTTTAATACGCCTTCATACTGGTTTAAACTAACACTCTTTACTGTCCATTATTCATGTACTCACTTAGTCACTTAAAATGTTTAAAGAGTTAGGCGACACCTAAGATTTACCTTTTGACTCAGATTTATTGCTCTTTCTGTAATTAATTGTTTGTCCCTACAACACACGCACACCGATATGTCATTCAAGATTAACTTGTGATCGCCGGCCGGAGTGGCCAAGCGGTTCTAGGCGCTACAGTCTGGAACCGCGCGACCGCTACGGTCGCAGGTTCGAATCCTGCCTCGGGCATGGATGTGTGTGAAGTCCTTAGGTTAGTTAGGTTTAAGTAGTTCTAAGTTCTAGGGGACTGATGACCACGGATGTTAAGTCCCATAGTGCTCAGAGCCATTTGAATTTTTTAAACCAATATCAATCAATCGAAGTCTAACGCTCGTCTTACCATACCGTCGCGTTGAGAACGGCAAAGATTAGCCTTCACCAGTCGAATGAATGAGCAATACTTCAGTCTCTACCTCACGAATTATCAAACTTCCAAAACTGGAACAATCTAATAGCATTTGCGTCCAGACAACTATCGCAAAGGTACTCTAGAGCGACTGAAGATCAACTAACTAAATGAACATTTCCATATCCGAGTTGTATTGTAGTCGTATTGAATTTCCTTTTCGATGCGGCTACAACTCTCTTCGATGGTAAATGTTATGTTTGACTGAATTACTTTCTTGGATTTACCCTTAGTTCAAATGATTTTGAATTTGTTCTATAGATGTTTGATAAACAATCTATGATAATCCCTTCCTCTTATCTCCCCTTTTTGTGTGCTATTCTCAGTATCTGAATCATATAGGTGTTAATCAAAATATTACCAGTGTAGATTTTATCGTCAATTGTTGCCGTCACTGTCAAGGTGACTCACTTTCCTACTTCAAGTTTCCACAAAGTTTGTTAATTGGGGTTTTCTGTCCTTTGGGCGTTACATTTTGTAATAGCGTCACGTTCCCGCAACGCCACGGGGGGCATCCAGCGACTCGCTGTCCAGTCGTCATAATTTTTTGGCTCATCAGTGTCTATTCTCCTAACGTTAACTGATGTTTGCTATCCGTAAAGATCCCAGAGCATAATGAATAGTTTTGACGGAGCTGCAAGTTGACCGAAGTATCGGACGGTTCCCCATGACTTTAGTGGGAACTGCTGAGAACGTTCTGACGACCTACTGGAACAGCGATGCCTCGCGCAAAATTTCACCTATGTGTTACGTTGTAGTGGACTTAAGCCATTTGACTTACAAGAGTAGTAATCATAAGTGCATTGCGTATATTAAGTTTACACATATAAACTTAATTTTATACATATAAACTTATATATATAAACACCCGCCAGGTTAGCTAAGCGCGCTAACGCGCTGCTTCCTGGACTCGGGTAGGCACGCCGGCCCCGGATCGAATCCGCCCGGCGGATTAACGACGAGGGCTGGTGTGCTGGCCATCCTGGATGTTGTTATTAGGTGGTTTTCCACATCTCCCTAGGTGAATACCGGGCTGGTCCCCAAGTCCCACCTCAGTTACACGGCTCGCAGACATCTGAACACTTTCGCACTGTTCCATGGATTACACTAGTCGCAGACAGTTGGGGTACACTAATTCCTTCCCAGGCGGTAAGGGGTGGCAGCAGGAAGGGCATCTGGCCATCCCTACAACTAACATTGCCACATCTAATTAACCATGCCGACCCTGCGTATCCGCGGGATAAACGGCACAAGCAAAAGAAAGAAACTTATACATGTAAACTTAATTGTTTAAACATGCTTATATTTAATTTTTATAAATAATCGTTTAACTTCGGGAGAAATAAAGTAAAATTAAGAAAAACGATCTATTGTAGCAGTGGATATCGAAACTGGGCTAACAGATACTCATCAGTGCTTTTAAACACTCGCGCATGGAGCCCTTGCTTCAGCCGTTCCTAATAAGCAACTCATGCTCTATGCCTGCACAATATGTTACACGCAATTTCAAAGAAAAATAGCGACCTGGTACACCAGCAACGAAGCACTCGTAGTGGCAGAAGGAATGACGTCGCATCAGGGCATGAACAGTCGAAAACAGACAACTGCGTCACTTCTCTGAGTTGATCGAAGAGTTAGGAGTGACGATAGACTCAAGAATTCTATGAGTCGGGCGCGATGCTCTCTGGACTGACGCGCAGCGGTGCCAGTTGTTTTTCGTCATTTCTACTTTTTCAGAGGTTATAGCCGTGACGTAGCGGGGCGACAGTGTCAGGTAGCTGGGAATGGTAGTTATTAATATGAGTGCTGCAAAATTGCTGCGTTGCTCACTAAATGAAATGCCACTAGTTTAAAACCAATGACTCAGTTGAAGCGTTTCGGGCGATATCCATCATCACATAGTCATGATCGTCTAGGTATTCAGATGCGTAACTGATACAGCTGTCATCGCAGCTCAAATAATTCAGATGCAGAAACGAATGAAAGATATCTCACGGCTCAGCGCGAGGCGGCAGATCTATGCAAAACAATATCTTTATGCATCTGAATACCTAGGTGATCAGGACTATCTGATGATGGGTATCTCCCGAAACGCGTCAAATAAAGTCATTATTTTTTTTAACTAGTGGCATTTCATTTAGCGACCCATTCAGCAATTTTGCAGCACTCACAGTAATTTGCAGTATGATTGCACTCCTGTTGCGTGACTTTATGTCACAATTACAATGGGCGTTATGACTACTTTTTGCGAACGAATAAGACGGAAGCGGTCACTTCAGAGATCTGGCTACGAGATGGCTCTGATGTTTAGTGCAGTTATGAAGTTCTCATTCTTAAACTCAGAGCTATGCAGATGTGTGTATTTCAAAGATGGTACACAATTTCTAGATGGACACCAGCCTTGGTTACATATCTGGACATAATTAGGCAAATAAGGGCAGCAAATCACAAAGATGTGGGTCATTTCATAATAATCAAGAAGCAACATACTCTCCTAGTATGAGCACTCCGGAAGAATAGAAGCTCCTCTGGTCCCTGCCCGCCATGGGTCGAGACGGATATTTATTCACGTTTATACCTTCCTGAGGTGCCTCATAAGAGGTACCTGTATTCAGTCGTTGCTTACAGCAAAGTCACTATGTACCCAAACTAAAGGGTTTGCATATTCTCTGTGCGATGCCAAAGGTACACCGCTCGGGAATAGGCGACGGGAACCAAGTGAAGCTACACATCGCAAAGGCATTCCCTTACTTTCCTCATTTAAGTCACTCTGGATGTGCGCGTCCTTTCTGTTACTCCATACAAGACTACCACTTCTGCGGCTGTATTGGTGTCTTTCGGAGATAGAGCTGTGATAAGGTTGCATAACATTTAAGTCAAACGAATTGACTTACATGTGTTACAAGTGAAAATAAACTGTCACTTATGAGGAAAGTTTCTTCTCTATCGTCCTGAGACATGTCGCTTCTTGTGTTCAAGGATGTTAAAACCTCGTTGGTGACTACGTGACAACAGTAAATGGCGTGCTTCTTCCGATCCATGAGTCAGGTCCGAATTTTCTGAATGCTGTCAGTTTACAGCTGGACTGAAATAAGTAATTCAGATGCAGAGACGAATGAAAGATATTTCACAGATCAGGGGCAACAGATCTATATAAAGCAATTCCATAAACGTGGTCGTTAAGGGTAACATAAAAAATAAAATAAAATAAAATAAAATAAATAATTCGTGGCATAATTACGCCGCATAGCAAAACGAGGCGCATAGTACAGTGTTTGGGCGACGACAAGGGCATTCATTTTCTATCACGACGAGGAATGGAACTCTTGGAATAGTCAATGTTATGAATTGCGCAAAGTTCTGTCACGCCAGCGTCGGCTCCTGTCTGCTGAAAATTCAGCTTATGAGATGTTATACACACGTTTAACAGCGTTCATAAGCAGTCTCTGTAGAAATGACGGTAATTTTCAACTACAGCTGTTGCGTTTCAATTGATTAATCCTGAACTTGCCGTTTTCTTTCCTGTTTATTGCCCTATACAGGCGATGTTATTTTGTTTAATTTGACCTTAACGATCATCGTTCCACTTAATTTCGCAGCGATGGTAACTGAAGGAACAGCTGTTAACAAATAGTATCATGTATTATCCATCTTTAATTTTGCATTATTTCTCGTCAGCGACACCGCCTCAGTAGTTCACCTCATAAAAAAAATTTTGCTAGAGTACTACAGTAAACAATGCTGGTAAAATAAATTTGACGACAATTCTCAGGAAGCTAACTTCCTGCGCTATGACTTAAGCGTGACTGTTGCTACGATTACCTCCTAAATAATGTTCAGATTTGAGCTTGCAGCGTACACTGACTCAGTGAACTACATCAGGCTGTTCTTTTAGTGTGTCGTAGTTCCTTCACAAGAGCGTGAAGTCAAAACTAAACATTCCAGTGGAAATGTGGCTATTCGCGAAATTAATGGTGAAGCATGCTTGGTATCAGTCTTGTCGACATAACAAAATTCTTTACACAAATCAGATGTGTAGTGCTTCCAATAAACAGGTTTTGTAGTGTAATTTTGCGTGAGCAAGATTTATTGCGATCGCGTGCAAAGAACAGGTTACGCCGCCTGATTACATACTGGACCGTCCAGAATGATTATAAACGGTCTGCTAAACAGCAGCTCTTAACACACTGTTTTGTAATTGATGATCCTGATCGTCGTCCGGGTGCAGCGATGAAGAACGGAATTATTATAAATCGGAGATTCACACGCACGATTCTAACCGTTGAAAACACATGTTTAATAAGCATGTGACTACTAAGTACACGAAAGAGACACAAATGAAAACATTTTGTGCCAAAGAAGTTTTGACGTCTGCCCTTATGTAATACGTACTGCACGAGGACCAGTTTAGAAAGGTATAAGACTGTGGACTATTTTTGACCTAGTCGTTTACTAAACGATTTACGTTGATGTTTTACTGAACGGATTCTTCCCGTCTTTACTGTTTGTTCACGCTCTACTCTCTCTGAGAACAACATTTTGGCATTGTACCGTTCTCTCATATTTCTTAAATAGTATATACTGTTTCGTTTGTAGCTGATTTGTATAACCTAACTGTCAGTTCTTATTCTTTAGCCGTTTTAAACATTTTTCCCACGACGGTTAAAAAAATTAGCCCGTTTCTGAGACACGAAGACCAATTTCTGTCCTTATGTTCTTTTGAGGTCAGTGATAAGAAATTTTACGTGCTGCTTTCAAAAACTATTGATCTATTTGCACTTGATATAAAACACATCTCTTTGGTTTTCTGTTTTAATCATGCAATGTTGGTGACCAGAAAATTTTTCACTACTTTCTCTTGGGCTCTTTTCTATCTGTGATGTAGTATTGATGAACTGACCCGCGTAATAGCTTTTGTGTTGTTACGTATGTTGCTTTCAGTTTGTAGATTCTGTTCCTGTCATAATTCTGTTACAATTCTGTCATAATTCTGTTCCTCTCATAATTAAACAATGACACGGATTTAGGGAAGTGTAACGTACTGCAGGTTTACTAAATGTCAAGAGAAAATTTGAAAAACATTTATTTGACGTCAGTAGCCCATACAAGAATGAAACATTACTGCACATTTGTACTGTGTTTTAATTGTATTACTTTTTAGGAAAAGGATTACTTTTCTAAATATTGTCTACACAAATAAGTTCTCTTTTCAATTTTATGTAGAACACCAGTTAATAAAATTAACAACTTCAGAAAATAAAAGCTTCATATGCTGTTAACTATCTTACAAAACTTTTACAAATCACACGGAGCTTTGAACAACTGCGCTTTAAACACACTAATTCCACAATAAGGCAGAAAATTTACAAAGCTTTTCTTCTCATTAGTAGGCATAGATACCTATTTAAAACCATATAAAATATGCACTCAGCATTTAACTTCAATCTGATAATTAAAAGCAACTTACTATTTAAGTACCACTCACCCCTTCGACCGTTCTGTTTATCAAAACTTTAGGCAAAGTTACTCTTTCTCTCGACTGTATGTGAACAAGACAGCAGAAATTGATCATAGCTTTCAAATAGCCAGTCGCCAGCTACAGTAGAGCAAGAATCCTTCTTTGACAGTCAGATTCTACCTGTATTGAAAATAACTTTAATACACTTTAATTATGTTCGCGAGCACAATCAAATGGCGAAAACGTCGCTTCACTGGTATGACTTCTGCCGATTCCCCATATTGACGGACAGTCTGTCTTAACACGTAGTCGAACATCAGCTGCCATGCTAATCCACGCACGGTGATAAAGGAGAGTCGAGCAGCAACTAACTGATGGATAGAACTTTCGTCCCCGCGCTGTCCACCTCGCCACCGGCTGCAATCCACTGCTCTCCTTGCTGCATGCCGTCCGCTGTGGCCGAGCGGCTCTAGACGCTTCAGTCTGGAACCGCGCGACCACTACGGTCGCAGGTTCGAATCCTGCCTCGGGCATGGATGTGTGTGATGTTCTTAGGTTAGTTAGGCTTAAGTAGTTCTAAGTTCTAGGGGACTGATAAACTCAGATGTTGAGTCCCATAGTGCTGAAAGCCATTTGAACCATTTGAACCCCCTCGAGATCTAGTTTTCTGTATGTTTAATGCTAAAGGCACTCAGCGTACGAAGACTGAACTGAACACCTACCTCTATAACCACCATATGGCCATTTTTCCTTGTCTCAGTAACCCACCTGGAATCCACCGACGATTTTCGTCTCCGCAAGATTGTTTGCTATCGCACTGACCGACTCCATCGGCGGTGAGGGGGCAGGGCAATATTCCTACATAAGACACTCGCCTGCAATCACAAGGCTCTCCAACCACTACTCTCCAACAACTATAACATACAGAGCCTGCGGCAGTCACTGCTTCTACCCCGCTTGGTGCTATTACGTTTGCTGTGGCGTATTTGAGCCCTAACCTACCACTTCTCACCAAGCATCCAGCTTGGCATTCTCGCGTTGATAATCCTGAGGGCAGACTCCATCTTGACCTGGAAGATCCTCTAGCGCTGTCGGTCAATGGTCTACACACTTCCACCCATATATCAGTCCACTCCAACTGCCAGCTGGACTTTCTGGATGAGTCTATTTTTAAGAACATGCGGTAAAGTTTCGTTGGGAACACTCTACGAACTGGCCACGACATGTTTTTGGATTCGCATGCGTAAATGCACGAAATTAGCAATGAAAGTGATTTCACCAACGGACCTTGATTATGGAGCGGAAGGGGAGCAGGGCCCAACCCCACACCACCACTACCCTAACGTTACAAACCACTGTGTCAACTGACATGGAGCATACCATAATTGATTTGACACTATAATCCTAGGGGGTCATGGAGGTCTAAAGGTAACAGGACCAGAGCTCGGCCATGGAGGTCCCAGGATCAATCGTCGCTGGGGGTGGGGATGTTTCCTCATTCCACGTCCTTGCCTCGGCGAAGAAAGGCTGTATTCTACCTACAGTCAGGCGAGTAGTCCCGTCACGGGTTGTGCGCCACTACTTACCTTCCTTTTTCATTTATTTATTTACTGAACAAAATCCTAATATGACGCAATGAAATCTTGGTATCACCAAATCACCTGATGCACTTCGTATATGTTGTTCTGTCATTTACTTCTAAACTACACGGTCCAGTGACACTACTGTGAGCACCGCCTATGTTCGTTGTCAACGTGCAATAAATAGTCACAGACGGAAGGTTGGCAGCAATGGATGGTATATAACATGTGTCGGGGGGATGCGGAAATCAATGCAGTCGTTGTCGTAATGCGGTTCAAATGGCTCTGAGTTCTATGGGACATAACATTTAAGGTCATCAGTCCCCTAGAACGTAGAACTACTTAAACCTAACTAACCTAAGGACATCACACACATCCATGCCCGAGGCAGGATTCGAACCTGCGACCGTAGCCGTCGCGCGGTTCCAGACTGAATCGTAATGCGGAAACCGAGCGATTTATCTCACGTCCGAAAGGGCATGAGCATTGGCTTTCGGGCCAAGGATGGTAGCATTTACGAAAATGCCAAAATTGTAAACTGCTCGTGTGCCGCCATGGTTGAAGTACACCGTGCATGGCAAAAGGACCACGTCCAAAACCGGGGCTTAGGCAACTGTGCTACACCACGGCCTAAGAAACAGACCGCCCAGATAAACCAAGGGGCTACCAACAGTTTCTCCTAAACGTCCGTTCACCATACGTTGCTGTGTACGGGTCTCCGCAGCTGACATCTCGTGGTCGTGCGGTAGCGTTCTCGCTTCCCACGCCCGGGTTCCCGGGTTCGATTCCCGGCGGGGTCAGGGATTTTCTCTGCCTCGTGATGGCTGGGTGTTGTGTGATGTCCTTAGGTTAGTTAGGTTTAAGTAGTTCTAAGTTCTAGGAGACTGATGACCATAGCTGTTACGTCCAATAGTGCTCAGAGCCAGCCAGCTGACACCTGGTTCATGCACCAGTGGTGACTGCTGTTCATCGGATATGAAGGATGGAATTTTGCACGCCATTACCACAAATGGATGTCCAGTGACTTGCGTCAGGTGGCCTTTTCAGATTCGCATTTCATACCCCGTCTGATTCAAATGGTTCAAATGGCTCTGAGCACTATGGGACTCAACTGCCGTGGTCATAAGTCCCCTAGAACTTAGAACTACTTAAACCTAACTAACCTAAGGACAGCACACAACACCCAGCCATCACGAGGCAGAGAAAATCCCTGACCCCGCCGGGAATCGAACCCGGGAACCCGGGCGTGGGAAGCGAGAACGCTACCGCACGACCACGAGATGCGGGCCATACCCCGTCTGACATACAGCTGCTGGTGTGTACGACATGAAACGTCGGCAAGCAAACACCCTACAACAATCTCTGAAGACTCCGGGCAGGAGGGCACTCCCTGGGTGATTTCGTCCTTCTGGAAGGCGCAGTGGATCAAAGCAAGTATGCATCTGTCCTCGACTGTGCCCACATCTACATGAAGCTTGTTGCTCCTCGACACGATAGCTTCTACCAGCAGGGTGATGTAACGTGTCACCCAGCTCACAGTCTACGCGTCCCCCTCTGACTAAGCTCCCCGTATTTGAACCCATTCGAGAAAGTGTGGAACCTCCTCGATCGGGCTGTACGCTCCTTGGATATTCAACCGAGAAACTCAGTGCAGCTACCCACGGCACTGGAGTTACCATGGTTCCGCATCCTTTCCAGTACCTTCCAGAAACTCACTGACCCACTTCCTACACGACTCGCAGCAGCCCGCGCTGTGACACATAGTTACTCAGGCTTTTGACAGGTGGTCGCATTGAAGTGGCTCGCAGTTTATCAGTTCCCTTCATCTACGAAAGAGACGATGCACAGTGTCGGGTTTGGTTAGTATGGGGAACAAAGTAGGTCGTACCTGTTTCAAAGGAACCAGTTAGTTAAGTGAATAAAAAAAACCACGAGAAAACTTAATCAGGAATGGTCGCACTCCCAAAAGCGAAACCAGAGTCTTGGCACCTCGCCATATTCTGACCTGGTCCTGTGTAAGGTCGGGCAGCAGAACTTTTGCCCCATTTGCACACTGAAAATTATTTGTTGTATTGAGACGTGGTAGAGATATTTTCTTTTGACCTTCTGTCATCTTCATCTCTAAGACTGGTCTGAATCTGCTCTCCTCGCAAGCCTACCTTTTGCGTGACTTTTAAAGTTATATAAATGTGATGGGTCGTGATTTTGTCTTGGCTGTGATAACCTGTTCACTACGCTGTTCCTATTTTCTTGTTCGGTCAAAGGGTTGCACCTGAAAAACACCTTTTTAATTTTTATTTGATAACCGTGAGCAGAAATAATGGTCTTTCTTCTATCACCGTCCTTCACTAATTTCTGCTGTGTGTCACTTGAACTTGGCCATTTCTGTCTTGCATTTCACTAACCTACCTACCCAATCAGGGGAGCTAATATTCCACGGTCTGAATCGTGTAATATTAGATTTACTTTTTTGTGACTACAACATCCTTCTGTATAGTACGCAACGGAAATCGGGATTAGGGACTAGTTTACTTCCAAAATATTTTACGCAAGAGGATGCCAACATCATTAATCCGTACTGTAGAGCTGTGTGCGTTCGGGAAATATAGCGTCTGTAGTTTTCCCTTGCTCTGAGGCATCCACAAATGGTTCCAATAGCTCGAAGCACTATGGGGCTTAACATCTGGGGTCATCATCCCCTAGACTTAGAACTAACTAACCTAAAGACATCACACATATCCATACCCGAGACAGGGTTCGAACCTGCGACCGTAGCAGCAGCGCGGTTCTGGACTGAAGCGCCTAGAACCGCTCGGCCACAGCGGCCGGTGAGGCATCCATATTACCAACATAACGAAGATATGCTGGTTGGTGTTACAAGGTTAAATCAGCCAATAACCGAAAAAGCTGTCGCTCCTCTTCAGGAACCATATGTTACTATGACCTCTCCACAGATACCCGACGTGGATGCACCTGTGTACATCACTGAGGTCAACGTTTCAGTCTCTGTTTCTGGAGAAGAAGGGGGGGGGGGGCGGGGGGACGATATTTATGAACGCAGTGACTATTACCGCATCTTATAAGTGAATTGGAGATGAGGAAACTCAAACAGATTTGTGCCCTCTCTGTCTAGTTTTAAGGCAGCTCTATAAAAAAGTCTTGAATATTAGGTAGAAAGAAGTTCACTTTTTTATTTTGTAACTTCGAGAGTCTACAAAATGTGTAAGTAGGCTGTTTAGGTTTTTTTATTGGTAACGCCACCTCTGTATCAAAATCACTGGCTGTGCTGTGTGCAGTCTGTGGCTGCTTTGCATTGTTGTAATACTCGCCATTGTAGTGTTAGGCAGCTGGCTGTGAACAGCGCGTAGCGTTGCGCAGTTGGAGGTGAGCCGCCAGCAGTGGTGGATGTGGGGAGAGAGATGGAGGAGTTTTGAAATTTTATCATGAACTGCTATATATATATATATATATATATATGATGATATCAAGGTAAATACATTGTTTGTTCTCTATTAATATCTTTCATTTGCTAACTATCCCTATCAGTAGTTAGTGCCTTCCATAGCTTGAATCTTTTATTTAGCTGGCAGTTGTGGCGCTCGCTGTATTGCAGTAGCTTGAGTAGCGAAGATTTTTGTGAGGTAAGTGATTTGTGAAAGGTATAGTTTAATGTTAGTCAGGGCCATTCTTTTGTAGGGAATTCTGAAAGTCAGATTGCGTTGCGCTAACAAAATATTGTGTGTCAGTTTAAGCACAGTCGTATGTATAAATTGATCAAAGGGGACGTTTCATAAATGTTACAATCTAAATTTTTATTTGCAGTTGTAAATGACTGGCTTGTTTCCAGCAAACAGATATATAAAAAAGTGTTCTGAAATGCATCTTGGAGTGATTGTAAGTGTAGATTTACATAAAATGAGAAAAATTAAACTTACAAACAAGGTAACGTAAATAAGAACCTAAAACAACAAAAGAAATTGTTAAAAATTTCGAATAATAAGGTAAAGCAATTATATGAGTAGTAGGAAAAATCGACCATGGTAATGGACTACTGACGGAGAAAGATAATACCAAGGAGGAGTTGTGCAACATAAACGGAAGTTGGTAGCCGTGTTCCTACATTTGAAAAATAGCGTCTGTTCCAGTTTCGCGCCAGTCGCCTAAGAGTGACGCTAGGAATGGTACTACGAGGATGAAAATCAAGTTTGTTTGGAACACACACTCTAACGGTCGTGAGCGTTAGTTACCTTTGAGGTAGGGCGTTGTGTGTTGATGTTAGTCAGGAATTCCTTTAACGTGACTAAAATGTCATTGTCAGTACCTCACTGTATTTGAACAAGGTCGTGTAAAACGGCTATGAGAAGCTGCATGTTCCTTTTACGACATTGCAGAGCAACTTGGCAGAAATGTAACCACTGTACACGACTGCTGCCAGCGGTGGTCACGAGAAGGTCGCAGGAAGACCAGGCGCCGGAGAGCCACGTGGTACTACCAGGAGGGAAGATCATCGTGTTCGGCGTATGGCTACGGCGAATCGTACGGCTTATGCAGCAGCAATCTCAGCAGCAGTTGGCAACACCATGACACAATGAACTGTTACAAATCTCTGTTACTTCAAGGACAGCCCCGAGCCCGACGCGCTGTATGGTGTATTCCAATGACCTCAAAGTATAACCATGCGCGACTTGATTGGTATCAAGCGAGGGCTCATTGGAGGTCTGGGGTGGAAGTCTGTTAACCTGATGATAGCTGGTTTTGCACCGTTGTCAGTGATGGCCATGTGTTGGTTAGAAGGAGGCCAGTTGAGGACCCGCACCTAACTTGTCTGCCTGCTATGCAGACTGGTTCTTCATCTGGAGTTATACACTAATGGCCATTAAAATTGCTACAGCACGAAGATGACGTGTTACAGACGCGAAATTTAACCGACAGGAAGACGATGCTGTGATATGCATATGATCAGCTTTTCAGAGCATTCACACAAGGTTGGCGCCGGTGGCGACACCTACAACGTGCTGACATGACGAAAGTTTCCAACCGATTTCTCATACACAAACAGCAGGTGACCGGCGTTGCCTGGTGAAACGGTGTTGTGATGCCTCGTGTAAGGAGGAGGAATACGTACCATCACGTTTCCGACTTTGATAAAGGTCGGATTGTAGCCTATCGCGATTGCGGCTTATTGTTTCGCGACATTGCTGCTCGCGTTGGTCAAGATCCAATTACTGTTAGCAGAATGTGGAATCGGTGGGTTCAGGAGGGTAATACGGAACGCCGTGCTGGATCCCAACGGCCTCGTATCACTAGCAGTGGAGATAACAGGCATCTTATCCGCATGGCTGTAACATATCGCGCAGCCACGTCTGGATCCATGAGTCAACAGGTGGGGACGTTTGCAAGACAACAACCATCTCCGCAAACAGTTCGACGACGTTTGCAGCAGCATGGACTATCAGCTTGGAGATCATGGCTGCGGTTACCCTTGCCGCTGCATCACAGACAGGAGCACCTGCGATGGTGTACTCGACGAACGTGGGTGCACGAATGGGAAAACGTCATTTTTTCAGATGAATCCAGGTTCTGTTTATAGCATCGTGATGGTCGCATCCGTGTTTGGCGACATCGCGGCGAACGCACATTGGAAGCGTGTATTCGTCACCGCTATACTGGCGTATCACCCGGCGTGATAATATGGGCTGCATTTGGTTACACGTCTTGGTCACCTGTTGTTCGCATTGACGGCACTTTGAACAGTGGACGCTACATTTCAGATGAGTTACGACCCGTGGCTCTACCCTTCATTCGATCCCTGCGAAACCCTACATTTCAGTAGGATAATGCACGACCGCATGTTGCAGGTCCTATACGGACCTCTCTGGATACAGAAAATATTCGATGCTGCCCTGGCCAGCGCATTCTCCAGATCTCTCACCAATTGAAAACGTCTGGTCAATGGTGGCCGAGCAACTGGTTCGTCACAATAGGCCAGTCATTACTCTTGATGAACTGTGGTATCGTGTTGAAGCTGCATGGGCATGTGTACCTGTACACGCGATCCAAGCTCTGTTTGACTCAATGTCCAGGCGTATCAAGGCCGTTATTACGGCCAGGTGTGGTTGTTCTGGGTACTAATTTCTCAGGATCTATGCACCCAAATTGCGTGAAAATGTAATCACATGTCAGTTGTAGTATAATATATTTGTCCAATGAATACACGTTTATCATCTGCATTTCTTCTTGGTGTAGCAATTTTAATGGCCAGTAGTGTAGTATGGGCGCGATTTCAGGAGAACTCTCATGGTCATCCCGCGCGTTATTAAGGAAACGTACCTAGCAGAGCAAAGCGGAAACTTGAAAGGCGATAGCTGCAACTGTATTGATTACACAGGGTTTGTGCGAAAAAATTGAGTGCGCCACTGAAATGTCGTTACTTCAAGTGCAACGAAGTTTGCCTTAACAAGCGCTCATTCCAACAATTTCCTCGTCCACTGTAAGAAATAGCATTCAACAGAAAATGTTAATTTCTTCTATTTGCTAACAGACACTATCGTCGCCTTGCCACTCGGCTACTTACAGCAGGCAAAGTGTTTGGACCTACTCATGTGATCGAGTACGTTTATTAAAACAGTCCACGATAATCACTGGCAGAGACGTATTTTGTATATTGTTTTTAAAAGTACATCGGTGTATTTCTTGACGCTGTACTCCTGTGCCACATACTACCGCTTTGGTAGAGGTTAGGTATTAGCAAGGAATAGGAGTGCCATCTGGATTTAAACTCTTTTTTTCTCCGCGAGACATCATGGACAAGGTCACTCGCGTAACCAAGGCTACTACAAGAGTAGAAGATTGATAAGATAGGATTCTGATAGAAAAATGCATGATGCCAGGGCCCAGCATGTGTGACGATGTAGAATCGCACTTGGTTGTTAGCTGAGACCTTGGCGGTCGCCACCACGGCGGCTGCGTATGTACGGTGCTCGCGCCGGTTTTATGACATACCGCTTCAGCATTCGCAAACGCTGGATAGCGACCGGCACAGAATGAAACCGTCCTTCGCAGTCCTTTCTGCGCGTGGGTTGAAGGCTACACGCCACACGCAAGTTCCACCAAGGATCCTGTCATTGGAAGGGAGCCGAAGGATGGCCTTCGCCAAGTGGTATTCTGGTAGCATCCACACACAGTCTTATCCAAAAACTTTCAAACCTCCAGGATTCAAAGTGTCATCAGTCGTACACGCCTTATGCGGGAGGTTATGACCTTGGATTTCGTTGTGTAATACTGATTAATTATCTACGCATCTCCTGCTCGTTGAAGAAATCGCACATAGAACGATGAGAGTTACAATGACAATTACATTCCTCAGTGAAGGCTGTCAACTACAAAGGCATATCCACCGAGTGGGGAGGGGGCAGCAGATCCTTCCCTTTAGAGAAAAAATCTTTACAGACACTTTATCGTATCCTGGCCTGTCAAAAACATATCAATTCAATGTCAGTTGGAGGAAAGCCAGAACTTGTAATGGATATTGACTAGCAGCAAGGGTACCCAAGGGCATTTTAGGTCCTATGTAAGTTCTTCGTTATGCACAAATAGCCAACGTACACACTACCACATTTAAAAATTAAAAAATAGGATTTTATCGTCTACATGGCTAAGAGGATTTTTAGCTTCTCAAGTCTGTCAGAGATGAAATAAAATTATCATGGTATTATGACAAAATCGTACATGCATTTTTAAAAAAAATAGTTTAATTTCAGCGAACTTTTGTCATTTAAAACCAAAATTTAATATATGACAGTAAAGGAAATAGATGAGGAATGGTCAGCATCCAGGAAAGATCACTGGAAGCAAAACAGTCTTGTAAATATCGGTTCTAAAACGCATGCCTTAAGAGCGATTAGAAGACATGTATTTTACAGTATCGAAGATGAACAAGTTTTCATAGCTCTTAATGTATGCATTTTAGAGCCAATGTTCAATCGGTTTTTTTGGTTTTTTTTGTTTTTTGTACCATCACGTCTCAAAATATGGAAGACAAAGAACTTGCAGTAAAAGAGATATGATTTACGCTATCGTAGCTGAAGAAATGCACTAGCTCTTAAAGGAAGGTTTACTATCTTTGGCACGAAGAAAGCACGTTCTTTGAGAATTTTTTTCCCGGGGTGTGTTATAGATATTAATGTCAAATTTGGTCAAAATGTTTAGTGACATTTCCTCTACAAACTGGAATTTTTTCTACCGGAAATGGTGAAGAGCAAAGGCGGAAGTGCCGTCGGAACGAAACAAAATTTCGATGTAGACCTCCACGCACGGTGTGTCACAGGTCAGCCGGCTCGTCTGAAATCAGAATTGAGTTGACGTTAGCGAAGTATATAAGATTCTTTAGGAGTTGTACCTCGCTTAAGTTATTTGGACCATAGGAAACAAAAAGGCGACCATTTGAAAAAAATAGGTTTTTTTTCATAGATTTCTCGACTTCGTCGGCCAAGTAAAAATATTTATAGTTGATGGATCGGAATAAAAGTGGTACAACTAGATAATTTAGTTAGAAACAAAGAATCATGCCAATCGGTTCAGTAGATTTGAAGTTACCATACCGCGCGTTAAAAAAAAAGTCATTTCGAGAGAAACGCATTTGAAGTTTTGACTACATATAAATGCAATATTATGCAACCTACGTTCAATCTGCTATTCCGGGTCCATAAACTAGTCCTTCCTCTTCCTCATAGAGGGCGTTCTGCTCGATCTGGGCCATCCTGCGCTGCTCCAGAGCCGCTGACAAGCGGTTTTCGACCGCTTGAATCCGGTGGTCGCCCAAATGCTTGGCGAACTGCATCGAATAGAGTACCAGGGTGACGTCCATCGTTGTCATGGTCTTCAGAATTGCTGAATACCCTTCGCTGAAGCTGCTCACTGTCAGGAAAGTCGCTATCTCCACAGTTTTCGCACCAGAATGAAAATGCTTGGGGGCCAATTTCCAGATACACGGGTTCAAACTTTCATTTGAGTTTTGTGTGTTTCCACCCAAGCACCGGTACAATAACTCGTCCTCTGAAAGACAAAAACTGGTCGTGAAAAAGGCCGATTTCAGGCAGGTGTATATTTTTGTTCACCCACGAATAACAAACATTTCCGTTCCGTATTCGGAAAAACCGTTTCAGGTGTCAATTCTAAACATTTTTATGGATCCAAAGATGCAATTAAAAAAATCGATGTCTTGAACTAAAAGATAGCAAACCTCCCCTTAAAGTACACATTTTATAACTCACATTTACTGTTCTTTTTTGCTTAGAATGATCGTTCCTATCGTGAATATTAACCATTCCTCATGGAATTCCGTGCGTATGTTTTATTTCGCGAAGAAAGAGTGTCTCTTCCTCGCTGTATGAGTTGTTTTTTACAACTCTTATATGCTATATAATTTGATGGGCTATTTTAAATAATAAAACAGCAAAAATCACAAAAAAACTTTCGTTTATTTGTGTTGACATATCAGCCTTTTGTCATTTCATACTCATAAAGTTCACTTCCTCTTGCCACATAAGGCAACAACGTTCTGCAAAACGAATAGTGGAAAACTTCGCCAAGTCCTCAAACTACACAGTAATGTCTATGTATTACTATAGTTTGACAAAAATAGCCGAGGATTAAAAGGTGATTTTTGTAATGCAAACTTTTCAGACATGTATACCTTGGAGTGAGCCACTTCAAAAGAGAGAGGAAATCAAAGAAAGCTTCAGGAAGTAACATGAACAGCTAGTGACACTTTACATTAATCAATATATGATGATTTCAGAACAACGTTAGTGAAGAAAACTGAGTCAAAATGCTATATGCCTCTGGTCAGCAATTTTGAAGTTGATTTCATAGTTGCACAGAGACTGATACGAGTGAATTCCTGACAACAGAACAAACAAGAAAACAGGGCGATGTTTTCTTACACGCTGAACGGATTTAACTTCAGATGAATTGAAACGGCCATCATTAATCTTACAATTTCGGTGGTTATTTCAGTGAGAATGTGAGCGGATTCTAAAAGATGAAGAAAAATGCGGACAGCGCACGAAATTTAGTTTAGGAGAGAATCCAATGAATTAATGAAAAAGAATGAAAAAAGTTGTTCAATTCAAACAGCTCTCACAATGACACCAAATGGGAAAGACGCCAGAATCACAAGGGGGAAATTAAGGTTTGAGGATTTGGTGACGTAACCCGTCCTTTCGGAGAGCAAGGCAATCCACTTGAACAGCGTCGAAGCAGCCACAGCTAAATTCTCTCTCTTTTCTATGCTCCTTTTTCAGTGTTTTTCTTTCGATCTGTCATCGTTTCTTACTTCAAATTGCTTCACGACATATAACTAGAGCTCTACTAAATTTTCTGCTGCTTTCGGCTTTCAACCCTCATTAAGTCCAAGAAATTCTATTAGTTATCGCATCTTTCATCTCTGCCAACGCGTTGCAAACGTTAAAAATACGAAGTTGTACTGTCCTTCGAAGACGACGTTAAACTATAGATCTTCTTGTAACTGGTTGCGTGAGCCCGGTGAAACGCAGGAGGAAGGAAATGGCATGCCAGCACCGGTAGTATAACAGACAGCAGGTCAAAACGAATAAATAAATGTATGAACCAGCTTAGAGACGTTGGGTGAATTCAGAAAGGAGGTGTTCAAGTGATATGAATTTCAGGAACAGGAGAGGAAAAGAATTCAGCATCAGTAGTTAGTTGGTCTTACGGTGAAAGAATGAATATGATAATGAAGACGTCACTAAGAATTGTCCATTATGCAAAGGATATACACCTATCACCACGAAATTGATGTCTTTCAAAGAAGGTTTACGGGGCACAGGGCTGCTGAGGTGGAAACATTGAACCCAATTTGAGGATATGGCTCTGAGCACTATGGGACTTAACATCTGAGGTCATCAGTCCCCTAGAACTTAGAACTACTTAAACCTAACTAACCTAAGGACATGACACACATGCATGCCCGAGGGAGGATTCGAACCTGCGACCGTAGCAGTCGCGCGGTTCCAGACTGAAGCGCCTAAAACCGCTCGGCCACACCGGCCAGCAATTTGAGGATACACAGAATTAATATATATTTATTTATTTATTTATTTATAAAAGAAACATGGAACAATCCACCACTGGTAACAGAATAGACAGATGCTGATTTCCAACCGCATTTTTATAAAGGAACACCTTCAAAATGTTGCAGCTTCACTGCCATTAAATGTTAGAAAGTTGAGATGCAGCCAAAGAATGGTAACGCCAATAACCTTACAATAAAAGCAACAAGATTAGTTTAAGCTTGGTTACCAAAACTCGTTAAAAAATTGACAGGAATCAAACTTAACATGAATAATTTAACTTCAAATATTTCGCTTTAATTTAATTAACAAGATAGGTAAAAACATTTAAATCTTACTTTAAATTTACTACACTCACCAAGACTTACTTACAACATCTTAGTTAAAAAATTTACAAACAGTCTAAATGGATTAAGAAGTTGAGCTTTGCGGGACACAAACAGCATAGGCCATTTAATTAACTCGGTCACGCAACCCGACGCACCGCCATAGGCGGTACAGCTAGACGAGAAACAGCTTGATGTAAAACACAGGAAAATGATATTAGCACAAGGCTCACTTTCAGAAGTTACCACGGCAGCCACGTTTTACCGTATAAGACAAGTAATTGACGTTTGGACATAAGCTTCACAATCTGTCACGAACAGATGTCTATAAATAAATTGCACTTATTGACTTATGCACACAAATAAAATTAGCCATGTATCTTTCAGATTCCCCCTTAAGTGAACAGAGAGCCTTTAACTTTAGACATGATTTCAAAATTCTGATTACTAAACATATGTAAAATATACAGGGTGTTTCAAAAATGACCGGTATATTTGAAACGGCAATAAAAACTAAACGAGCAGCGATAGAAATACACCGTTTGTTGCAATATGCTTGGGACAACAGTACATTTTCAGGCAGACAAACTTTCGAAACTACAGTAGTTACAATTTTCAACAACAGATGGCGCTGCGGTCTGGGAAACTCTATAGTACGATATTTTCCACATATCCACCATGCGTAGCAATAATATGGCGTAGTCTCTGAATGAAATTACCCGAAACCTTTGACAACGTGTCTGGCGGAATGGCTTCACATGCAGATGAGATGTACTGCTTCAGCTGTTCAATTGTTTCTGGATTCTGGCGGTACACCTGGTCTTTCAAGTGTCCCCACAGAAAGAAGTCACAGGGGTTCATGTCTGGCGAATAGGGAGGCCAATCCACGCCGCCTCCTGTATGTTTCGGATAGCCCAAAGCAATCACACGAGCATCGAAATATTCATTCAGGAAATTAAAGACGTCGGCCGTGCGATGTGGCCGGGCACCATCTTGCATAAACCACGAGGTGTTCGCAGTGTCGTCTAAGGCAGTTTGTACCGCCACAAATTCACGAAGAATGTCCAGATAGCGTGATGCAGTAATCGTTTCGGATCTGAAAAATGGGCCAATGATTCCTCTGGAAGACATGGCGGCCCAGACCAGTACTTTTTGAGGATGCAGGGACGATGGGACTGCAACATGGGGCTTTTCGGTTCCCCATATGCGCCAGTTCTGTTTATTGACGAAGCCGTCCAGGTAAAAATAAGCTTCGTCAGTAAACCAAATGCTGCCCACATGCATATCGCCGTCATCAATCCTGTGCACTATATCGTTAGCGAATGTCTCTCGTGCAGCAATGGTAGCGGCGCTGAGGGGTTGCCGCGTTTGAATTTTGTATGGATAGAGGTGTAAACTCTTGCGCATGAGACGATACGTGGACGTTGGCGTCAGTTGGACCGCAGCTGCAACACGGCGAACGGAAACCCGAGGCCGCTGTTGGATCACCTGCTGCACTAGCTGCGCGTTGCCCTCTGTGGTTGCCGTACGCGGTCGCCCTACCTTTCCAGCACGTTCATCCGTCACGTTCCCAGTCCGTTGAAATTTTTCAAACAGATCCTTTATTGTATCGCTTTTCGGTCCTTTGGTTACATTAAACCTCCGTTGAAAACTTCGTCTTGTTGCAACAACACTGTGTTCTAGGCGGTGGAATTCCAACACCAGAAAAATCCTCTGTTCTAAGGAATAAACCATGTTGTCTACAGCACACTTGCACGTTGTGAACAGCACACGCTTACAGCAGAAAGACGACGTACAGAATGGCGCACCCACAGACTGCGTTGTCTTCTATATCTTTCACATCATTTGCAGCGCCATCTGTTGTTGAAAATTGTAACTACTGTAATTTCGAAAGTTTGTCCGCCTGAAAATGTACTGTTGTCCCAAGCATATTGCAACAAACGGTGTATTTCTATCGCTGCTCGTTTAGTTTTTATTTCCGTTTCAAATATACCGGTCATTTTTGAAACACCCTGTATATAGACATGTGCAGGGGATAGGGAAAATAGTGTGAACAATGGTAGTAATGCGATGGCTGTGTCTGGCGGTCAACAACGTATGGAAGGCACGTGTCGCGCTGGACTGTGCGTGTTCAATACGGACTAGTCATCAGTACTGGTTGTTTACGAGTAGCGCACACATCGTATTTGCATTCAGAGGCCGAGGTCGACATGCGATGAAAGACCTAACAGAGTTCCAAAGAGGGCAGATTGCGGGGGCCCGATTAGCTGGGGCATCAGTAATCAAGACAGCCAACTTACTGAATGTTTCAGGAGCAACTGTTTCAACAGTCATGACAGCCTACACAAAACATGGAAAGATATCACCGTGTAAATGTAACAGCAGAAGCAAATCAAAACCAAATGACAGAGAGCGTCATACGCTATCACGAATTGTGTCAAAACAACACAAAACTATTGCGGTGAAAGTGACTGCAGATTTCAATAGCCATCTTCGAGACCCCATATCTATCGACACTGTCCGCCGAAAACTCCATGAAGTGAATAATTCATGGACGGGCTGCTATACCGAAACCAACGCAAAGAAGCGTAAAACATCGTGTCGGGATCATAAACCCTGGGCGGCCGATCAATGGAAACGCGCCATATGGCTCGACAAGTCAACGTTTTCGTTATTTCCAACATCGGGCCGGATTTACGTCTGGAGAACGCCAAAGGAAGCCTACAATCCTGATTGCTTGATTCTAGCTGTTACGCATGGAGGTGGAAGTGTGATGATATGGGTAGCCATATCATGGTATTAGCCATATCGTGGTATTCTGCTGGTTCCATCATTACTCTCAAAGGCCGCGTTACAGCCAACGATTATGTGAACATTTTAGGTGATCAGGTGCACCCCGTGATTCAAATGTTGTTCCCAAACAACGATGCCATATTTTAGGACGATAATGCAGCCATTCATATAGCCAGGACAGTACAGTCGTGGTATGAGGAGCAAGCAACTGAACTGCGGCGTCTTCCCTGGCCAGCAGAGTCCCTGGATTTGAACATTATCGAACCCTTGTGAGCGGTATTGAAACGCAGACTCGGGAGCAGAATTACGCCTCCCTCGTCACTACAGGAGTTAGAATAAGTTCTGACCGAAGAGTGCCATAACATTTCTAACGCATTACTATGTTTACGACGATTCTCATCGAGCCATATACGTTACCTCGCATTTCTAGCTGCTTCTCTCACACAAATAATGATACAAATTCAGCAATTCAGGGTCGCCACCAGCCCAAGCCCTTCCTAACCATTTAGAAAAAAAACGGAGCTGGAAAATTATTAGTTTAATTACTTTAATGGTTTAATTACAAGTACGCAAATTTCTTTAAGCAGCCAGATAAATAGCACACCATGTCGTGCATGAAGCAACTTGATTAATTCAGGATTGGAAATCGGAGTAAGGAGGTAAGATCGACACCAAAGAATTTATCTTTCACGTAGATCATTTATTGTAACTAAATATTTGGTTGCACATCCTAACTATACATAGCTGGTGCCTGACTCAAAATATTTAAGTAAGAATTACGTCAGCATGAAACAGAGCACAATTTAACTACAGCAGGAAGACGGGGATGGGAGACAATTATACTATCATCTCCTTTGCATTAATACCATAAAAATATCTCAGTGAAATTTGCATTCCGATTCTGCACTATTGTGGACAGAGGCTTAACCAATACACGAGGCTGTGCGATAATTATTTAACACACTAACTGCGTCTGCTGCTTGCAACCGACCGAGCTAGAGCACGTGGTGCATTACGGATCAAACTGTTGTGCTGCTTTGTAGAAAGCGCACGAAGGAACAGGTATTCTTGCAGAAATTACAGCTCATTAAGCAAGCAAACTGTTAAAATAAAGCCTATTGCGGTGCCGTGGTGGACCAGAAGGGTCATTGATTACCAAACACGTGGCACAAAATCGACACACAGAGACAAAAACCACTTCCACAAAATATAAGATTAAAATCATTAAAAATCATACTCGCTTCACATGCTACAGTTAAGCTGAACTTCTTAAGTATTTCAACAGTTAAACATAATTAAGTCCTAACTCAACCTGCTTCCTATCACCTGAAACACCACCTTAAGAGCTACGATCCTTACTCACCAAGCGTTCACCGAAGAGTGCCCCATTCTCTTTCCAGATTACCTAGCTCCTCGTGCAGCGGAAGCTACCAGAGGGGTAGCCCTCCGTCATCAACCTCACACACAAAAACAGCCCTCGACACAGCCCTCCCTCGACTAAGATGGGTAAACCTCTCTGTTCAGGTATTGGAAACCTAAGTTGGTCATCCTGTGCTCTCCTTTGAAAGAGAAGCAACATCGTCTGTTCCCAGCAGACGATGACCAATTCAGCGATTTCCACAATACAAAACCGAAACCCACATTAAAACACACATATAATAATCAATAGGCCTTATTTGAGTGCTCAGTCTTTCTGGAAGAGTTCATGAATTGAGCTAAAATCAGGTAGTAAAATGAATAGGTTGCACCGAATTCGACAAGCGTCTTATGAAACGACTTCACAGAGACGTTTCACATTCGAGTGGGGACTATACAATCATTATATTCCGGTATTCCAAGAAAAATCGCAGCTCTGTTAATGGCAAGTGAGTTTGCAACTGCTTGTTAATAAACCATTCTCAAGTAAGCACAGGTATTTACATTATTTTGCCTATCCCCTGTACTTTGTAGTATTGAATTCCCACAACAGTGCTTTTCACCTCACTTCAAACAACCTCTGGGGCCACGGGTTAAATGATCATCTTCGCCACCATTACAAGAGCCTGAAAACTACTTTTTCAGTCAGCCAGAAAGCGATGGAGAACGTACTGATCATAATTTCCATTCTGCAAGTCCACATTCTTCTTGTTATCACAGAAAGAAAATGTTCCTACTAGCTACTTACTCAGTGGGATCATGAATTATGACTATAAAAAAATATTTTTGAGTTCCAGCTAATTAATATACATATAGTCTGCGCCCGCGAGCTCGGCTCCAGTTCACCACCGGCAATGGAGGGTGAAGCTTTGACAATGCCAGCCACTCGTGCTGGCGAAACGTCAGAAAAATCATTAGATGAACGTCGGCCGAAGAACCCGAGACAGAAGCCAATAGGCAGTTTGTCAACAAGTGGCCACGAAAGCCTTGACAATTTTGTATTCAATAAAAGTTCACACTCACAAAAATAATAATATTCGTGATAATAATAATAATGTCCCTATCAGAAACAGCACTACTAGCACTTCTGAGGCGACCTCTACAATAAGTTCCTAGCAAAATGGTCTATAGCCCTCAGTTCTAATCACCCAAGTTAATTGCTCGCCACAAAAATGGAAAATAATCTCACCGCTTTCCACCCACTTTTGTCAACATTACGGGTGGCACACAGTTACTTCCGTGAAATCTAAGAGATTCAGGACGGTGTACAGTCCTCGCGAGTTTACTTCCTACTTTTACTGAGAACGCGTGTGGTAGTTACCTGGCTGTGACGTCATCAGAGACAGCGTATGCTGGCAGTTGACTGACACAGACAGATTGATAGCTCGGCGCGAAGTGCCTGTCTTTTGTGAAATCCAAGCGATTCAGACGGTGTACAGTCCTTGCGAGTTCACATCCGATTTTTACAGCTGCCTGGCTGTGACGTCATTCAAGACAGAGCGTAAGTTAGCGTTTGACTGACGCAGATATATGGACACCTCAGTGCTAAGTATCTCTGCTCACTGCCTCTATGGTCGTATTTATGTATATATGCTGTTAACTGCTCTAGGTGCACTCAGCAGCATCTAAATGGCCGCTTTCATGGACAGGTATTGTATAATACCTCTGTCGTGATACGATTTACAATCTTCTTAATTTTTATATGAATGGATTTAAGTTGTCTTTAGTTACTCAAAATGTTTTACCTCGACTGCGTTTAAACTTTGCTGGCTAGAAGTTTTATAATGAAACCGATAGTAGAACATGGGCTCTGAACTACTTCTTTAAGAGTCGTTTTATTGATTGCCATTTACATTAATATCTAGAAACTTGGTGCATATGTATAATTTAATGAATGTAATTGAGTGCTGCAATTAGAATTTTCTATCTTTAACACAAATGATACTTAATATATTACGAATAAGGCCACTTCCTGTGCAATTTAGTTTTTAATGAATTAAGTGAAAACTATTCGAGGTATCTTAATGAATTCACATAGTTAATGTTTTTATATGAAACTGAGGCTACATACAAATTTTCTCTTAAAATGCCTAATACTTAGAGCCTACAATTTTTCGTAAAAACACCGATTTTGTTCAAAATATTGCCCTGATCATGTTGAGACTTGTTACAGTTGATTGAGACATACATTTGCACATTCTGAACAATTTTTAGATTTCTAGCTGCAGTATTTACCACCACTTACATTTTTTTAAAACAATGTATTTAGCGAAACATATTCATCCGAACATTCTGAGATTTAACAATTTTAACATTAATATACTGATGCATACACTGACAAAGTTTGGAAAACTTACTTTAATTTTTAATTTCATCCTTAGATTATGGCGCAATACTTTATATGCTAAGCACAGCTAGGTTTGAGGATTCTAATTCATCTATGCAGATAAATAATTCATTAATTTTATTTCTCAGTCCTCGAATACTTTGGTGCAATAAAGATAGCTGACATTTCACTATGACTTAGTTAAATTTGCGTAGAGTTGAAATTTCTGCTGATTGCTGAAAATTCTTAACCAACGGCTGTTTATGCTGATGTGTCTAGAGCTGCCCTGCACCTGACATAACCATCCGTTCCAGCTCCAAATTAATCTCCTGACAGAATCGTTCAAATGAGGTCGGTCATGGCACCCAAGAACAGATACAAATTGAACACTAGTTTGCTTCGATGCTGATGCAATCTTTGCCAGGTTACACTCTATACTGTACCTAGCATCTCTGTCAGTACTATTACCTACTCCACCCACTATAACCACGGTGTCTTCCTTGGTGAAATCTTTGCAAAGTGGTCCTAAATCCCCTTTCAAGTGTTCCAGACCAGAACTAGGATTAAAAAAAATGGGTGACCTGGTTTTATGATCCTAGTTCATCCTGCAAAAGTTGTCCAACACCTCTTCCATGCGAACTACCTAACAACATCACTTTCTTTCTCTTTAGTGATTTCTCTACATTCTTACTTTTCAATTTGCTTCTGAAAGTCTGTTGTGCCCTGTCTACACCTGCAACTGCTTGAGGCTCACCAGCTTCTAACCGAAGCAACAGGTCAAACCTATTGTCCACATCACCACGAAACTGTCAGACAAAGTTCTAGGCCTGTTCCGCCCGCTGCCTGTTGTCACTTCCCACCTCTCTTTACCCTTCTCCCTCCTTAACCTGTCAAGATCTCCCCTGGCCTTGTCTAACTAAGCTTGAAGGGCGGCAATTTTCCCCTCCTGTTCTAGTATCTTCCTATCTCTACTACATATCCTACAAAAGCACTGGTGAGTCTCATTTACTACTTACAACTTACGTCACTACTTAGGCTAAGTTGAAGTCTGCTACATTGCCTGTAAGATCTCGTTTGTTTATAGATGCCATGTTCTGTCTTGCGGATGTGGTCTGTTGTTCACTTAATTGTCCCAATCTGTATGAGTCCCTGAGTGGGTGTTGCAGTGTTTCTGTTGTGATGTTATGTTTCGCCATGCGAGTGAGTACTGCTCACAGTACACCATGATGTGTTCAGAGGATCCTTGTGTACCGCATTGGCAGTTGCCGTCTGCAGAAAGTGAGACGACTGTAGCTGCACTGGATATGGGCCTTGACCTGTCAGGAAATCAGCCATGCCACGAGGAAGATTGGCGTGATTCGTTTGTAACCATTCCTTTTTGCGTCGTCTCGTTGTCTCTGTAGAATTGTACCATGGGAAGCAAGGAGAGGATGTTGTTTGGTGGCCAGTATCCTTTCTCTGTAACACAAACTGCACGCTTAGATTACCTGGGGTGTTCATTAATAAGAATGGAAAGTTTACTTAACTCAAGATACTCGTTGTGGTAACATCTCTTTTGTATAGTCTACGTTAGTCTCATTGCTGGTGAAGTACAAAGTCCGCTATGTACACTATATGGTGGCTATGTGCTGCTTGTCTCGTGAGTTAGCGGCGGAGCTAATTGCTGCTGTGATTACCAATGGGCTGTGACTGATGACACTGGAACATACTCGGTGCAATGGATTACGTCAGACACACCCTCCGGTCTGCGGTGAAGATCTTAATACAGGTGGTTGCGAGGGCGTTGGCGGTGCGTTTCCTGCGAGTCTGTTGTTAGCCTCTATCGATCGTGTCGCAGCATGATGTGGTGGCGCCAGCTTACACCACCACTTCCCTAATGTTTGGGAATCCGACTCCTGTTGCCAGACATTTAACTGCCAAGTGTTTCGTAGACTTTTGTGTTCAATGTCTTCCTCTGCTATTTCCCTGATCTTACAGCATCTACCACTCTTAAGAAAGTTGCATGACGCCCGATATCTGATAGTTATGTCGATATACCACACACAGCACCTCTGCTGAGGTAGTGTGGAATGCACCCGACAGCCTGAGGAGTACACTCCTTTGTCCACTCCTCACTGCTGTTCTTTTGGTACTAACAAGGGAACCTCCCCATCGCACCCCCCTCAGATTTAGCTATACGTTGGAACAGTGGATAGGGCTTGAAAAACCGAACACAGATCAATCGAGAAAACAGGAAGAAGTTGTGTGGAACTATGAAAAAAATTAGCAAAATATACGAACTGAGTAGTCCACGTGCAACATATGCAACTTCAAGGGCAATTTGCAGGCAGGAGCGCCGTGGTCCTGTGGTTAGCGTGAGCAGCTGCGGAGTGAAAGGTCATTGGTTCAAGTCTTCCCTCAACTGAAAATTTTAATTTTTTGTTTTCAGACAATTATTATCTGTCCGTCTGTCCGTCCGATGTGATCACTTTTTTGGGAGTGATAATCACATCCACAAGAAAACCTAAATCGGGCAAGGTAGAAGAATCTTTTTACCCATTCGCCAAGTGTACAAGTTAGGTGGGTCGACACCATATTACTGTCATGTGACGCACATGCCGTCAACAGTATCGTATAGAATATATCAGACGTGTTTTCGTGTGGAGGAATCGGTTGACCCATGACCTTGCGATCAAATGTTTTCGGTTCCCATTGGAGAGGCACGTCCTTTCGTCTGCTAATCGCACGGTTTTGCGGTGCGGTCGCAAAACACAGACACTAAACGTATTACAGTGAACAGAGACGTCAATGAACGAACGGACAGATCATAACTTTGCGAAAATAAAAAAAGTAAATTTTTCACTCTGGGGAGGACTTGAACCATAGACCTCTCATTCCGCAGCTGCTCACGCTACCCACAGGACCACGGCGCTCCTCAGTGCACATTACCCTTGTAGTTCCATATGTTGCAAGTGGACTACTCAGTTCGTATATTTTGCTAATTTTTTTCATAGTTCCACACAACTTCTTCCTGTTTTCTCGATTGATCTGTGTTCAGTTTTTCAAGGCCTATCCACTCTGCCAACTTATAACTAAATCTGAGGGGGGTGCGATGGGGAGGTTCCCTTGTAAGAGCAAGCCTGTGTGCCCATACAATTGCTGCGAAGCTCACCACTAATTCATACAGATCACATTGGTATACATTGATATGTGTCATTGGTAGTCTGAACTGTGTAGTGTTTGTCCATCCAAGTTTGTAGAGCATTTTCTCCGGTGTACTGTGTTGGGTGGAATTGTTTTTTGTCAGTGTATACGAGAGGTATCGTGTAACTGTCTCCTCTTTGGTGTTTATGTTGTGTATTTTAATAAATAGATATCGCTTCAATGTGCCTGTCAGTAACACGTATGCTGTCTTGAGTACTGTGATTGACTGCTTGTTTTGTGTACGACTTCGTACACAATGGTAGGGAAAACTAGGCTACAGAGTGCTTCGGCAAATGTCGTCGTTGGGAAGTTGAGTGGGAGCAGTAATGAGTAGCGAACAAGTTATCACAGTAAACAAAAGATTTACTTGTATTTGTCGAAGCATACAAAGATTCATTACAAATAATGCAGCAAGAAATAGAGGCGAACTCTAAAAGTCAACATGGATGGGCCTCTCTGAACGAAAGCATGAATGATGGTGTCAGAGCCATGACGAGACAGCGTCTGAGTAGTGTCACATAAGAAAGTGGCTCCAAGTCCGAGGGAGCTGTGTGGCTGCCGCTGACCGTCCTATACCTATTGTGCCAACAGCGGCCGCACAGGGTACGGAGCTAATGGAGGCGTGGCTGAGTGGGTGAGAGCCTTTGCGTCCGACTGATCCCGACTGAAACTTGCAATTCAGTTACAAGCTTTGATACCCTTGGAGTGGTGCTAATACTTCATACCACATTTGTAATGCACCAATTTTGTGTAGTGTTTAGGATACCACTCACTTTGCTCTCCGGTGACGACTGGTTGCCTGCAGAAACCACTACTAACAGATCATCATCATATGGCACAACCCCAGCGGTGCATGTGTTCTCACCAATGACATTCAAGAGGGGCTTGATTGTAATGTACCGGAAGATGCGTCAGAAAATCGATCATTTTGGAAGCCCTCTGTGACCTTTTTTACTACTTTCTGGTTTTCTGCATGCCTTGTTGCGTCTCTGTTTGTACAATAATCGAGAAAACTATTGTAGAGGGCTGAGGCTTCCTGTGAAACGAAAATTCAGTGGTTGGGAGCAGAGGGCTGTCTTTTTATAAACTGACGATGTTGAGCTGAATACTATTAACTGAAATGTTTATTGATGGTAGGTTCAATAATTTTGCAGGCCACAGCGGAGATTCCGTCGTGGCTGTGGGATCACCAGCTTGGAAGACGATGTTGCGCACCATCGATCCCCCTGTAATGGCCCGGACCTGTAACTGAGATCAGTTAAGAACCACAGTCCAACCACAACCTGTTACATGCGACAGGGAACACGGTACATGAGATGAACATGGAATGATAGGACAATTTTACATCAAGATCCTTCAGACGAGATACTGCGTTTAAGGTTTCATGAATGCAATATTAATAACAATGTATTGCCTAACAACTTTCCAAAATCCTCAGATTCTTATTTAATAAAAAATTTCAGAACTGTTTCCAAATGTTACCATAGTCGGAAGATTAAACTTTAATCATACAATATGAACAAAATTGTATAGTTTTGAGAAAATAAAATAATTTAAAAACTCTAAAAAATAATAGATTCTCATTTTTTAAAAAAGAATTTCAAAACTGATTCTAAATGTTATCATTACACAAAGGATTGAGTTTTAATGATGTGTTAGTACACACCCAACTTTTGATAATTAATGTCACTTTTTAACTTTATTCTTCCTCATGGCCGCGCGGGATTGCCGCGAGGTC
Source organism: Schistocerca nitens (assembly GCF_023898315.1). Lineage (NCBI taxonomy): Eukaryota > Metazoa > Arthropoda > Insecta > Orthoptera > Acrididae > Schistocerca > Schistocerca nitens. The sequence continues at coordinate 282,310,597 of NC_064617.1, forward strand.
TCGGAGTCTTGTACGGTTCGGGCGGCTCCCCCCGAGTTTCGAGTCCTCCCTCGGACATCGGTGTGTGTGTTGCCCTTAGCTTAAGTTAGTTTAAGTTAGAGTAAGTAGTGCGAAAGCTTAGGGACCGATGACCTCAGCAGTTTGGTCCCATAAGACCATGCCACAAATTTCCAACATTTTTTTCCTCAGGTTTCTGCCATACAATAATCAAGGCAAGTGAAACCATACAGTATTTAATTTGCTGCTACTCGACGAAAATCTTTCCACCACAACACAGAGAACACATAGACTAGCTACTCAATCCCATTCCCCAATCACCAATGGACACAATACACACAAAAGAGAACTAATAGTGCAGAATGCACCACCTTAGTCGTGACTATGTAAGGTGTCAGGCAAATCCAACACCTTCCATGAAAACCCTGACATGATAGCAAATCCGACAGTATGTCACATAGTTCCGAATAAATCCTGACATTAAATTAACCAAAGTAATACGATCAACGAGTGAGCAAATGGAATACCACAGACTAACACAAGAACGCCTAAATGCATGTCATACCTTCCCACCGTGAAACAGACGCAGTTCTGAGGGCAGAAACGACAACAGAAGCCGAGAGCAGAATCGTGTAGGCTACGAGGCCCTACGACAAGGGACGGACACCCATGTCGCCAGCCGATCGCTAAAACCACCCCCACCCCATGTTAAAAGATAGAGCCTTCCAGAAGAACAGTATAGGTCTTATGATAACACCAAAAAGGGCCACACCAGCTGCAAGTTTTAGCGTGAGACTTTTTCACGTCTCTGTGATGTAGCAAACATTAAAAACATTGCCCCACCACGAAAAGCATAACGTTTCTCATTGGATAGAGAGAAGTTTTGTGGGCGGAGCTTAAGGTTAACATTGAGACCCTGATTGGTCAGTTGAAAACACAGCCAGATAGCTTTTCTAAAACCAACTTCGGTAAATTGTAGTAAGGAGAAGTTAGGAGAGAGTTGCTTCCGAGACGGCGAGATGTGTGGAGCTGCGCCGCCCGCCGCCCCCTGATACTGCCTAACCAACGACAAGGTAATGATTGCACACAATGCTGCATGAGAGCGCATAAACCTTCACTCAGAACTGCAGAAGTCTCATCTGTTACACCCCCTTTTTACGTAATACTAGTGTCGATCATCAATTAAACCTCATAGTATTCACATTTGCTACTTGAAGTTAAAATCTGAAACACGATGATTTTTCTGTTATATAATTATTGAGAAGCCACATCAGCCACTGTAACTTATGACAAGTTAAATAATTAATTAAAGATAATTGAGGGTCAGTGTAGCTCATTTGGATAGTGTTATCATTTATGAAACTTAAACCTGGATTGTAGATGTGATATGGCATAGGTCATCCTTCGATCCATTGTAGAACTTGGAAACCCATTCAGGGAATATTCGTTCACATTTTTGTTGAACGAAGTTGGTTTTTATTATTTATTATTATTATTAAAATATTTCCTTTTATCAATAGTGCAATTTATAAACAATGTTTTGTGAGTAGAATAAAATTTTCCAATGGTAAACTTAACTGCTTTTTCGACGTTATTTTACCAGATAACTAAAAATAGTTACTATTAAAATTCTTTTTTTTTCCCTCGTACTGGTCTAGGGGTAGCGTCTTTGATTCATAATCAAATCGTCTTCGGTCCCGGGTTCGATCCCCGCCACTGCCTAAATTTTGATAAATAATCACCATTGGCGGCCGAAGACTTCCGGCATAAGAAGTCAGCCTCATTCTGCCAACGGTCTTGTCAAAGAGGGCGGAGGAGCGGATAGAGGTTCAGGGCACTCTCTTGTCCTAGGGGTGGGAAATTGCCCCTAAAGGCGGAAGAATCAGCAATTATCAACGACATGAGGATGCAGGAGGCAATGGAAACCACTGCATTAAAGACACGTAACGTGTATCCACAGGACATGTGGCCTGTAATTGAAGAAGTGTCATGATGATCTCTCCATTGGCAAAAGATTCCGGAATAGTCCCCCATTCGGATCTCCGGGAGGGGACTGCCAAGGGGGAGGTTACCATGAGAAAAAGATTGAATAATAAACGATAGGATAACGTTCTACGAGTCGGGGCGTGGAATGTCAGAAGCTTGAACGTGGTAGGGAAACTAGAAAATCTGAAAAGGGAAATGTAAAGGCTCAATCTAGATATAGTAGGGGTCAGTGAAGTGAAGTGGAAGGAAGACAAGGATTTCTGGTCAGATGAGTATCGGGTAATATCAACAGCAGCAGAAAATGGTATAACAGGTGTAGGATTCGTTATGAATAGGAAGGTAGGGCAGAGGGTGTGTTACTGTGAACAGTTCAGTGACCGGGTTGTTCTAATCAGAATCGACAGCAGACCAACACCGACAACGATAGTTCAGGTATACATGCCGACGTCGCAAGCTGAAGATGAACAGATACAGGAAGTGTATGAGGATATTGAAAGGGTAATGCAGTATGTAAAGGGGGACGAAAATCTAATAGTCATGGGCGACTGGAATGCAGTTGTAGGGGAAGGAGTAGAACAAAAGGTTGCAGGAGAATATGGGCTTCGGACAAGGAATGAAAGAGGAGAAAGACTAATTGAGTTCTGTAACAAGTTTCAGCTAGTAATAGCGAATACCCTGTTCAAGAATCACAAGAGGAGGAGGTATACTTGGAAAAGGCCGGGAGATACGGGAAGATTTCAATTAGATTACATCATGGTCAGACGGAGATTCCGAAATCAGATACTGGACTGTAAGGCGTACCCAGGAGCAGATATAGACTCAGATCACAATATAGTAGTGATGAAGAGTAGGCTGAAGTTCAAGACATTAGTCAGGAAGAATCAATACGCAAAGAAGTGGGGTACGGAAGTACTAGGGAATGACGAGATACGTTTGAAGTTCTCTAACGCTATAGATACAGCAATAAGGAATAGCGCAGTAGGCAGTACAGTTGAAGAGGAATGGACATCTCTAACAAGGGCCATCACAGAAGTTGGGAAGGAAAACATAGGTACAAAGAAGGTAGCTGCGAAGAAACCATGGGTAACAGAAGAAACACTTCAGTTGATTGATGAAAGGAGGAAGTACAAACATGTTCCGGGAAAATCAGGAATACAGAAATACAAGTCGCTGAGGAATGAAATAAATAGGAAGTGCAGGGAAGCTAAGACGAAATGGCTGCAGGAAAAATGTGAAGACATCGAAAAAGATATGATTGTCGGAAGGACAGACTCAGCATACAGGAAAGTCAAAACAACCTTTGGTGACATTAAAAGCAACGGTGGTAACATTAAGAGTGCAACGGGAATTCCACTGTTAAATGTAGAGGAGAGAGCAGATAGGTGGAAAGAATACATTGAAAGCCTCTACGAGGGTGAAGATTTGTCTGATGTAATAGAAGAAGAAACAGGAGTCGATTTAGAAGAGATAGGGGATCCAGTATTAGAATCGGAATTTAAAAGAGCTTTGGAGGACTTACGGTCAAATAAGGCAGAAGGGATAGATAACATTCCACCAGAATTTCTAAAATCATTGGGGGAAGTGACAACAAAACGACTATTCACGTTGGTGTGTAGAATATATGAGTCTGGCGACATACCATCTGACTTTCGGAAAAGCATCATCCACACAATTCCGAAGACGGCAAGAGCTGACAAGTGCGAGAATTATCGCACAATCAGCTTAACAGCTCATGCATCGAAGCTGCTTACAGGAATAATATACAGAAGAATGGAAAAGAAAATTGAGGTTGCGCTAGGTGACGATCAGTTCGGCTTTAGGAAAAGTAAAGGGACGAGAGAGGCAATTCTGACGTTACGACTAATAATGGAAGCAAGGCTAAAGAAAAATCAAGACACTTTCATAGGATTTGTCGACCTGGAAAAAGCGTTCGACAATATAAAATGGTGCAAGCTGTTCGAGATTCTGAAATAAGTAGGGGTAAGCTATAGGGAGAGACGGGTCATATACAATATGTACAACAACCAGGAGGGAATAATAAGAGTGGACGATCAAGAACGAAGTGCTCGTATTGAGAAGGGTGTAAGACAAGGCTGTAGCCTTTCGCCCCTACTCTTCAATCTGTACATCGAGGAAGCAATGATGGAAATAAAAGAAAGGTTCAGGAGTGGAATTAAAATACAAGGGGAAAGGATATCAATGATACGATTCGCTGATGACATTGCTATCCTGAGTGAAAGTGAAGAAGAATTAAATGATCTGCTGAACGGAATGAACAGTCTAATGAGTACACAGGATGGTTTGAGAGTAAATCGGAGAAACACGAAGGAAATGAGAAGTAGTAGAAATGAGAACAGCGAGAAACTTAACATCAGGATTGATGGTCACGAAGTCAATGAAGTTAAGGAATTCTGTTACCTAGGCAGTAAAATAACCAATGACGGACGGAGCAAGGAGGACATCAAAAGCAGACTCGCTGTGGCAAAAAAGGCATTTCTGGCCAAGAGAAGTCTACTAATATCAAATACCGGCCTTAATTTGAGGAAGAAATTTCTGAGGATGTACGTCTGGAGTACAGCATTGTATGGTAGTGAAACATGGACTGTGGGAAAACCGGAACAGAAGAGAATCGAAGCATTTGAGATGTGGTGCTATAGACGAATGTTGAAAATTAGGTGGACTGATAAGGTAAGGAATGAGGAGGTTCTATGCAGAATCGGAGAGGAAAGGAATATGTGGAAAACACTGATAAGGAGAAGGGACAGGATGATAGGACATCTGCTAAGACATGAGGGAATAACTTCCATGGTACTAGAGGGAGCTGTAGAGGGCAAAAACTGTAGAGGAAGACAGAGATTGGAATACGTCAAGCAAATAACTGAGGACGTAGGTTGCAAGTGCTACTCTGAGATGAAGAGGTTAGCACAGGAAAGGTATTCGTGGCGGGCCGCATCAAACCAGTCAGTAGACTGATGACTAAAAAAAAGGGGGCGGGGTCTTTTACAGGGAGTGCAGTGGAGCTGACGCTGAAATCATTAAGTATTTGATTATATCATCGCTAGTCTCACTGAACTCTTCTGAACTCTACATGTCAAGTGTGGTCTGGCGTCTCCTTTCCGGCAACATGTCCCAGGTTGAAACTAGTCAATTCCCTAAAAAATCACGCTCAGAGCGTAGTTGCGCGAAAGTGGTAGGGAGACATGACTTAGAACAAACAGAGACCACGCAGGATGTTAGAACTACACACTCTACATGTAAAACCATTAGCAGCCAAAACAATTCGTCTTTCGCGCAGCACAATTTAGATAGCTTAGCAGTCCTTAAAATGGATTTATTCTAAAGCAGGGAAGCATAACAGCTTTTAAGTTTTCATAGGTACACTAAGAAATATACTACCCTAAGGAATTGTGGTACACTGCATGTAAAATTAAGCTTGGGGGTCAGTGCTATTGAGGAGTAAGGGAAATTCTTATACTAGTGTTCTAGGCGCTTCAGTCTGGAACCGTGCGACGGCTACGGTCGCAGGTTCGAATCCGGCCTCGGGCATGGATGTGTGTGATGTCCTTAGGTTAGTTAGGTTTAAGTAGTTCTGAGTTCTACGGGACTGATGACCTCAGATGTTAAGTCCCATAGAGCTCAGAGCTATTTTCTTATACTAGTGTATACCATTAAATTAAATAAATCACTGACCACTAGTATAAGACGGCCGGTCAGACGCATCTTTCAACATCATCAGTTTTTCTGCTCAACCTAATATGGCGAAACCGTAAATACACTTCCTAGCATTTTTCACAGGAATACTTTCACTGGCACTACTGCTTGCGGGCAAACTCCTCGGTTTTATCGCGCGTGTGGCCATGAAAAGTAAACCTTAACAAGAATTCCAAATACATGCATGCATACATTCTGAAATCACGTTCCCACACAAGGGTGTAAAACGTCACTACAGCCCGCAACTCACTATAGGCTCAAGCAAGGCAAACAGAATTACAGCAGTACATTACTACGACACTGGAAAGTCTGACGTGGGCCGCACTCGGTGCAAACCCTTCGCTTCAGTTCGGGCAACACTGACCTTCTTCCGTGCGCGTAGATTGTGCACACTATCCAACACACGAAGCCCGCCCCGTTAGCCATGCGGTCTAGAGCGCTGCTTCCCCTGCGGGAAGGCCTGCCGGTTCCTGGCATGAATCCGCCCCGCGTATTAGTGTCGATGTCCGGTGTGCCGGCCAGCCTGTGGATGGTTTTTAAGGCGGTTTTCCATCTACCTCGGCGAATGCAGGCTGGTTCTCCTTATTCCGCCTCAGTTACACTATGTCAGAGACTGCTGCACAATCACCGTTTCCATGTACGAGTACACCATGATTACTCTACCACGCGAATATTTGGGGTTACACCCGTCTGGTATGAGACGTTCCCAGGGGGGTCCATTGGGGACCAGATCACACAATGACCCCGGGTTCGGTGTGGGCGGCGGTGGGGTGGGTGGACTGCTGTAGCCTGTTGTGGGGTTGTGTAGCACTGAGGGCTACGGCGGGACGAAGCCTCTCCGTCCTTTCTAGGTTCCCTGTTTAATACATGCAAACATACATCCACCACACGGAATTCGTAGTTAGTTCGTGTCGCTGCTGTACAGATGTTACCACAAATTTGAGACCTTGTCACTGTACACTGTACACTGTAGCATCTGTCTTCACTTCTACATTCTTTCTCTAACAAGGGGAGGCCGCCAATTGTGAAATTCAGATTCGATTCATACTGCGCATAATAAAAGCTCATGGCCAGAGGTGTAATGTGGCAAACCACCAAGATGCACTTCTCAGCCGTTGTCGAGAAAAACGACAGATAAAAGAAACCGTTGCGGTGAAATACTCTCTACGATTAATAGCTTTCTACAGCGTCGTGGTGTAGCGGTAAGCGCTCGGGTTCGTAATCCGAAGGCCGCGGGATCGAATCTCGCGCCATGCGACTTTTTTTTGTATTTGTTTTTTGTAATTCATATATATATATATATATATATATATATATATATATATATATATATATATATATATATATATAATTCCCGGCAATCAGTTGCAACAATTATGCATATAATAAGTTGTTGAAAGTCGTTTGTCGTGGAAAAACTGGCGAGTTCGAACATCATTATGTTTTCCGCAAACAAAGTTGTATTTCACAAATGTTATTAATTGTCTTCATAATGTTAACCACGTATAGTTAGCGGAAGACGTAGAAACGATATCCCGAAACGAATACGTATAGCGTAAGTGAAACGTTCGAATTTGAATAGAGACCCCACAAACACAAATTTGCTGTGGCAGGTATGAAATATAAACTCCGTTACTCGCTCGTTACACTTGAAGGACAGATGTTGAATGGGCCGAAACGAGCCGCCGCATAACAGCGTAGTTGCCTGCTAACTTCCAAAGAAGGTAGATGCGGTCCCTAGCGCAACTTATAACATCGTCGAAAATCAGTGCGGACGGGAGAGCTTTGGTACACCCTGTTAAACAAACGGAAAAATGGAGGCGGTACAATTGGAGAGCGATCCGCCTTCACCAACATGCATAAGCAATTCATTAATATATATATATATATATATATATATATATATATATATATATATATATATATATATATATATATTGAATTACAAAAAACTAATAATAAAAAAAGGTTGCATGGCGCGGGATTCGATCCCGCGACCTTCCGATTACGAACCCTAGCGCTTACCGCTGCGCTACGACGCTGCGGAAAGTTGTTAATCGTAGAGAGTATTTCCGCGCAACGGTTTCTTTTAACCGTCGATTTTCTCAACAACGGCTGAGAAGTGCATCTTGGTGCTTTGCCACATTACACCTCTGGCCATGAGCTTTTATTATGCGCAGTATGAATCGAATCTGAATTTCACAATTGGCGGCCTCCCCTTGTAAGCCAGTAGTGAACATTCGGTAGTGAACAATCGGCAAAATAGCGAAACAAGGGGGTCGCGGTAGCAACAACGATGGTACGTCATCCAACTGCACACCACTCACAATTCCACCTTCAGCATCGTGCCTGCACAAGCCGATACCCAGCATTAATAGCAGATCTTTGATAGAACACAAACCAATTAAACTCAGCATAATGGAATAGTGTCCATTCAGTAATTGGGCATCTGCATTTCGGATCAACGAATCCGCACACTATTATGATACAATCGCTTCAACATCTACAGGTACATAGTACTCCACGAGCCACTTAATGCTGTGTGGCGGAGGGTACTAACTGATCCACCCCTACTCTTTTCCACTAACAAGTGGCGCGTGGGAAGAATGATCGACGGTAAGCCTCTGAATTGGTTCTAATTTCTCGAATTTTCTTCTCGCTCAAAGTGGTAACAAGTTATGTGGAACTGGAAGTTGCAAAAGCTACAGATCATCGTTGTGGTCACGGACAGCAGCCATTAAACTTTCGCTCTACGAAACCCGAGCCGCACAATGTCACTTCGGCGATCAAACCAGGGCTAACGGGTACCAAGTCACAGAGCCGACTGATTGTTCCCCGACTCCACTGTAAGGATTTGAAAAACCGATCTGTTAAAACCGATACCAGTATTTTAGTTCTGTTGGCTCAAGTTAAAACAGGTGTTTTTATTTATTTTTTTACAGATAACTGAGGAAAAAATGAAATATTAACTAGCTATAACTGCAGAGCTAAAATTTTTCTGTTTAGCAAACCTCCTTTCAAAAATGGAGTTATTTTTATTAGTAAAATATGCATTGGGCCGCACGGGATTAGCCGAGCGGTCTGGGGCGCTGCAGTCATGGACTGTGTGGCTGGTCCCGGCGGAGGTTCGAGTCCTCCCTCGGGCATGGGTGTGTGTGTTTGTCCTTAGGATAATTTAGGTTAAGTAGTCTGTAAGCTTGGGGACTGATGACCTTAGCAGTTAAGTCCCATAAGATTTCACACACATTTGAACATTTTTTTTTGCATTGGCTTGAAATATTGAACAAACACATGGCATAAGAATTGGTACAGCATTGCTGAGACAATCATATCTCTGTTAACGTGTGTCGTGGCTTAAGGTACACGTGTACGTGTAGTGAGGAAGACTTACCCCCACCTGATCTATACGGTAAGTTTCTCCCTGTCGTCGACGGACATCCACTGTAATGCAGGATGGAAGTTACCCTAGTCCTGAAATACTTTTATGAAGTGACATAGTAATGAAGTAGAATGCTTCACATTCTTTAAAAGAGTAATGATTTGTCTGCCATTTCTCTGAAGTAGCATAAGAGAAAGGACGTTATGGTGACAGTATAAATTAAAACCTTAACAACAATTCATTCATACTGTACAACAAGAATGTAAATTAGCTGATCTGCTGCTTGTCTACGTACACTGAAGCGCTACAGAAACTGGTATAGGCGCCGGCCGCGGTGGTCTCGCGGTTCTAGGCGCGCAGTCCGGAACCGTGCGACCGCTACGGTCGCAGGTTCGAATCCTGCCTCGGGCATGGATGTGTGTGATGTCCTTAGGTTAGTTAGGTTTACGTAGTTCTAAGTTCTAGGGGACTTATGACCACAGTAGTTGAGTCCCATAGTGCTCCGAGCCAAACTGGTATATGCATGCGTATTCAAATAGATATGTAAACAGGCAGATAGCGCGCTGCCGTCGGCAACGCCTAGATAAGACAACAAGTGTCTAGCGCAGTTACGAGATCTGATGCTGCTGCTACAATGGTAGGTTATCAAGATTTAAGTGAGTTTGAACGAGGAAGTGTAGACTGCGCACGGGTGATGGGGCACAGCGTCACCAAGGTAGCGATGAAGTGGCGATTTTCCCGTACGACCTTTTCACCAATGTATCGTGAATATCAGGAATCCGTTAAAATATCAAATCTCCGACATCGCTGCTGCCGGAAAAAGATACTGCAAGAACGGTACCAACAACGACTGAAGACAATCGTTCAAGGTGACAGAAGTGAAACCCGACCTCAAACTGCTGCAGATTTCAATGCTGAGCCATCAGCAAGTGTCATCGAGCGAACTATCCGACGAAACATCATCGATATAGGCTTTCGGAGCAGAAGTCCCCTACTGTACCCTTGATGACTGCACGAAAAAAGCTTTATCCCTCGCCTGGACCCCTCAACACCTATAGTGGACTGTTGATGACTGGAAACATGTTGGGTGGTCGAACGAGTCTCGTTTCAAATTATATCGAGCGGATGGACGTGTATAGGTATGGAGACAACCTTATGAATCCATGAACGCTGCATGTCAGCAGGGGACTGTTCAAGCTGGTCGAGGCTCTGTAATGGTGCGGGGCGTGTGCAGTTGGAGTGATATGGGACCCCTGATACGTCTAGATACGACTCTTGACAGATGGCACGTACGTAAGCTTCCTGTCTGATCACCTGCATCCATTCATGTCCATTGTGCATTCTGACGGACTTGGGCAATTCCAGCAGGGCAATGCGACACCCACACTTCCAGAATTGCTACGGAGTGGCTCACTTCCGTTGGCCACCTAATTCCCAAGACATGGACATTATTGAACATATCTGGGATGCCTTGGCCTGCCGGGGTGGCCGAGCGGTTCTAGGCGCTACAGTCTGGAACCGCGAGACCGCTACGGTCGCAGGTTCGAATCCTGCCTCGGGCATGTATGTGTGTGATGTCCTTAGGTTAGTTAGGTTTAAGCAGTTCTAAGTTCTAGGGGACTGATGACCTCAGAAGTTAAGTCCCATAGTGCTCAGAACCATTTGAACCATTTTTTTTGGGATGCCTTGCAACGTGCTGTTCAGAAGGGATCTCCAGCCCCTCGTTCTCTTACGGATTCATGGACAGCCCTGCGGGATTCAGACATTAGTCGAGTGCGTGCCATTTGGTATTGCGGCACTTCTGCTTGCCCGCTGGCTGCCTCTACACGATATTAGGCAGGGGTACCAGTTTCTTTGGCGCTTGAGTGTAATATGTCTTTATCTGCTTGTAGCCCTTGAGAACGGACAGCCTCAGTGTTCATCCTTTACCACTGACTATTCATAATGCCGAAATTGTGGTATGATCCCCCAATTACAAAATTATTTTCAGCAGATGTCGAAAAATTTGGATAAAAGAGTGCGGAGCAAAGTCAGGACATGCGGGGACCAAGCAACAATCGGTATTGTAATTGTAAACTGTCGAAGCTGCGTTGGTAAAGTACCGGAACTTCAAGCGCTGATAGAAAGCACCGAAGCTGAAATCGTTATAGGTACAGAGAGCTGGCTTAAGCCAGAGATAAATTCTGCCGAAATTTTTACAGAGGTACAGACGGTGTTTAGGAAGGATAGATTGCATGCAACCGGTGGTGGAGTGTTTGTCGCTGTTAGTAGTAGTTTATCCTGTAGTGAAGTAGAAGTGGATAGTTCCTGTGAATTATTATGGGTGGAGGTTACACTCAACAACCGAGCTGGGTTAATAATTGGCTCCTTTTACCGACCTCCCGACTCAGCAGCGTTAGTGGCAGAACAACTGAGAGAAAATTTGGAATACATTTCGCATAAATTTCCTCAGCATGTTATAGTCTTAGGTGGAGGTTTCAATTTACCAGATATAGACTGGGACACTCAGATGTTTAGGACGGGTGGTAGGGACAGAGCATCGAGTGACATTATACTGAGTGCACTATCCGAAAATTACCTCGAGCAATTAAACAGAGAACCGACTCGTGGAGATAACATCTTGGACCTACTGATAACAAACAGACCCGAACTTCTCGACTCTGTAAGTGCAGAACAGGGAATCAGTGATCATAAGGCCGTTGTAGCATCCCTGAATATGGAAGTTAATAGGAATATAAAAAAAGGGAGGAAGGTTTATCTGTTTAGCAAGAGTAATAGAAGGCAGATTTCAGACCACCTAACAGATCAAAACGAAAATTTCTGTTCCGACACTGATAATGTTGAGTGTTTATGGAAAAAGTTCAAGGCAATCGTAAAATGCGTTTTAGACAGGTACGTGCCGAGTAAAACTGTGAGGGACGGGAAAAACCCACCGTGGTACAACAACAAAGTTAGGAAACTACTGCGAAAGCAAAGAGAGCTTCACTCCAAGTTTAAACGCAGCCAAAACCTCTCAGACAAACAGAAGCTAAGCGATGTCAAAGTTAGCGTAAGGAGAGCTATGCGAGAAGCGTTCAGTGAATTCGAAAGTAAAATTCTATGTACAGACTTGACAGAAAATCCTAGGAAGTTCTGGTCTTACGTTAAATCAGTAAGTGGCTCGAAACAGCATATCCAGACACTCCGGGATGATGATGGCATTGAAACAGAGGATGACACGTGTAAAGCTGAAATACTAAACACCTTTTTCCAAAGCTGTTTCACAGAGGAAGACCGCACTGCAGTTCCTTCTCTAAATCCTCGCACAAACGAAAAAATGGCTGACATCGAAATAAGTGTCCAAGGAATAGAAAAGCAACTGGAATCACTCAACAGAGGAAAGTCCACTGGACCTGACGGGATACCAATTCGATTCTACACAGAGTACGCGAAAGAACTTGCCCCCCTTCTAACAGCCGTGTACCGCAAGTCTCTAGAGGAACGGAGGGTTCCAAATGATTGGAAAAGAGCACAGGTAGTCCCAGTCTTCAAGAAGGGTCGTCGAGCAGATGCGCGAAACTATAGACCTATATCTCTGACGTCGATCTGTTGTAGAATTTTAGAACATGTTTTTTGCTCGAGTATCATGTCGTTTTTGGAAACCCAGAATCTACTATGTAGGAATCAACATGGATTCCGGAAACAGCGATCGTGTGAGACCCAACTCGCGTTATTTGTTCATGAGACCCAGAAAATATTAGATACAGGCTCCCAGGTAGATGCTATTTCTCTTGACTTCCGGAAGGCGTTCGATACAGTTCCGCACTGTCGCCTGATAAACAAAGTAAGAGCCTACGGAATATCAGACCAGCTGTGTGGCTGGATTGAAGATTTTTTAGCAAACAGAACACAGCATGTTGTTATCAATGGAGAGACGTCTACAGACGTTAAGGTAACATCTGGCGTGCCACAGGGAAGTGTTATGGGACCATTGCTTTTCACAATATATATAAATGACCTAGTAGATAGTGTCGGAAGTTCCATGCGGCTTTTCGCGGATGATGCTGTAGTATACAGAGAAGTTGCAGCATTAGAAAATTGTAGCGAAATGCAGGAAGATCTGCAGCGGATAGGCACTTGGTGCAGGGAGTGGCAACTGTCCCTTAACATAGACAAATGTAATGTATTGCGAATACATAGAAAGAAGGATCCTTTATTGTATGATTATATGATAGCGGAACAAACACTGGTAGCAGTTACTTCTGTAAAATATCTGGGAGTATGTGTGCGGAACGATTTGAAGTGGAACGATCATATAAAATTAATTGTTGGTAAGGCGGGTACCAGGTTGAGATTCATTGGGAGAGTGCTTAGAAAATGTAGTCCAGCAACAAAGGAGGTGGCTTACAAAACACTCGTTCGACCTATACTTGAGTATTGCTCATCAGTGTGGGATCCGTACCAGATCGGGTTGACGGAGGAGATAGAGAAGATCCAAAGAAGAGCGGCGCGTTTCGTCACAGGGTTATTTGGTAACCGTGATAGCTTTACGGAGATGTTTAATAAACTCAAGTGGCAGACTCTGCAAGAGAGGCGCTCTGCATCGCGGTGTAGCTTGCTCGCCAGGTTTCGAGAGGGTGCGTTTCTGGATGAGGTATCGAGTATATTGCTTCCCCCTACTTATACCTCCCGAGGAGATCACGAATGTAAAATTAGAGAGATTTTTAGAGCGCGCACGGAGGCTTTCAGACAGTCGTTCTTCCCGCGAACCATACGCGACTGGAGCAGGAAAGGGAGGTAATGACAGTGGCACGTAAAGTGCCCTCCGCCACACACCGTTGGGTGGCTTGCGGAGTATGTATGTAGATGTAGATGTAGATGTAGAAAACTGATGATTTTTTGCGGAATTTAAACCCTTAACAACTTTCGAGAACATCAGCGAATGATGGACGGATTAAGTTTTCTTTTATTTGCCTGTTTAACTTAATATTTTCATTTTATGTGTCTTGAGATTGAGAGAGTCAAAATTTTTCAATCTTTGTTCGATTTCTACGTTTATTGCAGGAATTACTACCAAAAAATACCCGAAAATTGGTTAATTTGAGAGATTGTAGCAGTCAGGTTAAACTGGAGAGGAAGAAAACTGATATAACCGAAAACCGGTTGTTTCAGCAATAACAGCCACCCGTACTCCACTGTGCACCGCCTGTTGGCTCACGCTACAGCCTAGCGGCTAGCGGCGGATCAACGTCCCCCAAAAGTACAGAACCAGAAAACAGACACGCGAATTCAAATCGCTCGCACAACGGACATCCGGCGCATCTGATGGCCAGGGAGTCGAGCAAACAATGCAGGCCACAAAAGATTGTGTCTAAGGTTTCTGCATCGACGATTAAGAGAGCGATAATATACTTGAGAATGCCCTATGATGTGAAAGACTCTACTCGTGATTACTGCAACGTCTATTGATTTTAGCTCTCAATGATCCTATCGGCGGTTACATAATAGCTGTTTCTGCACCTGAGCTAGGGAGTTGATGAGGCATATAGGTCTCTAAGACTTAGGTTTTTATGAGAGTTTGTCTGCTAACATTTTACTGATGACAGGTTGGTTGTTTTCCTTGATTCAGGCACCCTGTCCAGCTGCAGTGCCTCATTTAAGAGGTCTGACAGGTAAGATGTTATTAGTGGTACAGCCTGTTGTAATGCTTCTACGTGGATGCCGTATGGGCCGGGAGCTAACTTTTCCTTCAGGATGGCAGTTGCCAATAAGACCCCTCCCGTCCAAATGGGTATGTAACGTTCTTAGTTATATATTCCCTGTATAGTTCATATCTTAGTCTTTGGTTTGGTGTAGTGTCTGGCATGAAATCATCTTCTGGGAGTAGCTTATTAAACCGAAATTGTGCTGTGTTTACCCACCTTTGGATCATGGCATCATTTACCTCCCTTACCGTGGCTAGGGCTAGGAGACATTTTAACTTTTCAGCCATTATTTTATACGATTGACCCCATATGTCACTTTGTAACTGATTTCCTATGTGTTGCCGTCAGTGTCCTCTTGTTTGTTCTTGAATAGGTCTTTACGTCTCTGCAATTCTGTAGGCGGATTTGCCTGTCTCTGGCTGTGATCGCCCTCTATAAAATTTTGCTTTTCCATCTCGTATCCTGTCTTAGTCTGTCTGGTTCCGTGCTCCAGGGTTACACGTGGTGTAGCAACATGCACTTGCCCGCGAAAGGCAAAGGTCCCGAGTTCGAGTCTCGATCCGGCACACAGTCTGACAGAAAGTTTCAGCATGGTGTGGTGTTTGTAGTACGTCTGTCAGTTCATATGCCCTGTAGTCAATTCCGCCAGTAATGTCTAAATCTAGTTCATGCTGCAAGTGGATCCTTAATTTATCAGCGACATGTTTTTTTACGTGGCGTGTTCCGTTGTATTTTGTTGAACATCTTTGATGACAATGCTGTGATCGGTTACTGAGGCATGTGGTACGACTGTCCAAGTGATGTTCATGCTAAAGCTTGTGGCATTGGCTAATGTGATGTTGATGTTGCTCATTACGCCAAAATTTCGCATAGTTAGTTAGTTTCATGTTCCATGGATCATTTTGCACGCTAGATCGTAATGATGTGGAACGAGTCATTTTACATTCACATCGCATAATTAATTTGTACATATGATTACATTCTGAAAATTTTTAGCTTTATTTTTTTCCGAAAAGATGATCTTAGTAAGTCCTACCCACCATCTTTTACACATTACAGTAATAGAAATTCTTCTATGGACAGAAAAGTTGGCCGGCCGAAGTGGCCGTGCGGTTAAAGGCGCTGCAGTCTGGAACCGCAAGACCGCTACGGTCGCAGGTTCGAATCCTGCCTCGGGCATGGATGTTTGTGATGTCCTTAGGTTAGTTAGGTTTAACTAGTTCTAAGTTCTAGGGGACTAATGACCTCAGCAGTTGAGTCCCATAGTGCTCAGAGCCATTTGAACCATTTTTTGAACAGAAAAGTTGTCAAGAAGAAACTTTCTCAAGTTGTTTGCAAATTTTACTTTGCTGTCTTTCAGACATTTTATACCGTCGGGTAAGTGATCAAAGATTTTTTTAGTAGTGTTTTGCAACCCTTTTTGTGCTAAAGACAGCCTTATTGTAGGACAATGAATGTTATTTTTCCTTCTGGTATTATAATTATGTACGTAATTTTTCTTTTGAACTGTAGCGGATCATTTACAACAAACCTCATGAGGGAATAAATATATTGTGTATCAGTAGTATGAATGCCCAACTCCTTAAACAGATGCCTACAAGGTGATCATGTGTGAGCATCACATATTATTCTTATTGCACGTTTTTGTGCAATGAAGATTTTCTTTCTTAAAGATGAGTAACCCCAGAATATTATTCGACACGATATTATTGAATTAAAATGTGCAAAATATGTCAACTTTCTGATTTGTCGCTCCTCAAGACCTGCAATGGCTCTAAGTGCAAATATGGCTGAACTAAGTTGGTTTAGGAGTTCCACAATGTACTTTCTCCAATTTAAATTCTCATCAATATGGAAACCTAAGAATTTTAAAGTTTCCACCGAATTTATTATTTCCTCGCCATGTGTCACACTTATCATTGGTGTAGTACCCATAGACGTGCAGAACTGAATATGTTGTGTCTTTTTAAAACAGAGTGAGAACATTCGCAGCAGATCAGTCAATGATACTTCTAAGAACTTTGTTCAGCATTTTATTCTGTTTCTGTATGTTTGCTTGGACTTATTACAGTACTAGTGTCATCTGCAAAAAGATCCATTTCTGGTTGTTGTATATCAGATTGTAGATCGTTTACACATATGAGGAACAATAGTGGACCTAAGATTAACACTTGTGGAACCCCATACGTGACTTCTCCCCAGTCAAAATAATGTCCCCAGACTATACTGGTTAAATTACTATGTGCGAATTTCTGTATTCTTTTGATCAGATATGACATTACTCATTCGCTGGGTATGCCATCAGTCCCACAAAAATTCAGTTTATCTAGGAGGAAACTATGATTCACACGCTCAGAAGCCTTAGATAGGTCGCAGAAAATATCGACCGACGCTATTTTATTATTTAACGCTAGTAAAATCTGGTGAATGAACATGTACATGGCATTCTCAGAAGAGGAATCCTTGTGTACTGCTGGTCTCCTTTATTTAACACAAACAATTTCTTTTCCTGTATGTCGTCCTCTGTGATCAGTTCTGTCTGCTTCCAGAGGTTTGATCTGGCGTTCATGTCTTCTTATATCTGGCTTAATGAACTACATCTACTATCATTTCTGTGTATCTGCATCTCCTATCATTTCTTTGTGAGAATCAGTGGAATATGCATATTAAATAGAGCGTACAATGAAGTTAGCACCGAGGTTAGACCACTACTGTGTGCCTCAGTTGATCTAAAATGCCCACTGCAGAGTTGTGTAATCATGATGCCGTTAATGTTCATATTGAGAAAGCGGACTGGTGCCATGGCACTGCAGTCTCCGATGATTGCCGTTGCGTGGGTTTGGAGACAGGTAAGTCTTCCGTTTTTTGTGTACAGGCACTGAAAACATAGAGTTCGTTGATTAGCCTTGATACTTCTGTGGCAACCAGAGTGCTTCTCATTGTTTTTCGCTGCAGGAACCTCTGGTGAATTTCGTGTAGACGAAACACTTTGTTCCTATTATTGCTGGTCTCAGAATACCCCCACCGAGGTCTCTGACCATATCTTTGCACACTTTTTCAATGTCCTTTGATCTTCGACTGTGCCTGCCTGTAGAAGCAGTTCGCAGTGTTCGAGCTATGCTATGATTTATGAACTCTAGCATAAAACTGAAGCGCAAATGTCAATCAAGCTTATTTCGACTCGGCGTGCAGCCTGTCGGAGTAATTGTTGCTGCCAGAGTTAGCAGCTCCCTATACTAAATTTCGATTCCAGATTTTTGCGCAAATCATCTACAATTTTAATCATGTAATCTATGGATTCTTCCTTTGGTACCTAAAACTTGCACCGTAGATGTTGCGGAAATGGAAAGTGATATTGATGCGCAGCTTTCACAGTACGTACCGGTAGTCAGGGGCTCGTATTGTTAGCCAATAAACAGTTTTATAATCCTTGTAAAGATTTTTTTGAGCAAATATATAGTTTTTAAATGGAGCAATGCCTATGGATACTAAGAAACTAAAAGCAGGGTAAATTAGAATGTTCGTGGTGATTGTTACGGGAATCTAGTGCGAGTCGTAAACAAGATATGGAACTTGGAAAGTTCCCTCATCGACACTTGTACAATCCCTCTGGTACCACACTAAAGAACAACGCAAATGCACACACTAGTTATGTGGGTTCCTATCAGTAAAGAAACAACTGGCAATCACAGGTTGTGTACAAAATGACCACCGGCAGCGGCAATACACGCTTCGAGTCTGTTATGGAACGACCGCTGCACATGCGTTAGCATTTCAGCGGAGATGGTCCGAGCAGGCTGCAGTAATACGTCGTTGCATATCATCTGGTGTAGTTGGTATGTCCTTGAAGACAGAGTCTTTCAGCTTGCCCCACAGAAAAAAAAAAAAAATGTCTACAGGCGTCAAATCCGGGGAACGGCCGGGCAAGATAAAGGTCCTCTGCGTCCAGTCCAACGGTTTGGAAGCAATTCGTGAAGACATGCAGTAGGCTCAAATGGCTCTGAGCACTATGGGACTCAACTGCTGAGGTCATTAGTCCCCTAGAACTTAGAACTAGTTAAACCTAACTAACCTAAGGACATCACAAACATCCATGCCCGAGGCAGGATTCGAACCTGCGACCGTAGCGGTCTTGCGGTTCCAGACTGCAGCGCCTTTAACCGCACGGCCACTTCGGCCGGCCTCATGCAGTAGTACTCGGTGCGCAGTGGGTTGGATAGTCATCGTGATGCTTCACAGGTTCCTCCCAGTCTGCAGAGGAATGCCTTCTAGAGTCAGTGGAAGACAGGAGGCTGCAATACTCGTGCCTGTTCAGTGTTCCGCCTATGAAAAGTGGACCTTTCAGTTGATGGTTCCCTATCTCACACCACACGTTTACACTCCATGGACGCTGACGCTTCACCTGATGAAGCCAACGGGGATTGTCAACAGACCAACAGTGCATATTTCGGTGGTTTGTCTGGCCATGATTGGTAATGTGGCTTCATCGCCAAACAAGATACAATGTACATTTGGAGTATCCTCTCTTATTGCCCATGTGCAAAAGTTAACACGATTCTCATAATTGTTTCCATGCAGCTCTTTATGAAGAGAGATGTGACAGGGATGGAACCTATATCGCTCAGGTCTCTTGCCATACTCAAGCCACTTCCTCGTGCGATTACCGAGCGAGGCGGGGCAATGGTTAGTACACTGGACTCGCATTCGGGAGGACGACGGTTCAAACTCGCCTCCGGCCATCCATATTTAGGTTTTCCAAGATTTTCCTAAATCGCTCCAGGCAAATGCCGGGATGGTTCATTTGGAAGGGCAAGACCGGTTTTCTTCACCGTCCTGGACACAACCCGACCTTGTGCTCCGTCTCTAATGACGTCGATGTCGACGGGACGTTAAACCAAATCTTCCTTCGTTCCTCCTGCGATTGCAAGAACATTAATGTCCCTCTCTTCTGTCGTCACTTGTTTCCTTCTTTTACATTGTCTAGATATCGCGCTACCACTTTCAAGTAACTGGTTGAAGAGTTTGATAAATAATTGACAAGACGATTGACTTCTATTCGGACGCCGCGTGTGATAGCCGTGCGGTCTAGGGCGCCTTGCCATGGTTCACGCGACTCCCCTCTCACCCCGTCGGAGGTTCGAGTCCTTCCTCGGGCATGGATGTGTGTATGTTGTCCTTAGCTTAAGTTAGTATAAGTTAGATAAAGTATTGTGTAAGCCTAGGGACCAATGGCCTCAGCAATTTGATCGTGTAGGAACTTACCACAAATTTCCAATTTTTTCTATTCGGACGTCTTGCCGGATATACCGTACAACAACGAACTGCATTCTTCCTAAACTCTCCATAGGCCAAAAGCATGTCGGCTTCTTCTCCATTGGTAAATCCCATCGCCCCCTCTCGACCCGCTGGTTGGACTATCACACATTAACACACACACACACACACACACACACACACACAGCGCACTAAAGGAATAAAAAAATGGTTCAAATGGCTCGGAGCACTATGGGACTCAACTGCCGTGATTATCAGTCCCCTAGAACTTAGAACTACTTAAACCTAACTAACCTAAGGACATCACACACATCCACGCCCGAGGCAGGATTCGAACCTGCGACAGTAGTAGTCGCACGGTTCCGGACTGCGCGCCTAGAACCGCGAGACCACCGCGGCCGGCACTCAAGGAATACACAAGCACACTGTAAGCGAACATAACAACATCGTACGTAGCAATTACGCAGGTTGAATGACACAAACAAGTGTCGCTGTGGATACTTTGCACAATACGATATCTCATAAACGACTCGCCCTAGAATCCTACAACAAACACCACTGACATTCCAGTTGACCGTGTTTTTAGTCTTTTAATGCCAACAGGTGTTGTTTTATTTAAAAATGTGTACGATTGCCCAAAAAATACACTTTGGAAGTATTATTACAATCTGTTTACTGGGTAGCAGTACGAGCACGTGATTACTAATAATTCTGTGACAACCGCAAGTCAATAGTACTTTCCATTTCCGCAGTAATTGCAGTGCAAGTTTTAGGTGATTCGTCCTTTATACGCAGAATAAGTAAAATTTAGTTATTTGCTGCCTTTCCCAGAGCTCCACTTTTAATTGCCGGTTGCGTATGTAAATTTATTTTAAGAGAACCTAGTTAGTTATTGATGCTGATAGCGAGCTTAACATGTCCACAAGCCGAAAAAGTTTTCGTAAACTTCCATGACTATTCCGATTGCTTGCAAGAGATTTAGCTAATTGAAGCCACGAAAGCGTTGCAACGTGGATACAAACAGATTACTTCTGGGCTCAGCATCAGGCCTCTGTCATACTTTAACGACCGAGCAGGAATGCAGGGACAAAAATATTAGCAGGAGACGCTAAGAGGTAGAGGATGATACCAAAGTGGTCAAGGCAAAAAAGAAAAAGAAATACTGTACGCAGAAAATTAGGTTATCCCTGGACCGAAGAATTTTTTGGTCACGGCCTATTTGCACGGTATCCCTACGCGAGGACGGGGTCCGTGAAAAAATGAGGTTAATCGGCGTCGAGGCAGCGGCGCGCTTTGCCAGCGCAGGAAGCTCGGGACAGACAGGTGCGGCTGTCAACAGGGGCAGTATGTGGGTCTGGGCTGGGGCCTCGGCATCGCGCTACTTGTGCGGGGGTCGCCGTGGCAGTAAACACGGCCGCTCGCCGACGCGCTGCCTTCTGACGTCGACCAGCGCGCACTTGTGTACACACGCACTCCAGGCGATGCGCGTGGCGAGCCCTGCTACAAAGTAGTGTGCACTCTGTTTACTAAGGCTGCGGTCACAGTGGTTCCGATATCGGTGGATTCCGCCGACGACCGACATCGACCGGGGACTGCCGATCTTTCCAAATCAGTACGCCACTACCTGCGCGGTGACACTATAGCCCATCTTATCTCTCGAACGTACAGACTTCGGACGACAATCGGTGGAATTCAAAGTTTGCAGTGTGCATTCTGTTTACTAAGGCTGCGATCACAGTGGTGCCGATATCGGTGGATTCCGCCGACGACCGCCATCAGCCGGGGACGGCCGATCTTTCCAAATCAGTACACCACTACCTGCGCGGTCACACTATAGCACATCTTATCTCTCGAAAGTACAGACTTCGGACGACAATCGGTGAAATTCAGATCAGTTCGTTTTCTTCTGTCAAATTGCAGGTTTATTCGAAACCTCAAATAGGCAAAATCTTTATTGGATATTTTAGGCATAGATTATAACAACAAAAATCAATTTGTTCAAATAAACAGGATCGCATATCTTATATGCTGATAGCTAATGCACTGGATCATTTTTGTTGTGGGTTGTCATTAGTTGTCCACAAGTTATTATTACTGCTTACTGGCGTTTTATGCCAATATGGTAGTGATTCTGTTAACATGAAGTGGTTTGCTGAAGTGATGTACCGTATGTTCAATGGTTAAATGGCTCTGAGCACTAAGGGACTTAACTTCAAAGGTCATCAGTCCCCTAGAACTTAGAATTACTTAAACCTAACTAACCTAAGAACATCACACACATCCTTGCCCGAGGCAGGATTCGAACCTGCGACCGTAGCGGTCGCGCGGTTCCAGACTGTATGTCCCGTATGTATTTCCACTTCTAACAAGGGAACCTCCCCATCGCACCCCCCTCAGATTTAGTTATACGTTGGCACAGGGATAGGCCTTGAAAAACTGAACACAGATCAATCGAGAAAACAGGAAGAAGTTGTGTGGAACTATGAAAAAAATAAGCGAAATATACAAACTGAGTAGTCCATGCGCAAGGTAGGCAACATCTAGGAGAGCGTCAGCTGACGAGCGCCGTGGTCCCGTGGTTAGCGTGAGCAGCTGCGGAACGAGAGATTGTTGGTTCAAATCTTCTCTCGAGTGAAAAGTTTAATTTTTTATTTTCAGACAATTATTAAAGTTCAGGCACTCACACATAATCAACTTCGTTCTCCAAAATTCCAGGACATGTTTAGATTTGCTTGGACATATGTAGGACTTGACGGTCTACACGCGGAAATATTTGAAAACGTAAAAAACGTATGTTTTGACAGAGCACAGGGAAAACTGTGCGACTGTGAAACTGTTGCATTCATTTGTTGTAGTTTATGTGACAAACTCTTATGTTTTCATCACTTTTTTGGGAGTGATTATCACATCCACAAGAAAACCTAAATCGGGCAAGGTAGAAGAATCTTTTTACCCATTCGCCAAGTGTGCAAGTTATGTGGGTCGACAACATATTCCTGTCACGTGACGCACATGCCGTCACCAGTGTCGTATAGAATATATCAGACGTGTTTGCCTGTGGAGGAATCGGTTGACCTATGACCTTGCGATCAAATGTTTTCGGTTCCCATTGGAGAGGCACGTCCTTTCGTCTACTAATCGCAAGGTTTTGCGGTGCGGTCGCAAAACACAGACACTAAACTTATTACAGTGAACAGAGACGTCAATGAATGAATTGACAGATCGTAACTTTGCGAAAATAAAGAAAGTAAAATTTTCACTCGATAGAGGACTCGAACCAAGGACCTCTCGTTCTGTACTTACTCGCTCTAACCACGGGACCACGGCGCTCCTCAACCCAAATTGTCCTTGATGTTGCATATGTTGCACATGAACTATTCAGTTTGTATATTTTATTCATTTTTTCATAGTTTCACACAACTTCTTCCTGTTTTCTCGATTGATCTGTGTTCAGTTTTTCAAGGCCTATCCACTGCGTCAATTTATAACTAAATCTGAGGGGGATGCGATGGGGAGGTTCCCTTGTAAGTGCTTTAAGTTTTCAGAGTATCTTATGCTAGAATTTATGCTTGTCTTTCACTCGCGTGCTAAAAGACAGTCATGGAAGGTTGATTGACGCACGTCTGCACAACTTTAAACAGACTGTTTGAAACTTGCTTCTCAATGTCACCACGAATTATCTCGAGCATGTAACAGAACGTTCCTCGCATCATCTCCTATGTTCGTAAAACATAGTGTGGTTATTCTGACAACTGAAGACAGAGTGTACAGTACTCGCCACGTTCTTTACGACACAGGAAAGCTGATTCACATGTGTCTCTTTGATAGCCGAAGCCGCTGTGCAGAACTCGTACCCAAGAACAGAGCCGTCGTCGTATCCAACCCACCCTAATAGGTTAAAAATCCTACCTTCTTGACCTTACCAAAAACTGACGAAGGAGATCGGACGCACTATGACGACACTGTCGGCCGAGGGAATCGGGATACCTCTAGCGACGGTGTCTGAGACCGTTGTCGGTGCTACTGTGAACGCAGCCCAAGGGAACCACACGGCCGAATCGGATTGAAAATTGACGCCTGTGCTGACAGTACTTTCTGAAATGACTGCGCGACGCCAGGAAAGAACAAACTTTAAGTCGTACTGCAGTGTGAAAAGACACTAGAGCCTGCACAGTGCTACACTTAGCGCCTAAGCGATTACAGGTGAGACTACTTATAAGCTCTTCACCTGAGACAAAAAAAAAAAAAAAAAAAAAAAAAAAATCGCAGACAATTTTTCTTTTCATGTTTTCATTCTTATTCTCCTTCTTATGTTTCTCGCGGATTATCTTCTGCTGGAACCACTTCTTCGCCCCCAGCCGCCCTCTTCTACTGTCCTGGCTTTCCTCAACGTCGCCGGCCGCGGTGGTCTAGCGGTTCTAGGCGCTCAGTCCGGAACCGCGCGACTGCTACGGTCGCAGGTTCGAATCCTGCCTCGGGCATGGATGTGTGTGATGTCCTTAGGTTAGTTAGGTTTAAGTAGTTCTAAGTTCTAGGGGACTGATGGCCAAAGATGTTAAGTCCCATAGTGCTCAGAGCCATTTGAACCATTTTGAACCTCAACGTGGTCTTCCTTGTTTCCATTGCCTCCTCAACATTATTTTGCCAATTGCGTTGTTTGCGACCCCCCCCCCCCTTTCTTCCGCTGGGATGACATCCATCGTAGTGCCCTATTTTGTATCCTAATCTTCATTCATCCTATTCACCTGGAAAGCACATCTGCTATTTTCCGTCCGCAGCTCGTGGTCGTGCGGTAGCGTTCTCGCTTCCCGTTCCCGGGTTCGATTCCCGGCGGGGTCAGGGATTTTCTCTGCCTTGTGATGACTGGGTGTTGTGTGCTGTCCTTAGGTTAGATAGGTTTAAATAGTTCTAAGTTCTAGGGGACTGATGACCATAGATGTTAAGTCCCATAGTGCTCAGAGCCATTTGAACCTTTTTTTTTTTTTTTTTTTTTTTTGCTATTTTCCCATCCACTTTCATCATTTGTCGGATTTTTCTATCCATTCTAGTATAGCCTGAGACTCGTCTTACATATAATGCACCTCACCGTACAAAACTAAGCTCTTAGACATTCTCTTCTTCGTTGTTTTTCTTATCTTGTTGTTCCACAGAACGGAGTTCATTGCCCTCGTTACCGCTCCTCTTTTATTAATACTACTAGTAATTTCATCAATGCTTGTGCCCTGTCTATTAAATAATACCCCAAAGTATTTTGCCTTTTCCACCCTACAATTACTTCTCCATCTACCTCCAATTTATTTACTTTTTTCGTTTCAGCAGGCATGTACCCGCACTTCTTCATGTTCATCTTCAGACCACCCTTACTGTATTCCTCTTTAACCTTTCTCATCATACAGCTCACATCATTTTTATCTTTTGCTAGTACAATCCAATCATCTGCAAAATACAGGCTAAATGTCTCGCTGTCCACTACTGTCACTCCCATAACTTGGCCTTTTCTATGCCAAGTCTGTAGGATTGGTCCTAGATACATCTTAAAGAGAGTAACTTACGGCCCAGATCCCTGCCGCACACCCTTATTCACTTAGAACTATATTCACAGTCCTACTCCCACTGTGTCATTTTCACACAATTTCATAACAAATTTTAGCAATTTTTGATCTAACTCTGTCTCTTTCAACGTTTCCCACAGTTTCTTGGCAAGTACATTATCATACGTTTTCTCCATGTCAGTCACTGTGACATGCGTCTTCAGTCCAATCTTTGTGCGTTTTTCAAATATTAGTTTCATTGTGAAGAGGGTGTCGATTACCGATCCTCCTGCTCGGACTTCTGTTAGCTCTTCTTGCTGCTTGTGGGTTGTTTCTTTATGTACCAGATCTTGCAGTACCTTCGAGTACAGTCTTCCAACGAAAGGGATCACTGCCTCTCCAGAAAACTAGTAGAGAAGCATGACACAAATGCAAATCAAATATATTTTTGGTGATTAACTAAGGCATAAATGGAAGTCCACAAATGTGGACCGCAAATCTCACTTATCGTGAAAACGGACTATTTTTTGCTTTGTATTTTCTTTTCCATTTCTTCCACAAAAACCTTTTATTCAGCAATACATATGTTTTATTTGAAACAGCAAACTGTATATGCGAATCCAGACAGAAAATAAGATTCCTAATGTTAATGTTTCTTAAATATATGATTTCCAACAGAGCTCGATGTTCTAAAACAACTTCATAGATGCAAAACATTTTGGTAGATCGCCATCTTTGTAAAACTAACTTCTGAAATTGTTTGCAGTACAGTTCTTCTTGGTTATTTATTCACATTTCCTACATCATCTACATCTTCACTGCTACAGAAATTTATACTGTACATGACTTCTTCCCCTAGCTACCGGCACATCTTGTTTGCCAGCCAACTTTATCAATCTCAGCAGGACAATCTTCAATCGAAAACGAGAATTCACCGTCTTCCTGATCTGACAGTTCCGCATTGCTGTCATTAAGAAGAGCTTCTAACTGTACATCGCTTAATATTTCATGCATTGCTGTAGAGTGTAGAAATGGCGGTTATTACAGTATTCCATTATCGAAGATTGAATTGAAAGTAATAAATAGCCATTACGACCTGAGTTTCAATTAAGAGAACCTCCAGAAAATAGGTTATTTCACAGTAACGAATTTATACAGATATGGACTAATTCTCAACGTCTAGAATAGAGAACGTTACGCAAAAATATAATAATTAACTGCATACCTTTTCGATTTATAGAAGTAACCATTTTCTGTGTACGACCAGCTGTGTACGGCTGAAAGCAAGGGGAAACTACAGCCGCAATTTTTCCCGAGGACATGCAGCTTTACTGTATGATTAAATGATGATGGCGTCCTCTTGGGTAAAATATTCCGGAAGTAAAATAGTCCCCCATTCGGATCTCCGGGCGGGGACTACTCAAGAGGACGTCGTTATCAGGAGAAAGAAAACTGGCGTTCTACGGATCGGAGCGTGGAATGTCAGATCCCTTAATCGGGCAGGTAGGTTAGAAAATTTAAAAAGGGAAATGGATAGGTTAAAGTTAGATATAGTGGGAATTAGTGAAGTTCGGTGGCAGGAGGAACAAGACTTTTGGTCAGGTGATTACAGGGTTATAAATACAAAATCAAATAGGGGTAATGCAGGAGTAGGTTTAATAATGAATAAAAAAATAGGAGTGCGGGTTAGCTACTACAAACAGCATAGTGAACGCATTATTGTGGCCAAGATAGACACAAAGCCCATGCCTACTACAGTAGTACAAGTTTATATGCCAACTAGCTCTGCAGATGATGAAGAAATTGATGAAATGTATGACGAGATAAAAGAAATTATTCAGGTAGTGAAGGGAGACGAAAATTTAATAGTCATGGGTGACTGGAATTCGTCAGTAGGAAAAGGGAGAGAAGGAAACATAGTAGGTGAATATGGATTGGGGGGAAGAAATGAAAGAGGAAGCCGCCTTGTAGAATTTTGCACAGAGCATAACTTAATCATAGCTAACACTTGGTTCAAGAATCATAAAAGAAGGTTGTATACCTGGAAGAATCCTGGAGATACTAATAGGTATCAGATAGATTATATAATGGTAAGACAGAGATTTAGGAACCAGGTTTTAAATTGTAAGACATTTCCAGGGGCAGATGTGGATTCTGACCACAATCTATTGGTTATGAACTGCAGATTGAAACTGAAGAAACTGCAAAAAGGTGGGAATTTAAGGAGATGGGACCTGGATAAACTGAAAGAACCAGAGGTTGTAGAGAGTTTCAGGGAGAGCATAAGGGAACAATTGACAGGAATGGGGGAAATAAATACAGTAGAAGAAGAATGGGTAGCTCTGAGGGATGAAGTAGTGAAGGCAGCAGAGGATCAAGTAGGCAAAAAGACGAGGGCTAATAGAAATCCTTGGGTAACAGAAGAAATATTGAATTTAATTGATGAAAGGAGAAAATATAAAAATGCAGTAAATGAAGCAGGCAAAAGGGAATACAAACGTCTCAAAAATGAGATCGACAGAAAGTGCAAAATGGCTAAGCAGGGATGGCTAGAGGACAAATGTAAGGATGTAGAGGCTTGTCTCACTAGGGGTAGGATAGATACTGCCTACAGGAAAATTAAAGAGACCTTTGGAGAGAAGAGAACCACTTGTATGAATATCAAGAGCTCAGATGGCAACCCAGTTCTAAGCAAAGAAGGGAAGGCAGAAAGGTGGAAGGAGTATATAGAGGGTTTATACAAGGGCGATATACTTGAGGACAATATTATGGAAATGGAAGAGGATGTAGATGAAGATGAAATGGGAGATACGATACTGCGGGAAGAGTTTGACAGAGCACTGAAAGACCTGAGTCGAAACAAGGCCCCGGGAGTAGACAACATTCCATTAGAACTACTGATGGCCTTGGGAGAGCCAGTCATGACAAAACTCTACCATTTGGTGAGCAAGATGTATGAGACAGGCGAAATACCCACAGACTTCAAGAAGAATATAATAATTCCAATACCAAAGAAAGCAGGTGTTGACAGATGTGAAAATTACCGAACTATCAGTTTAATAAGTCACAGCTGCAAAATACTAACGCGAATTCTTTACAGACGAATGGAAAAACTGGTAGAAGCGGACCTCGGGGAAGATCAGTTTGGATTCCGTAGAAATGTTGGAACACGTGAGGCAATACTAACCTTACGACTTATCTTAGAAGAAAGATTAAGAAAAGGCAAACCTACGTTTCTAGCTTTTGTAGACTTAGAGAAAGCTTTTGACAACGTTGACTGGAATACTCTCTTTCAAATTCTGAAGGTGGCAGGGGTAAAATACAGGGAGCGAAAGGCTATTTACAATTTGTACAGAAACCAGATGGCAGTTATAAGAGTCGAGGGACACGAAAGGGAAGCAGTGGTTGGGAAAGGAGTGAGACAGGGTTGTAGCCTCTCCCCGATGTTATTCAATCTGTATATTGAGCAAGCAGTAAAGGAAACAAAAGAAAAATTCGGAGTAGGTATTAAAATTCATGGAGAAGAAGTAAAAACTTTGAGGTTCGCCGATGACATTGTAATTCTGTCAGAGACAGCAAAGGACTTGGAAGAGCAGTTGAACGGAATGGACAGTGTCTTGAAAGGAGGATATAAGATGAACATCAACAAAAGCAAAACGAGGATAATGGAATGTAGTCTAATTAAATCGGGTGACGCTGAGGGGATTAGATTAGGAAGTGAGACACTTAAAGTAGTAAAGGAGTTTTGCTATTTAGGGAGTAAAATAACTGATGATGGTCGAAGTAGAGAGGATATAAAATGTAGACTGGTAATGGCAAGGAAATCGTTTCTGAAGATGAGAAATTTGTTAACATCGAGTATAGATTTAAGTGTCAGGAAGTCATTTCTGAAAGTATTTGTATGGAGTGTAGCCATGTATGGAAGTGAAACATGGACGATAAATAGTTTGGACAAGAAGAGAATAGAAGCTTTCGAAATGTGGTGCTACAGAAGAATGCTGAAGATAAGGTGGGTAGATCATGTAACTAATGAGGAGGTATTGAATAGGATTGGGGAGAAGAGAAGTTTGTGGCACAACTTGACTAGAAGAAGGGATCGGTTGATAGGACATGTTCTGAGGCATCAAGGGATCACAAATTTAGCATTGGAGGGCAGCGTGGAGGGTAAAAATCGTAGAGGGAGACCAAGAGATCAATACACTAAGCAGATTCAGAAGGATGTAGGTTGCAGTAGGTACTGGGAGATGAAGAAGCTTGCACAGGATAGAGTAGCATGGAGAGCTGCATCAAACCAGTCTCAGGACTGAAGACGACAACAACAACAACAACCAGCTGTTAACTAACACACGAAATCTTCATTACAAGATGATGTGCTCTACTTTTAAAACTAAGAACTAGGAGGCCCTCTCTCCCAAATATATAAACCGAAAAATACGCCTGTTGACAAAGAAAAAAATAATGAAAGAAGATACACATGTGTGGAGCGAGGGAACGAAGAGGATAATACAAGTTTCGTCTAAAATGTCCAGTGAATGGTCTCATAAAGCAAAGGAAACAACAGTTCCGAGCAAAATACCTTCACTGGCCTTCAAAATAATCACCGTTACCTACAATACACTTTGTCATTAGTTGAAAAACTGCTGGAAACTCTCAGCAAACGCTTATGGTGGAATCGCTCGAAACACAGAGGTCACGTGTTATAGTACACCCGCAACGTCTGCGTGCTCCATTTTCTCGCTGAACGCAAAGTAAGTGTTCTTGGACACCCTCCTTACTTTCCAGATTTTGTATGATTTATTTTTTTCTCAGTACATTCACAGAACTTTTCAGACACCCCTTAAACACTAAAGAGCCAAAGAAACTGGTACACCTGCCTAATATCGTGTAGGGCCACCGCTAGCACGCAGCAGTGCCTCAACGCGACGTAGCATGCACTCGATTAGTGTCTGAAGTAGTGCTAGAGGGAACTGACGCCATGAATCCTGCAGGACTGTCCGTAAATCCGTAACAGTACGAAGGAGTGGAGACCTCTTCTGAACAGTACATTGCAAAGCATCCCAGATATGCTCAATAATGTTCATAACTGGGGAGTTTGGCGACGAGCGGAAGTGTTTAAACTCAGAAGAGTGTTCCTGAAGCTACTCTGTAGCAATTCAGGACGTTTGGGGTGGTCAGGGTGTACCATAATAAATAGCATGAACGCATACAGTTGGAATTACACGACGCTAGGAGCAAAAAAGTCTACTAAACATGGGCTCTAGAATGCAGAGCTTAAGAGGTATGAACAGTTCTTCGTCTTTGACACTGTGAAACAAACTGCATACCATTTGCCGTCCATATTTTGGGAGGAGATAGTATGGATCAAAACAAGAGCAAAATTTTCAATAAACAAAGGTTCTAAAGTGCGTATCTTCCGAGCTGTGAGCACCTGTTCATCTTCGCTACTGTAAAATACATTTCTTCTACTGAACAATTGCTCGTAGCCCCCATGTTTGCTGGACTTTTGTTTTGTTGGTCCATACTACCTCTTCCCAAAATATGGAAAGCAAAGAGTTAGCAGTACAAGAGATTTATTTCACAGTATCGAAGACGAGACTCTTTTGCTTCTAGTATCGTGTATTTTCAACTGCATGCGTTTACGCCGTATTTTATGTTACGCCCTGTGCGTATACTGGAATTTGATGAACGATATAGCATTGACCACTGAAAATATGCGAATGACGTCATATTGCATTTCAATACGTTAATTAATCTAGTGAAGATTTAAGCTGATATTGAAGCAATAAATGCCTAAAGTTAGAAGAACGTATCATAATATTAAATTTTGTTAAAAGGAAAACTTATCACAATGAGCATAAAAAATATTATGTAACTTATCACTGATTAAAAAGGACAGTTGGTTCCTCATATGCAATAATTCACCATTCTTCATATATAACTAATACGGGTCTAAATTCTCGAGAAAGGTGATATTCCAAGCACTATCATTATGTAAAATAGAAATGCTCTGAGATCCAGACACAGCATGGCAGTATGGCATGCGACTGGTTCAAAAATGGTTCAAATGGCTCTGAGCACTATGGGACTTAACATCTGAGGCCATCAGTCCCCTAGAACTTAGAACTACTTAAACCTAACTAACCTAAGGACATTACACACATTCATGCCCGAGGCAGGATTCGAACCTGCGACCGTAGCGGTCGCGCGGTTCCAGACTGACGCGCCTAGAACCGCTAGTCACAAAGGCCGGCGCATGCGACTGGAAAAGAGTAGAAAAAAACTGACCTCACAGCGGCAGAAGATGACGCGTGATTAATGTCTAAACTTCACTATAAAGCGAGCATTAGTTCCTTGTAAGCATATCACTGCGCCATAGAACTGTAGCACCATGAAAAGTGACAAATAATGACGTTTCAGTTATTCTACGTATCTACTACAGTAAGGAGAATACTTTATTAAACTTGTGGGTGATTTGGGGATAAACAGGGTGTGAAATTTAGCCCACAACGTTGTCACCTCTGGCAGCAACAACGGGCTCTAAGACAGCTGTGCATCGAAGCGAACTGAGATTTCGTGATAGATATAAGTCATTCTATGCTGTTTCAATTCCTACTGGCTGGCGAGTGGTTTCATACGAGGCTCTCGGGAACCCACGACAAGATATTTTCAATGGGTAAGAGTTCTGGGTAACTTGCTACACAGGGCAAAAGCCGAATACATTCTATATCGAGGTTGGACAGGACAGTGTGGGCAACATTCAGTCTTGCATTATCTTAATGGAAAATAAAGTGACGGAAACCTCGAATACAGGATACGGCCAAGTACCTGATCATATAAGCAGTCCACATGACGAATAGTGCGAATGAGAGGTGATAGTGTTGTGTACTCAAAGGGAGGTCGTAGCATCACTCTGGAACTGGAACAGTATGACGATGGCCAGAGAATCCTGGCGACATTTGTACTCCTCGGAATCCCCATCCACTGCAGCATCGGACTTTTTCCGGACACTACTCTTCTTATAATTGAGCACATTTACAGTGGTATAGGGAGATGTACCACCTTTTTACAACGCAATTCTAGACACTCCGGACATTTTATTATAGTTAAGAGACACATGCCTATCAAACAGCAAATGTATTTGTAATCCAGAACGAGATTTTCACTCTGCAGCGGAGTGTGCTCTGATGTGAAACTTCCTGGCAGATTAACACTGTGCACCGGACGGATACTCGAATTCGGGACCATTGCCTTTCCCCCAGGCAGTCGCTAAGCTATGTCTCCGCAGTATCCTTTCTTTTAGGGGTGCTAGTTCTGCAAGGTTCGCAGTAGAGCGTCTGTAAAGTTTGGAAGGTAGGAGACGAGGTGCTGGCAGAAGCAAAGTTGTGAGGACGGGGCGTGTTGTGGATTGGTAGGAGAGCCAACCCACTAATTTTAGAGGAAGCCGAAAGGCACGCGTTTAAGCTCACGCAGGCTGGCGTGAGGTCTGGAACAGGACAAGGAATTTAGACTTCAGAAAAAAGCAGGTAACTGGTGGAATACTTAACTTTAATCCAGTAATGTTGAACGTAGCTCTTGTCTGTACATTATTTACAATATCAATAGTAACTGAACATGGCGCCTTGCTAGGTCGTAGCAAATGACGTAGCTGAAGGCTATGCTAACTATCGTCTCGGCAAATGAGAGCGTATTTTGTCAGTGAACCATCGCTAGCAAAGTCGGTTGTACAACTGTGGCGAGTGCTAGGAAGTCTCTCTAGACCTGCCGTGTGGCGGCGCTCGGTCTGCAATCACTAATAGTGGCGACACGCGGGTCCGACGTATACTGACGGACCGCGGCCGATTTAAAGGCTACCACCTAGCAAGTGTGGTGTCTGGCGGTGACACCACAGGGCGTGAGTCGTGTATTTGTAATATTCACAGGAAACTTCCTGAAAATTGTCAACTAGGTTGCCAGGATAGAAAAAAAGTAAAATCGAAATAAGAAAAAAATTGAAACTGGTTCATCTAACCCGGACCATCTGGTGAGAGGGACTGGCTATCACTAGGTAACAAATTCAAAATATTGTGTGATTTTATGCAATGTTTTATTGATTACAACATGAAGTAAAGCGTTGGAGACATTCAAAGTAAAGGAATAACGTTTAGTCGCCGAAAGATGTCTTTCCAATGCCCTTCACCGTTCAAACTGGTAAAATATAACAATTACGAAACTCAGGGAAATTGAAAATGTGTTTCTTATCTCTTACTTCGCTTCTCTTATTTACTACATACGTCACAAGTGTTGCCGAATTTTTTACAGCTTTCTTGCAAGCAAAGGCTGCGAATAACACGTTTCAACCAATCAGCTTTGCGGTTATGCAGTTGTTGTCCTCCGGACTGCCCGCACAAACATTTTCGTCGCAGTCTTCACTGTCATCCAGGTTGGGATTAGAGTCTTTGTGAGCCAGAAGTGTCGCTCATGTTCTTCTTCTTCGCTGGTGGAGCTTTCGGCTTCTTCACTTATTGCCCATTCACCTCCTTGTTTTTGTTTTTTTTTTTTCTTAGGCCTATTGGCTTTGTCAGTTTGCAGTTTAATGTTTTCCCTAGCAGCACCTCGCGGAGTGATTTATTTATTTCACCTCCACGATCGGAGATATTTTATTTAGGACTTTCGTTGGTGACTGAGCTACCTCTGGATCCGCTAGCTCGACTGGAGTGCCTAGAAAACTGTTTAAAGGACCACTACCAGGTTCTGCACTGGAGGTTGGAGGTACTTCCTCCAACGTTGGTTGTGGTGATTCTTCGGTGGTGAGGTAGGCATGCTCTGGAATAGCTGCCACATCCAAAGGTACGCCCTCAGTTTCCCTACTCAAGACACGGCGTTCGTTATTGTTGCTGCTTTCGCCCAAGCAGATCCCAACAATTCGCCGAATTGCAGCCTTGTTATTATTCTCTCAGGGTTATTGTAAATGAAACTGTTACAAGCAGAGTAGTAAAACCACTTCATTGACTTGAAGAAACAGCGATCAAGAGGCTGCAGAAAGTGGGTCGCCTAACTTGGCAGACTTAACAGTATAATGTCATTAGACTCTGCACAGTCTGAAACGTCCAACATTGACCAATGGGAGGCACACCCATTCAAAATAAAGGAGGAGTTTTCCAGTTTGTTTCCTTGGAAGAAAATGATCTCTGAGCTAAGCGAAACAATGTCAGAAGTCTCATAGACTCACTTCCCACTCATCACAACTTGTGATCCAGATGGCATTCCGTCAGTAAACTCTTGCGTCTTACTCTTCCGCTTGAAAACGCAGGAGGGAGGAATGTACAGCCTTTCAGCACTGAAACAAGCAACAACTGAAATTATTTCGCCTTTCTCACCGCTGGTAATAATGCTCACATTCTTTGAGCATCTCTTCGCTATTACTTGCCCGGGTTTATTATTCAACTGTAAACTAGTCTCATCTACATTGAAAATATGATTTGGTTTCCCGAAAAATCATTGTCCCTAAGGATTCTTTCCAGCATGGTGAAATAGTTTTCTACTTTTTCCTTATTCATCCTTGCAGCTCTGTTTTACGACACTTATTCAGCTTTTCTAACTGATAACTCGGGGTTCGGTGCAAAGAAACTTTCAAGCCAATTATAAACTGCTTCCTGGCGTTCCTGATTATAATTATGGGAAGTTTTGAGGCTTTCAGCTACTTTGGAAACCATCACTCGAATTGTCTCTCTATTAGGAGAAAAACCGAAACACTGCAATTTTATTATGTGCCAGATCATTTTTTTTTTTCAGAATCTTCCCCAAGAAATGGCGGTAGCCCAAGACAAACTTTGGACACGTTGCCGGATTTAATCCTCTTTTAAAGTAGTTGACGGTACCTGATAATGTCTGGCAGCTGCATTGCTACTCATTGCACGATTTTTCATAGCATTGTAGGCCTTCTGCAGAGTTTCTTCGCTCCTTCATCCCCCTACGGAACCTATCTTTCTTTCATAACTTTTTGGCGTTTTACTACACAAATGAAAACGTAAAAAATATAGTAAGAACCTGCATTTACATTTAGGCAACTG
The DNA here is from genome assembly GCF_023898315.1 of Schistocerca nitens. NCBI lineage: Eukaryota > Metazoa > Arthropoda > Insecta > Orthoptera > Acrididae > Schistocerca > Schistocerca nitens. Next base: position 282,346,208 of record NC_064617.1, read on the forward strand.
CAATGAAAAGTTCAGGAGGGTGATTGTATATTATAAACTAGTTTGTAGCAAACTATAATAGCTGAATGAAAAATCATATTTACTAATTCCAGAAATAAAAGGTTAATATATTAAAATTAAAAAAAAATAAAAGACTAATTTTAAATAGAAACTATTGAAAACAAAAAGGACATTAATTTTAGTTGTGTTCTTTGCAGTTTTTATTTTTGAAATTATAACAGTTAAAGGTGATGCTCAAAATCACAATTTTGCATAACGGCACTGAACAGTTTGGCCAGGTAAGTGGTCCGTCTCTCCCAAGTTTCCGAGAGGGATAGACCAGGACCTCATGGCGACACTGTGACTAGGAGACGCTTCTAACCTTACAACTACAGTCATAATATACGTCACTGAACGAACACTGGACGCTGGTGATGCTGTGCAGCCTGATGCTGGTGTGGAAAACGTTTATTAGAGAATTAGAAAGCTTTCACGTACATGAATCTTTTTTTATGCAATTTATCTCTGGAAAACTAGCAATAAATAAATAAATAGAACAGGTTAAAACTCAAAGTGCTCTTACCTCATTCGCCACATCGCTACAAGACCGCCAGTGGTGCGTTCAAGCGGATTAGCTAGAAACTAACGAGCTGGTACATCCCACCTTTTGGTCCGTCTCTCCCAGAATTGCCCCACACAGTACCACTTAATTTTCTTCTTACACCCTCCAAAGTATCGCAAAACCGTGCTTCGTTGGAGCCGATCCCGACGACCAGTAATTAGCCCTGTCACCTCTGCCGCAAGAGGGAACGAATCGACGTGTATGAAGCGACAGCAGCGCCATCATTCTCAGACTTGCCATGCTCGTGGAACTACGGCGGGAAACAAGGAAGAATGCCGGTAGGGCACTGAGTCAGCAACAGCGCTTTGATTTCTAGTATAGCCAATGCCCAATACTACTCTCGTACTCACTCCGTTTCTGATCTATACGCCATACAGCCTATGTGAGACAATTTAATGCCCCAGGCGTTGAAAAGTAGAAAGAACCACCCACTATTCCGTTATTGAGTTGCGACGTAGATCAGTTCCTTGCACTTGACGGTCGTAACATTTGTCCTTCGGGGCCCGTATCGCAAAATATGTCTTGTAGTGATATAATTACGATAATGGAGTACTAGTTACGCAGCTCTTTATATGAGTTTCATTGTGTAAATCACAATGAGTTCATTTCGGCACATTGCCATCGTTAGGTTTTCTGTAAATACATTAATACACGCATAAAAAAAGTTATGCATCACCTCGATTCCGAGATTTCCGGAAACTGCACAGAAAATGGAAGTAGAGATCAACAAAAACACCATTTTCACCCTTTTTATTGTCCATGAAAACCACAATTTGCATGTTGTACCACCATACAGTGAGACCTTCAGAGATGATGGTCCAGATTGCTTTACACACCGGTACCTCTAATACCCAGTAGCACGTCCTCTTCCATTGATGCATGCCTGTATTCATCGTGGCATACTATCCACAAGTTCACCAGAGCACTGTTGGTCCAGATTGTCCCACTCCTCAACGGCGATTCGGCGTAGATCCCTCAGAGTGCTTGGTGGGTCACGTCGTCCTTAAGCTATTGTCTGGTTGAAAGCTTATACGACACTCATCGGTGGAGAGAACGTGATGCCAGTCTTGGGCGGTCCAGTCGGCACGTTGTTGGGTCCATCCGTACCGCGCTGCATGGTGTCGTGGTTGCAAAGATGGACCTCGCCACGGACGTCGGGACTGAAGTTCCGCATCAGGCAGCCTATTGCGCACAGTTTGAGTCCTAATACGACGTCCTGTGGCTGCACGAAAAGCGTTATTCAACATGTTGGCGTTGCTGTCAGGGTTCCTACGAGCCATAATCCGTAGGTAGCGGTCATCCACTGCAGGAGTAGCCCTCGGGCGGCCTGAGCGGGGCATGTTCCTGTCTCTCTGTATGTCCTCTATGTCCGAACAACATGAATTTGGTTCACTCCGAGACACTTCCTTTGATGAGAGCCTTTCGTGGCACAAAGTAACAATGAGGACGCGACCGAATCATGGTACTGACCGTTTAGGCACGAGCTTTGTATCTCCTTCCTGGTGGAATGACTGGAACGGATCCGCTGACGGTCCTTCTTCGTCTAATAGGCGCCGCTCATGCGTGGTTGTTTGCATATTCGGGTGAGTTTGGTGACATCCATGAACAGTCAAAGGCACTGTGTCTGTGATACAACATCCACAGTCAACGTCTATCTTCAGGAGTTGTAGGAACCGGGGTGATGCAAAACTTTTTTGATGTGTTGATATTGTAGTTATGTTGTTGTGGTCTTCAGTCCTGAGACTGGTTTGATGCAGCTCTCCATGCTACTCTATCCTGTGCAAGCTTCTTCATCTCCCAGTACCTACTGCAACCTACATCCTTCTGAATCTGCTTAGTGTATTGATCTCTTGGTCTCCCTCTACGATTTTTACCCTCCACGCTGCCCTCCAGTGCTAAATTTGTGATCCCTTGATGCCTCAAAACATGTCCTACCAACCGATCCCTTCTTCTAGTCAAGTTATGCCACAAACTTCTCTTCTCCCCAATCCTATTCAATACCTCCTCATTAGTTACGTGATCTACCCACCTTATCTTGAGCATTCTTCTGTAACACCACATTTCGAAAGCTTCTATTCTCTTCTTGTCCAAACTGGTTATCGTCCATGTTTCACTTCCATACATGGCTACACTCCATACAAATACTTTCAGAAACGACTTCCTGACACTTAAATCTATACTCGATGTTAACAAATTTCTCTTCTTCAGAAACGATTTCCTTGCCATTGCCAGTCTACATTTTATATCCTCTCTACTTCGACCATCATCAGTTATTTTACTCCCTAAATAGCAAAACTCCTTTACTACTTTAAGTGTCTCATTTCCTAATCTAATCCCCTCAGCATCACCCGATTTGACTACATTCCATTATCCTCGTTTTGCTTTTGTTGATGTTCATCTTATATCCTCCTTTCAAGACACTGTCCATTCCGTTCAACTGCTCTTCCAAGTCCTTTGCTGTCTCTGACAGAATTACAATGTCATCGGCGAACCTCAAAGTTTTTACTTTTTCTCCATGAATTTTAATACCTACTCCGAATTTTTCTTTTGTTTCCTTTACTGCTTGCTCAATATACAGATTGAATAACATCGGGGAGAGGCTACAACCCTGTCTCACTCCTTTCCCAACCACTGCTTCCCTTTCATGCCCCTCGACTCTTATAACTGCCATCTGGTTTCTGTACAAATTGTAAATAGCCTTTCGCTCCCTGTATTTTACCCCTGCTACCTTCAGAATTTGAAAGAGAGTATTCCAGTTAACGTTTTCAAAAGCTTTCTCTAAGTCTACAAATGCTAGAGACGTAGGTTTGCCTTTTCTTAATCTTTCTTCTAAGATAAGTCGTAAGGTTAGTATTGCCTCACGTGTTCCAACATTTCTACGGAATCCAAACTGATCTTCCTCGAGGTCCGCTTCTACCAGTTTTTCCATTCGTCTGTAAAGAATTCGCGTTAGTATTTTGCAGCTGTGACTTATTAAACTGATAGTTCGGTAATTTTCACATCTGTCAACACCTGCTTTCTTTGGTATTGGAATTATTATATTCTTCTTGAAGTCTGTGGGTATTTCGCCAGTCTCATACATCTTGCTCACCAGATGGTAGAGTTTTGTCATGACTGGCTCTCCCAAGGCCATCAGTAGTTCTAATGGAATGTTGTCTACTCCCGGGGCCTTGTTTCGACTCAGGTCTTTCAGTGCTCTGTCAAACTCTTCACGCAGTATCTTATCTCCCATTTCATCTTCATCTACATCCTCTTCCACTTCCATAATACTGTCCTCAAGTACATCGCCCTTGTATAAACCCTCTATATACTCCTTCCACCTTTCTGCCTTCCCTTCTTTGCTTAGAACTGGGTTGCCATCTGAGCTCTTGATATTCATACAAGTGGTTCTCTTCTCTCCAAAGGTCTCTTTAATTTTCCTCTAGGCAGTATCTATCTTACCCCTAGTGAGACAAGCCTCTACATCCTTACATTTGTCCTCTAGCCATCCCTGCTTAGCCATTTTGCACTTTCTGTCGATCTCATTTTTGAGACGTTTGTATTCCCTTTGGCCTGCTTCATTTACTGCATTTTTATATTTTCTCCTTTCATCAATTAAATTCAATATTTCTTCTGTTACCCAAGGATTTCTATTAGCCCTCGTCTTTTTACCTACTTGATCCTCTGCTGCCTTCACTACTTCATCCATCAGAGCTACCCATTCTTCTTCTACTGTATTTCTTTCCCCCATTCCTGTCAATTGTTCCCTTATGCTCTCCCTGAAACCCTGTACAACCTCTGGTTCTTTCAGTTTATCCAGGTCCCATCTCCTTAAATTCCCACCTTTTTGCAGTTTCTTCAGTTTCAATCTGCAGTTCATAACCAATAGATTGTGGTCAGAATCCACATCTGCCCCTTATGACTGTAAAGATATCACACATTCGAGTAGCATTTTTACCTTACATGTTATATCGATGCTGCCAAATGCTATCTGTGTTGGAATTTGTAGCGACATTTCGGCAATATGCCGAAATAAGCTCATTTTGATTTAGGCAATAAATCTCTTGTAAGGAGCGGTGGTAACTGATATATCATTATGGTAATCATCACTTACCGTCTGTTTCAGTTCTGTTACTCTGGCAATTAAAAAAAAAAAAATAAGCAAGTAGGTTGATTTTGCTGCAGATTTGACTGAACAGTTGTATGAATGACGGACATTGATTAGAGGCAATTGTGATTATTTCGCCCCTCCTGTTCTGCGTGTGTCAGTAAAAGTTTCAATACCGAAGTTAATGTTCCTCTTACAATATTCAACTCTCCGTATCATAATGAACAGTACAGTACCATCTCAGAATAACATGTACGCAATGTGATAAAAAGTATGCGTATATCTGCCTGAAAATGACTTTCAAGTTCGTGGTGCCCTCCATCGGTAATGCTGAAATTCAGTATGGTGTTAAGAAACTTCCTGGCAGATTAAAACTGTGTGCCCGACCGAGACTCGAACTCGGGACCTTTGCCATTCGCGGGCAAGTGCTCTACCATCTGAGCTACCGAAGCACGACTCACGCCCGGTCCTCACAGCTCTACTTCTGCCAGTACCTCGTCTCCTACCTTCCAAACTTTACAGAAGCTCTCCTGCGAACCATGCAGAACTAGCACTCCTGAAAGAAAGGATATTGCGGAGACATGGCTTAGCCACAGCCTGGGGGATGTTTCCAGAATGAGATTTTCACTCTGCAGCGGAGTGTGCGCTGATATGAAACTTCCTGGCAGATTAAAACTGTGTGCCCGACCGAGACTCGAACTCGGGACCTTTGCCATTCGCGGGCAAGTGCTCTACCATCTGAGCTACCGAAGCACGACTCACGCCCGGTCCTCACAGCTCTACTTCTGCCAGTACCTCGTCTCCTACCTTCCAAACTTTACAGAAGCTCTCCTGCGAACCATGCAGAACTAGCACTCCTGAAAGAAAGGATATTGCGGAGACATGGCTTAGCCACAGCCTGGGGGATGTTTCCAGAATGAGATTTTCACTCTGCAGGAGTGATAGTTCTGCATGGTTCGCAGGAGAGCTTCTGTAAAGTTTGGAAGGTAGGAGACGAGGTACTGGCAGAAGTAGAGCTGTGAGGACCGGGCGTGAGTCGTGCTTCGGTAGCTCAGATGGTAGAGCACTTGCCCGCGAATGGCAAAGGTCCCGAGTTCGAGTCTCGGTCGGGCACACAGTTTTAATCTGCCAGGAAGTTTCATATCAGCGCACACTCCGCTGCAGAGTGAAAATCTCATTCTGGCAGTATGGTGTTGTCCCACACACAGCCTTGATGACAGCTTCCACTTTCGCAAGCATACGTTCAATTAGGTGCTGGAAGGTTTCTTGGGGAATGGCAGCCCATTCTTCAGGGAGTGCTGTACTCAGGAGAGGTATAGACGTCGGTCAGTGAGGCCGGACACGAAGCCGGCGTTCGATAACATCCCAAAGGTGTTCTATAGGATTCAGGTCAGGACTCTGTGCAGGCCAGTCCATCACAGGAATGTTATTGTCGTGCAATCACTTTGCCACAGGCCGTGCATTATGAACAGGTCGTGCTGAAAGATGCAATGGCCATCCCCGAATTGCTCTTCAACAGTGGGAAGAAAGAAGGTGCTTAAAACATCAATTTAGGTCTTTGATGTGATAATGCCACACAAAACAACAAGGGGTGCAAGTCCCCTCCTTGAAAAACACTACCACACCGTAACACCAACGCCTCCGAATTTTACTGTCAGCACTACACACACCGGCAGATGACGTTCACCGGGCATTCGCCATACCCACATACTGCGATCGGATCGCCACAATGTGTACCGTGATTCGTCACTCCACACAACGTTTTTCTAGTGTTCAGACGTCCAAAGTTTACGCTCCTTACACCAAACGAGGCGTCGTTTGGCATTTACTGGCGTGATGTATGGCTTATGAGCAGCCTCTCGATCATGAAATCCAAGTTTTATCACCTTCCGCTTAACTGTCATAGTACTTGCAGTGGGTCCTGATGCAGTCTGGAATTCCTGTGGGATGGTCTGGATAATTTCTATTACACATTACGACCCTCTTCAACTCTCGCCGGTCTCTGGCAGCCAACAGGTGAGGTCGGCCTCTAGGCTTTTGTGCTGTACGTGTTCCTTCACGTCTCCACTTCACTATCACATCGGAAACGTTGGACCTAGGAATGGTTCAAATGGTTCAAATGGCTCTGAGCACTATGGGACTCAACTGCTGTGGTCATCACTCCCCTAGAACTTAGAACTAATTAAACCTAACTAACCTAAGGACATCACACACATCCATGCCCGAGGCAGGATTCGAACCTGCGACCGTAGCAGCAGCGCGGCTCCGGACTGGAGCGCCTAGAACCGCACGACCACTGTGGCCGGCGGACCTAGGGATGTTTAGGAGTGTGAAAATCTCGCGTGCAGACGTACGATACAAGTTTCACCAATAACCTGACCACGCTCGAAGTCCGTGAGTTCCGCGGAGCGGCCCACTCTGCTCTCTCACGATGTCTAATGAGGTCACTGATATCGAGTACCTGGCAGTGCGTGGCAGCACAGTGCACCTAGTATCAAAAACGTACGTTTTTGCTGGTGTCCGGATACTTTTGATTACTGATCTGCGCACTTACCATTGTTTTTGCTGTGAATAACACTGCCATACAAAGCTCAACTTGGCACGGTTTTTTACTAGTTGATCATTAATATGGAGCATGTCCACGCTTCGTCTTTATGACGGCTTGAATTATATTGGGCACAATCTCAAAGCGTTCTGTGGAGGAATTGTATCCAATTCTTCCCCAAGAAGAACGGCCAGTGTCGGTTGGTCACAGTCAGTGTGCTCACTGCCGCCGTTGGATAAGCAGCTGCAGCAGCAAGTCGTATACTCCTAGCTCACTCATTTCTTACATAGTTTAATTCTTAATTTCTTTGCGTGTTTTTGGTACTTGCATTGTTTGATACATAAATTTCGGGCGTATTATAGTATTTGAGAGTTGTAGCATCGCGTTTTAGTACCTGAATAGTGTAAAATCGCGTAGTCTCCTTCCGCTGCCGAGCAGTGTGTCAGCAGTGCGTTAGTAGCAGCATTACTGCATTTACTAGGCAATCTTGTATTTTAATAACCGTTTAAATTTTGTCGATTTGTCTGCGCTCTCTGTAGATTAGTTCAGACGTTCTTTGCAAAACAGTTTTTAGCATGGATAGGGACTGCAACTGCTGTGTTCGGATGCAGGCTGAGTTGGCATCCCTTCGCTCCCAGCTTCAGGCAGTGTTGGCTTCGGTCACACAGCTTGAGGCTGTTGCCAGTGGGCATCACTGTGGGGGTCCGGATGGGGGTTTGTCGGGGACGGCCAGCTCGTCCCACGCATCCCCCGATCGGACTAAGACTGTGGTTGCCCTGGATACTGCCCGCATTGAGGCTGATCCCTCACCTGTGGTAGAGTGGGAGGTAGTCTCAAGGTGTGGCAGGGGGCGAAAGACATTCCGGAGGGCTGAACGGAAGGCCTCTCCAGTTTTTCTGACGAACCGGTTTCAGGTTCTGTCTCAGGCTGATACTGATCTTCGGCCTGACATGGCTGCTTGTCCTGTTCCAGAGGTTGCCCCTCAGTCTGCAAGATCCGGGCGGTCGCAGAGGGTGGCTTACTGGTAGTTGGGAGCTCCAACGTCAGGCGCGTAATGGGGCCCCTTAGAGAAATGGCAGCAAGAGAGGGGAAGAAAACCAATGTGCACTCCGTGTGCATACCGGGGGGAGTCATTCCAGATGTGGAAAGGGTCCTTCCGGATGCCATGAAGGGTACAGGGTGCACCCATCTGCAGGTGGTCGCTCATGTCGGCACCAATGATGTGTGTCGCTATGGATCGGAGGAAATCCTCTCTGGCTTCCGACGGCTATCTGATTTGGTGAAGACTGCCAGTCTCGCTAGCGGGATGAAGGCAGAGCTCACCATCTGCAGCATCGTCGACAGGACTGACTGCGGACCTTTGGTACAGAGCCGAGTGAAGGGTCTCAATCAGAGGCTGAGACGGTTCTGTGACCATGTGGTCTGCAGATTCTTCGACTTGCACCATAGGGTGGTGGGGTTTCGGGTTCCGCTGGATAGGTCAGGAGTCCACTACACGCAGCAAGCGGCTACACGGGTAGCAGGGGTTGTGTGGCGTGGACTGGGCGGTTTTTTAGGTTAGATGGCCTCATGCAATTACAGAAAGGGCAACAGCCTCAAAGGGTGCGGAGCTAAGTCAGGACATGCGGGGACCAAGCAGCAATCGGTATTGTAATTGTAAACTGTCGAAGCAGCGTTGGTAAAGTACCGGAACTTCAAGCGCTGATAGAAAGAACCGAAGCTGAAATCGTTATAGGTACAGAGAGCTGGCTTAAGCCAGAGATAAATTCTGCCGAAATTTTTACAGAGGTACAGACGGTGTTTAGGAAGGATAGATTGCATGCAACCGGTGGTGGAGTGTTCGTCGCTGTTAGTAGTAGTTTATCCTGTAGTGAAGTAGAAGTGGATAGTTCCTGTGAATTATTATGGGTGGAGGTTACACTCAACAACCGAGCTGGGTTAATAATTGGCTCCTTTTACCGACCTCCCGACTCAGCAGCATTAGTGGCAGAACAACTGAGAGAAAATTTGGAATACATTTCGCATAAATTTCCTCAGCATGTTATAGTCTTAGGTGGAGATTTCAATTTACCAGATATAGACTGGGACACTCAGATGTTTAGGACGGGTGGTAGGGACAGAGCATCGAGTGACATTATACTGAGTGCACTATCCGAAAATTACCTCGAGCAATTAAACAGAGAACCGACTCGTGGAGATAACATCTTGGACCTACTGATAACAAACAGACCCGAACTTTTCGACTCTGTATGTGCAGAACAGGGAATCAATGATCATAAGGCCGTTGTAGCATCCCTGAATATGGAAGTTAATAGGAATATAAAAAAAGGGAGGAAGGTTTATCTGTTTAGCAAGAGTAATAGAAGGCAGATTTCAGACCACCTAACAGATCAAAACGAAAATTTCTGTTCCGACACTGACAATGTTGAGTGTTCATGGAAAAAGTTCAAGGCAATCGTAAAATGCGTTTTAGACAGGTACGTGCCGAGTAAAACCGTGAGGTACGGGAAAAACCCACCGTGGTACAACAACAAAGTTAGGAAACTACTGCGAAAGCAAAGAGAGCTTCACTCCAAGTTTAAACGCAGCCAAAACCTCTCAGACAAACAGAAGCTAAGCGATGTCAAAGTTAGCGTAAGGAGGGCTATGCGAGAAGCGTTCAGTGAATTCGAAAGTAAAATTCGATGTACAGACTTGACAGAAAATCCTAGGAAGTTCTGGTCTTACGTTAAATCAGTAAGTGGCTCGAAACAGCATATCCAGACACTCCGGGATGATGATGGCATTGAAACAGAGGATGACACGCGTAAAGCTGAAATACTAAACACCTTTTTCCAAAGCTGTTTCACAGAGGAAGACCGCACTGCAGTTCCTTCTCTAAATCCTCGCACAAACGAAAAAATGTCTGACATCGAAATAAGTGTCCAAGGAATAGAAAAGCAACTGGAATCACTCAACAGAGGAAAGTCCACTGGACCTGACGGGATACCAATTCGATTCTACACAGAGTACGCGAAAGAACTTGCCCCCCTTCTAACAGCCGTGTACCGCAAGTCTCTAGAGGAACGGAGGGTTCCAAATGATTGGAAAAGAGCACAGGTAGTCCCAGTCTTCAAGAAGGGTCGTCGAGCACATGCGCAAAACTATAGACCTATATCTCTGACGTCGATCAGTTGTAGAATTTTAGAACATGTTTTTTGCTCGAGTATCATGTCGTTTTTGGAAACCCAGAATTTACTATGTAGGAATCAACATGGATTCCGGAAACAGCGATCGTGTGAGACCCAACTCGCGTTATTTGTTCATGAGACCCAGAAAATATTAGATACAGGCTCCCAGGTAGATGCTATTTTTCTTGACTTCCGGAAGGCGTTCGATACAGTTCCGCACTGTCGCCTGATAAACAAAGTAAGAGCCTACGGAATATCAGACCAGCTGTGTGGCTGGATTGAAGATTTTTTAGCAAACAGAACACAGCATGTTGTTATCAATGGAGAGATGTCTACAGACGTTAAGGTAACCTCTGGCGTGCCACAGGGGAGTGTTATGGGACCATTGCTTTTCACAATATATATAAATGACCTAGTAGATAGTGTCGGAAGTTCCATGCGGCTTTTCGCGGATGATGCTGTAGTATACAGAGAAGTTGCAGCATTAGAAAATTGTAGCGAAATGCAGGAAGATCTGCAGCGGATAGGCACTTGGTGCAGGGAGTGGCAACTGTCCCTTAACATAGACAAATGTAATGTATTGCGAATACATAGAAAGAAGGATCCTTTATTGTATGATTATATGATAGCGGAACAAACACTGGTAGCAGTTACTTCTGTAAAATATCTGGGAGTATGCGTGCGGAACGATTTGAAGTGGAATGATCATATAAAATTGATTGTTGGTAAGGCGGGTACCAGGTTGAGATTCATTGGGAGAGTGCTTAGAAAATGTAGTCCAGCAACAAAGGAGGTGGCTTACAAAACACTCGTTCGACCTATACTTGAGTATTGCTCATCAGTGTGGGATCCGTACCAGATCGGCTTGACGGAGGAGATAGAGAAGATCCAAAGAAGAGCGGCGCGTTTCGTCACAGGGTTATTTGGTAACCGTGATAGCGTTACGGAGATGTTTAATAAACTCAAGTGGCAGACTCTGCAAGAGAGGCGCTCTGCATCGCGGTGTAGCTTGCTCGCCAGGTTTCGAGAGGGTGCGTTTCTGGATGAGGTATCGAGTATATTGCTTCCCCCTACTTATACCTCCCGAGGAGATCACGAATGTAAAATTAGAGAGATTAGAGCGCGCACGGAGGCTTTCAGACAGTCGTTCTTCCCGCGAACCATACGCGACTGGAACAGGAAAGGGAGGTAATGACAGTGGCACGTAAAGTGCCCTCCGCCACACACCGTTGGGTGGCTTGCGGAGTATGAATGTAGATGTAGATGTAGATGTAGATGTAGAAATAGAAAAGGTACTGATGTTGGACGCTGCGTTATGAGGCAACGTCGACATTCTAACTCATACCAGAGGTGTTCCATTGCGTTCAGGTCGGAATTATGAGCACGTCACTCCATTTCAGGAATGTTGTAGTCTGTAAAACAATGCCTCGCAAATACTGCTTTGTGATAGGGTGCATTGTCATGCTGAAGCAATCATCGTCTTCGAACTGTTCGTCTACATTGCTCAGTACTCAATGTATGAGCTCATATCATACGACATTTAGCTATTTCTTAAGTACAATAAGAGAACACACCCTAACCACAAAAACGCCTCCTCCGTACTTAGCTATTCGCGCTACACATGATATCAGGTAACGTTCTCAGGGCATTTGCCAAACCGAAAAGTTCCACTGGATTCATCACCCCAAATCACGCTGTCCAGTGGCAACTTTCCTTACATCACCTCAAGCGTCGCTCGGCAGTGACTACAGAAATTTGTAGCTCATGAGGAGCTGCTACATTTAGGAACTCACGAGTGAATCCTTCCACTGATTTCATGCGCTTGTTTACAGTTATCCTTCGTATTTCTCGTCGCTACCTGTCCATGAGTGCATGAGATCTGTCTGGTCTTCGTTTAGTTGTCATTGTTCCTTCACGTTTCCAATTCACAATCACGTCACTAACAGTCTACTTGGGCAGCTGCATACGGGTTGAAATGTCTGTGACCCATTGTTACTCAGATGTCATCCAACGATTAGTCTACGATTAAAGTCAGTGGGATCTTCTGACCGACCTATTCTGCTGTTACCACTGCCTTTCTACTGACAGCACAGCACTCCCCGCCTCCTTTTATTCATTGTGACGTCTGTTGGGCGAGTTTAATCAGATAGAGTATCAGGATCCTTTCTGAGCAACGACTGTCCTCTTCTGCGAGGTATGTCCACAATCTAAGTTCCATTTGGTTATGTAAAACAAACGTGTATAGATACAGAAAAAATAACGTACAAAAATCTAAAACTGTTAAACTACTTTTCTACATAGCTTCCGAAATTTTGTAGGCACTTGTCATAGCGTGTCACAAGTTTTTGTGTGCTTTCTTCATAGACGGTTGCGCCAGTGTATTCAACCAGTAATCCTCGGCGCTTGTTCTGTATTGCACGGCGCAATTTGTTAATGGTCTCGCAGTAACTATGCGCATTGATTGTTTGGTCTAGTGGTAAGAAATCAATAAGCAAAATGTCTTTTCTGTCCCAAAAAAACGGTGCACATGACTTTTCGAGGTTTGCTTAGGCTTGCCCTTCGTTGGGGATGAAGTGTGCCTCCATCCCATTGATTGCCGTTTTGTTTCAAGGGCGTCGTACGATATCCAAGTTTCATCCCCCGTGACTATCCCAGAAAGAAAACCATCGCCTTCTTCATTGTAGCGTGTCAAAAACTGAAGTGCACTGCCCATCCGTTGTTTTTTGTGTTGTTCAGTAAGAATTTTGGATACGCAACGTGAGTAAAGTTTTCGAAATTTCAGTTTTTCAGTAACAATTTCATGAGTTAGTGATCGTGAGATTTCCAGAACTTCCATAGCAAGGGCACTAAGTGTAAACTTACGGTTGTGCTTAATCTTCTCTTAAATTGTGTGAACCAGTTCATCTGTAAGCACAGACGGGCGGCCACTTGATCACGCTCTTCATTAAACAGTCTCACCCATCTTCTAACCGTTGAATCGCTCATATCGTTTTGTCCGTAAACCTCGCCGATTTGCCGATGACTTTCCTTTGGTTTGACTTTCTTTGCATTTAGAAAACGAATTACAGTTCTGATTTCACACGCGGCGGCATTTTCAATTACGCCTAACATTATAAAGAAGCACTGCAAAGCACACGTCGGCAGCAGCGAGCTGAAAATGGCGTCCACGTCTTCTCCTTGAGTCGGAGTAACTGCCGCGCATGCTCGAAACTGCGATCGTAGCGTTGCCGCAAATACAAACAGAAACGGAAATTACTTTGTGGACGACCCTCGTATTAACCTTGTAAGTACTCCAGACACTGAATAACAGTTACTACAATTTCATATACGTTTGGTAATCACTGTAAACTGAAGAGCCAATGGAACTGGTATACCTGCCTAATATCGAGCACGCAGAAGTGCCGCAGCGCGAAGCGACGTGGACTCGACTAATGTCTGAAGTACTGCTGGAGGGAACTAATACAATGAATCCTGCAGAGCTGTCTACAAATCCGCAAGAGTACGCGGGGGGTGCAGATCTCTTCTGAACAGCAAGTGGAAAGGCATTCCAGATATGCTCGATAATGTTCATGTCTGGGGAATTTGATGGCCAGTGGAAGTGTTTAACCTTAGAAGAGAGTTCCTGGAGCCACTCTGTAACAGTTCTGAACGTGTGGGGTGTCGCATTGTCCTTCGGAATGCACAATGGACATGAGTGGATGCAAGTAATCACACAGAATGTTTACGTACTTGTCACCTGTCAGAGTCGTATCTAGACGTATTAGGAGCTCATATCACCCCAACTGCACACGCCCCCCACACCTTTACAGTGGCTCCACCAGTATCAACAGTCGCCTGCTGACATGCAGGGTCCATGGATTCATGTGGTTGCCACCATAGCCGTACACGTTCATCCTCTCGATACAATTTGAAACCAGACTCGTCCGACGAGGCAACATGTTTCCAGTCCAATACCGGTATAGACGGACCCAGGTGAGGCCTAAAGCTTTGTGTCGTGCAGTCATCAAGGGTATACGAGTGGGCCTTCGGCTCCGAAAGACCGAATCGATAATGTTTCGTTGAATATTTCGCACGCTGACACTTGTTGATTGCCCAGCACTGAAATCTGCAACAGTTTACGGACTGGTTTCAATTCTATCACGTTGAACGATTCTCTTCAGTCGCCCTTGGTCCCGTTCTTGCAGGGTCTTTTTCCGGTCGCAGCGATGTAGGAGGTTTGAGGTTTTTTACGGGATTCCTGATATTCACGGTACACTCGTGAAATGGTCGTACGGGAAAATCTCTAGTTCATCGATACCTCGGAGATGCTGTGTCCCATCGGTCTGTATCACCACGTTGAAACTGACTTAAATCTTGATAACATGCCATTGTAGCAGCAGTGACCGATCTAACAATTGCGTCAGACACTTTTTGTGTTATATAGGCGTTGCCGACCACAGCGCATATTCTGTCTGTTTACATATCTCTGTATTTCAATACTCATCCCTGTATCAGTTTCTTTGGCGCTTCAGTGCGTCATGTCACAAATGTCAGTCATATACTAATGTTCACATAGTGTTGAGGTATAGCAAATAAAGAAATAGTTTCCCTGGAAGCTGTATCTTTATTAGTAATTGGTTCTTAGTAATTAATGAGAAGTATCCTCGGTTTGTGGATTACATCTTTATCCCTTTGCCTCCAAAGCGTAGTCTGTATCGGCCCCCATTTCTTCACCCAGGCTCCACACCAGAGTCACCTATTCAGCTACTGTGAACAGAGACACATGCAATTCTCTGGAGTGTGATTAAACGAAGAGAAGTCTTACTACTTACCCCTTTAGTAAGAATTTATATAAAGCGTATAATGTGTCTCCTTGTGATATCTAATAAAAGTGTATCGAATGGAATAAAGTAAAGAAAAAAAATACCTCTTCTGTAATTGAGAGGTGACTTGTTGAAATGGGACGATCGCCAATTTAAAGGTATGTATCACACCAAACTTTACCCAATTCTCCCAAATATCCACATACGACTTCATACACCAAAGACTTCACATAACACCACGGTTAGAAAATCCATAGGAGATAGAACTCAAGGTGGCGGTGGTCAGTATGTGTTGTTAGGGTGCTGATGGATATTAGTGTCGAAGTGGAATGATGTTTCGTGATTTTTAACAGAGGGCCATACACGACCAATCAGAACTTTGATCAGTCTCCTAAAACGATGGCAGCATATTTCGGACAGACATGAGGTGATGTGCGTCACACAAACAGCAAAGAACTTGCACAATTACGGCTCACAAGCTGACAGAGAATCATTGCTGACGATGTGGAGAGGACGCGGGGTGTGCATCTTCACCAGTCCGAAGGCAGCAATTGATATCTCCAAAGTGTTCAAAACTGGCCTCATCCGTGGACAGTAGTATGAACTACGGATCCATTGGCACTACAATACTGCACGGGGAAATACACAAACAGAACTGAACTCTCGGTTCATTGTATTAGAGAATATCGAATGTGTCTCATTCCATTCTTTGCCTCTGGTTTCAGCAGAGGCAGATTCTACCTAAATTATTTCTTTCTTTATGTGTACCACTACTCGCCCACTCAATTACTTTCGCTGTTTTTAAATAAGTAGTTGGCCACTGCCTCAGAAATTTCACTTTGCCTCATTCTGTTCCAAATTTTCTGTATTTAGGTTCATTACTTGCTTCTTTTCCTTTATCGTCTTCAACTTCAAGCTGGTGTTCATCACTGTTGAGTACGGTTAGACTGAAGATCCGCAGATGGTTATGCTGTCAAGACCAGAATTTGATTTCAAAATTTTAATATAGCCATGTGTAGTCTAATGGATTACCCCTGCATCTCCTTCTCTTTTTCGAGTGTGCTGTCTTCTCATGTGACTTTAAAATGGTTTCAACCAGTTGAGATCCATGGTAGAACTCTGTAAGGTACCTTACTGGGGAAGCTAGATAAAATCTTAATTGATACGCGCCTTATAATTACTTGTATTTATTTGGATGTCAAAGTTACACAATTAAAAATTTAGGCAAAATCACATACAAACACTCTAATTGATGACTGATTCTTCATACACAGGGGACCTGTGGCTACTTGTTAATAAATATATAGTAATGGCAAACTGTGCAAATGCAAATCTGATGAGTCTAATATGAGGGTCAGGGGGAAAACGATAAATAGCCCAAGTACCTAGAGATTGGTTCAAAAATGGCTCTGAGCACTATGGGACTTAACATCTGTGGTCATCAGTCCCCTAGAACTTAGAACTACTTAAACCTAACTAACCTAAGTACATCACACACATCCATGTCCGAGGGAGGTGTGAAATTGGTTTACATAAAACAGAATCATTGAAGGTAATACGTAGGTTTATTGAAGGTAATATTTAATACTAGACGATACTATGGAAGTCTAGCGAGCTGACCAATGGGAGGCTCGTGTAGCAGAGTTTGGGCTAGCGATCCCCATGCAGTATGAGACAAAGGCACTGTACTAGTGTTTCCGGAGCTCTGCTGAGGAGTTACTGTTTTCTGCTTTCGGTACCTCTCAGAGCTGGCTTGTAGAAGCCGTGTGCTGAGCTGAGGCCATTCTTGTGCTGCAAACTTCGAGGATTGCAGTGAGGTCGCAATAGGCTCGTGAAGCATGGCGTAATATTTTGCTTCCAATGCTTTCAGATCTATAGATGTTCCTTCAGTCATGTCCAGGTTTGTTGATCAAAAAATAAATCTTATTCGTGCTCGTGGCACAGTACTGATATTTCAGTTATCCATCTGTGGGGTTAGAATATGGCCTTCATTATGTTCCTGTTTATTTAATGTTTCTCAAAGTATGGTAGCGTTAATGGAGTTTTCTTTTATTCTGATTTCCGAAAATCGTGGACTTGTACCCCACGTGGTCCTTCATAGGATAAATGTAAATCTATTTTCTGTGACAGCTTATTGTTCCTTACTAGTTTTACTAGTTGCTTAGTAGATTTACTAAAGCCTCTTCGATCTGTTTTCCTCTCCCATTTATTTATGAAATCAGTACGATTTTTGAACTGCACATAAGTGGTCTCATACACACACTTAAGCCAGTATTTGATTCGGGGACGAATTATTCAATTCATTCTGCCTTCGGAAGAATTATTAGTGAAAACGGAATCAACCGATATCAGCAGAAATATTTTTAATTCCTTGCACGCACTCACAGTCTGTAACGTAAGTCAGCCTTGGAGACTTAATGTTGCTCCAGATTATGTTCAACATAACTTATATTTCATCTTCTTTGGACATAGGCATTAGGCTTTCAGCGTGAGGTTGTATATCTTCATAGCACGTCATCTGCCTTAAAGGAAGGTCACATTTATACTTCTAAGCCATGCTAGTACACCACCTGGCGTAATCACTATGATTCATTGAAATATTCGTTCAAGCCCCTTTCTCTTTCCTGCTGCATAATAAGAGCTTGTCTCACACTTGAATATTTCGTCTCAACTGTAGTCACCCAGCATTAATAATTGTTACTGGATCAAACTTTTGTATAAAAGGGTTATGTTTTCAGGACCTTTTACTGAACGCAAATATTTCATGTATTCAGTTCAGTTCAAAGGAAAAGGGTAAGAGGCTTTCAGTATATTTATTTATCACGATCACGAATTAGTTCTATTGGCTCACTATAAAGTTGCAGTCCTCCCCCCATGAACCATGGACCTTGCCGTTGGTGGGGAGGCTTGCGTGCCTCAGCGATACAGATAGCCGTACCGTAGGTGCAACCACAACGGAGGGGCATCTGTTGAGAGGCCTGACAAACGCTTGGTTCCTGAAGAGGGGCAGCAGCCTTTTCAGTAGTTGCAGGGGCAACAGTCTGGATGATTGCCTGATCTGGCCTTGTAACACTAACCAAAACAGCCTCTCTGTGCTGGTACTGCGAACGGTTGAAAGCAAGGGGAAACTATAGCCGTAATTTTCCCCGAGGGCATCCACCTTCACTGTATGGTTAATGATGATGGCGTGAATGTCAGATCCCTTAATCGGGCAGGCAGGTTAGAAAATTTAAAAAGGGAAATGGATAGGTTAAAGTTAGATATAGTGGGAATTAGTGAAGTTCGGTGGCAGAAGGAACAAGACTTTTGGTCAGGCGAATACAGGGTTATAAATACAAAGTCAAATAGGGGTAATGCAGCAGTAGGATTAATAATGAATAAAAAAATAGGAATGCGGGTAAGCTACTACAAACAGCATAGTGAACGCATTATTGTGGCCAAGATAGACACGAAACCCACGCCTACTACAGTAGTACAAGTTTATATGCCAACTAGCTCTGCAGATGACGAAGAAATTGAAGAAATGTATGACGAAATAAAAGAAATTATTCAGATAGTGAAGGGAGACGAAAATTTAATAGCCATGGGTGACTGGAATTCGGTAGTGGGAGAGAAGGAAACGTAGTAGGTGAATATGGATTGGGGCTAAGAAATGAAAGAGGAAACCGCCTGGAAGAATTTTGCACAGAGCACAACTTAATCATAGCTAACACTTGGTTCAAGAATCATAAAAGAAGGTTGTATGCATGGAAGAAGCCTGGAGATACTGACAGATTTCAGATAGATTATACACTCCTGGAAATGGAAAAAAGAACACATTGACACCGGTGTGTCAGACCCACCATACTTGCTCCGGACACTGCGAGAGGGCTGTACAAGCAATGATCACACGCACGGCACAGCGGACACACCAGGAACCGCGGTGTTGGCCGTCGAATGGCGCTAGCTGCGCAGCATTTGTGCACCGCCGCCGTCAGTGTCAGCCAGTTTGCCGTGGAATACGGAGCTCCATCGCAGTCTTTAACACTGGTAGCATGCCGCGACAGCGTGGACGTGAACCGTATGTGCAGTTGACGGACTTTGAGCGAGGGCGTATAGTGGGCATGTTGTCGCCAGTGGTCGGCGGAAGGTGCACGTGCCCGTCGACCTGGGACCGGACCGCAGCGACGCACGGATGCACGCCAAGACCGTAGGATCCTACGCAGTGCCGTAGGGGACCGCACCGCCACTTCCCAGCAAATTAGGGACACTGTTGCTCCTGGGGTATCGGCGAGGACCATTCGCAACCGTCTCCATGAAGCTGGGCTACGGTCCCGCACACCGTTAGGCCGTCTTCCGCTCACGCCCCAACATCGTGCAGCCCGCCTCCAGTGGTGTCGCGACAGGCGTGAATGGAGGGACGAATGTGTCGTCTTCAGCGATGAGAGTCGCTTCTGCCTTGGTGCCAATGATGGTCGTATGCGTGTTGCCGCCGTGCAGGTGAGCGCCACAATCAGGACTGCATACGACCGAGGCACACAGGGCCAACACCCGGCATCATTGTGTGGGGAGCGATCTCCTACACTGGCCGTACACCACTGGTGATCGTCGAGGGGACACTGAATAGTGCACGGTACATCCAAACCGTCATCGAAGCCATCGTTCTACCATTCCTAGACCGGCAAGGGAACTTGCTGTTCCAACAGGACAATGCACGTCCGCATGTATCCCGTGCCACCCAACGTGCTCTAGAAGGTGTAAGTCAACTACCCTGGCCAGCAAGATCTCCGGATCTGTCCCCCATTGAGCATGTTTGGGACTGGATGAAGCGTCGTCTCACGCGGTCTGCACGTCCAGCACGAACGCTGGTCCAACTGAGGCGCCAGGTGGAAATGGCATGGCAAGCCGTTCCACAGGACTACATCCAGCATCTCTACGATCGTCTCCATGGGAGAATAGCAGCCTGCATTGCTGCGAAAGGTGGATATACACTGTACTAGTGCCGACATTGTGCATGCTCTGTTGCCTGTGTCTACGTGCCTGTGGTTCTGTCAGTGTGATCATGTGATGTATCTGACCCCAGGAATGTGTCAATAAAGTTTCCCCTTCCTGGGACAATGAATTCACGGTGTTCTTATTTCAATTTCCAGGAGTGTATAATGGTAAGACAGAGATTTAAGAACCGGGTTTTAAATTGTAAGACATTTCCAGGGGCAGATGTGGACTCTGACCACAATCTATTGGTTATGAACTGTAGATTAAAACTGAAGAAACTGCAAAAATGTGGGAATTTAAGGAGATGGGACCTGGATAAACTGACTAAACCAGAGGTTGTACAGAGTTTCAGGGAGAGTGTAAGGGAACAAATGGCAGGAATGGGGGAAAGAAATACAGTAGAAGAAGAATCGGTAGCTTTGAAGGACGAAGTAGTGAAGGCAGCAGAGGATCAAGTAGGTAAAAAGTCGAGGGCTAGTAGAAATCCTTGGGTAACAGAAGAAATATTGAATTTAATTGATGAAAGGAGAAAATATAAAAATGCAGTAAATGAAGCAGGCAAAAAGGAATACAAACGTCTCAAAAATGAGATCGACAGGAAGTGCAAAATGGTTAAGCAGGGATAGCTAGAGGACAAATGTAAGGATGTAGAGGCTTATCTCGCTAGGGGTACTGCCTACAGGAAAATTAAAGAGACCTTTGGAGAAAAGAGAACCACTTGTATGAATATTAAGAGCTGAGATGGAAACCCAGTTCTAAGCAAAGAAGGGAAAGCAGAAAGGTGGAAGGAGTATATAGAGCGTCTATACAAGGGCGATGTTCTTGAGGACAATATTATGGAAATGGAAGAGGATGTAGATGAAGATAAAATGGGAGATAAGATACTGCGTGAAGAGTTTGACAGAGCACTGAAAGACCTGAGTCGAAACAAGGCCCCGGGATTAGACAACATTCCATTAGAACTACTGATGGCCTTGGGAGAGCCAGTCGTGACAAAACTCTACAATCTGGTAAGCAAGATGTATGAGACAGGCGAAATACCCTCAGACTTCAAGAAGAATATAATATTTCCAATCCCAAAGAAAGCAGGTGTTGACAGATGTGAAAATTACCGAACTATCAGTTTAATAAGTCACAGCTGCAAAATATTAACACGAAATCTTTACAGACGAATGGAAAAACTAGTAGAAGCCGACCTCGGGGAAGATCAGTTTGGATTCCGTAGAAATATGGGAAAACGTGAGGCAATACTGACCTTACGACTTATGTTAGAAGAAAGATTAAGGAAAGGCAAACCTACGTTTCTAGCATTTGTAGACTTAGAGAAAGCTTTTGACAATATTGACTGGAATACTCTCTTTCAAATTCTGAAGGTGGCAGGGGTAAAATACAGGAATAGAAAGGCTATTTACAATTTGTATAGAAACCAAATGGCAGTTATAAGAGTTGAGGGGCATGAAAGGGAAGCAGTGGTTGAGAAGAGAGTTAGACAGGGTTGTAGACTCTCCCCGATGTTATTCAGTCTGTATATTGAGCAAGCAGTAAAGGAAACTAAAGAAAAATTCGGAGAAGGTATTAAAATCCATGGAGAAGAAATAAAAACGTTGAGGTTCGCCGATGACATTGTAATTCTGTGAGAGACAGCAAAGGACTTGGAAGAGCAGTTGAACGAAATGGATAGTGTCTTGAAAGGAGGATATAAGATGAACATCAACAAAAGCAAAACGAGGATAATGGAATGTAGTCGAATTAAATCGGGTGATGCTGAGGGAATTAGATAAGGATATGAGAGACTTGAAGTAGTAAAGGAGTTTTGCTATTTGGGGAGCAAAATAACTGATGATGGTCGAAGTAGAGAGGATATAAAAAATAGACTGGCAATGGCAAGGAAAGCGTTTCTGAAGAAGAGAAATTTGTTAACATCGATTATAGATTTAAGTGTCAGGAAGTCGTTTCTGAAAATATTTGTATGGAGTGTAGCCATGTATGGAAGTGAAACATGGACGATAAATAGTTTAGACAAGAAGAGAATAGAAGCCTTCGAAATGTGGTGCTACAGAAGAATGCTGAAGATTAGATGGGTAGATCACATAACTAACGAAGAGGTGTTGAATAGGATTGGGGAGAAGAGAAGTTTGTGGCACAACTTGACTAGAAGTGTTGTAGGACATGTTCTGAGGCATCAAGGGATCACCAATTTAGTACTGGAGGGCAGCGTAGAGGGTAAAAATCGTAGAGGGAGACCAAGAGATGAATACACCAAGCAGATTCAGAAGGATGTAGGTTGCAGTAGGTACTGGGAGATGAAGCACCTTGCACAGGATAGAGTAGCATGGAGAGCTGCATCCAACCAGTCTCAGGACTGAAGACCACAACAACAACAACAAAGTTGCAGTATCCTAAACAATTTTTCTGCCTTCACGTGTAATTAATAAGATATGAATTTTTAAGTATTTAGCCACAAATTGTTTGTATTGACACCAGTTTAACATTTCCTGCATACTGTTAGTGTACTGTACTGGACAAAATTCTCCTTGCAACGTCTCGCAGTATTTCTGGTTGAGATATTACCAGAAATTATTTTTTACACGTTAATATGAATAGATCATTCCATGATTACAATGAGAACAAGATAGAAATATTTTACCATAATATTTATTCACAATATGAACTGATTGCATAATATGCCAGCAGCACACCAATTGCATAAGCCCTCAGATAATAGCACTGCTTCTTGAATACTTTTGTTTCATTTCATTAACGAAAGGTCATCTGCTTTGATCTTACTTTCGTCTACAAGCTACACTAGCCAGAGAAAGACACAGATTCAATCTTCTTCCTTCAGAAAGAAGCCAATGTCGATAAGAAAAGGAAGTATTAGCGAGATAAAAGTTTCAGATAAAATATTGGTTGGCGTCAGTTGCTAGCAGAAACTGAATTTAAAAAAATATTGAAAATATTTCGTTTGGGCATTTGGGCGGCAGACAGTGTTCTCGCGTCAACGGTGTTTACATATTCCACTACATATTCCACTTGTATAATAAGACCAGAATCATCATCGGTCTATAAATACAAAATTCTTGAATATCCCGGCAGATCAACTACGCCTCAAAATACTCTTCATAATATCATATGCTTAAAATATCGTTTTGGCCTTCTAAATCATTTACGAAATGTTATGTGGTATTCTTGCTACTCCCTCACTCTGTTGCAGCTGTTGCTATTTGAACCCGAAGGACTGCCATTTAATGCTGTAAGATTCCCCCTGTCTTGTGAACAGCAACTTGTGTATTTTTGCAAGTTCAAGATAATTATTCGTGGCCTGAAATATACCCCCAAATGAAAGAAACAGTTTCGAAGGATATGGCAAACTGAGGTCGTTAATGATAGCAAGGGACGTTTAAGCAAAAGCGTAACTAGAGGGGAAAATCATTTGAATTGTGCTGCCATACTGAACATCAAATATGAATTGTGAGCTCACAATAGACTCTGTAGCCTTCGAAAACGTGTGTTACTATCGGTTTCTCATCGTTGTTTAACAGCCTACAAAGCTTCGTTAACTGATCAGTGGTAATAAGTGCAAGCTGTTTGTCTCCGTTGCCTGAATGATAAGGAAACAAGCTTCCTCAGAAACTAATAAATAACATTCCATATAGAGTACATACAGGTATATCGCCTGCAGTAAGCTAAGTTGCGTATAAGTCACTTGACTTTTAGGCTCTCTATCGTTGAAATGGATTCCGGACTAAACGTGCTATGTAACAAGTGTTAAGACGAACTAAGACTCAAGTTCAGCACCCGAAATTCTTCTCCTGTAGCGCTTCCAGCCCTTGGCGAGGCTTGTCTTCTTCGACTATTTTTTCTCTTCTTATCGTCTTTTTGAAGCTCCTTTCCACACTCGGACTCCCATATTGGTGGGATCTGCACTTATATCATCAGTCAACTTTCTTCGAGGTCTCCCTTGCCGTCTAGTAGAATAGCTCATACCTTTCATTATTTTCTTTTATATTCTACTCTCCGTCATTCTCTCCATGTGTCCTAGCCATCGTATTCGTTGTAATTTGAAAATTTTGCTATACCTCTTCCTTATATCAACGCTTGAAGCTCGGTGTTACAGCGCATCCTTCAGCCTTCTTGCTCCCTTATTGGGCCATAAATTTTAAGTAATACTTTTCGCTCAAAACGTTTCTTCATCTTCTGTCAGTGTCCATACCCCCGGCCCAGATGTGAAATTGGTCGAACTAGAGAGTTATATATAAAAAGGCTGTTTCTAAAGAGTTGTAAATCTGCAAAGTATGTCTTGTTGCCAGCTTTTAGCCTTTCCCTTATAGCCTTGGACTACTGTTATCTTTTGATAATAGAGTTCCCAGATAATTATAAGAGAACACTCCAGTGAATCATTTCCTATTTATGTACTAGATCTTCTTCTGGCGTCAGAGTGCGACAATAGCATATATTTTGTTTCATTTTCATTCACTATGGGGTAGGTTTTTAATGCATCTGTTTCTAGTGCAAGGTATGTTTCTTTGTGTTTGCATTTCTTCCTCTATTGCATTGTCATCAGCATACGCAAATATGTGGCTAGTTTTCATAAATATGCTGCCTCTTTTACTAATTTTGTTTACTACGTTTTGAAGGGTTATATTTAGTAAGACTGTGACCTTGCTTCACTTCTTTATGAAAGACGAAGCTTTCACGTGTCCTACTGAATATTTTTACTGTTGCTCTTGTCTCTACCACTGTAATTCTGATAAGATTTATTAGTTCAGTACATAGACCAAACTGTCTCAATATTCTGTATAATTATTGTCGATTTACTCTGTCAAAAGCTTGTTTGAATCGACGAAGAGAAAGTGCAGATCTGTATTCTGTTTTTTCATCATTTGACTAATCACAACTATTTGGTCAGCTGTTTCTCTGTCTTATCGAAAACCACACTGAAATTACCCGAGTATGGCTTCTGTACACTTCTGTATCCTTTCCTTTAGTGTACTTCTGAAGATCTTACAAGCCATGTTTAGAAGTGATATACCTCTGCAGTTTTCACATGCCGTTCCATCTCCTTTCTTATAAACTAAGGCTATAATTCCAGCTTTTCAATTAGCCGGCATGTTTTCTGATTCCCCTATGTCTTGCATTGCTGCCTCTCATTTCCTTATTACAGCGACATTACCACATTTCACTAATTCAGAGATTATTCCTTCTTCACCGGGGTTCGATTATTTTTCATCCACATTACAAACTCGATAATCCTATAAGGCTCATTTGAAAATGCGGCTGAACAAAATGCGCGCAGCAAATGAATCTCGTCATATCACCTCAATGTGTGCTGTTCAATAGCTCCCATATTACGCACTAGAGACAAGTCTGAATAGTTACTCGTACTTGATGTGGTGTGCCGTCATCGATGGCCGGAAAAGAGTTAGCGCACCGGTTCCTCCGAACCAAGACCACCCAAACAGAAGAGCAGAAGAAGTGTGAATAAGAGTGTTTTCGCGCTTTGTGTGCAGTGAGCCACGTGAGCGGAACAGACGAAAACTACCGCCTTGTGTTCCGATTGACTCACAAAGGTTCAGATACTACAGTGTTTCAGAAGAGGTCACCGCTTTCTCACACTAGGAATATGCACTGCTTGCGCATTCACCAGTCGACAGTGTGACTAGCCAAGTGCTAAACACAGTGCGTATTGCATTTGCATCTACGTACGTAATCCACAAGCCACCGTATGGCGCTTGGTGGAGCACTAATATTATTCATTTCCTTTCCTGTTCCACTTGCAAACAGAGGGACCAAAAATATATGTCTACATGCTCCCATACGAGTCGTAATTTCTCGTATCTTATCTTCGTGGTCCTTACGCGGAATGTACGTTGGCGGCAGTAGAATCGTCTTGCATTTAGTTTCAAATGCCGGCTATCTTAATGTTCTCAACAGTTTCCTCACTGTTGGGCCCGCAATTTTCTGAAGATCATAATATGACATCTCCTCTATGATTTTGAAAAAAAAATAGCGGAAAATTGTTTATTTCTTGTTGATTACATAAGATCACAGTAAGCTATTTTCGGCACATAAGCCATCATCAAATGTTCCTCCTGACAATACATTTACATATCAATTTATTCTACGTCTATGTAATGATACTATGAGATTTTATCTTATATTATACTTACGTCTAGATGGATTGACGTCCATAAATAATCTTGGAACGTTATTTCTTTTATGTACTTTGTTGTTAGCAAAGGTCACGTATTTTCTTGCTATACAAGAATAACAGTGAATTATCGTGTTACTTTTTGACAGTTAAAAAATTTGAAATTTCCAGATAACCTACAAATACAGACATCATCATCAATAAAAATTCATGCCTCCCCATGTCGTGTAAATATGAGTACTTTAAATCGATGATCAACAGAATCATAAATTTACTGCTGGAAGATCGAGCAACTAAAAATGAAAATACACCACTACAACATAAGCCCGCATCTCGTGGTCGTGCGGTAGCGTTCTCGCTTCCCACGCCC
Organism: Schistocerca nitens; assembly: GCF_023898315.1. Taxonomy (NCBI): domain Eukaryota; kingdom Metazoa; phylum Arthropoda; class Insecta; order Orthoptera; family Acrididae; genus Schistocerca; species Schistocerca nitens. Next base: position 282,372,908 of record NC_064617.1, read on the forward strand.
GGGTTCCCGGGTTCGATTCCCGGCGGGGTCAGGGATTTTCTCTGCCTCGTGATGGCTGGGTGTTGTGTGCTGTCCTTAGGTTAGTTAGGTTTAAGTAGTTCTAAGTTCTAGGGGACTGATGACCATAGATGTTAAGTCCCATAGTGCTCAGAGCCAGATACCAGATACCACTACAACATAGAGGACAAAAAATAATTTCGACCCAGACGTAGAACTCAAAATCCACAAAGACCATACTAAACTTAAGGCACATAACATGTATAAAGCCATAACATATAAAATAAAAACCAAACACATATAGGCAGCATATCATAAAAAATAAAATACTCGTAAAACTAACATTATGCGCTACCAGTAACTTACAAACTAAGCTGGTATCACGGAAAAACGATGTTGCTATATTTTACAATCCAAGTGTATAGAAAAATCCTCCGTCGACTGCAATAGTTTTTACATCGAACAAACAGGACGGAAATTTGTATCAGATTAAAGAACACAGGAGAGATGGCGAAATCAACCAATGAAGTTTTTATCTGCACTTAAAAATAACAATCATAGAGCGCACACAATTGAAAAGTCTACATGCCACACCAAAAGGTCAGACATTTTGAAAGAACTAGAAATTTATGACACACACATAGCTAACCGAATCCTAAGCGAACAGACGGACCTCAGACACAAAAATATTATCTCGGAATCTCAATTGCCATAATAGAAAAAGAAAAGGGATGAAGAGAATATCACAAACACAAAAACATATTATAAACACAACAGGCAAAATTAAGGACACACATCTACACAATGGCAATCTTTGGCAAAAAAGTAAAATCTAGGTTACGAACGATGTAATTAATTTGTATACATAAAGTAGCATTGGAACGTTCTGTCATTTTACAACTGTCAAAAAATAGCAGGAAATTTGTATAGAAATTAAATACGTGGCTCACGTTACCAGTATAGTTCATAAAGGAACTTAGGTTCTAAAAGTTTAATTGGCGTCCCTCCGTCTAGAATTAAGTATAACATATCACAAAATCGCACAGTACTATTACTTCACTAAAACGATCTATAATTTTATAACTGTCAAAAAATACGAAATTTCGCTATTATTAGATACATGACCTATGTTTAAAACATAGCACATAAAAGAGGATCAATCATGGACGTCACATCGAATAGATTTGCGTATAAGCTAAAACCCCATAGTACTATTACATAGGCGTAGAATACAATGATGTACACTGAAGAGCCAAAGAATCTGGTACAGCTGCCCAATATCGTGCAGAACCACCGCGAGTACGTAGAAGTGCCGCAACACGACGTGGCATGGACGCGATGGCATCGACGCGACTAATGTCTGAAGTATTGCTAGAGGGAATCGACACCATAATCCTGTAGGGCTGTCCATAAATCTATAAGAGTACGATAGGGTGGAGATCTCTTCTGAACAGAATTATGCAAGGCATCCCAGATATGATCAGTAATGTTCATGTCTGGGAAGTCTGGGGGTCGCATTGTCCTGCTGAAATTGCCCAAGTCCGTCGGAATGCGCAGTAGACATGAATGGATGCAGGTGATCATAGAGGATGCTTACGTACGTGTCACCTGTCAGAGTCGTATCTAGACGTATCAGGGGTCCCATATCACTCCAACTGCACACGCCCCACTCAATTAGAGAGCCTCCACCAGCTTGAACAGTCCTCTGCTGACATGCTGGGTCCATGGATTCATGTGGTTCTCTCCATACTAGTACACGTTCATCCGCTCGATACAATTTGAAACGAGACTCATCAACTTGTTTCCAGTCACCAGCAGTCCAGTGTCGGTGTTGATTGTCCCAGGCGAGGCGTAAAGCTTCGTGTCGTGCTGTCATCAAGGGTACACGAGTGAGCCTTCGCCTCCGAAAGCCCATATCGATGATGTTTCGTTGAATGTTTCGCACGCAGATACTTCTTGATGGCCCAGCACTGAACTCTGCAGCAATTCGCGGAAGGGTTGCACTTCTCTCACGTTGAACGATTCTCTTCAGTCGTCGTTGGTCCCGCATTTGCATGATCTTTTTCCGACCGCAGTGATGTCGGAGATGTGATGTTTTACCGCATTCCTGATATTCACGGTACATTCGTGAATGGTCATACGGGAAAATCCTAACTTTACCGCTTCTTCGGAGATGCTGTGTCTCATCGCTCGTGCGCCGACTATAATACCACGTTCAAACTCACTTAAATCTTGATAACCTGCCATTGTAGCAGCAGTAACCAATCTAACAACAGCGCCAGGCAGTTGTTGTCTTATGTACAAGGCGTTGCCGACCGCAGCGCCCTATTCTGCCTGTATATATATCCCTGTATCTGAATACGCATGCTATTACCAGTTTCTTTGGCGCTACTGTGTATAAATGAGCGTCAATAGGAACGCTTGCCAAAGGCACATATGCCAAAACTAGCTTGTCGTGATCGTATGTAATCAACAATAAATAATTTGTAGTTGATTTTGTCAAAAGTATGAAAAAGTTTCTCCGTAGCGTTTCTCGAAAAGTATGTTAGCTTCCCTCCAGGGGCTACCGTCTGAGATCACGAATCATCTCTGCGATAATCGCGTGCTGATCGAACCTAGCGATAACAGATTTAGCAGCATGGCTCTGATTTGCTTCGATGTGTTCTATTATTCCGACCTGGTCGGGAAACCAAGAAATTGAGCAGTACTCCTGAATGGGTCGCATTAGTGTTCCATTTGTCTTCTTTATAGATGAACTACTCTTTCCTAAAATTCTCCCGATAAAGCGAAAACGACTATTCTCCTTCCTGACAGTCGTCCTTACGCGCTGGTTCTAATTCATATCGCTTTGCAGCGCTACGACCAGATATCTAATGGACGTGCCTGTGACACGCAGGACACCACTACTCCGGTATTTGAAGAGTACGGGATTGTTTTTCTTACTCATCTGCATTAACTTACATTTTCCTGCATTTAGGGCAAGCTGCCGGCAGTAAGAAGGTGCTCGTTGTCAAGTGGCCACCAACATTATGTGATCAAAAGTATCCGGACACCCCCTAAAACATACGTTTTTCATGTTAGGTGGATTGTGTTGCCACCTACTGCCAGGTACTCCATACCAACGACCTTATTAGACATCGAGAGAGAGCAGAGTGGCCAGGCGGAGTGGCCGGGCTGTTCCAGGCGCTACAATCTGGAACCGCGCGACCGCTACTGTCGCAGGTTCGAATCCTGCCTCGGAGCCGGCCGCGGTGGTCTCGCGGTTCTAGGCGCGCAGTCCGGAACCGTGCGACTGCTACGGTCGCAGGTTCGAATCCTGCCTCGGGCATGGATGTGTGTGATGTGATTAGGTTAGTTAGGTTTAAGTAGTTCTAAGTTCTAGGGGACTGATGACCACAGCAGTTGAGTCCCATAGTGCTCAGAGCCATTTGAGCCTGCCTCGGACATGAATGTGTGTGATGTCCTTAGGTTAGTTAGGTTTAAGTAGTTCTAAGTGCTCAGGGCCATTTGAACCATTTGAGCAGAGTGGAGCGCTGCGCAGAACTCACGGACTTCGAACTTGGTCAGGTGATTGGGTGTCACTTGTGTCATACGTGTGTACTTGAGATTTCCACCCTCCTAAACATTCCTAGATCCGCTGTTTCCGATGTGATAGTGAAGTGGAAACGTGAAGGGGCACGTACAAAAGCCTAGAGGCCGACCTCGTCTGTTGGTTGACAGGAACCGGCGACAGTTGAAGAGGGTCGTAATGTGTAATAGGCAGACATCTATCCAGACCATCACACAGGAATTCCAGACTACATCAGGACCCGCTGCAAGTACTATGACAGTTAGGCGGGAGGTGAGAAAACTTGGATTTCAGGATTGAGCGGTTGCTCTTAACCCAGACATCACGTCGGTAAATGACAAACGACGCCTCGCTTGGTGTAAGGAGCGTAAATATTGGACGATTGAACAGTGGATAAACGTTGTGTGTGGAGTGACGAATCACGGTACACAATGTGGCGATCCGATGGCAGGGTGTGAGTATAGCAAATGCCCGGTTAACGTCATCTGGCAGCGTCTGTGGTGCCTACAGTAAAATTCGGAGGCGGTGGCGTCATGGTGTGGTCGTGTTTTTCAAGGAGGGGGTTTGCACCCCTTCTATTTTGCGTGGCACTATCACAGCACAGGCCTACATTGATGTTTTAAGCACCATCTTTCTTCCCACTGTTGAAGAGCGATGGCGATTACATCTTTCAACACGATCGAGCACCAGTTAGTAATGCACAGCCTGTGGTGGAGTGGTTACACGACAGTAACATCCGTGTAATGGACTGGCCTCACAGACTCCTGACCCGAATCCTATAGAACACTTTTGGGATGTTTTGGAACGCCGATTTCGTGCAAGGCCTCACCGACCGACATCGTTACCTCTCCTCAGGGCAGCACTCCATGAACAATGGGCTGCCATTCCCCAAGAAACCTTCCAGCTCCTGATTGTCCGTATGCCTGCGAGAGTGGAAACTGTCATCAAGACTGAGGGTGGGCCAACACCATACTGAATTCCAGCATCACCGATGGAGGGCTCCACGAACTTGTAAGTCATTTTCAAGCAGGTGTCCGGTTACTTTTGATCACATAGTGTATCATTGTGAAATCCAGGATATTTTACTGATTCTTCCTATTTACAATCTAGGATCAAAGAAAATGCACGTACCTCTTCTGTAACTTGTCTTCGTTGTTTTTTACTCATCTTTCCCTTGTATGTTTTACACGCTAGTAAAACTGCGGTTAACAGTGACGGCTCCTTCTCGGCGGCTGGACGCTCTCTCAGGGAGTCAGACAATGTATTACAGCACCTCACAAGTGACGGTAATAGACCGTCGCCAACGTGCAGCCTACGTATCGCCGCTCGTAGCGCAGAACGCGGCGATCACAATACCGCTAGTGCACTGACGACCGATAAATCAACAAGACAAGGTCGCCAGTTTTTAAGACCCTCTCTCCTGTTGTAAATGAGGGGGGACTGTTCCCGTGTGGGGGGCGTACTGACGTAACTGCAGACTTCCGCAAGTTGCGACGGCATACGGTAAAGGACAGCAGATTCTCAAGACGCCGGCGCGGCCGTATCCTGTTGGTTAGCGCGCGTTACTAACCAGGCGTCATTAGCGTGAAGGAAAAAAAAAAAGGTTACTGAGCCAGCGAAAGTGCGTCGCTGTTAGCAAATGTGTACCACAGCGAAGGTTGCCCCTGTCGATATGTTCCACATCACATCCGCGACGTGCAGCTAGAAACGGGTACAAAGGCTTTGTTGTTTTTCACTTCGGAAACATCCGGCTTAGTAACAAGACACCGGAGCAGTTCCGCGTCTCTATTGCCTCTAACAGTTATCTGATTTCTGGGAAACGCGATACTACTCGAAAATGAATAGATGGTCGTCAAATGAATGAAACTGCACATATGTCAATATGTCGCACATGCAGAGAATTTCAGGACGAACGGAAAATATTTCATGAGATGGTGGAGTAGATCATAATGGTTTAAAGTCATCTGAGTACATGAATATGGGGTGGATGGAGATAAAATCAGTATTTATGAAAGATGTATCTAATCTAGATGGCGTTCGGAAATTCTCGTTACAAACTTCTAGGACTTGTGGAGGGGAGTAAGCAGATAATAATCTGAATTGGGGGCAACGGTCTTGCCGCAGTGGATACACCGGTTCCCGTCAGATCACCGAAGTTAAGCGCTGTCGGGGGTGGCCGGCATTTGGATGGGTGACCATCCGGACCGCCATGCGCTGTTGCCATTTTTCGGGGTGCACTCAGCCTCGTGATGCTGACCGAATAGTAGCGGCTCCGGTCACAGCAAACCGTCGTAACGACCGGGAGAGCGGTGTGCTGACCACACGCCCCTCCTATCCGCATCCTTATCTAGGTATGACACCGCGGTCGGATGGTCCCGATGGGCCACTTGTGGCCTGAAGACGGAGTGCTTTTTTTAATCTGAATTGGAACCCATGTCCAGAAGCATACCGTTTTCATGCTACAACCATTCCAAAGCATGGGAACACGACCACCTTTACAAGTAACTGACTAAGCGTGAGCCAGTAAATCACTTGTTTTACAGGTCCGCGCACTGATAGCCAAAGAAATTGCTCGGGTTCTCTTCATCGTGATGCAATACGGCCTCTTCGAGTTCTGGTGTGCGGCGTCTGCTTGAAGCACCACATTCATGCCTTCTGACGGTGAAGCTACCCTTTTCGAAGACGTTGTGTAATTGTGGTGAGAGGGGTACGCGATGGACTCGGACGTTGTGGAGAACGATCTTGATGAAGGCGACGAGCAGCTCTCCTATTGCCGTGAGTTTCGCCATTTAGAAGGATCATGTCGGTGTATTCTGAAAACGTGTATTCAGCCATTTTGATCTAACATTCAAAGACACGTGAATGACGCCCGAACGAGTTCACAGAGGTAGGATTGATGTCAAATGTCACCAGCCGATCCTATGAGATCACCCCTGCCCCAACCCCTTCCCATCTCCCGCCCATGATTACCCTGTTGCGTACCCACCCAACAAACTGGATTTGAAACGGCTGTGGCACGGAAACGCCACGTTTCCTGACATAATTCCTGTTCATATTATTACGTACTCACTTACCGCTACGTCCTACAAGTTTGAAACGGAAATTTCAGAATATCGTGTTTACTAGGAGAAGTCTTTGAGGGGCGACTAACAGGAATGTTAAGGTAATTTATTGATGTAAAAAAAATATTAATCACAATTTGCTTTCTTCTTCCATGAATTCCAGAAGTCACTACTCTGCGGTGACTAAGTTCAGTCCGTGCGTCTTGACTTCACTGCAGTCCCGCTTGGTTGAACACCTCGCTGTTGCCCACTGATATTCAATGTTCTGCTTACACTCACGACCCGCTAATAATAGTGCGTGCTTTGACCGCAAAAATACCAGAAAATTAGCTACATCTTATAAATATTTATCATACAGTGGTCATAATAGCTGTTGCATACTGCATTATTGTCAGTACTGCAAATAATGGTTCAAATGGCTGTAAGCACTATGGGACTTAACTGCTGAGGTCATTAGTCCCCTAGAACTTAGAACTACTACTTAAACCTAACTAACCTAAGGACATCACACACATCCATGCCCGAGGCAGGATTCGAACCTGCGACCGTAGCGGTCCCGCGGTTCCAGACTGCAGCGCCAGAACCGCGCGGCCACTTCGGCCGGCACTGCAAATAATACGCCGGCCACTGTGGCCGAGGGGTTCTAGACGCTTCAGTTGGAAACCGCGCTGCTGCTACGGTCGGAGGTTCGAATCCTGCTTCGGGCATGGATGGATGTGTGTGATATCCTTAGGTTAGTTAGGATTCTAATTCTAGGAGACTGATGACCTCAGATGTTAAGTCCCATAGTGCTTACAGCCATTTGAACAAATTTTGCAAATAATACGAAACGAAACTGATTTTTTTCTGTCAGGTCCAACCATAAGAAAAAACCACAAACAAACAAACAAAAACAAAACCTTACAGAAGATTCCACTGCAAATACTACAGTTTCTGCCCATTGTTATGTTGCATAGCACTTCGTTTAGCCGGCCGCGGTGGTCGAGCGGTTCTAGGCGGTTCACTACGGAACCGCGCATCTGATACTGTCGCAGGTTCGAATCCTGCCTCGGGCATGGATGTGTGTGATGTCCTTAGGTTAGTTACGTTTAAGTAGTTCTAAGTTCTAGGGGACTGATGATCTCAGATGTTAAGTCCCATAGTGTTCAGAGCCATTTGAACCATTTTGAACTTCGTTTATGAAGTAACTGGCTCTCTTTGTAATTTTTAGACACTTTTGGAAACGATTAGGGAAATTCCTTACGAAATTGATCGTGGAGGGGTTCGTGTCGTATGGTCACGAAACCTCCTTTTGTGGAGTAGGCAGCAGTGGGACGCAACGCTCTTTTCTGATGAGACACGTATCGGTCTCCACCTTGAAAACACTGATATTCATGTTTGGAGGCAACGGGGACAGAGTTTACAGCCTAACTGAATCGTAGGCTGCCATCCATATCAAGATGGTTTAGTACTGTTTTTGGGTGGCATCATGTATGGCCGCACAACCGCATTTTTGCCAATTCATGGGAGGATGACTGCTATGAAGAACCGGAACGACATCCTACAGGTGTTTTGGTCCTTTTGGTGAACATACTGGAATGAGAATCATGCTAATGGACGACAATTCACGTCCCCATTGTCACAATCTTGTGAACACCTTCCTAGTGTAAGTAGACTGTTTAGGTTCTTATATTGGTAACGACACCGCCACCTAGCGCTCTGTATGAAAATCACTGGCTGTGCTGTGTGCAGTCTGTGGCTGGGTGGCATAGTTGGAATTTGCTATTGTAGTGTTGGGCAGTTGGCTGTTAATAGCGCGTAGCGTTGCGCAGTTGGAGGTGAGCCGCCAGCAGTGGTGGATGTGGGGAGTGAGATGGCGGAGTTTTGAGAGCGGATGATCTGGACAGAGACAGTAAATTTGTAATATTGGATATCATGGACTGATATAGATATTATGACTTTTGAACACTATTAAGGTAAATACATCGTTTGTTCTCTATCAAAATCTTTCATTTGCTAACTATGCCTATCAGTAGTTAGTGCCTTCAGTCGTTTGAATCTTTTATTTAGCTGGCAGTATTGGCGCTCGCTGTATTGCAGTAGTTTTAGTAACGAAGATTTTTGTGAGGTAAGGGATTTGTGAAAGGTATAGGTTATTGTTAGTCAGGGCCATTCTTTTGTAGGGGTTATTAAAAGTCAGATTGCGTTGCGCTAAAAATATTGTGTGTCAGTTTACTGTTGATCAGAATAGGGAAAGAGCGAAATGTCTGAGTACGTTTAGTTCTGCTCAGCTGTTTGAAAATCAAATAATGTAAGAGGTTTATCGGCACAGCAATTCATTAGTTTTTCTAAGGGGACGTTGCAACGCCCACATTGTCACAATCTTGTGAACACCTTCCTAGTGAGCACAGAATCAGTCGGATGGAATGGTCTACTTATTATCCAGATATCAACTGCATTGAGAACGAATGGGTCTTTTTAACACGAGCTGTCTGCATTCGTCTGTTCCAACAGAAACCTTACAGGGCATCACAGAGGCTGCTGTTGAGGAATGGAACAATACCCCACAGGATTATCTGGGCAGTTTGGTAAGGACTTGAACACAGGTAACCAGTACGTAATTAAGTACTGCAAGAGCAGCCATTACTAGCAATTTGACTGACTCGCAATTAAGACTACACACTCTGCTATACAATACAACATACTTCAGACAGCATAACAGACTTTAGCACAGTCGCGCTCATAGAATTTGCCAGGAATTGGGCTTTAAATAAACATGTATTACTCCAGCTCTATGCAGTTGGAGCAATTTCCACCGTAAGTTAGAACCAATAAATTACGTAACAGGCACAGGTAGTACTTGTAAGCAAAACGGTACCTACAGGTCGGGGAACTCCCCCACACAAAACGCGACAGCACGTTTGAGGTACCACAGCCCAAAGCAGAAGTCGTAAAGGACCACCCAACAGTTAATCGTACCAGAACGATCATGGTTGAGAAAACAGCTTCCCCAGCAGAATTAACACAGCTGAAGGTGGCAGCGGCAAATAGACGGTACGGTGGTAGGATGCAGGCGGTTGTATTCAGGCCTCTGCACGGCTGCACTGTCCTTCAGCCGTAGCAAAGGCCCCAGTTCCGCTATTAGCGTGAACTCTCACGCCATGTCGTCCACTCACTAGCGGTGCTTCCGTACTCGGCCAAAACAAACTCCGGGCTCGCATGGCCCACCACCAACCACAGCACGACCAGTACTGCAATGACGAAGACTGACAGGCTCAATGCCATTTCTCGGTAAACAGCGTAACTTCCACGGCGTCTCGCAGCTGCGTCCTCTCCCCATCGAATCGTTCCGCGCACGCCTAAATAGGCGACGGTGGGCAATCGCCTTGCGGCAAAGAGCGGGGGCAAGAGAGAGCCGACACAGTAAACACTCCAGAGATAAGTTACGGCTCACATATATATCTCTACAGTATAAAATTGCCGCGCGGGATTAGCAGAGCAGTCGGAGGCGCTGCAGTCATGGACTGTGCGGCTGGTCCCGGCGGAGGTTCGAGTCCTCCCTCGGGCATGGGTGTGTGTGTTTGTCCTTAGGATAATTTAGGTTAAGTAGTGTGTAAGCTTAGGGACTGATGACCTTAGCAGTTAAGTCCCATAAGATTTGACACACACATTTGAACATTTTTAGTATAAAATTGTTTTTCCACTAAACAATCCTGTGGATGAGATTTTTCACTCTTCAGCGGAGTGTGCGCAGAATGAAACTTCCTGGGAGATCAAAACTGTGTGCCGGACCGAGATTCGAACTCGGGTCCTTTACCTTTCGCGGGCAAGTGCTCTACCATCTGAGCTACCCAAGCACGACTCACGTCCCATGCTCACAGCTTTACTTCTGCCAGTATCTCGTCTCCTACCTACCAAACTTTACGGAAGCTTACTCTGTTGTCCTTGGGGTGGGAAACAGTCCCTAAAGGCAGAAGAATTATCAATGATCAACGGCGTAAGGATGCAGAAGGCAATGAAACCACTGCACTAGAGACACATAACGTGGATCCACAGGACATGTGGGCTGTAATTGAAAAAAAGTGTCATGATGATATCTCCATTGGAAAAAGATACCGAAATAGCACCCATGCGGATGTCGGGGAGCATACTGCCAAGACGGAGGTGACGATGAGAAAAGTATTGAATAACCAACGAAAGGATTACGTTCTACGAGTCGTGGCGTGGAATGTCAGTGGCTCGAACGTGGTAGGGAAGCTAGAAAATCCGGAATGGGAAATGCAAAGGCTCAATCTAGATTTAGTAGGGTTCAGTGAAGTGAAATGGAAAGAAGACAAGGATTTCTGCTCAGAAGAGTATAGGATAATATCAACAGCAGGTAGCCGGACGAAGTGGCCGTGCGGTTAAAGGCGCTGCAGTCTGGAACCGCAAGGCCGCTACGGTCGCAGGTTCGAATCCTGCCTCGAGCATGGATGTTTGTGATGTCCTTAGGTTAGTTAGGTTGAACTAGTTCTAAGTTCTAGGGGACTAATAACCTCAGCAGTTGAGTCCCATAGTGCTCAGAGCCATTTGAACCATTTTTTCAACAGCAGCAGAAAATGCTATAACGGGAGTAGGATTCGTTATGAACAGGAAGGTAGGGCAGAGGGTGTGTTACTGTGAACAGTTCAATGATAGGTTGCTGTTATCAGAGTCGACAGCAAACTGACACCGACAGCAATAGTCATGTATTCATGTCGACGTTGCAAGCTGAAGATGAAGAAATAGAGAAAGTATATGTGGATACTGAACGGGTGATACAGTATGTTAAGGGAGATGAAAATCTAGTAGCACGGGGGACTGGAATGCAGATGTAGGAGAAGGAACAGAAGAAAAGGTTACAGGTGAATGTGGGCTTGGGACAAGGAGTGAGAGACGAGAAAGACTAATTGAGTTCTGTAATAAATTTCAGCTAGTAATAGCGAATACTCTGTTCAACAATCACAAGAGGTGAAGGTATAGTTGGAAAAGGCCAGGTGATAAGGGAAGATTTCAGTTAGATTACGTCATGGTCAGGCAGAGACTCCGAGATACTCCTTTGTAAGACGTACCCAGGAGCAGATACAGGTTCAGATCAAAATGTGGTAGTGATGAAGAAAAGGCTGAAGAGATTACTCAGGAAGAATCAATACGCAAAGACCAAGAACTGAAGTAAGGTCATGAGCAAGGCTACCTGCAGTACTCCGTGGCCGTCTGCGGGCACTGATGGTGAGATATCGGCCTTCTTGTGGTGTTGTACACTGTGGACGTCCCGTACTGTAGCACCTGGACACGTTTCCTGTCTGCTGGAATCGTTCCCAGATCACACTTTCTGGCACACGTAGGGTCCGTGCAACGGCCTGCTGTGTTTGTCCAGCCTCCAGTCGCCCTAGTATTCTATCCCTCATAAGGTCATCAATATATGTTCTTTGAGCCATTTTCAACACACACTCACCATTAGGACATCTGAAAACGTCTGCACACTTATTCGCTGCACCGTACTCTGACATGCACCGACAAACCTCTGCGTAAGTGGACTGCTGCCAGCGCCACCGTGAGACGGCCGCAGGTCAAATGCGCCGCATGGTCATTCCCCGAGGCGATTTAAACCCGCAAACCGCCCACCAGAGCGTTGTTTTACCACGTATCAGCATTATCCTTAATTTATGAGCATGAGTGTACCATCCGCCACGATCACGCAAGACAGTCTTTCGTCCGTTTTATGACTTGGCGGATGATGATCTCCGCTTTCCCTGTGTACGGCATAAATCTCCTATACCCTGCCTCTAGAAGCACCAAACGCTTCGGCTTCCTTGGGTACTGCCGGCCGCAGTGGCCGAGCGATTCTAGGCCCTTCAGTCCAGAACCGCGCAACTGCTACGGTCGCTGGTTCGAATCCTGCCTCGGGTATGGATGTGTGTGATGTCGTTAGGTTAGCTGGGTTTAAGTAGTTCTAAGTTCTAGGGGACTAATGACCACAGATGTTAACCCCCATAGTGTTCAGAGCCATTTGAACCTTGGGTACTGAAGTACACACCATACGAGACCCAAAATTCGCCCAAATTGGAATTCGCTAAACTCCGAAATAATGCACTCACAACTGCACAGAACATTATTCCGACCACGTGTGACACTTACAAGGTATTGAGGACATTGCCGCTCTTTGTCAAATACAACAGTGCAACCTGCTGGCTTGGCTAGCATCTGCGTTTATGTCCAAGCATGCTTTTCTCACAGTGTTTCCATATTTCTGTTTGCAAGACGCCACTCGGCTATGGCTGAACATAAACAATGTCTTTGATCTACAGCGAATGAACCTGTTAGAAATGCATGTCGCCTCCCTGTGACTCAGACGTTTTTAATTAACTGCACGCACAGGAAACAGAAAGGGTAGGGGTGACCCTGACAAACGACCCGTGGATGTGTCTCTTGCTGAAATTAATGGTCATAATAGTGATGAAAGGGTTCATATCTAAATACTGAAGTGAAGGACAGGTAACTTAGACCATCGTTTATTACAAAATATTCCACAGGAGGAACAGCAAATGCCAAACAAATTTTATAGTTAACTCACACACGGGAGATCAATACAAATTGTAACATGAAATCCGAATAATTAAACAACTGCCAGAATCTGAGCATCAAAGTCTGTCGGGAAGGGAAGAACGTATTATGGTAATTAAATCACGAGGCCCTCAAGGAAATTAACTACACGGTCTGCATCGGACATAATGATTGCGTCGTTATGGTAGGAAAACACACGCAGGAACACAAATAACTGAATTATGGTCAAACTGTCGACTGCCAGAGCATGATTTGAAGTGTTATCCTCCTGTGGTTTCACTGAAAACTCATCTACTCCTAACATCTCTCCTCACTTTGTTTCCAGAACTTACCAAGGGACAAGCTGCGAGTTAAACAACTACAGACCCCATATGTGCAGCATTAGCTTCCCCTGGATTGCAGAGGGGTTGAGTTTCTTGCCTCGGCCCCTGTCCAACCACAGAGAACTGCCACGGCTCGGTCCTAAACAAGAGTACCACTCTCCTTTGCGTCCTAATTCAGAATATTGGTTTGTGTCCCGATGGAGAAAAGAAAACGACGCCCCTCTAAGCTTTCTGCGGAAAGACCTCCAAAAATTACTGACTGACCCATCAAGCAGAATCTTACAAGTGAAAGGTCACCATATATTGTCGCCCAAATTGTAGTCATACAGAGAACACTTAATAGAGCAACAAAATCTGCTTTCACCATAAAAATTGTAGCTGCTATTGACTATTAAAACACGAGATATCATGAGTCAAAATTACGACGAGACTACTATAGATACGATTGATTTATTACACAAATGTATTATTTGAGACAAATAGTCAGTAATACGACATGAAACACGCTATAACAGAGTTTACGTGGTTGACTGAACTATCGGAGGCAACCCGCCAGGTTAGCCGAGAGCTCTAATGCGCAGCTTCCTGGTCTGGGTAGGCGCGCCGGCTCCGGATCATTGACGACTAGGGCCGGTGTGCCGGCCAGCCTGGATGTGGTTTTTAGGCGTTTTTCCACATCCCACTAGGTGAATACCAGGCTGGTCGCCACGTCTCGGCTCAGTTACACGACTTGCAGACATCTGCACACGTTCACACTAATCCGTGGATTACACTCGACGCAGACAGCTGGGGTACACTACTTCTATCCTGGGGGATGCAGGGTGGTGGCAGGAAGAGCATCCAGCCACCGCTTAACATTAACATTGCCAAATCCGTACCTAACCACGCCGACCCTGCGCAACCGCGGGATAAAGGGACAAGTGAAAGAAAGAAAGAAAGAATAGAAAGAAAGAAAGACTGCACTATCGGAGGCAAGAAAAAACGCGAATCTGGTTAAGTTGGAGAGTCGTCCCGCTCAGAACTGGAAATACACCAACGATTGAAGGCGTATGAAGTGGTCTCTATGTCATATGTTAATGTCATTGACAGAAGATACCATAATTGTATCTGTCTTAATTTCACAAAATTTTTGTATGGACGGAAGAAAATGTCGGCCGGTATCAGAATGACTGTGCACTTTGCTGGAATCAGCTTCGTGATGGATTCAGCGGCATCAGTAATTAGTGTTGTATAGTTCGTCATCCCTATTGTCTGTCCAGAAAGAAAAGAAGGGCTTTTATTTTTTCTTGTATATCTGATCACATTACCTGGTCTAGAAAGACTTTCAAATCCCTCTTCCTCATGTTAGAAGATTAGCTGGCGAACGTCTTTATGTTCGGTAAACTTATTAGTATTTGCAGGAAAATCACCGGTGGGTTCCGTTACAAAGACGTAAAAGTGGGATTGCAGCATACTATCCATCACAATCCCATGCATTATCGTATAGGAGTGTGTGGTTGCCATTAAGGATCCAACTGATTCAAACACATGCTTACTTCCCTTCACTGAGAGAGTCCGTCCAGATCGTCACTCTATTAAATCTTGACTTGTCGGCATTACTTACTTGATATGGTGACACACGTTTTTCCTCAATGAGAAACCTGATTCTTCTCACAAACTGTAAGCTTTTTGTTGAATATCGGCATTCTCCCCAACCAACCGCTTGCTAATTTTCCTTGTTATTTTGTAATAGACAATCTTATCCTTACATTTAAATTTCCTTACCCCCGAGTTGGAAACTTTGAACTGCAGTGAACTGCGCAGGTTTGGTCTATTCTTTATTTTCAGTCCCCAAAGTCTCAATGTTCGGTCACGTGTTATTTCGTTTCCCTGTCTCTTTGCTATAAAATTATCAGGATTCACGATTTATCATACCCTGCAGAACTTTTGGTTTTGACAAATGACTTTGTTTCAGCCTGTTTTCAAAGTTTTGTAACACAGTATTGCAGTTTATTTTCATTTTCTGTGCCAACACTGTTGCAATTATCAGGCGCCGTGTCACATCAGTTGCTAATCCGGGATGACACAGACAGGGAAGATCAAAATTTCCATCTTTGTCCCGTGTTTTTTTTTTTTTTTTTTTCTTTTGCCCATAACTTGCACGCATCAGGCAGATATCCTTCTGAAAACTTCGTTGGTTTTCTTGGAGCGATGGCTGATAAGATGAACAGCTGCTTCCCTGAAAATCCGCCACCGGTGATGTTGTTTCGTCCCTCACTGCCTTGGCACTTTCATTTTCTTCATTTGATGGCTCTCCGTCTGATGCCTCTTTGTCTATTAAAGGTGTAATAACTTGTGTTATTACAGCATCCTCTTCTGTCAACTGTTGCTTTATTTGTCCATAAATAACACGCTTTTCTCCTGTAGGTACATCTTCTGCAATAGAAAAGCACTCAACCAACAGTTTCATAATTACTGCCCGACTTATTGTCCAAGGTGAAACACTTACTGACTGTAAACACACTTCCACACCACAAACATAATCTGTTCTAACAGCAAATACAAATACTTCTGACGTATTGTGAGCACTACGTTGCTTGTAGGGGGATACGTAAATGAATGGCTTCAGTAGAGAAGTGACACCTATCACTGTCCCACCTACACGTATTTCTCCCTTTGCTGTTAATACTTTTACAGCATGGCTGCTAAAACTTTACTAAGAATTTTTTTCTACTGGGTAACAAAACAAAAATTCTTTCGTTCGGTTCTCCGCGAGAACTAACGAGACCTTCCATTGTTAGGAATGCCCCTAATGAGAGGCCACTTAGCAAAGCCTCTTTCCGAAAACTTTGTTATTACTCTTTGTTTTTCAGTAAATTTACAACAATTTGGGGCAAGTCCCCACTGGGAAAATTATGGAAGCCCTGGCCAATCCGAAATAAATCACTCTTCTGCCTCTATAAAAGATGACGCCGATTCTGCAACTCTGGGTAATTTTAAGGACATCATGTACTAACCCACCGACTAACCCTTTAGGTAATTAACCTGTATCTGTAGGTTGATGCTCAATGAAGACTATAAACTATCATTTGTTACGCAAGGATTTTTAATTAACGTTAAATTATGACCCTACAGGCTTAAAAATCTTAGTGGAATAGTGACACTGCAATTTAATTTTGTGACAAAGAGAGTTACGTATGTAATGATAGTCGAAGTTACCATAAGTTCTATCATTTACTATAAATCCTAACACAAAACGAGTGCAGTAGTTGCGCTGAGATATGACACCAACATGTTTAATAACATTCTATTAACTGACAAATTATCACAAAAACATAACACAGCTACAAGTAACTAAACGTCGCGGAGATTCAAGAAAGGAACCGATACGTAAGTTACTACTTTATTAGCACAAATGATCCCTTTCCGCCATCTGACGACAGTGACAGTCAAAAGTTGTGTTCGCCAGACGGACGTCTTCCTCCTAGACATCAACATTCTAGCGTTTACTGAGTACGTTGCGACCCATACTCGCCAAACCGATTCCAGAGCTTACCATTTTTTTAACATCGTTTTGTTGTCCGCCAGTGCTGCTGTCGGATGATCCCTGTGAATACCCAAAAGTTATCTAACGGAGACTTTACACCATGCTCCAGTTGGAGCTGCAAAGTTAAAATCACTACTTCTCACACCGAATCCTGCGAGCAGAATTTGAAGTGATTCTCTCACTAGCAGCTGACGAAGTGCCACCTCATTTCCTCCTGTCTTCCCTCGTAGTATTCGCCCCTTTCTCGACAGCCAGTCCTACCCTCTCACGGGCAGTCAACCAATTACAAGACTCAATTCTCGTGGAGCGTCCTCTCACTTCTCTGCGATTTTCCGAAACTACTGCGTCAGACCAGGCTGATCAATGAATTTCTCACATTTTCGCAGCAAAAGGCCTACAGTTGAGGAAGGAATGCTTTTTGGCTCTGTCCTGTCGGTGCCTCAAAGGAGCGCGACAACATGTTGTTTCCTACCACCATGAAAAAATTCCTACCTGCTTTATACACTGAAGAGCCAAAGACACTGGTACACCTGCCTAAAACCGTGCAGGGCCCCCGCGAGCACGCAGAAGTGCCGCAACAGGACGTGGTATGGATTCGGCTAAAGTCGAACTAGTACTGGAGGGACTTGACACCGTGAATTCTGCAGGGCTATGCATAAATCCGTAAGAGTATGAGTTTGGTGGCCAGCGGAAGTGTTGAAACACAGAAGAGTGTTCCTGGAGCCACTCTGTAGCAATTGTGGACGTGTGGGGTGTCGCATTGTCCAGCTAGACTTGCCCAAGTCCGTTGGAATTCACAATGGACTTGAATGGATGCAGGTGATTAGATAGGATGCTTGCGTACGTGTCACCTGTCAGAGTCGTATCTAAACGTATCAGAGGTTCCATATCACTCCAACTGCACACTCCCCACACCATTAAAGAGACTCCACCACCTGCTGACATGCAGGGTCATTGGATTCATGAGGTTCTCTCCATACCTGTACGCGTCCATCCACTCGATACAATTTGAAACGAGACTCGTCCGACCAGGCAACATGTATCCAGTTATCAACAGTCCAATGTCGTTGTTGACGGGCCCAGGCGAAGTCATCAAGGCTCCGAAAGCCCATACTGATGATGTTTCGTTGAATTGTTCGCACGCTTTGTTGATGGGCCAGTATTGAAATCTGCAGCAGTTTGCGGGAAGGTTGCAAAAAAGTGGTTCAAATGGCTCTGAGCACTATGGGACTTAACATCTGTGGTCATCAGTCCCCTAGAACTTAGAACTAATTAAACCTAACTAACCTAAGGACATCACACACATCCATGCCCGAGGCAGGATTCGAACCTGCGACCATAGCGGTCCCGCAGTTCCAAACTGAAGCGCCTAGAACTGCTCGGCCACACTGGCCGGCGAAAGGTTGCACTTGTGTCTCGTTGAACGATTCTCTTGAGTCATTGTTGGTCCCGTTCTTGTAGGATCTTTTTCCGGCCGCAGCGATGTCGGAGATTTGACGTTTTACGGGATTCCTGATATTCACGGTACACTCGTGAAATGGTCGTACGGGAAAATCCCCACTTCATCGTTACCTCGGAGATGCTGTATCCCATCGCTCGTGCGCCGACTATAACACCACGGTCAGACTCACTTAAATCTTGATAACCTGCCATTGTATCAGCAGTAAGCGACGTAACAACTGCTCCAGACACATCTGAATACGCATGCCTATACCACTTTCTTTAGCGCTTGAGTTTATATATAGGAGGGCCAAGCTACAAGTATTTCTGGGACGAGAAAGTTGCAGTCTCACACTTACAGAACCTTCACGACTTGCCTGCCGAGAGCATAGAGCCTTAAATACCTGTGGCTTTCACAGAGCTTGCGTAATGTCCACCGGTATATTGCTCTCCTATCGATAGAGTGGCGCCGTCTTCTCTGCATTCTCCGCCCATGACTCATTGTTGGCCGCCTCCAGGGACCTTTACTGTATTTTACAACGCCTTCAGTTGCAGAGAAGCATTTTAGGAACGTGGAAACGGCTGTCATCTCGTGCGGAATTCCAACGACGGCGTTACCTGCTGACAGCGTTGTATTGGCTCTGGACGGGCGTCCGCTTACCCCGTCCAGTGCACACAATAACCTCCGCCGAACGCTGTCCTACCTGGTGTCGGCGCCGCCTTTACAACCTGCGTTTAGTTAATGGTACCCATCGACCCCTTTTGACCTGCTGTCTGTCAGTGAAACTGCCAGCCCAGTCAAACACAATTCTCAAGAAATAAAACGCCTACAACTACTACAAGTATTGACTGTCACTAACGGATAATCTTTTATTATAACGAAGGAATACACTATTTTCAAATCAAATTAATTCAATCTACGTATCACTCTACATAATTTGCTACTCTAGTATCACGTGCCTTTTGAGAGCGTCGTCAGTGGAGTCTTTTTGTGTGTCACAAAAATGGAACGGTGGAATTTAGACAAATGTTATGCAATCAAGTTTTGTGTCAAACTTGGGGAATCCGAAGGTGAGACCTGTTTTAAAGTTGAATCTGGCCTATGGGGAACATTCCTTATCAAGAGCACAAGTTTTCCGCTGGCAGAAATCATTTTTGTAAGGACGAGAACACTTTGAAGATCAACGTCGATCAGGGAGACCTTCAACTTCAAAAACTTACGAAAACAACGAAAGTGTGCGTGCTCTTGTGAAATCAGACCGACGTTTAACAATAATGATGATGTGTGACCTGCTAAACACTTTCACCAGACATTAAATTTTGATTTGCACATGCGAAATGTTTGTGCCAAAATGGTGCCAGAAACCTTACAACTGAGCAGAAGGTCTAAGAAACATGTGCATTGATGTTTTTGAGAGGATTGTCAATAACCACGATTGGTTCGCTGTTGTGATCGTGGGTGACGAATCCCTGATTTTTGCGTACGATCCTGAAACAAAGCGGCAAAGCGAGGAGCGATACACTGGGCCATCTTCTCGACCGAAACAGGCTCAAAATGCAAATCGGAAACTAACAAAAAAAAGCCTTTCTTGGCATTAGGGATATCGTGCATATAGAATTTGTTCCTCCAGAGGTATCCTTAAAAAGCTCAGGAAAAGTATACTCGAGTGAGACCGGACACTGCAGACAAGTGGATGACGCATCATGACACTGCCCCAAAACAGACGGTCACTTACATCACGGAATTTTTTTACCTCAGAAGCCATTCCTATTATTCCACAGCCCCCATATTCACCTGACCTTAGTCTTGCCACTTTTTTATTTTCCCGAAATTGAAATGGCTCAAATGGCTCTGAGTACTATGGGACTCAACTTCTGAGGTCATTAGTCACCGAGAACTTAGAACTAGTTAAACCCAACTAACCTAAGGGCATCACACACATCCATGCCCGAAGCAGGATTCGAACCTGCGACCGTAGCTGTCTCGCGGTTCCAGACTGCAGCGCCTAGAACCGCACGGCCACTTCGGCCAGCCCGAAATTGAAAAATGTCTGAAAAAGACGTCATTTTGGGACTTTGGAGAACTTTCAAAAGAATGTGACATGTTAAAGGCCCTACCAGCTGAAGGCTTTCAGTGCTGCTATGAAGACTGGGATCAACGACTTCGCCGATGGGAAGTACTTTGAAGGGGACAATATTTTTGGATCAGAAAAATAAAAACTTTGGTACATAGCAAGCAAGTCTCATTACTTCCTCACACACGTCGTACAGTCCAAACTGAAGCGCCATCTTTGTTCACCAGACAGGCGCCAGCCATAATATGGTCAGATGCCTAACTATGCCTAATGTGCCTGTGACTGCCCCACTGTGGTCTCTGCGTGGTATTATCTGCAGCCAGCACGATGGCCAAGAATCTCAGGACATGGTCTGTGCTCGACAAAGCAGCGCCTCCCCCGACCGCATGATCGCCCAGACATCGTATGCCATCGCTGACCGACATAGGGGAATGGGAGACTGGACCACCCAGCCTGATGGCGACCCGTTTATGTGAGGGGCTAGGTACGCCACCATACACTGCACTCCGGGATCGCGTTGCCACCTGCGGCTGGCCAAGGACCGCACCAAAACTCACAAGAGAACGAAACGACGCGACGCAGGGATAACTGATATACCTCAAACTTTGTACACCTTCAGTAGGCAATTAAAACAACATAATGTGAAAGGAGTAAAGTGCACTGCTCCGACAGTTCCAAGAAAATCGCAAGAGAACTTTTATACGTCTGTTATGTAACAGACGTATCTATGTGTGGGTGGTACACGTTAGGGTTTATGGTGATCAATAGGTTTGCGTTCGAGTTACGCAAAACGAACGTGTATGAGGAGACGGTTTGACTCCCACTGAAACCGGTCATATTATTTAATTTGTACTACATTTGAGAGGTGATAAAATTAAAAGATCCACGTGTATTTGCATGAAGTTTTACTGAATTTCATGTTATTTGACTACCTTTAATTACATTTAATTATTAGAACAAACATATTTATAACTATCGACAAGTAAATGAAGAAACTTATAAAGTTTTCCTGAAAATGTATGCCTGTCGTTATCTGCGAAATCTCTTATACATGCAGTCTGGTAAGGTATACGGAACTACTTTGCATCTCGACGCTTTGAGATGCAACACAGAGACAGGCTTCATTTGGCAGGTAACCTGCGTAGCGGTGAGACGTTGCCAATGTAGGGGCAAATTGTTTGATTATGATAGGATTTACCCTTATACTATAAAAATGAAGGTTTGAGCGGGAGTGGAAGTATCACCTGATAGACGTTCGCCTTATGAAGCTCGAACGCTAACCTCTTTTTTCTTCTTTTTAAGTTACCCCCTCTTTATGTATTTATTTATTTTTTGAAAGGAACCTTCCCGGCGCCCAGAGGGAGGGGTGGGGGCATCGGTAGGGGCTGCAACTGCAACCCGTGGCCTGGCCACAGTGTCCCGTTTCCCCCCCCCCCACCCCCCCACCCCCTCAGTAACCAAGGAAAGCGTAGGGAACTTGGAGTACAGGTACAACCGCTTCACCACCATGAACTCTAACGTGTGGCCCCTACTCACAGATGCATCAGTTACATAACAGGCGCGTAAAACTTCTCTTCCGATTTTTCTGGAATTGTCAGAGTATTGTACCTTACTGCTTGCACATTATTTTAATGGCCTACTAAGGGTGTACAAAGTCGGAGGTAAGCCCGTGATCACAACGCCGTTGCCTCCCTTTGTCAGAAAAAGCGCTAGCCAGCTCCAACTACAAACAAATGTACGATTAATGCACAATATTTTGATGGAGGGAAATTGTAACGTGTAATTATCATGTAAGACTGACTTGTGTACGAAAACCCGCATTGTGCTAACACAAAAACAATAAAGATTCTTTATCTCTGGACTGCGTAACTAGTACTCATAATGAGATCGAAACAGGCAGGCTGGCTCTAGTCTGGCGCGTATCATGTGTAGCCCCTGCAACTAACCTAAGATCCACGACCACGAAGGGACACGTGGTTTCAGATTCCTGTAGATTGCATACTAGCTTCGCTGCTCAGTCAAGACTTCATTCACTAAACACTTAAAATATCGGCTCCATTACACAGGGCCCAGTGCAGCATTACAACACAGTTTGTGACACCATGACAAAGCATGACTCTTGAAATATTTCAGTTTATACTTCTTCACGAATACGACATTTTTCTTATTTCAGACGAACTTCTTTAAAAAGTACATGTGGTGCTGAATGTCATGTCACGTGGCAGAAAAAAGGAACCTGACCACTGGAGGTAGTAGTAACAGTTATCCTAAAATCTTAACGTAGCTTGTTGTATTATCGACGGCCACCTGATGAAGCGGGTTTAACTGTCTCAAAGGCGTAATGAAAACAAAGCAAATTGTAAGTGATAACAGGAAACTTGTTGTTTCAATCGATATTAGTTAGTCACAGTGAAGTCTAACCTAAAAAATTAACCTATACAGTTCCGCACTGTCGCCTGATAAACAAAGTAAGAGCCTACGGAATATCAGACCAGCTGTGTAGCTGGATTGACGAGTTTTTAGCAAACAGAACACAGCATGTTGTTATCAATGGAGAGACGTCTACAGACGTTAAAGTAACCTCTGGCGTGCCACAGGGGAGTGTTATGGGACCATTGCTTTTCACAATATATATAAATGACCTAGTAGATAGTGTCGGAAGTTCCATGCGGCTTTTCGCGGATGATGCTGTAGTACACAGAGAAGTTGCAGCATTAGAAAATTGTAGCGAAATGCAGGAAGATCTGCAGCGGATAGGCACTTGGTGCAGGGAGTGGCAACTGACCCTTAACATAGACAAATGTAATGTATTGCGAATACATAGAAAGAAGGATCCTTTATTGTATGATTATATGATAGCGGAACAAACACTGGTAGCAGTTACTTCTGTAAAATATCTGGGAGTATGCGTGCGGAATGATTTGAAGTGGAATGATCATATAAAATTAATTGTTGGTAAGGCGGGTACCAGGTTGAGATTCATTGGGAGAGTTCTTAGAAAATGTAGTGGCTTACAAAACACTCGTTCGACCTATACTTGAGTATTGCTCATCAGTGTGGGATTCGTACCAGATCGGGTTGACGGAGGAGATAGAGAAGATCCAAAGAAGAGCGGCACGTTTCGTCACAGGGTTATTTGGTAACCGTGATAGCGTTACGGAGAAGTTTAGCAAACTCAAGTGGCAGACTCCGCGAGAGAGGCGCTCTGCATCGCGGTGTAGCTTGCTCGCCAGGTTTCGAGAGGGTGCGTTTCTGGATGCGGTATCGAATATATTGCTTCCCCCTACTTATACCTCCCGAGGAGATCACGAATGTAAAATTAGAGAGATTCGAGCGCGCACGGAGGCTTTCAGACAGTCGTTCTTCCCGCGAACCATACGCGACTGGAACAGGAAAGGGAGGTAATGACAGTGGCATATATAGTGCCCTCCGCCAAACACCCTTGGGTGGCTTGCGGAGTATAAATGTAGAGTGTAGATGTAGATGTATTGAGTGCTACATGACCTCGTATACAGCAGGAGTAAATACTATTTTTACCTACCATCCGCTTTTGTATCTCTGTCGGTAGTAACACTTTCTAACAGTCCACCAGCTCCACATATAATAAGGAAGTAACTTTGCTTTATACACTAGTGGCCATTAAAAGTGCTACACCAAGAAGAAATGCAGATGATAAACGGTTATTCATTGGACAAATGTACTAGAACTGACATGTGATTACATTTTCACGCAGTCTGGGTGCATCGATCCTGAGAAATCAGTACCCAGAACAACCACCTCTGGCCGTAATAACGGCCTTGATACGTCTGGGCATTGAGTCAAACAGAGCTTGGATGGCGTGTACAGGCACAGCTGCCCACGCAGCTTCAACACGATACCAAAGTTCATCAAGAGTAGTGACTGGCGTATTGTGACGAGCCAGTTGCTCGGCCACCATTGACCAGACCTTTTCATTTGGTGAGAGATGTGGAGAATGTGCTGGCCAGGGCAGCAGTCGAACATTTTGTGTATCGAAAAAGGCCCGAACAGGACCTGCAACATGCGGTCGTGTATTATTCTGCTGAAATTTAGGGTTTCGCAGGGATCGAACGAGGGGTAGAGCCTCACATCTGAAATGTAACGTCCACTGTTCAAAGTACCGTCAATGCGAACAAGAGGTGACCGAGACGTGTAACCAATGGCACTCGATACCACCACGCCGGGTGATACGCCAGTATGGCGATGACGAATACGCGCTTCCAATGTGCGTTCACCGCGATGTCGCCAAACACGGATGCGACCATCGTGATGCTGTAAACAGAACCTGGATTCATCCGACAAAATGACGTTTTGCCATTCGTGCACCCAGGTTCGTAGTTGAGTACACCATCGCAGGCGCTCCTGTCTGAGATGCAGCGTCAAGGGTAACGGCAGCCATGGTCTCGGAGCTGATAGTCCATGCTGTTGCAAACGTCGCCGAACTGTTCGTGCAGATGGTTGTTGTCTTGCAAACATCCCCATCTGTTGACTTAGGGATCGAGACGTGGCTGCACGACACGTTACAGCCATGCGGCTGCCTGTCATCTCGACTGCTAGTGATACGAGGCCATTGGGATGCAGCACGGCGTTCCGTATTACCCTCCTGAACCCACTGATTTCATATTCTACTGACAGTCATTGGATATTGACCAACGCGAGCAGCAATGTCGCGATAGGCTACAATCCGACCTTTATCAAAGTCGGAAACGTGATGGTACCCATTTCTCCTCCTTACACGAGGCATCACAACAACGTTTCACCAGGCAACGCTGGTCAACTGCCGTTTGTGTATGAAAAATCGATTGGAAACTTTTCTCATGCCATGCACCGGCGCCAACCTTGTGTGACTGCTCCGAGAAGCTAATCATTTGCATATCACAGCATCTTCTTCCTGTCTGTTAACGCGTCTGTAGCACGTGATCTTCGTGGTGTAGCAATTTTCATGGCCAGTAGTGTAATTACTTCCCAAATAATACATGATAAATTTTTTTGAAATTCTGATGAAAATGTGTTTACAACTGCTTACCGCCCGCCATGAAAGCTGAAATGCCCACTTGTGGGCTGCAGGGACCAGGCGGTCTACAGGGTCCTACAGTGTGGAGAACGATCTAACATGGAGCAGTGTGTCTTTGAAGGGGAGTACGCGTTTCTCTTTGGGCGCTGGTAGAGAGCCACGCAGTGGGTTGATAGTCCCATTACGAACCTTCCCCCTCCGCCCCCCGCCCCCCAACCCCCACCTCTCGCCCTGCCAGTCCTTCCCCCCGCCCCCAATCTCCTCGGCGGAACCGTGGAGACGCTCGGAAGCCCCGGGCCGGGTCGCCCTCCGGAAATAGACGAGGCCGGGCGGCGCTTATTCTAGGCGGCACCTGCGATGGCGACGCCACGTGCACGGCCACGACACCGCCCCAGGCCACACCACTGGACACGCCCCTCCACGCCCCACGTTCCGCAGCTCCGGGCTCGATATGCGAGCCGCGGCGTTACGTAAACGCATCCGCAGAGCACTCGCCTCAAAGTGGATCTGCTACGGCCTCGCAGTCCTGCCCTAAGTAGATTGCGCGTGTGGCCCGCTGGCCGTGACTCCACGTATCGGAATAACCGGGGTCGAGCTGACTTGTAAAAAGACGGCCCCTCTAACACACGTCTGTTGCGGGATCTTACAGCGTAGCCTCGGACCTCTTCATAGCACCTCCTTGTTTAATATTTTCTCTCGCTTCAGACCGTACCTTATCTGATTCGAAACGTATTTTTGATCTTTCCAAGATCTTCACCACCTTCTTTGTAAGGAGCTGACTAATCTACATCTACATCTACATTTATACTCCGCAAGCCACCCAACGTGCCACTGTCATTACCTCCCTTTTCCTGTTCCAGTCGCGTATGATTCGCGGGAAGAACGACTGCCGGAAAGCCTCCGTGCGCGCTCGAATCTCTCTAATTTTACATTCGTGATCTCCTCGGGAGGTATAAGTAGGGGGAAGCAATATATTCGATACCGCATCCAGAAACGCACCCTCTCGAATCCTGGACGGCAAGCTACACCGCGATGCAGAGCGCCTCTCTTGCAGAGTCTGCCACTTGAGTTTGCTAAACATCTCCGTAACGCTATCACGCTTACCAAATAACCCTGTGACGAAACGTGCCGCTCTTCTTTGGATCTTCTCTGTCAACCCGACCTGGTACGGATCCCACAGCCGGCCGAAGTGGCCGTCCGGTTAAAGGCGCTGCAGTCTGGAACCGCAAGACCGCTACGGTCGCAGGTTCGAATCCTGCCTCGGGCATGGATGTTTGTGATGTCCTTAGGTTAGTTAGGTTTAACTAGTTCTAAGTTCTAGGGGACTAATGACCTCAGCAGTTGAGTCCCATAGTGCTCAGAGCCATTTGAACCATTTTTGAACGGATCCCACACTGATGAGCAATACTCAAGTACAGTTCGAACGAGTGTTTTGTAAGCCACCTCCTTTGTTGATGGACTACATTTTCTAAGGACTCTCCCAATGAATCTCAACCTGACACCCGCTTTACCGCCGGCCGGTGTGGCCGTGCCGTTCTAGGCGCTACAGTCTGGAACCGCGCGACCGCTACGGTCGCAGGTTCGAATCCTGCCTCGGGCATGGATGTGTGTGATGTCCTTAGGTTAGTTAGGTTTAAGTAGTTCTAAGTTCTGGGGGACTGATGACCTCAGAAGTTATGTCCCATAGTCCTCAGAACCATTTGAGCCCGCCTTACCAATAATTAATTTTATGATCATTCCAGTTCAAATCGTTCCTCACGCATACTCCCAGATATTTTACAGAAGCAACTATTACCAGTGTTTGTTCCGCTATCATATAATCATACAATAAAGGATCCTTCTTTCTATGTATCCGCAATTCATTACATTTGTCTGTGTTAAGGGTCAGTTACCACTCACTGCACCAAGTGCCTATCCGCTGCAGATCTTCCTGCATTTCGCTGCAAATTTCTAATGCTGCAGCTTCTCTGTATACTACAGCATCATCCGCGAAAAGCCGCATGGAGCTTCCGACACTACGTATTAGGTCATTTATATACCGGGTGATCGAAAAGTCAGTATAAATTTGAAAACTGAATAAATCATGGTATAATGTAGATAGAGAGGTACAAATCGACACACTTGCTTGGAATGACATGGGGTTTTATTACAACCAAAAA
Source organism: Schistocerca nitens (assembly GCF_023898315.1). Lineage (NCBI taxonomy): Eukaryota > Metazoa > Arthropoda > Insecta > Orthoptera > Acrididae > Schistocerca > Schistocerca nitens. The sequence continues at coordinate 282,400,651 of NC_064617.1, forward strand.
AATACAAACGTTCAAAAAATGTCCGACAGATGGCGCTTCATATGATCAGAATAGCAATAATTAGCATAACAAAGTAAGACAAAGCAAAGATGATGTTCTTTACAGGAAATTCCATAGAGTAAATACCTCTGGAGTGAACATTGCGTTCTGCTCATGTTGTCAACATTAAACCAGGATAGTCACGTGTTTTCGGGACTTCGCTGTGCGTGTGTGCTTTCCACAGAGTTTGAAGTTTATAATATCAAGAGTTTTTGTTGTGTTTTCACCGTTCGTTGATAGGGCAATAGCGTTGGTGAATTACTGTTGTTGCTACGGATGCAAAGAAAAATATGTGAAAGGAGGGATAGTAACTTTTCACGGGTACTATCTTTAAAAATTTCGAGACGCATTATAATTAAGACTTGATTCTGTAGACCTATTTTTCTACGATTTTATGACTATATAATAGATATTACGGCTCGTACAAAAGCTTACAAACAATCGCTTCCTCTCGTAAATTTGCTAGTGGAACAGGAAAGGGAATGGTTAGTTGTTCAGCAAATACTATCCTCCATGCATTTATCAGTGACTTGTCGATTATGTATATAGACTTGAAAGACGGGAGACAGATAAATTCAATAGAGTGGGAGTCTGTAACTGTCTTCGTATAATATGTGTGTCAAAATCTCTTCGTTTACTATAAAGTTACAGTAGGAGACCATGTGTGTCTAGGGACATGGAGAATGTTTATGTGTGATTTATATTTTAGTTTCCCGAAGGATGAACAACGAGAAAAGATGTGGCTCCAGAAAATAAGAAGGAGTAATTTTGTCCCCACAAAATATTCCAAAGTATGTTCAAAACACTTTGAAGAGGAATGTTTAGACAGAGAAAAGTTTGGACGTGTGTGGCTGAAGGTAGATGCTATACCAACTATTTTTAATTTTCCACAGCACCTACTACCAATTTCTGCATTCAGCTTAAATACATTTTCTGCACAAATCAAACAAAAAAACACAATAGTGTAGCTAATCAAAGAACACATTCATCGTCTTTGGTCTATTTTGCCTTCAATTTATTTTCTTCGCCATTTGATTAAGAAGCGCAAAATGTTAGTAAACATGTACCCAAACTCTTTCATTTGTGTCACTTTCCACTTCCCTTAATGGTGATATTGGTTGACTGTTACATGATCAACTGTATTTGCTTTACAGTACATTTATTCTCCGATCGCCTTCCCCCCCCCCCCCCCCCGCCCCTTCTTACTCAGTCTACTATAATAAACTGGGAGCAAGTACGTAAAATGCGTTAAATAAACACTACAAAGTGTCACCAGTACGAAAAATTGTGCTTTAGGTCGCAAAAAGGACGAATTATCAGGGATATAATCGCTAATGTGTGGCAAATTCGGTGTTTTTCGGACACATGCAAAGGTACTAGTGTACTGTCAAGTCGTTTTGCAAGACTATCACTGCAAAAACGTACGTCAGGCTCTGTAATACTATAAAGTGCCGTATCATACCGAAAAGTATAAAAAATCGAGTGCACGTGAACTGTGGCACCTATCGCAAAGAAGCAGAATGCTATATGACTTGCCCTTAAAAGTTACGTAACTAGTTTATTCCCGGTGTCAAATGGAATCTGTTAAAATGACTGCGCAACATATATAAATAATCCACGACACGTACGAAAAGAATCCGTCTGTACTAGGGATGCAGTGACATTCGAAACATACAGGGCGCTATACGGACAAACACACGTCGTCTCGAGAACACGTGACCAGGCCGGCAATGTATGTTGACAACACAAAATTTGTTCTGCGCATGTGAATGCTCACTCCAGAGATATTTACTCTATGGGAAATTCTCAATATGTCCACCATCATTCCTCAACAAGAGCTGTAGTCGAGAAATAATGTTGTGAACAGCACTGTAAAACATGTCCGGAGTTATGGTGAGGCATTGGCGTCGGATGTTGTCTTCCAGCATCCCCAACGACGTCGGTCGATCACGATACACTTGCGGCTTCAGGTAACCCCAAAGCCCATAATCGCACGGACTGAGCTCTGGGGACCTGGGAGGCCAAGCATGGCGAAAGTGGCGGCTGAGCACACGATCATCACCAAACGACGGGCGCAAGAGATCTCTTACGCGTCTAGCAAAATGGGGTGGAGCGCCATCCTGCATGAACATCTTACGTTCCAGCAGGTGTTTATCAACCAGGCTGGGGATGATGCGATTCTGTAACATATCGGTGTACCTCTCACCCGTCACGGTTGCAGTTACAAAACCAGAATCACGCATTTCCTCGAAGAAAAAAGGCCCGGTAACGGTAGATGTGGTAAATCCAACCCATACCGAGACTCTCTCGTCGTGCAATGGAGTTTCCATGGCAGTTCTAGGATTTTCGGTAGCCCAAATTCTGTAGTTGTGGGCGTGGACAGACCCTCGGAGCGTGAAATGAGCTTCGTCGGTCCACAACACGTTACTCAACCAATCGTCATCTTCCGCCATCTTTTGAAACGCCCACACCGCAAATGCCCTCCGCTTCACTAAATCGCCAGGTAACAGTTCATGATGGCGATGATTTTGTACGGATAGCATCGGAGGGTACGCCTAAGTGCCAACCAAACAGTAGTGTATGGAATGCCGGTGCGACGTGCGAATGCACGAGCGCTGATTTCCCCGTGCATAGACGAACCCGCTACAGTCTCCATTTCTTCCTGAACTGTCTCAGCAGCATTACGCCTTGTGCTCGGTCGGCCACTACGGGGTCTATCGTCTAAACAACCCGTGGCTTCGAACTTCGAAATCATTCTCGCCACAGCTGCATTTGTCAACGGACCTTTACCCGTTCGAATCCCCTTCCTATAGCGATAGGATCGTAACGCTGAACTAGCACATTCCCCATTCTGATAATACAGCTTCACTAAAAGCGCTTTTTCCGGTAACGTCAACATGCTGCGACTGCTGGCGCATCTGTCGGACATTTTGTGAAGTTTTTTTTTTTTTTTTTTTGTTCTAATAAAATCCCATGTCATTCCAAGCATGTGTGTCAATTTTTACCTCTCTATCTACATTATTCCGTGGTTTATTAAGTTTTCAAATTTATACTGACTTTTTGATCACCCGGTATTTTCTCTCGCTTCAGACCATATCTTATCTGAGTCGAAACGCATTTCTGAGCTTTCGAAGATCAATTGGATCTTGCCTATCTCTTTTAGTATTCCAACCTGGTAAGGGTCTCACACCGATGAACAATAACCATGAATCGGTCGAACAAGTGTTTTTTAAGCCACCTCTTTCGTAGATGAATTACATTTGTTCCTATGAATCTCAGTTTGGCATCTGCTTTTCCTGCTATCTGATGTGCTGACTCCCCTTAAGATCACCCTAGATGGTTACTCATAGATATTTTACGGTAGTTACTGTTTCCAACAGTTTGTCACCAATACTGTAATTGTACGGTAGTGAGTTACTTCTCCAGTATATGTGCAATATGTTATATTTGCAGTGGTCATTTCAAAAGTTCTGCACACTGTAAGATAGAACTGAAGAAAATTATTTTACAGAGTACTTTTATCGGCCATCGACATAATATCTATCCTTGCTTATGATACCTTGCCACCCTTTTACGAAACTTCTAAATTCGGTACAAGGCACCACCATTGTTGAGCTTTCTGATTATTCGGGTCACCTCACAGGAAGCTCCATCAGTTGTATCAAATCTTTTTCCACGCAGTTCTTCCTTCATTCTGGGAAATAAAATCGAAATCTGCTGGGCTCAAATCATGGTTGTACGGTGAGTGGGGAAGTATTTCCCATATATATTTGTCGTGTGTTTCTCTCAGTGGTAGAGCAGTATGCGGTTTTGCATTATCGTGCAAAATGAAGATACCAGCTGCAAGCATTTCAGGCCTTTTTGGAAGAATTTTTGGACCCAAAACATTTTGCAGAAACAGCCTGTAACATCCCCCCCCCCCCCTTACCGATGTCCCCTGGGGACATATGCAAATATCATCATCCATTTTACCTTTGACTATTGACGGCGGAATTTCTTCGGGCGTGAAGAATCGGAACTTTTCTATTGTGACGACTGAGACTTCAGTTCTGGCTCAAATTCTCGTATCCAGCTTTCATTGAAAGCAACAAACCTTTTCACAGAGACCTCATTGATTTCACCCTGATACTGTCCTATTATCCGTTACACTATTCCCACACACTTCTCTCAAGCTGTTGTAAATTTTAATTGAGTTCTTTCCAGGTTGGGATTCTATTGTGAAGTAAGATCGTTGGTCACTTTGTGTAATCCTACATGACTCGCTTTCAGCTTCCACTTTAAAAGTGAATTATTCACAACACAGCCACGCGAACGAGAAAAGATATACCCAACTATGAAGTCTAATGTTTCACTCACAACTGACACGAATTTCAAGTTGATCACGCCGCCGTAACGGTCGCGCATGCGCAGTGTGCAGGACTTTTTGAAATGACTCTTGTATTTACGTTCAGGGTCAACTGCTGGTCCCTGCACCGTACATCAGTCCTCCTTAAGTCTTCCTGCAGTTTGATACGGTTTTCTGACAAACGCTTCATCTGAAAGTAGCCTCATGGAGTTCCCCACATTATCCACAGGATAATTTATACAGGGCGAGCGCAAAATAACTTAACAGTTTTAAAAATTCATACAATCGAAATGGTTCAGTTATTCTCCTCAAACCTTAATCTCGTAATAGAATATCTCTGGATTTTTTTCGTATGGGTGCATTTCTTTCGTTGTAGGCTGCCGCCATCGAGAGTGATACTGTAGAAGACGGCAAGTAGCCCACAAAAGCAAAAAGTGAGTAGGCGACTCCTGTTTGGCGAGCATTTCGTACACACATTCAGTAGGAACCACCCCCAAGGCTTTCCACACAAACAGTTTGAAAAGAAGGGGTACATTTGCTAAAGCAGAAGTCCTAGTCGACCTCCAGTGTCGGAGCAAAATTTTGATCGTGTTCGAGCAGCATTCCAGCGAAGTCCACAGAAAGCAGCGAATCGAACTTAAGCTTCACTAACAACCACTTCCAATATCCTGCTTCAACGCTTGTGTTTGAAATCGTATAGAATGGAGCTAATCCAGGAACACAGTTGAGAAGGCTATGCTGCGTAATGTGACTTCTGCACCGAGACGTTGGCAAGAATGAACAGTTACAAAGACCCGTCAAAGAGGTTAATTTTTAGTGACGAACCAACATTTCATAGTAATGGTAAAATTGGTAAAATTAATCAGTAGAATGTTCGTTTCTGTGGAACAGAAGACACCTGTTTCTCCATGGATCATGAATATGATCGACAAACGTCAATAGGTTACCTGCAATGTTGAGGAAGAAGATTTATGGCCCATCTTTTTCTTTTTATCCATAGAAATAACCGTCATAGGCATTTTATACCTCAACATGATTTCTGTGTATCTTCTGTCTCAATTTAAAGCAGATCCCAACAATTTTGTCTTGAATCAAGATGCTACACCTTCGCATTTACACATGGCTGGACGGTTACACCAAAACACAGTTCTGCCCGGACGATGGCTGCGAAGGCTATGGTTATGCTGTTTTGTATATGAAGTACCACTGGCCTACATGCATTTGAATTTAAAATGCGGTACGGAATTTCGTGAAGATGAGGAATTGGGGTTGTGTGCGTATTTTCAGTTCGTAAGCTTGTGCTTGTATGGGAAAACCGGAACAGAAGAGAATCGAAGCATTTGAGATGTGGTGCTATAGACGAATGTTGAAAATTAGGTGGACTGATAAGGTAAGGAGTGAGGAGGTTCTATGCAGAATCGGAGAGGAAAGGAATATGTGGAAAACACTGATAAGGAAGAGGGACAGGATGATAGGACATCTGCTAAGACATGAGGGAATGACTTCCATGGTGCTAGAGGGAGCTGTAGAGGGCAAAAACTGTAGAGGAAGACAGAGATTGGAATACGTCAAGCAAATAATTGAGGACGTAGGTTGCAAGTGCTACTCTGAGACGAAGAGGTTAGCACAGGAAAGACAGGAAAGGAATTCGTGGCGGGCCGCATCAAACCAGTCAGTAGACTGATGAAAAAAAAAAAAAAGCTTGTGCTTGGTGCTTTGTGTGTGTGTGTTATTGGTCCCTAAATTGGCGCGTGTAAGGGTTAATACTGAGTGTTTGACAGAAGTTTCTGGTGGTTCTAGACCTAAATTTTGGAAGAGAATATGAGACGAAGTTTGTATTGTTTCATGAATTATTGTGGATTTATCCTAAATACGTGTTTAGATTGTGGGTTGTTCTAAAAGGTCTCTTATGTGTATGTTAGGGACGTGTCTACCAGCGCCTCTGAAGACACGGGAAACTTTGTTTTCGAGACGCTGCAGTCGTGTTAGCGTTGTGTCTGACGCCATGGGCCACACTGCCGCGGCATACAGCATGATCGGACGTACGAACTGATGCCAGAGGAGGAGTTTGCACTGAACGGTTAGTCTGTCACCTTTCAGGAGGGGATACAACCTACAGAAAAGAGCGTAGCCTTCGTTTGTTGCAGTGGTGAGATGTTTGATACGCGTTAGGCGTCGAGGATAAGTCTTAAGGTTCACGTAGCCTATGTGACAAGAGTTTCTCCAAATCAATTTTCTCCCGTCAATGGCGAGATGACGATCACGGAGCTAGATTTTGGCAGTAAAATAGATCACCTGGCAATTCCTGAGATTCATCTGGGTGTTCCTGTCCGCTCCGATAGCTGAATGGTCAGCGTGACAGACTGCCGTCCTAATCAGGAAAAAAAAGGCCCGGGTTCGATTCCCGGCTGTGTCGTGGATTTTCTCCGCTCAGGGACTGGGTGTTGTCTTTATCATCATTTCATCCCCATCCGGCGCGCAGGTCGCCCAATGTGGCGTCGAATGTAATAAGACCTGCACCAAGGCGGCCGGACCTGCCCCGTAAGGGGCCTCCCGGCCAATGACGCCAAACGCTCATTTCCATCTCATCTGGACATCACCGGGTAATCTCGTCCAGTTGTTGTTGAGGGTTGCGATGTGTTTGGAGGAGGCTGCGACTACTTTTGTAAATGGCGGTGTCGTCGACATAGAGAGCAATCTCTCCTCCTATTTCCTTAGGTATGTTATCATTTATAGGAATAAACTGAGCCTTGCGCGACTCTTGCCACTATCTGCCGTGTCTGGCTGGACTTGTCTCTGTTCCTTACAAAACACTGTCATCCTATAAGGAAGGAGTCAATGATCCATATTATGTGCCCTGGAACTGTATTTGATCTAGCCTGTAAATTAGGCCATCGTGCTAGACGCGGTCAAATGCCTTCCTGATGTCCAGGAACACTGCTCCTGTTACTTCTCTCCATGCTATGGCCAGACAAATGTGTTCTACAAAGCGGAGCGATTGCTGGATAATGGAATGCTCAGTGCGGAATCCAAACTGTTTGGGCATAAGGATATTGTTTTCAATCAGGAACTGTGGGAGGGGTAAAAGGATTATAGCTTTAGGATGTTACTGTGGCAAGTCAGTCATGGGAAAGGCCATGTACCTTTTGGGAAGGGGTAGGTTTTATTTAGGTTTGGGTAGGGTGATGACATTCACAGCTTTCCACGCTGACAGGAAGTAAGTAAGCGTCAGGTAGTTGTAAACACTTGCTAGGTGTGAGGCTAGGTGCTTTAGGAGTGCAGTATGGATTCAGTCGAGGCCAGGAGCCTCGTGGTTACCCTGACACTTGATAAGCACACATATTCTCAGTAGATGGGCAAGGCGGTTTGTGGTCCATTTTGTTAATGCAGGTTGCCTACATCAGGGACAGGTATGCACTCAGGGGCAAACCTATTGTTCTCCTTTGATTAACAGGTACTTAACCTATTGTTCTGCTAAAAGGGTCCTTCCTTTTGATTGACAGGCACATAACCTATTGCTCCCTTGCTCCCTCCCTCCCACTCCCCCCCCCCTCAGAAAACCTCACCACGCACTGCTACAGGTACACTTACAGGTCTGAGTTATTGGATAGCCCCTCTCACTCGTATCAGTTTGATTCACTATTTAATTAACTTGATCAATTAATTAACCTCCCTTCTCTGGTATTGTTTAAACAATATTCCATACACTACAATCGAATTAATTCCTTCCAAATGATCGATCAACTGAGTCTTTTTCCCGCCAATTTCTGGGCGGGAGGGTGGGAGGGAAGGGGGTTAACCATAGGGGGGAGGTTAATCAAACTGATAAGAGTGAGAGGGGCTATCCAATAACTCAGACCCGAAGGTGTACCTGTAGCAGCGAGGGTTGGGGTTTCCTGAGGGAGGGGGGGAAGGGAGTGGGAAGGAAGGATCCTTTCAGCAGAACTATAGGTTAAGTGCTTGCCAATCAAAGGAGAACATTAGGTTTGCCCCTGAGTGCATACCTGCCCCTGATGTAGGCAACCCACACTAAAAATACGGGCCACAAATCGCCTTGCCCACCTACTATTGTCGGATCGTTAATGGGCACGAATTCTGTCGTTGGGCACGTATTTCTTATCTGAGTCACTCGTCCGATAACTGTTCTCTCCTGCCTATCACTTTCGTCATCGTGGATGTCGTGAGTTCGGAATTGTGACTCCGATGATTTTGCCATTACATCCACCTTCTGTTGTTCGTCATACGCAAGATCGTTCTCGCTGTGGGGTAGCTCGGACGTGCAGGTGCTGATTATGACGTGTGGTGCTAATGGCCACCAAAATCAGCAGACTTAACCCCTTCCGATTTTTTATAGCGTTGTAAGAGGTCCATGATTAAGGAATTTGTTGTTAGCGCACTCGAGCAGATGTAATTTCGATGGATTGCTCACGCGCTGCCTGCGATATGTAAGCTATAAGAGAATCTCAGACCAAAGAGCAGTGTTGACTGCAGTAGCAACTGTGTGTTAGTAACAGTAAGTAGTAGCTAGCAGTCTGGTGTATCGTGTTGGCTGGGCCGGTCGTGGTGGAGCGATGGCGGAGCCTGAGCGTTGTAGTATAAGGTAAAAGCAGCCTCGCGCATGTGTAGTATTGTTATATCAAGTCCCATGTAAATGTTTTTGAAGAATCTCTTAATAATAATCTTTCTTATAAAAAAGTAACTTTTGACAATCAATCACCTCAATTTAAAGAATTTACTAATTTCTCCAATCCATGGTCATCCCGATTATTGCAAAGAAAAATCAGTTGTTCTTTTTATGCATGACAAATCTATCGGCCAGCATTGCACTCGGCTGTGCCAGAAAAATTTCTTATAGGAGCAGATATATATGCGTTATCCGGCGACCTTATTGAGGTCAGCATTTTCTATTTATTCAGAATGATCTTTCAGGGCCATGACGCAGCACTGCTGACGTCCAAAATTTACCAGTTTACATTCACAGTCAATTACTGAAAGGTTATAAGTGAGCCACAATTTTATTGAGAGGTTAGTCACATTGTGTTATTGGTAGGTTGCGGAATTTATCTGAGGGAGGTTACGCTGAATGTGAATTATATATTTTTTACTGTTGGGAGGTTATTAGACATATTATTTATCTGTGGGGACGTTACAGCGTTATGTGAAAGACAAAAATTTTACCACAGCCCTCCCCTGCCACAGCTACGGCAGAGACTTACAGCTGAGCTAGAACCCATCATCATCGACATGTTGCACAAAGTTGTTTGGAAAAAGTATGAGTATTGTCTCGACGTTAGACGTTTGCCGCGTGACTCGAGGAACACATTTGAGTCTTGTCACCTGCAATAATAAAAAAAGAGGGTGGGGGCCCTGAGATACTGGAGATACTTTAATACTTTATTAACACAATAAGGCCGGTTGTATGAGTTTTTGAAACTTTAAACTTCTCTTGTGCTCGTCTTGTGTACAGGGTGTCCCGGGATATAACAGGAACGATCACTCGGAGAAAAAGGTCCAGTAAACGTGGGCTCTAAAATGCCTACTGTAAGAGCTATTAGCACTTTCCTCTTCGATACTACGAAACAAACCTTTTCTACTGCAATCTCGTTGCTTTCCATAGTTTGAGAGGTGGTAGTACGGACCAAAACAAGAAAAAAGTCCAGCAGACATGGGCGCTAAATTGTATATCTTATGAGCTATGAGCGCTTACTCATCTACGCTAACGTGAAACACATCTCTTCTACTGATCAACGAATTCCTCTCCGGTGCCAACCTTTTCATCTCAGAGCAGCATTTGCAACCTACGTACTCAATCCTACGTATTCCAATCTCTGTCTTCCCCTACGGTTTTTGCGCTATACAGCTCCCTATAGCACCATGGAAGTCATTCCCTGATGTCTTGACAGATGTCCTATCATCCTGTCCCTTCCCATTGTCATTGTTTTCCACACATTCCTTCCGTCTCCGATTCTGTGCAGAACCTTCTCATCCGTTATCTTATGAGTCCACCCAATTTTTCCAACATTCGTCTGCAGCACCACATCTAAAATACGTCGAAACTCGTCTGTTCCGGTACAAACGTACATTCTCAGAAATTTCTTCCTCATAGTATGGTCTACGTTTGATACTAGTAGACTTCTCTTGGCCAGGAATGCCCTTTTCGCCAGTGCTAATCTGCTTTTGATGTCCTCCTTGTCCGTCCGTCATTGGTTATTTTGCTGCCAAGGTAGTAGAATTCCTTATCTTCATTTACTTCGTCACCATCAATCCCTATCTTAAGTTTCTCGCTCTTTTCATTTCTGCTACTTCTCATTACTTTTGCCTTTCTTCGATTTACTCTCAATCCACATTCTTTACTCATTAGACTGTCCATTTCACTCAGGAACCGCGTGGGGTAGACAGCCGCGCGGTCTCAAGCGCCTTGTCACGCGCGGCTCCCTCCATCGAAGATTCGAGTCCTCCCTCGGGCATGGGTGCGTGTGTTGTCCTTTGTGTAAGTTAGTTTAAGGTAGATTAAGTAGTGTGTAAGCCTGGGGACGGATGACTCAGCTACTTGGTCCCATAGGAACTTACCACAAATTTCCAAATTTTCCACTCATTAGATCGTGTAACTCGTCTTCACTTTCACTCAGAATAGCAATGTCATCAGTGAACCTTAACACTGATATATCTTCACTTTGAACCTTAATTCCACTCTTGAACCTTTCTTTTGTTTACGTCATTGTTTCTTCGACGTCTGCCTTAATCGGCAGGGGTGAAAGACTACATCCTTGTCTTATACCCTCTTTAATCCGTGTACTTCGTTCTTGGTTTATCACTCTTGTTGATCCCTCCTCTCATAGCTCTTAAGGTATGAATTTTTGAGCCGATGTTTGCTATACTTCCTTGCTTCGATTGATGTTCCTGTCCTCTGCCAGGCACTTAAATGTGATTTGCAGAGTATCCATGTAGATGTAGATATCCCTGAATATTGACCTTACCTCATGGGACACCATATGCATTTAAAAAGTAACGATTGTATCACATTTCCTAGCAGCACTTTCGTGTTACTTTTCACGTCACATCTGTCTGTTTTGTTCCGTTAAGAGAAGCGTGTTAGTTTCTGCTTGCAAGTAAGTCTTGCGTTCAGTCACAAATCTGGTCCGATGTTAGTTAAGCCGATATTTTTTCTCTTAATTACAGTACGGGATTCTAGGCGCTTGAGTCCGGAACCGCGTGACTGCTACGGTCGCAGGTTCGAATCCTGCCTCGGGCATGTATGTGTCTGATGTCCTTAGGTTAGTTAGGTTTAAGTAGTTCTAAGTTCTAGGAGACTGATGACCCCAGATGTTAAGTCCCATATTGCTCAGAGCCATTTGAACCGATTTTTAACAGTACCGGACTGTATCAAATGCCTTCCTGAAGTCAAGGTATACAGCACCAACCTGACTGCCGTGTATACAGCGCTCCGGATATTAAGGAGGAAAATGCAATAAAAGCTGAAAAATTATTTCTTCCTAAATATTTTTGTTATTAACTTAAAAAAAGTTTGTTTGTGAGTATAGTTCCTCTATGCGGGGAAAATTTTCGTTACTTCCAAAGTTTGCCCTCAGTCATTTATGAAAAGACGAAAGATATAGGTGAAATTAGCCATACAGGATTTGAACCCCGTTCCTTCTGGAACTCTGAATGCAAATAACGTTCAGAATTGAAAATTTGAACTTTGTGCTGGATTGGGACTCAAACCGGGAACCTTCTGTTCTTCTTGATAAATTATCGACTGAGCTCTCCAGTCACGACCCACGAACCCCAATAATATGGTTCAAATGGCTCTAAGCACTATGGGACTTAACATCGGAGGTCAGCAGTCCCCTGGACTTAGAACTAACCTAAGGACATCACACACATCCAAGCCCGAGGCAGGACTCGAACCTGCGACCGTAGCAGCAGCGTGGTTCGAGACTGAAACGCCTAGAACCGCTCGGTCACAGCGGCCGGCCCACGAACTGCCCTCGAAGCACTACTTCCGACAGTTACGTTCCAGTCTTCGCAGTTGTCCTACATTTATTGCGAAAGCAGCCTAGCGGAAGAACGGATTTCGCTGCAGACTGGATGATTCATTCTGGAAACGTTAAGGATACCTTTGGAGCCGAACCTTATGTTCCGACGCCGTGTGGGAAACGTAGCAGGCAAATTGAAGAGGTCATTGAAGCTCGTCTGCACGACTCGAGGCGTGGGTGCGCAGGTTTTACGGGGAAACCTAGCACGGGCTGGCTTTTTCCGCTGCAGAACGCTGTTCCCCGCGTCAGTTGGGCAGTACCCACACTGTCAAGGCCGCACTACTGCTCAGAACAATGAGCGGCGCTGTCGAAATGTCGGTGTTACCCCGGCTACCGATCCTATCGAAGATCCTCATTCCCTTCTCTTCAGTGAGGCAGAAGGGAAAATTATTAACGGAAAGGACGTGATATCTCTCTACAGCTGTGTGAATCATACTCAGTCAGAAAATAAAAGAGAGACCAGCTTCCCTGGAAATGACCGCACTGAAAACAAAACGGCTACAAGCGGCACACCGACGAGTCCAATAAGTGAAGTCCTCACAAGCGTCTTCTAACCAAACTGCGTGCCTACGGAATATTGCCTCAGTTGTGCGACTGGATTCGTGATTTCCTGTCAGAAAGGTCACAGTTCGTAGTAGTAGACGGAAAGTTATCGAGTAAAACAGAAGTAATATCCGGCGTTCCCCAAGGAACTGTTATAGGCCCTCTATTGTTCCTGATCTATATTAACGACATAGGAGACAATCTGAGTAACCGTCTTAGATTGTTTGCAGATGATGCTGTCATTTACCGTCTTGTAAAGTCATCAGATGATCAAAACGACTTGCAAAATGATTTAGATAAGATATCTGTATGGAGCGAAAAGTGGCAATTGACCCTGAATAAAGAAAAGTGCGAAGTTATTCACATGAATACTAAAAGAAATCAGCCAAATTTCGATTACGCGATAATTCACACAAATCTGAGGGCTGTAAATTCAACTAAATACATAGGGATTACAGTTACAAATAACCTAAACTGCAACGATCACATAGATAATATTGTCGGTAGAGCAAACCAAAGACTGCGATTCATTGGCAGAACACTTAGAAGGTGCAACAGGTCTACCAAAGAGACTGCTTACACTACACTTGTCCGCCTCATTCTGGAGTATTGCTGTGTGGTGTGGGATCCGCATCTGGTGGGACTGACGGATGACATCGAAAAAGTACAAAGAAGGGCAGCTCGTTTTGTATTATCGCGAAATAGGGGAGATAGTGTCACAGACATGATACGTGAATTGGAGTGGCAGTCATTAAAACAAAGGCGTTTTGCGTTGCGACGGGATCTTCTCATGAAATTTCAATCACCAGTTTTCTCCTCCGATTGCGAAAAAATTCTGTTGGCACTCACCTACATAGGAAGAAATGATAATCACGATAAAATAAGAGAAATCAGGGCTCACACGGAAAGATTTAAGTGATCGTTTTTCCCGCATGCTGTTCGAGAGTGGAACGGTAGAGAGACAGCATGAAGGTGGTTCATTGAACCCTCTGCCAGGCACTTTATTGTGAATAGCAGAGTAATCACGTAGATGTAGATGTTGAAGTCAAAAGCTGAGAATCCTACAAAAAGCAAAACTACTCAAACATAACATGCCTGTGTCTGAGAACTGACATCTCACAGAAAATTTCCCTGATAAATGTTCCCTCTTTTCTCTATGAATGCTGACTCATAAAAGATACTAATATAAAGCAAGCTGACTTCATTTCATGGAAATCTAACACAAACAAGATTTCGTTTCACAACAGTTACACTGACGAGCCAAATTATCATGGCCACTTTCTTAATAGCTTGTTGGTCCATCTTTGTATCTCAATATACAACCGATTCTGTGTATCATCATTTCTGCATTTCATTGGTAGATTTGAAGAGCTATGTGATACCATTTGTCGACTCATGTGTCATGTAACTCCTGTAAATAACTAGCCGCTGGTTTGTGTACGCGGTGATGGCGCTCGATAGCGACCCAGTTGGGAACAAACGGATTCACATCAGGCGAATTTGGTGGCCAAATCATTAATACAATTTGACTATGATGCCGCTCGAACCACTGTAGCACGATTCTGGCCTCGAGAAACGGACACTTATGTGCTGAAAGACGACAAAGCCGTCAGGGAAGACATCAAGCATAAAGGGATGCAGGTGGTCCGCAGCTCTCATTGCGTCTTCGATTACTACCACAGGTCCCACGCAAGCGCAAGAGAATGTCTACCACAGCCTGCGTTCGTGTCAAGGTGCACGTCTCGAGCACCCGATCGCCTGGATGACAGCGTTTGTGGAGACGAGGATTGATCTGGTGCAGCAAAAACGTGGTTCATCCGACGAGCCAACTCGTTACGAGTGATACAGGGTCAATCTCGTTGATCCCGACCCCACTGCAATCGCAACTGACGATTTCGTTGGGCCAAATTGTGAACACGCAGGGGTCGTCTGCTACGGATCCCCTTGTTCAACAATGTGCGCTGATGGTGCCCATCGGCATTGTGCTCATTCGCCAGAGGTGCCACAGATCGCCATCTATCCTACTTTACAGAGCAGACAAGCACCCAAATCCCACGTTCTGTTAAAAGTCGTGGACGTCCAACCAGTTAGCGCTTAGTGGTAGTTTCACTGCCCTTCTACCACTTTCCGTAGATGCTCACGACAGTAGCACGTGAACATTTGACCAGTTTCCCCGTATTCGAGATACTCTTTCACAGACGCTGTATAATAATAACCTACTGTTTGACAAAGTCGCTTATATCAGTGGATTTCTCTGTTTGCAGGGTAATTCCCCATCCGTCTGTGTTCGGCTTACATACAGGGTGATTCAAAAAGAATACCACAACTTTAAAAATGTGTATTTAATGAAAGAAACATAATATAATCTTCTGTTATACATCATTACAAAGAGTATTTAAAAAGGTTTTTTTTTTCACTCAAAAACAAGTTCAGAGATGTTCAATATGGCCCCCTCCAGACACACGAGCAATATCAACCCGATACTCCAACTCGTTCCACACTCTCTGTAGCATATCAGGCGTAACAGTTTGGATAGCTGCTGTTATTTCTCGTTTCAAATCATCAATGGTGGCTGGGAGAGGTGGCCGAAACACCATATCCTTAACATACCCCCATAAGAAAAAATCGCGGGGGGTAAAATCAGGGCTTCTTGGAGGCCAGTGATGAAGTGCTCTGTTTCGGGCTGCCTGGCGGCCGATCCATCGCCTCGGGTAGTTGACGTTCAGGTAGTTACGGACAGATAAGTGCCAATGTGGTGGCGCTCCATCCTGCTGAAATATGAATTGTTGTGCTTCTTGTTCGAGCTGTGGGAACAGCTAATTCTCTAACATCTCCAGATACTGTAGTCCAGTTACAGTAGCACCTTCGAAGAAAAAGGGACCAAAAACTTTATTGGCTGAAATAAACTGTTTATACCAACGTTTAATACACCACCTATCAGGATGTTTAACACCATACTTCGTTCGAAATGCACGCTGAACAACTGTCGTCGATTCACTTCTGCCATACTCAATAACACAAAAAGCTTTCTGTTGAGCGGTCGCCATCTTAGCATCAACTGACGCTGACGCCTAGTCAACAGCGCCTCAAGCGAACAAATGTACAACTAAATGAAACTTGATAGCTCCCTTAATTCGCCGACAGATAGTGCTTAGCTCTGCCTTTTGTCGTTGCAGAGTTTTAAATTCCTAAAGTTGTGGTATTCTTTATGAATCACCCTGTACTTTTGTTACCGCGTCACGTACCCACAACGCCACCAGGAGGCATCCAACCTTGCAGGGGGCAGTGGTCATAATGTTTTGGTTGTTCAGGGTAAATCAGGCATCTGGATTGCTTAATTTTCTGTAATAATTAAGTTGTCTGTCAAAAGAGCTGACGTTTTATGCTGCAAGTAATTTTATATATCTTACCTTCCAGGTAAAACATTTGGAACGAGCACGCTTGGCTCACAGGGTAGTTCAGAGCCTGATATTATCGAATATTCGTAGAACATTGCGTGGAACATGGCACGGTAAGTACTGGTCCGAAGATCTCGATGGAAACTTATGAAATCTACTAAAAATGCTGCAATTCAGTCCTCACTGTGTAATCGCCTGTACCAATTCTCACTGAAGAGATAGCCCTGTTCTAGGGAGAAGATCACAATAACGCGCTACTGTTGAATAATGTGTGTCCTTTGCGATACAGCACCTCGGCCATAAACGACAGATAAATATACAAGTATATCTTCAATTTGAGGAAGGCACAGAGTGTGAATATATGCAAGAGATTTCGTATCACTTGAGAATTACTGAAACCCAGGAGATACAATTGATTTACATGAAACATGATAATTAGAGTTACAATAACCACGTGGTAACAATGCCGCCGTAAGACAAAGGCATAGTTTTCAAAGTGTTCCTTACACTATGGAAAAGGCAAAGAAATTCAGGTGAATGAGGAACACGTTTACTCACTTCTAGCATGCTGGATGGCAATAGGCAGCAACTTACTAAAATTCACAAACATTATGGTGTTATGGTTGGACTTACGTGGTGTGTAATCATCTTTTTAAACATACTTGTACTTTTATTGACCTTATATATTATATACGTTAAGTATGACACGATACACTCTGTTCTCCAGGATGGCTTGATAATGGACCGAAGTTCTAAACTGGTCGCGATTTAAATAAAAAAAAAACTTCTATGCAACTTTGACGGTTTCCTAATCTCATTAAAACATGTTTAATTAGCTCTGTTATGAATCAAATACACTACACTGAGAGACCGAGAACTACACCAAGCCCATCGAAATTGTCCCACTTTGTTACTCATAACGGTTGAGTACAGACAAGAACTAACTCAATATCGCTAGCGAACCATGCATTCTCTGCACTTATTGCCTTTTTTTTCAAGCTCTCGTCCACAGAGAAACGCTCTTTTCAATTCTCATCATAATCTCACATACACAAAACGAGACTGCACTGATGCATCACTCTCCGTCCTTCTCAGTATAATTCACAGTAGCAATCATAACACACAAAAGAACCGAACAGAGCGAAAGCCAAAACGAATCAGAAAGCTTTGTTCGCCTTCAAAAACCACAAGCCATGCAGTCAGCACGGACGCCTACATTCCTCATTGGCTGAACCATCGCTCGCCCAAAGACAGTAGTTAAGACAAAACAATGTAGCTGAGCCAAGAATGACTACACAGTTACCAACTAGTTAATCAGTTTCAAGCTCCATGGATTATTTTGCACGATAAATCGTAATGATGTGGCCGCCGAATACAGGAATTGTTACGGTCCGCTAAGGAAGCACTAAATGTCCTCAACGCCGCAGGTGTATACGTGATGCAGTGTCGCCAACAACGGGGAAACCGGAAGGCCTGTTACTACCGGCATAATAGCGCATGACCGCAATGCTCGGTTAGTGAAGCTTCAGGGAAAGTATTAGGGAACGATTGCCACTCATGGGGGAAAGAAATACAGTAGAAGAAGAATGGGTAGCTTTGAGAGATGAAATAGTGAAGGTAGCAGAGGATCAAGTAGGTAAAATAAGTGGAAATAGCGGAGCACCGTCGCGATTTTTAGTAAGCTATCAAATACTGGAAGACCTCAGATTATACAGGGTGTTACAAAAAGGTACGGCCAAACTTTCAGGAAACATTCCTCATACACAAAGAAAGAAAATATGTTATGTGGACATGTGTCCGGAAACGCTTACTTTCCATGTTAGAGCTCATTTTATTACTTCTCTTCAAATCACATTCATCATGGAATGGAAACACACAGCAACAGAACGTACCAGCGTGACTTCAAACACTTTGTTACAGGAAATGTTCAAAATGTCCTCCGTTAGCGAGGATACATGCATCCGCCCTCCGTCACATGGAATTCCTGATGCGCTGGTGCAGCCCTAGAGAATGGCGTATTTTATCACAGCCGTCCACAAGACGAGCACGAAGAGTCTCTACATTTGGTACCGGGGTTGCGTAGACAAGAGCTTTCAAATAGCCCCATAAATGAAAGTCAAGAGGGTTGAGGTCAGGAGAGCGTGGAGGCCATAGAATTGGTCCGCCTCTACCAATCCATCGGTCATCACCGAATCTGTTGTTGAGAGGCGTACGAACACTTCGACTGAAATGTGCACGAGCTCCATCGTGTATGAACCACATGTGTGTCGTACTTGTAAAGGCACATGTTCTAGCAGCACAGGTAGAGTATCTCGTATGAAATCATGATAACGTGCTCCATTGAGCGTAGGTGGAAGAACATGGGGCCCAATCAAGACATCACCAACAATGCCTGCCCAAACGTTCACAGAAAATCTGTGTTGATGACAACTGCACAACTGCGTGCGGATTCTCGCCAGCCTACACATGTTGATTGTGAAAATTTACAATTTGATCACGTTGGAGTACATACTGACGAAAGTAAAATGACCTCTAACATGGAAATTAAGCGTTTCCGGACACATGTCCACATAACATCTTTTCTTTATTTGTGTGTGAGGAATGTTTCCTGAAAGTTTGGCCGTACCTTTTTGTAACACACCCTGTATAATGGTAAGACAGAGATTCAGGAACCAGGTTTTAAATTGTAAGACATTTCCTGGGGCAGATGTGGACTCTAATCACAATCTATTTGTTATGCACTGTAGATTAAAACTGAAGAAACTGCAAAAAGGTGGGAATTTGAGGAGATGGTACCTGGATAAACTGAAAGAACCAGAGGTTGTAGAGAGCTTCAGGGAAAGTATTAGGGAACGGTTGCCAAGCATGGGGGAAAGAAATAAAGTAGAAGAAGAATGGGTAGCTTTGAGAGATGAAATAGTGAAGGCAGCAGAGGATCAAGTAGGTAAAAAGACGAGGGCTAATAGAAATCCTTGGGTAACAGAAGAGATATCGAATTTAATTGATGAAAGGAGAAAATATAAAAATGCAGTAAATGAAGCAGGCAAAAAGGAATACGAACGACTCAAAAATGAGATCGACAGGAAGTGCAAAACGGTTAAGCAGGGACGGCTAGAGGACAAATGTAAGGATGTAGAGGCGCATATCACTAGGGGTAAGAAAGATACTGCCTACAGGAAAATTAAAGAGACCTTTGGAGAAAGGAGAAGCACTTGCATGAATACCAAGAGCTCAGATGGAAACCCAGTTCTAAGCAAAGAAGGGAAAGCAGAAAGGTGGAAGGAATATATAGAGGGTCTATACCAGCGCGATGTTCTTGAGGACAGTATTACAGAAATGGAAGAGAATGTAAATGAAGATGAAATAGGAGATATGATACTGCGTGAAGAGTTAGACAGAGCACTGAAAGATCTGAGTCGAAACAAGGCCCCGGTAATAGACAACATTCCATTAGAAATACTGACAGCTTTGGGAGAGCCAGACCTCACAAAACTCTACCATCTAGTGAGCAAGATGTATGAGACAGCCGAAAAACCCTCAGACTTCAAGAAGAATATAATAATTCCAATCCCAAAGAAAGCAGGTGTTGACAGATGCGAAAATTACCGAACTGTCAGTTTAATAAGCCATGGCTGCAAAATACTCACACGAATTCTTTGCAGACGAATGGAAAAACTGGTAGAAGCCGACCTCGAGGAAGATCAGTTTGGATTCCGTAGAAATATGGGAAAACGTGAGGCAATACTGACCCTACGACTTACCTTAGAAAATAGATTAAGAAAAGGCAAACCTACGTTTCTAGCATTTGTAGACTTAGAGAAAGCTTTTGACAACGTTGTCTGGAATACTCTCTTTCAAATTCTGAAGATGGCAGGGGTAAAATACAGGGAACGAAAGGCTATTTACAATTTGTGCAGAAACCAGATGGTAGTTATAAGAGTCGAGGGGCATGAAAGGGAAGCAGTGGTTGGGAAGGGAGTGAGACGGGGTTGTAGCCTATCCCCGATGTTATTCAATCTGTATATTGAGCAAGCAGTGAAGGAAACAAAAGAAAAATTCGGGGTAGGATTTAAAATCCATGGAGACGAAGTAAAAACCTTAAGGTTCGCCGATGACATTGTAATTCTGTCAGAGACAGCAAAGGACCTGGAAAAGCAGATGAACGGAATGGACAGTGTCTTGAAAGGAGGATATAAGATGAACATCAACAAAAGCAAAACGATGATAATGGAATGTAGTCGAATTAAGTCGGGTGATGCTGCGAGAATTAGATTAGGAAATGAGACGCTTAAAGTAATAAATGAGTTTTGCTATTTGGGGAGCAAAATAACTGATGATGGTCGAAGTAGTGAGGATATAAAAAATAGACTGGCAATGGCAAGGAAAGCGTTTCTGAAGAAGAGAAATTTGTTAACATCGAGTATAGATTTAAGTGTCAGGAAGTCGTTTCTGAAAGTATTTGTATGGAGTATAGCCTTGAATGAAAGTGAAACATGGACGATAAATAGTTTGGACAAGATCAGAATAGAAGCTTTCGAAATGTGGTGTTACAGAAGAATGCTGAAGATTAGATGAGTAGATCGCATAAGTAATGAGGAGGTATTGAACGGAATTGGAGAGAAGAGAAATTTGTGGCAGAACTTGACTAGAAGAAGGGATCGGTTGGTAGGACATATTCTGAGACATCAAGGGATCAACAATTTAGCATTTGAGGGAAGCGTGGAGGGTAAAAATCGTAGAGGGAGACCAAGAGATGAATACACTATACAGATTCAGAAGGATGTAGGTTGCAGTAGGCACTGGGAGATGAAGAAGCTTGCACAGGATAGATTAGCATGGAGATCTGCATCAAACCAGTCTCTGGACTGAAGACCACAACAGCATCAAATTCCAAGAAGCACGAGTGCTGGTACGACAGCGTTGGACGTGCACACGAAAAATAAAAGAGGCAATCAAAATCTTGGGGCAGCCTCACCGGACGCTGCTGTGACTGACTAAACCAACACCTCACGCACAACTTGCGTCGTATCTCTGCTACTACACCGGCAAAAGTCGGGCTTCAAAAACTTCACGCTGATTCGTGGCGAGCTACCAGCTGCAGCGAACAGTGCAACACACAAATTATTGGCCACATATGCCCTCCTCTCTCTTAATACGTACCAGTTTTTGGGCAATAAAATCTAATTAATTTTGTCATATATTCTTGACATCCAGTTTAACGGATTTCCTTTTTGTGACGGACACACGTCCAGATCGTCCGCTCATATTAACATCTCAAAACTCTGGCATCTCTCTCCCCACATTCAACCACTGCTGGCGACTCACCTCCAACTGCCCAACGCTACGCGCTGTCCACATCCAACTGCCCAGCACTACACTGGCGAATAACTTCCAACAATGAGTCCAACCAGCCACAGACTGCACACAGCGCAGTCAGTAATTTTAATAGAGAGCGCTACTTGGTGTTACCAACATAAAAACCTAAACAGCCTACTTACAAGTTGTTCTTGTTCGAGTCTACTACGACCTCTATTATTTAAGGGACAGTTAAATGAAAACGAGACAGATGGGAAAGAAGTATGTATGCTATATGTTATTTCAAAAGCAATCGTCGTAACTGTTAAAACGTTTATCCCACTGTAAGAGAAGACGATCAGTGCCTTCATGGAAAACTGTTTTCAGTGGCCAGGAGTGTACCTTTTCATCCGAAGCAAATCGACGAGCACGAATATATTTACTAAGGGCTCCAACAAAATGGAAATTCGCATGGGGACAGATCGGGACTGTGCGGAGCATGTGTAAGGGCCTCCCAGCGAAACTTCTGCAGCGTAGTCGAAACAGCCTGTGACGATCTCTGCCTGTGTGATTTCCATATTTCTGGAGTGCTGAAGAAAGACTTTCTTGTCCGTCGATTTTCCTCGAAAGAAGAGATTCACGACTGGGTACAATCATGGTTTCCTAGGTAACGGCAGACATTTTTCCGTTAAGGCAATGTCCTTCTTCTCTCACAGGGGAATAAATGTATTATCGTGATTACTTATGATACAATAAACAATTTATTTACTTTTTTCGATACGTCTAGTTTTCATTTGACTGCCCCTCAGTTATTTAAATAAGAGGCGTACACGTTATGAATAAGCTTTCCACGATGGCAGGTCACCAGAAGCCGCTGGTTGCCTGGAATAAATGATTGTGATCGTTACACAACCAAGGTGCCGAATGGAGATGACTTTTAATCACAGTATCTTTCTTTTCCATTCCATAATTACATTGGGCGAGGTCATGCGGCCAGATACAGACTCGCGGTTCTTTTGAGCAGTTACCATGAGCGCTGGCTGTGGAGCAGACATTGTCAGTCAGGAATAATTATTACATAGTAGGCGATTACCAGTTCCAGCATTTGACTTATGAGCAAGGGGACCATCTTGACTACATTGGGGAAATCAATCAGTGTGTTTAATATTTGGTTCGGTCAATGACTTCTATTGCTTCACATGCACATATTCAACTGACAAATTCACTGCCTGATGAGTATGAGCTAGAGTGGCACAGGTGATTTTTTGTCACCGTGACAAAAGTTTTCGTCAGTGTCACGTCAAGGTATCAAAGTTGAGTGCGCTCACGAATGATGGCATCACTAAACTTTCTTTAAAATCCAAACGTCATTTGTCGATATGGATTTTGAAGAGACTGACATTGTTTGTGAACTGATGAGACGCAAAAGAATATATCATAATAAAAGAAGATTCGGTACATTCCATCTGGAGTGACAGACTATTAAGTGGAAAGTTTTACTCAATATGCCATAAATTCGACAACATCCAAAGAAATTTTTTCAGTATTTTACAATGGGTGTTAGAAATTTTGATGAAATACTTCACATTACGAAATATTATTGACAGATTTCTTCCGATGCTTTGTGTTTTCATATTTATGTCTGAATAATTGTCCAAATTTTTGTCTTCTTCTATAAGAATATCACCATTGATCTCGTCTTCGTGTACAGTCACGTTGTGCAAAGACGTTGGTGCCATGTTTGTGAGTCCCTGTGTCGTCAGTCGGAAAGCAAATGGGAAGCGCAGAATGCACGGAGGGTGGCTGTTCTGTCACCAGTGCGCGCGTGGCTATTAAAACCTAACGGCGGACTGACTGGAGCTGATTTGTCTTCAGTGATGAGTCCTGCTTCGAACTGAGCTCGAGTGACCAGCTAAGACGTGTCTTGGGCCGCCCCGCACAGAGGTGGGATACCAACCTGGCTGTTCCCGCCATACAGCCCGACAGCCAGGAATGATGTCTGGGGTACCATTTCTTTTCATAGCAGAACCTCTTTGGTTGTCATTCGCAGCACTCTCACAGCACAGCGGTTCGTCGACTGTATTCTACGACCCGTTCAGTTGCCGTTCATGGCAGACCGTCCTGGGCTTACATTTCAGGAAGATAATGGCCGCCCGCACACGGCGAGACTCTTCGTGCTTACCAAACCCATCAAGGTCGACGGAACTCCCCCACTGAGAGAATTTGGAGCGTTGTGGCCAGGGCCCTCCAACCAGCTCGGGATTTTGACGATCCATTGCACCATTTGGACAGAATTTGGCACGATGTCCCTCAAGAGGACATCCGACAATTCTGTTAATCAGTGCCAAATCGGATAACTTCCTGCACTAACACGTTATTTACTCGCTCAGTTTGTGAAGCTCTTTCTCTTGAATGAATCATTCAATTTTTCTGAAATATTAATTATTTGTTTTTCTGTAAATGTACATCACATCTGCCGATTTCCGTCCCATTTGGATAATTCCTTCGTCGTGAGTCGATTTTTTTATTTTGTCTATTTTTAGTGTAGTAACGTTCAAATGGTTCAAATGGCTCTGAGCACTATGCGACTTAACTTCTGAGGTCATCAGTCGCCTAGAACTTAGAACTAATTAAACCTAACTAACTTAAGGACATCACACACGTCCATGCCCGAGGCAGGATTCGAACCTGCGACCGTAGCGGTCGCTCGGCTCCAGACTGTAGCGCCCAGAACCGCACGGCCACACCGGCCGGCTAGTAACGTTCAAACGAGAAATTCCATTGAGTTAATAACGGAATTAATATTTTGCAAGGACTTATAGAATAGATAGCTTAATACATTGTTTACTAATCAGTGTTCCGATTATTGTTATCTACTGCGTGACGTCTCACCCAATAACAGACTGCAGTGGGGCCACAATGGAGTGCTTGATTAAGCAGTCGCACTTACTACAATATCGCTTGCAGTGCTATTGTAGCCATTCTTACCATCAACAGTACACTGCCAGCAGTCTATCGTTTTCAGTGCTTTTA
Organism: Schistocerca nitens; assembly: GCF_023898315.1. Lineage (NCBI taxonomy): Eukaryota > Metazoa > Arthropoda > Insecta > Orthoptera > Acrididae > Schistocerca > Schistocerca nitens. The sequence goes on from NC_064617.1 coordinate 282,425,340, forward strand.
TTTAGCTCTTTTCAGTTTGATAACAAGTCAGTTTTCTTAGACGTGTGTACGCTTTGTTAAAGATCTCGAAGAAACCTCAATCTATGTAACAATTTAGAGAAGAAAGGCTAAAAGTTAAAATAACGGTACGATGTAGGTTTTATCACGGCCTTTTCAACCGCAAGTATTAGGTATTGAGGGATCATTCTAAACACCACAAACATGCGAAAGCGGCTAAGTCATTTTCTTGTGCTAGACAGTCTAAATCGAATTTTCAGCCTAAAGTTCCCTCAGTCACAACAACTTGAGGCGAGGTTGGAATAATATCATTTGTGAGCATGGATTGTGCTGTTATATAGTGTGGTGATCATCACAGCCAACACAACAAATGGTGTTTCCAAATAAGTGATATGAAAATACATTGCTCGAAATGCAGTGAAGTGATAGAAAACGTAATATATACACACTTTAAGGTTTTGTTGAATCATGATGTTGGTGATAATTCCTATAGAATGCTTGTGGACGATGCCACCGGTATTATTTTTACGGAACAGGTAGGTGTTTGTATTTTGTGCTTCTCAGAAAAGAAAGGGTGCCTATTTTCAAATATTGTTGAAACTGTTAGAGATTGACTCAGGTGATCCAATAACAGTTGTTGAACGTTTGAAAGCTGTAGTAGCTGACTTTGGACTGAAGTAGCAGGAAATGCTTGCTATGGACGCATCTGTCATGATCGGGAAAGACAATGGAGTTTACGCTTTCCTCAAGCGAGAAATTCCACACATAATCCTAATACCATGTCCTTGTCACTCCATCCTGTTGGCCTGTTGTCCCTTTCTCATTCTGCAAAGAAGAATTAGCAGACCACTTGGAATTCATTTTTTTTACAAACACACAGTTGGTTTCACCACCCTTCAATAAAGCAAAATGCGTACAATGACCTGTATAATATACTTTAAGATGAGAATCCGTTGAAGATACTATATATCGTGGACCTCGACGGATCTGAATTAAACCCGTTTGTGAATGCATACATAATTAGTGGTGTGAATGAATACATAATTAGTGGGAGGCTCTAACAGTGAATGAGAAGTGATACATCGCTCAGACACCATATAAAATGTACAAAGACAATAACAACAAATTGTTTTTCATATTTGTACGGCCAGTTCTGCGAGGATCCAACGTTGTTAATAAGGTGCTCCACTCAATGTCTGCCCACCGCACCAAGCTGCTGCAATATCTCACTATTTTAACACAACACTTGCACAAATGGTAAAGGTTAAAGTGTGTCTAGAGGATATGTAATTGTTAAGAATTTTCTTCAAGGAATCCACATTTCAATTCCGCATTTGGAAAGCAAGTAGGAATTTTGCGTAACAGCGGTAGAATGACTAGATACTGTTACTGGAATTGGGAAAATTTGCTTCAAATGCATTGTTCGCCTTGTCAGTGAGTTCCAGTCCCATCTCCCGAACAAGGGCTGATTAAGAGGAGGGGGATGGGGGGGGGGGGGGGAGGGGCGATCGCTCCTCCTGAGAGTTGAAACTAAATTAAAATCAAACGGAAATTTTTGTAATTTGCTCCAAAGTCAAGCACGAGAATTTAGAGTCATGGTCAGTGGATTTAGTCATTTAACTGAGTATTCCCCAAGCCATCTTTGTGCCCGAGAGAATGTACTGTACTACTTGTTCCAGAGATTTGTGTTTCCCCCCTGTTCGAATTGAGGGCGCCAGATATTAGCAGGGGTTCGCGATCTGCCACTCTGCCACAGGAGCACGCTTATATATATATATATATATATATATATATATATATATATATATATATATATATATATATATATATATATATATATTGACAAAAATGTAACTGTCAATAAATTAAGAACTACAGTTTTAAAAGTATTTTATCTAATTTCAGTTTATTTGCTTTTAATTTGTTTATCAACTCTGTGTTAACAAAAGAGTCATGAGCTTGTTGCTGTGTGTCAACAATTATATAAAAGAAGTTACTGAGAAAAAGGTTATGAAAGCTATACATTTCAAGAGATTTAAAACTTTTCGTCTAAAATAAAACACACTTTGCAATTGTTTGATAGTTTTAAGTAACAAAACAGCTTAAAACAGTAGTTTTTCAAGGTTTTCCTTTCCTTAACTTTCAAGGAGAGGGCCCCTGCGTCTTCTTTCTCTTCTAGACAACCACCCCTCACACAAAAAACTTCATTAATCCGTCTCTGCTCCGAAAAATGTTGAAATTTTTTACAAGGCATCATTTATAGCACCAGAAAACTGTTTCACAAGAGTAAAAGACAATATCCCTTGATTAGCTTTGGAAATAGGTATGAGAGTGGACATTCTGTGTGACGAAGAACTCCACTGGCAGAAAATCAACTTTGTGGAGTGGGAGAATGTGACAGACACGCTTGGATTTTGGTCTGAAGTATGAAAATATTAGAATGCAAGTACACAAACCCTTTTAGTGAACTCTGAAGTTTCGCAAAGATGCTTCTAGTGTTGTCTTTGTCTAATGGAGAAGTAGAGAGGTACTCTGGTGAAATGAATATCTCTAAAAACTCGTACAGGAAGACGGTGGGGAACACCATCCTCATTTCTGTTCTGACGATTCGTGCTGGCTTTCGGCTACCTGGGATGAACTGTTAAAACTGTCAATTTGAAGATGCAGTACTAAGAAAAATAGGTAAGATTCGAAATAACTGAATAACCGTATAAATTTATAAATTTTTAGTTTTCTAAACTACTATGCTCTACAAAATAAATATTGTTTGTTTCGTAGCAAGAGCAGTGGCGTCAGCAGTGACAACCCAGGACCCTCTACATTAATACAATTCATGGAAGAGGGACTGTATGACCTGCAGTATCTGTTTTTAGGGTAGAGTGAATTGCTCTATTCAAAGTTCACGTGTTATACGAGGAGGTTTCAACAAGTAAGGCGAAATATTTTTTCTCGACTAGTTCCGTCGAAGAAATGCAGAGCTTTTATAGAGTATCGTGGAATATTCTCGCTTCAGCCCCTATAGTTTCATGAAATTCCAACAGATGACGGTTTGACACGCAGCCTTCAAAATGACGTCTGTAACCGAGGTGTTTTCCAAGCACAGAGCTGTCACTGAGTTCCTTTTGGTGGAAAACGAGATCCACGTAGATATTCATAGCCGCTTATAGAGTATCTGCGGAGATGTCGCAGAGAACAGATGCATGGTGGGTCGTTGGGCGAGGCATCTGTCGTCGCAACGAAGTCGCGCAAATGTGAGCGCTCTCCCACGTGCCAGCCGGCTGCACACATCTGACCCCTGCAATGTTGGAACATGCGGGCACTCTCTTTCGTGGTGAGCGACCGACCTCAGTCAAACACTTCGCTTTACAACTGAACGCCCCTACTGGTAGTGCTGACACATTCGTCCACCAGTTGGGGTACCTAAAGGTGTGTGCCGGTTGGTTTCCTCGTCGCCTAAGAGATCATACAATGCCACGAAGGGCCATCTGTACAGGACTGATTGTACGTTACGAGGCTGGTAGTGACAATTTTTTTGTCGAACATCGCCACAGGCGACAAAACATGGATTCATCTCTTCGAACCGGAAACAAAACGCCAAACCATAGGGTGGCGTCATACTACCTCTCCTCCGAAGAAGAAATCCAAAGCTGCACCCTCAGCGGATAAAGTCATGGCGAGGGTCTTCTGGTACTGTGAAGGGGTATTCTGTTTGATGTCCTTTCTCACGATGCAACTACGATCGCAGAAATGTATTTTGTTACGCTCAGGAAACTGAACAAACACCACAGAGTATTCGTCGCCTTTTCCATCACAATGCAAGGTCTCCCACAACTTTGTACACCCGAGAGGAGCTTACAAAACTTCATCCTCTTTCACCCTGCAGCCCGGATCTCTCACCTTCCAGTTCCCACCTGTCTGGCCCAATGGAGAATGCACTCCGTGGGAAGCAGTGCGTGGATGTTGGGGAGAAAACTGAAGGAGAAACACGTTGGCTCCGGGGTCGACTATTAGAGTGGTATCATGCGGACATTGGAATACTGAATAAAGCTAACCTCCTTCCAGAAAAAAAAGTGTTGTATTGCTTATTAAACGCCTGTTGTACTTAGGAAAGCATTATCATTAAAGGAAATGTTAATGTTCATTATGCTGCAAGCACAAGAAACTGGAAGCATATTTCTCACCCACTCATAAATGTCTCTGGAAGAAAACGGAAGCTGAACTTAAACTTACTTTGGTAACTAATAACACCACGTGCACATTAATCATAAAAACAAGGCTCAAAATAAATGACTCTGAAAGAAAACGGGAGGCTGAATTTAAACTTACTTTGGTAACTAATAACACCACATGCACAATAACCATAACAGCAAGGCTCCAAGCGCTCCAAGCATATTCGTCACCCATACAGGAATGTCCTTAGTAGCAAACTTTGATAAGTTAGTATGGTAAACTTGTGAGCATAAGGTAGCACATGTAGCACTGCTCATATTGATACCGTTGACGCATTATTTAAACTGCGAGTATGCGTGAAGAGTTAGTAGTACCCGTGAAACTGTAGTTTTCTATTTCACAGATTATTCAGCGTAATTCATTGCTGCCCTCCATACATCTCTACTAATTCATGTCACAGGTCATTTTACGTCATTTTAGCAGCGTTGTGGCACATGAAAACAAGTATCCACGAGATGCCGTCACAAAAGGCAATCCCGCCTCGCTCACGCATTAGCTAATGTCAGTGGTCTCGATTACAGAAAGTTCATTAGTTATTAATTCCTCTACGTACGAAGTGAAGTCATGGAGTTTTACCTATTTAAAGTAGCGTAATTAGGTCTTTTGCTTGTTTAGAGGTAAATGTCCGCAATCCCACTCCACACTGAAATGCCTCACAGTACCGTGGCTTGCGGTTGGAGGAGCCAAAACCCACTGATAAAGTGGAATGCCCTGCGGTACTTCGTTTCCTGTATTTGGAGGACAACAACGCTGTAGAAAATCTGTGCTGAATTGGCTTAAGTATAGAGCAACAATGAATCTTTAGTGGTTAGGGTGCAGACGCTTCCATTACGCTCGTAACTAGGTGGCAGACCACCTAGTTTCACGGTCGCAGCTTCGTTTCTTCGAGATGTTAATTAAAACTTTACCTTACTTTCGTTCATCATAATCACTGTTTTAAGAAATCCTGCAACTGTCATTCATGATTTGCATAGTGAAAAACTGCGCCAATTACTTATTTTTCTCATGCTTAGCAGCGCGTTTCGAGGGTCTATTGTAATTTTCAAATGCATTTGGCTATATAAATATTTTTGGTGGGGCTTCCATGAGTGGTTTCTCTGCCTCTCTTACAATTTAGCTGTCATTTTGACGTTATACTGCACTCGGAAAATCGGGCAAAATGATCTTGTGTTTTTTGTATGTTAATTTTAGACGTTGTATTTTTACTTGTTTTCTTGTAGGTACGTGCCTCCTTCATTGCACAGAATTTCAAGCACACGGAACTCATCACTTACACCGCTTGCTTTTGTGATTACAACAAGCTACAAAGATATTATGACACTATGGTTTCACAAAGATTTCACACTGTCAGAGGTGCTACGTTCGTTGTGGATAATATGTATAAAATGGATTTAATGGATGAGACTGAAATTTCTGTACACCACAAAGAGCATGATGAAAACATTCTCAGTGACAAACTATATAGTACACTAGTTAATTTTTTCAAATGTTTCTCCTCCATATAATAACTGTAGTAATTAAAAAAAGGTATTCGATAATAATTCAATTGTCAATGGTAACATACATTTCATATGTAACAACTGTATATACAGTATAATGTGATCCACAACAAATGAACACCTCGGAGACTGTAAAACTTTTTTTGAAACCATAATGTTCGCCCGCATCTCGTGGTCGTGCGGTAGCGTTCTCGCTTCCCACGCCCGGGTTCCCGGGTTCGATTCCCGGCGGGGTCAGGGATTTTCTCTGCCTCGTGATGGCTGGGTGTTGTGTGCTGTCCTTAGGTTAGTTAGGTTTAAGTAGTTCTAAGTTCTAGGGGACTGATGACCATAGCTGTTAAGTCCCATAGTGCTCAGAGCCATTTCATTTCAACCATAATGTTCAAATGGCTCTGAGCACTATGGGACTTAACTGCTGACGTCATCAGTCCCATAGAACTTAGAACTACTTAAACCCAACTAACCTAAGGACATCACACACATCCATGCCCGCGGCAGGATTCGAACCTGCGACCGTAGCGGTCGCGCGGCTCCAGACTGTAGCGCCTTGAACCGCTCGTCCACTCCGGCGGGCAAACCATAGTGTCATAATATCTTTGTAGCATGTTTTGCTTACAAAAAGGAACAGTGTAAGTGATCGAGTTGCAATGAAGGAAGCACAGTACCTGTAAGCAGACGAACGAAAATACCATTGCAGAAGAGTAACGTACAACAAACATTCCGAGATTCATTTTGTCCGATTTTCCGATTGCAGTATAAACCCAGAAGACAACAAAATTGCAAGAGAGGCAAAAAAGTCATACTTGCAAACGTCACAAAAAATATTTATGTAAGCAGATGCTCTTGAAAATGAGAATAAAAGTCGAAACGCGTTGTGCTAAGCATAAAAAAAGTAAATGGTGCAGTTTTTCATTATGCAATCATAGAAGTTTACCTCTTGTACGAGGGTTGCTCAGAAAGTAATGCACCGCATTCTTTTTTCTCAGTCGAAAACAATGCTCAGTCGAAAACAATGGGAAACGTTATGTATGTATTATTGGAATCTCCTGAGTTACCGCGCTAAGTTTCCGTCACTTCCGACAGATAGCATAGCTGCAGGACAGTTTCAAAACGTCATTTGTATGTATTATTGGAATCTCCTGAGTTAGCGCGCTAAGTTTCCGTCACTTCCGACAGATAGCATAGCTGCAGGACAGTTTCAAAACGTCATTTGTAGGTGATAAGAAACGTGCCGTAATTGAATTTCTCACTGCAGAGACAGAAACTGTGGGGAATATTCACAAACGCTTGTGCAAAGTCTATGGAGCATCTGCAGTCGACAGAAGTACAGTTAGTCGCCGGGCAAGGAGGGTGAGGTCATTAGAAAGCGGCTCGGCGGAGCTCCACGATTTGCAGCGCTCGGGGAGATCGTCCACGGCTGTCGCACCTGACATGTTGCAGCGAGCTGATGTTGTCATGCGCGAGGACACACGCATTACGGTCTGCAATTGGCGCAAAGGCTCCGCCACCAGGACAAGAATTGGTACCGACTGAGCACACACACCCTTTTTTTCGCGCTGGATGAAGGCCATAGAACGGGATGGAGATTACCTGGAAAAATAGGGTGTGTAGATAAAATACCAGTCTTTCGTGTGCGAAATTCTCATTATGTTCAATAAAGAATTGTTGAAGAAAAAAATGTGGTGCATTACTTTCTGGGCAACTCTCGTATATTGTGGCGGGTACTTCACACTACTACAAGCCACTTCCTGTCCTATCCTGTCTGCCTATTTACCGCAGGAAAATTAGTTAAGCTCTGAGTAAGCGGCTACCAAAGAGTCTGAGAACTCAAGACTGCTTCTCGAGGAAGACCGCTGCGATTCGCCAAACACTTCTATTTAAGTTCCCTGAGAGTCTCCTAGCAATTCACACGGGCTCCACCGACCTAATACGAACGTAATACCTTCGACGCCGTTCCATGCTTGCTCTCATGCCTGCTTGATACGGAGTCACGAAATGCTAGAGCCGAGTTCTAGAACTCATCGAGCTACGGCCTTGAGTCTCTTGTCTGGCCTTACCATTTACGCTTCTTGCACCGCACAGAACACTTCCAACACATATCCGCCTTCCCTGCTATTAATTTTACGTGCTAGCTCCACTTCACATCACTTCTTCATATTAACCCTAAATATAGAGGTTTTCAGGAGAAACACACTTCTCAAAAGAATTAGAGGAACATGAATTTAGGCGTCATCCTTGCTCCAACGAGCAATAACTGAGGACTGGGTACGTTACCAAATTATATGTTTAACATTCGCAAATTAAGTACGTAGCAAAACATGATTACATCCTCGATCGTTTGCATCAAAAACTCAAATGTTCAACAGGTGTCGAAAACAGAGTGGTAACATTCATCCTGTCATCCTGGGTGCCTTTCATTGTACGTTGAGTGCTTCGGTAACGTGTGTGCCCTCCTTCAGCGTTTATAATTCCCTGACACATACGTAGTATACTCCATATGTCGGTCTCTCTGTGGCATCCATTCCCATTCTTCAGTAAGAGTCTATGTAAGTTCTTGGAGAGTCTGTGGCGGAACAGGACCACCTCGAACACGTCTGTAAAGCATGTCCTACATACGTGCGGCGAGGGCTTAGGGCGGATCTCAGCGTCGGGCATTAGAAGGAATTCGCGGCCACCACCCGGTGCAGGATTCAACACACGGCTCAACAGAAAATGTTCGACGTACTGCCTGGCGGTAAGGCGACTGTGGACGACAAGCTCCGTATGGCTGTCAGCACCGAAGCTTCCCTACAACATAACAGAACTTTGGAAATCTGTCGATTTCCTGGACAACATCTGGACTCGTCTGTGAATAACATGTTTCGCCAGCGACGAAGTTTCTAGATGACGTGAGAACGGTAGAACTGAAGATGAGCTGCAGGATGTTGCCGTGTTAAGCGGGTTACATGAATAGGACGTCTGGGTTATAATGTCTTTCCTCGTAACCTGTTCATTACAGTTTGATCGGACACAGCGGATCCAATGGCCCTTCTGAGTTCGTCTTAAGGGTTCTGGTGGTATCGGTACGACGCCGCAACGCTGAGACGGCCAGATGTTGATCTTCACTCGCCTTGGCTACTAACCTTTCTTCTGAAGCACGTCCACAACCTATGGATGACGCTTGGTGAGGTTTCAGCACGTGCAGCAACACGACTGAAACAGACCGCCAAAGCAACTTGCATTGCATTAAGATGTCACACTGCAAATCCTTGGTTGAAGACTAGTCCACGAAAGACATGTGCTCTCTCTGTACCTTTAATTGTATTGTATTGTATGTTAACTGGGGCCTAGAAACGACGGAGCGGCTCCGTCCCAGCCCCACGACGACTACCGCAGTCCACTTCACCCCTCCGCCTACCCTCACCGAACCCAGGGTTATTGTGCGGTTCGGCCCCCGGTGGACCCCCCAGGGAACGTTTCAACCAGACGAGGGTAACCCCTTGATTGCGTCGTAGAGAAATGATGGTGTACGGGAACGTGGAGAACTTGCTTGCGCAGAAATCGCCGACATAGTGTAGCTGAGGCGGAATGAGGGTGACTAGCCCGCAATCGCCGAGGCAGATGGAAAACCGCCTAAAAACTATCCACAGACGGGCCGGCTCACCGGACCCCGATACAAGTCCGCCGGGCGGATTCGTGCTGGGGACCATGCACTCCTTCCCAGTCCGGAAAGCTGTGTGTTAGACCGCATGGCTAACCGGGCGGGTGCCGGCCGGGGTGGCCGAGCGGTTCTAGGCGCTACAGTCTGGAACCACGCGACCGCTACGGTAGCAGGTTCGAATCCTGCCTCTGGCATGGAACTTTAACTTCATATCTGCCCATTTCGGTGTTCGCGCAGTGGTTGAAAGAAGGACGAGTATTACTTGTAAGAGAGAATTAAGGAAAAGGAACGAGGAGAAAGGGAATGGGTACGTGAACTCGACAGAGACAATAGGCTGATCCCGTCCGGTGTGGTCTAGCGGTTCTGGGCGCTTTAGTCCGGAACCGCGTGACTGCTACGCTCGCAGGTTCGAATCCTGCCTCGGGCAGGGATGTGTGTGATCTCCTTAGGTTAGTTAGGTTTAAGTAGTTCTAAGTTCTAGGGGACTGATGACCTCAGATGTTAAGTCCCATAGTGCTCAGAGCCATTTGAACCATTTTTGAATAGGCTGATCGGACAGGTAAATAAGTTTCTTGATGTTCATGATAAGCTTATCGTGGACTACGTAAAGGAGGAAATGGATATTTTTTTGGAAATTTGTGATAAGGTCTTAGGGACCAAACTGCAGAGGTCATCGGTGCCTAAGCTTACACACTACTTAATCTAACTTAAACTAACTTTCGCTAAGGACGACACACACACCCATGCCCGAGGGAGAACTCGAACCTCCGACGGGGCGAACCGCGCGGACGGTGAGAAGACGCCTCAGACAGCGCGGAAACCCGGCGTGGCTAAGGAAATGGATAGCAAACGAACACAAAAATAAGAACTAGTTCCCCAATATAAGAATTTGCGTATTAAAGTGACTGGACTGTACTCACAAGAAAGTTTCTGAAATAAATTTATTCAGTTTTCTTTCAAATAAAGCTAATTTTTTTTATTAGAAGCTTACACTGGGGCACACTGTGTATGATGAAGCTCCCTTTGCTTTCATTGCAACTTTTTCCACGTCATCTTTTCTGACAACTTTTGGTACGTATTTTGGAAGATGGTAGTATACACAAACGTTCCATATGAAATGCGTCTAATTGTTATCGGTCACAGACAAACAAATGCGCACACAAGGTGCTCAGCAAAGGAAAACTGTTACGTTCAAAATCGAATTTCAGTTACTCCACTTCCAACTTATATGCACTTTCGAATTCTCTTTACAATACCAGGTGTCGCCCTTCTGAGGTTATCTTGACGTTCTTTCATAGGGGCAGCACTATTCCTAATGTGATAAACTCATCCCTTTTGTCGATGTTCTCTTTGTAGACTTCACCTTTCAGACTCACCACTGTCAAAAATCTAAAGGGGTAAGGTCGGAAAACCAAGGAATCTCTTCCTACAATGCTTGATGCTCATTATCTAGATAATGGAGTCCTCTAGGAAGATGCTGTAACGCAACAGGCCCAATCAATTGCCTGTCAAATCAAACCGTACATTTACAGATAAGTGTTCTTGAAAATGCGTCTCCTCAAACACATGTTGGGTTTTCGTGAGACACCGACACATTATTACTGGTACCGTCGCGAATGAAAGCGGCTTCGGCCGGCCGTTGTGACCGAGCGGTTCTAGGCGCTTCAGTCTGGAACCGCGCTGCTGCTACGGTCACAGGTTCGAATCCTGGCTCGGGCATGGATGTGTGTGATGTCCTTAGGTTAGTTAGATTTAAGTAGTTGTAAGTCTAGGGGACTGATGACCTCAGACGTTAAGTCCCATAGTGCTTAGAGCCATTTAAACCGTTTGAAAGCGGCTTCATCAGCAAACATTATTAATAGAATTACTCGGTGATTTGTAAATAACGAAAAATTCCAATCGTACACCTTCATCTTCTTCTCGAAGGTACAGAATTCGCTGTAAAGGATAGTGACGTGGCGTTGCAGCATTCTTAGATTTACTTCTGGAGGCGGCCGAGCAGATGGTACAAAACACACAAAATATTAGATCACTTTATTAAAACGTGAACAATATAGACTGCTTACCTTGGAAACACTCCGCGCCCACTGGAATGTCACTAGGTATATGTTGCTGACGGACAGCAAAGCTTATCAGTTCGTTCGATACAGAATGATAGTCATATCTCAATGTACAGTGGTTAACACAATGTACTCGCATTCCGGAGGACGACGGTTCAAATCACCGTCCCGCCTTTCACATTTAGGTTTTCTGTGATTTCCCTATATGTCTCTAGTAAAACGCCGGGATGGTTTGTTTGAAAATGGTGCGGTTTATTTTCTTCCTCATCCTTTCGAAATACGAGCCTGTGCTCCGTCTCCAATGACCGTGCTGTCGATGGGACGTTAAACTCTAACATTACTTCCTTCTTTCTTTATTTACACGTTCAGATTAAATACCAGGTCTACAAGTCTGCTTCCACTGTTTTCTTGAAGTTCGGGGCTTTATTGTGCAAAAATTACAAAAGAAATTGTGATTCATAGTGTTGCCCATCGCTGGCCACTTCATTCTCCCACCTTTCTGATAGCATACTAATCCCATGACGGAAGAACTGGGCCTCTTTTGTAGTGATGCATGAATCGATTCAATTTTGCATTTGTTCGTATGACCGGAAGTGCTGGTCAGCGACACTGTATGCCACTGATCGAAAAAGGTGGTAGTCAGAGAGAGCAACGTACGGAGAATACGGCGCGAGGCATAGGACTTCTCATTTCAACGTTTCCGTGTATATTTTGACGAGTTTTGCGACATGGGGTCGAGCACTGACCTGATGTAAAATTACCTTTACGTGTCTACCGCTGTATTGTGGCCGTTTGTGTTTCAGTACTGGGCTCTAACGCAACAATTACTTTCGATAATGATGTCCTGTGACTGTCTTCGTCTGTTTCAGTAGCTACGAAAACGTTCTGTCTTCCACCGCCATGCCGGTCTTCGACATCAAAATCACCGTTCTTAAGGCGTTGAATACATTCTCTGCATGTTCATCGACTAATAGTTCCTCACCATTGGTCTTAGCCAGTATTTTAAGAGCCCCAGCCGCAGATTTCTTTATGTTAAAGCAGAAAATTAAAACTTCCCGCAAATGGCTAGAAAGGGGTACGTAAGTTGACGTACTTAATCGAGAATAACCTTATGATGTAATCGCAGATCGACTAATATTTTATGGCATTATGTTTACAGATGCCTAAGCTTATTGTGTTACACATATGACCGACCACCTGAATCCCACTTGCCGCTACTGCCGTCTATTGCAAAACGGCGGAAGCAAAGTTGTAGACCTAATATCCTCCGTTCTCACACAGTTTAGTGAAAACACGAGTAAACACTCTTGAATCTGGTACTTTGCGCTATAGAAATCGTCTACCGTGTTCCCTACAAGGAGTAGCAGCGTTTCCTCTACAAAACCGCTACTCGTACATAGTATCGGCATAATACGCGTGTGTAAATCCGTGCAGCAAGCTTAAAAGAGACAGTAGAACTGGCCTACAAATCGAAGTCACAGTTGAAAATTTGAATTATGAAAACACACTAAAATGAAAATCAATAAATAAACCCATAGCAGCTGGAGTACCACCATGCGAAATGAAAACTTATCTCTGTATCAGTCCATATCTCTCTAAGCAATAAAAATTAAACACATGTTGGACGGGAAGGTTTTTTCGAATCTGTCTACACTGTCACCTTCTGAAATATTTACTATTTTTTTTGTAAAACTCTGCATTGAAAAGATGTTAAAAAATTTGAGATGACTAACGCCGTTATCAGATAACTGCTATCTTTATTTTGTTTGTGGTCGTTATCTTGCATTTATGCACCATTTAGTGCAGCAACTGGGAATACCCAAGCCATTTTAGGTTGTCTATCAATCATGACGTGACGGTAACATCCAATCAGATAGCAGTAATATCGGTGAATAACCTGCCTGTACCGCTTACTGCATCTGATAAATCGTGTTACTTTTGCTTCCTTAAAACTTTCCCCGTCGAGTATGACGGAGTTACGTCAAACCATCCAGAAAATTCTTACAGATGATCACATATGTGACTTACTTGGCATGATTGGCTTTTTATTATCAGCTAAAAATGTGCAAGTTGTTGCCTCATATGTACTTTCGTAGATACTTGTTGTTGCTGATAGGCAATTTGTGGTTTCGATGTAATGAACGGAAGCATTGTCAGTGGTCTGAAAATATATTATATACAGCTTTAGTTCGTTGGTGAAAAAATTACGATTGCTAGCCCAACGAGCTTAGTTTCTTTTATTTACCGAGATTCTTCATTATACAAGGTAGAACATTTCACATTTGTCTTCGCAGCTTCAGTAGACCAAACGAATGACTTTGTTCATCAATAAAATGAAAAATTTAAGAAGTAGTACCTCATTACTTCAATGTAAAAAAGCAACAGATCTTACGTAGCATTTATACTTCAATGAACGCTAACCGTCTGTGTGGTATAGTCCTTTATTTTATTTGAAGATTGATGAAACTATTGCCTTTAGTTACTTGGTTATGTAATACTTGCCTCAATTGATAAGTGTATACCGGAGAAATCTCTGTACCACCGCATTATTTTGAAAACTATATTTGTGTCTAATTATGGCCCTTAATTAAGGGCGAGTACTGAAGACCTACGAAGAATCCCGTCTGGTGATATAGCGATATGGGAAGATCTAGATTACTGCATGTGGCTAGTTTTAGCATCAGCTCGCCCACCCTTTAGTTAATGGCGCCTTTATTCCTCTAGCTCTCCACCTTTGTCATTGCGCAAGGTGCTGGCATTCTGGGTTACGGTCAAGAGTCACAGGGACAGCGCTGACGCAGATCGTGTCCTTCTGCCCAGCGTGGGCCCTTTGTCTGGCTTACTCCCCGTGAAGCTGCAGTCACCGACAGTGGAACGGCCTTACGGGACTGCTCTCGTGCAAGGTAGATACCCCGTACAGCACCGCAGAAAGACGTTCGGCACATTTGAAGAATTATGCTTCGTCGCGATGTAATATAAATGTCATCCTACTGAAATATTCAGGGTGATTCAAAAAGTATACCACAACTTTAGGAATTTAAAACTCTGCAACGACAAAAGGCAGAGCAAAGCACTATCTGTCGGCGAATTAAGGGAGCTATAAAGTTTCATTTAGTTGTACATTTGTTCGCTTGAGGCGCTGTTGACTAGGCGTCAGCGTCAGTTGATGCTAAGATGGCGACCGCTCAACATAAAGCTTTTTGTGTTATTGAGTACGGCAGAAGTGAATCGACGACAGTTGTTCAGCGTGCATTTCGAACGAAGTATGGTGTTAAACCTCCTGATAGGTGGTGTATTAAACGTTAGTATAAACAGTTTACAGAGAATGGGTGTTTGTGCAAAGGGAAAAGTTCTGGACGGCCGAGAACGAGTGATGAAAATGTAGCACGCATCCAGCAAGCATTTGTTCGCAGCCCAGGAAAATCGACTCGCAGATCTAGCAGAGAGCTGCAAATTCCACAATCAACTGTATGGAGAGTCCTACGAAAAAGGTTAGTTATGAAACCTTATCGTCTGAAATTAGTTCAAGCACTGTCTGCAGCTGATAAGATCAAAAGAATCGATTTCTGTGATTTTATCGTTGCTCAAATGGAAACAGATGAATCTTTCGTTTCAAAGATTGTGTTTAGTGATGAAGCAACTTTCCACAGTAACGGGAAAGTCAACCGTCACAATGTCTGTATATGGGGCACTGAGAATCCGCGGGAAATAACTCAGTATGAACGTGACTCGCCTAAGGTGAACGTTTTCTGTGCCATTTCAGCCAATAAAGTTTTTGGTCCCTTTTTCTTCGAAGGTGCTACTGTAACTGGACTACAGTATCTGGAGATGTTAGAGAATTGGCTGTTCCCTCAGCTCGAACAAGAAGCACAACAATTCATATTTCAGCAGGATGGAGCGCCACCACATTGGCACTTATCTGTCCGTAACTGCCTGAACGTCAACTACCCGAGGCGATGGATCGGCCGCCAGGCAGCCCGTGACAGAGGACTTCATCACTGGCCTCCAAGAAGCCCTGATCTTACCCCCTGCGATTTTTTCTTATGGGGGTATGTTAAGGATATGGTGTTTCGGCCACCTCTCCCAGTCACCATTGATGATTTGAAACGAGAAATAACAGCAGCTATCCAAACTGTTACGCCTGATATGCTACAGAGAGTGTGGAACGAGTTGGAGTATCGGGTTGATATTGCTCGTGTGTCTGGAGGGGGCC
Source organism: Schistocerca nitens (assembly GCF_023898315.1). Lineage (NCBI taxonomy): Eukaryota > Metazoa > Arthropoda > Insecta > Orthoptera > Acrididae > Schistocerca > Schistocerca nitens. The sequence goes on from NC_064617.1 coordinate 282,440,979, forward strand.
ATATTGAACATCTCTGAACTTGTTTTTGAGTGAGAAAAAACCTTTTTAAATACTCTTTGTAATGATGTATAACAGAAGGTTATATTATGTTTCTTTCATTAAATACACATTTTTAAAGTTGTGGTATTCTTTTTGAATCACCCTGTATATTTATTTACACACAAGAAGTCTCGGTCAAATGATCATCTACAATTCATGGGTTAACACAACGTCACGTTAAAGGAACGTTCACTGGCGCCAAACATAAAATCGGTTTTATTTACGCTGTTGTTGTTGTAGCTTTCAGTCCGAAGGCTGGTTTCATCCACCTCCACATGGTAGTCTATCTTGTGCAAGCCTCTTCATCTACGAATAACTACTAGAACCTACATTTTCTGAATCTGTTTACTGCATTCATCTGTTGGTCTCCCTCTACGATTTTTATTGCCCACTCTTCCTTCCAATACTAAATTGCTGATCCCTCGATGTCTCAGAATGTGTCCTATCAACCGATGCCTTCTTGCGGTCAGGTTGTGCCATAAATTCCTTGTCGCCCCATTTCTATTCAGTACCGCCTCATTAGCTACGCGATCAATCCATTTCATCTTCTGCATTCTTCTGAAACACCACATTTCTAAAGCTTCTATTCTCTTTTTGTCTAAACTGTTTATTGTTCACGTTTAACTTCCATACATGGCTACATTCCAGACAAATACCTTCAGGAATGACTTCCAAACACTTAAATCTGTATTCGATGTTAATTTTTCTTCAGAAATGCTATTCTTGCCGCTGCGTTTTCATTTTATATCTTCTTTAGTTACGCTATCAGTCATAAATACGAGCATCTATTACCTTATATGTTTTTCATAAGTCACCAGGTACAAAAATCTGACCGGCGATCAATGTATGAGATAACAGAAGCACGTATATATATGGCAGATCTTGCTACTAAAATGAATTTTGTATTTAATTGCAAAGAACCTTCCTTTAACTTGAAGTAGTGTTAATTCGTGACTTCGAAACAGTCGCTTCATAAGAACTCGTTGTCTCTAGATACATTACAGTAGCTTTTGGTGGTTGCAACATGCCTTTCATTAAATTTATTGAAACTGTCCAGCACTATTTATAAAAATATTAATGTCACCTGGTGACAGTATTGAGACGTTCCTCGCGTAGCGATTTATTTCATTGATTGGCGACTCCAATGTTAATATCACTGTGAGCTGGAAACTATGATTTCTCGTCATTTTCCTCGCAGGTTGCAATATCGCGTCTTGTTACAGGTAGTTAGAAACACAAGTTGGAGTAAGCTTGTCGACTGCTCACTGTTAGCGAATGAAAATTCTTCTTGCATGTAGGTGCTCCGTCGGTTATTTATTGTATTACGTACAGTCTATTAAAGCTGAGAGGTACAATTTCTAGATTCTTACTTAATTACATGAATCATCATGCATATAAGAATATATACAGGACGTTCAAATTAAGTAATCAAGATTAACCATTAAACTCGTCCCGGATTTTTAAAGAATCGAACTCCCATATATAAAACACCTTCAGATCTCTGATTACTTACAAGTATGTTAATGGGTTTAATGTTTGACGTTAAGCATGTAAAACGTTCGTGGTAAAAGATACAAAAATGAATTTCTGTTCGTGCAAAGCTTTCGGGTTTCTAGCGTGGCAGCGGTGTTAAAATGCTGCGACGTCATTTTATTTTCTGCAGATTACTCACCCATAGACTAACAAAAAAAATTCAAATACGCAAGCGGTAAAACAAAAAAATGTGATAATGTAATAACCCTTTCATAAGTTAATGTAAGACATTTTAACTAAAATTGCATATTGTCAGCCAGCCGCAGTGGCCGAGTGACTCTAGGCGCTTCAGTCCGGAACAGCGCGACTGCTACGGTCGCAGGTTCGAATCCTGCCTCGGGTATGGATGTGTGTGATGTCCTTAGGTTAGTTATGTTTAAGTAGTTCTAAGTTCTAGGCGACTGATGACCTCAGAAGTTAAGTCGCATAGCGCTCAGAGCCATTTGAAGCTTTTTTTTTTTTTTTTCATAGTGTCAAACGATTTATTTTACGCTTGGTTATTTTTCTTAAAAGCTGGTTTTAAAGAAACAGCAAATTAAGACGTCATGTTTGATGCTAAAGTCTTATCGCATGAACAACACACATTTGGTAAGAGATGAATTGTTTTCATCATTCTGTGGGGCTGTAAGCGAGAAAATGTTTCGAAAAGGTTTGAAAGTCACGGTGGATGAATATGGTCTGGGTAATGTGCGTGTACTGCATCAAGGAGAAAGAAACAGTTTCCAGCTTTAATCATCATATGCATTATTTCTCAAGTGAACGTCCATTTTCTCAGCAAAAAATGGTTAAAATGGCTCTGAGCACTATGGAACTTGACTGCTGAGATCATCAGTTCAAAATGGCTCTGAGCACTATGGGACTCAACTTCTGAGGTCATTAGTCCCCTAGAACTTAGAACTAGTTAAACCTAACTAACCTAAGGACATCACACACATCCATGCCCGTGGCCTGATTCGAACAGTCGACGGTAGCGGTCGCGCGGTTTCAGACTGTAGCGCCTAGAACCGCACGGCTACTCCGGCCGGCTTTTCTCAGCACATACTAATCATACAGTGATGAATGACGTATCGTTACAAAGGTTTTCTAACCGTATTCTAACATTTCGTACCGATTTTGAACTAGAATTTTAACATAAGAAAGGCTTTCAACTGTTGTTGTTGTTGTGGTCTTCAGTCCTGAGACTGGTTTGATGCAGCTCTCCATGCTACTCTATTCTGTGCAAGCTTCTTCATCTCCCAGTAACTACTGCAACCTACATCCTTCTGAATCTGCTTAGTGTATTCATCTCTTGGTCTACCCCTACGATTTTTACCCTCCACGCTGCCCTCCAACACTAAATTGGTGATCCTTTGATGCCTCAGAACATGTCCTACCAACCGATCCCTTCTTCTGGTCAAGTTGTGCCACAAACTCCTCTTCTCCCCAATCCTATTCAGTACCTCCTCATTAGTTATGTGATCTACCCATCTAATCTTCAGCATTCTTCTGTAGCACCACATTTCGAAAGCTTCTATTCTCTTCTTGTCCAAACTATTTACTGTCCATGTTTCACTTCCATACATGGCTACACTCCATACAAATACTTTCAGAAATGACTTCCTGACACTTAAATCTATACTCGATGTTAACAAATTTCTCTTCTTCAGAAACGCTTTCCTCGCCATTGCCAGTCTACATTTTATATCTTCTCTACTTCGACCATCATCAGTTATTTTGCTCCCCAAATAGCAAAACTCCTTTACTACTTTAAGTGTCTCATTTCCTAATCTAATACCCTCAACATCACCCGACTTAATTCGACTACATTCCATTATCCTCATTTTGCTTTTGTTGATGTTCATCTTATATCCTCCTTTCAAGACACCATCCATTCCGTTCAACTGCTCTTCCAAGTCCTTTGCTGTCTCTGATAGAATTACAATGTCATCGGCGAACCTCAAAGTTTTTATTTCTTCTCCATGGATTTTAATACCTACTCCGAATTTTTCTTTTGTTTCCTTTACTGCTTGCTCAATATACAGATTGAATAACATCGGGGAGAGACTACAACCCTGTCTCACTCCCTTCCCAACCACTGCTTCCCTTTCATGTCCCTCGACTCTTATAACTGCCATCTGGTTTCTGTACAAATTGTAAATAGCCTTTCGCTCCCTGTATTTTACCCCTGCCACCTTTAGAATTTGAAAGAGAGTATTCCAGTCAACATTGTCAAAAGCTTTCTCTAAGTCTACAAATGCTAGAAACGTAGGTTTGCCTTTCCTTAATCTTTCTTCTAAGATAAGTCGTAAGGTCAGTATTGCCTCACGTGTTCCAGTATTTCTACGGAATCCAAACTGATCTTCCCCGAGGTCGGCTTCTACCAGTTTTTCCATTCGTCTGTAAAGAATTCGTGTTAGTATTTTGCAGCCGTGACTTATTAAACTGATTGTTCGGTAATTTTCACATCTGTCAACACCTGCTTTCTTTGGGATTGGGATTATTATATTCTTCTTGAAGTCTGAGGGTATTTCGCCTGTTTCATACATCTTGCTCATCAGATGGTAGAGTTTTGTCAGGACTGGCTCTCCCAAGGCCGTCAGCAGTTCCAATGGAATGTTGTCTACTCCGGGAGCCTTGTTTCGACTCAGGTCTTTCAGTGCTCTGTCTAACTCTTCACGCAGTATCGTATCTCCCATTTCATCTTCATCTACATCCTCTTCCATTTCCATAATATTGTCGTCAAGTACATCGCCCTTGTATAGACCCTCTATATACTCCTTCCACCTTTCTGCTTTCCCTTCTTTGCTTAGAACTGGGTTTCCATCAGAGCTCTTGATATTCATGCAAGTGGTTCTCCTTTCTCCAAATGTCTCTTTAATTTTCCTATAGGCAGTATCTATCTTACCCCTAGTGAGATAAGCTTCTACATCCTTACATTTGTCCTCTAGCCATCCCAGCTTAGCCATTTTGCACTTCCTGTCAATCTCATTTTTGAGACGTTTGTATTCCTTTTTTCCTGCTTCATTTACTGCATTTTTATATTTTCTCCTTTCATCAGTTAAATTCAATATTTCTTCAATTACCGAAGGATTTCTACTAGCCCTCGTATTTTTACCTACTTGATCCTCTGCTGCCTTCACTACTTCATCCCTCAAAGCTACCCATTCTTCTTCTACTGTAGTTCTTTCCCCCATTCCTGTCAATTGTTCCCTTATGCTCTCCCTGAAACTCTCTACAACCTCTGGTTCTTTCAGTTTATCCAGGTCCCATCTCCTTAAATTCCCACCTTTTTGCAGTTTCTTCAGTTTTAATCTACAGGTCATAACCAATAGATTGTGGTCAGAGTCCACATCTGCCCCTGGAAATGTCTTACAATTTAAAACCTGGTTCCTAAATCTCTGTCTTACCATTATGTAATCTATCTGATACCTTTTAGTATCTCCAGGGTTCTTCCATGTATGTGTTAGCTATGATTAAGTTGTGCTGTGTGCAAAATTCTACCAGGCGGCTTCCTCTTTCATTTCTTAGCCCCAATCCATATTCACCTACTACGTTTCCTTCTCTCCCTTTTCCAACACTCGAATTCCAGTCACCCATGACTATTAAATTTTCGTCTCCCTTCACTATCTGAATAATTTCTTTTATTTGATCATACATTTCTTCAATTTCTTCGTCATCTGCAGAGCTAGTTGGCATATAAACTTGTACTACTGTAGTAGGTGTGGGCTTCGTATCTATCTTGGCCACAATAATGCGTTCACTAAGCTGTTTGTAGTAGCTTACCCGCGTTCCTATTTTCCTATTCATTATTAAACCTACTCCTGCATTACCCCTATTTGACTTTGTGTTTATAACTCTGTAGTCACCTGACCAGAAGTCTTGTTCCTCCTGCCACCGAACGTCACTAATTCCCACTATATCTAACTTTAACCTATCCATTTCCTTTTTCAAATTTTCTAACCTACCTGCCCGATTAAGGGACCTGACATTCCACGCTCCGATCCGTAGAACGCCAGTTTTCTTTCTCCTGATAACGACATCTTCTTGAGTAGTCCCCGCCCGGAGATCCGAATGGGGGACTATTTTACCTCCGGAATATTTTACCCAAGAGGACACCATCATCATTTAATCATACAGTAAAGCTGCATGCCCTCGGGAAAAATTACGGCTGTAGTTTCCCCTTGCTTTCAGCCGTTCGCAGTACCAGCACAGCAAGGCCGTTTTGGTTAATGTTACAAGGCCAGATCAGTCAATCATTCAGACTGTTGCCCCTGCAACTACTGAAAAGGCTGCTGCCCCTCTTCAGGAACCACATGTTTGTCTGGCCTCTCAACAGATACCCCTCCGTTGTGGTTGCACCTACGGTACGGCTATCTGTATCGCTGAGGCACGGAAGCCTCCCCACCAACGGCAAGGTCCATGGTTCATGGTGGGGGGGGGGGGGGGGCTTTTAACTATCATAGGCGAAAAGGCATGATGGAGGTCCAGGTTCACACATTTTACCAAGGTAACTTATTGCACACCAATAATAGAATCTCTTAAACATCATTTTATTTGCTTTAAAGTAGCTAACGGGATAATTTGTGAACAGCATTGTCATAGATACTAACCGTGAGCATTGCGGTAATCCGGTATCTCCGTCCATTGTGAAAGTTGCCCTTCTTAACGAATATACTTTCCGAAACGACAAACATTTTTGTCATTGTCAATTAAAGGGTAATTTATCTATCACGGTCTAATATGCTTACTGTAACTGAGAATGTTTCTCGATTTAAAATTATAGGTTATGCGGCCCTGCTGTCTGTCCCTGTTCTCTGCCCGTAGTACGCGCAAGAACAAACGTTCCGAATACAAAACAAATTTTTGAACACATGGAAATGTAAATACAAGGATGTATCATAAATTCATGATTATCATTTTACGTAGTTCGGTTCATTTTTCAAGATGTTTACTCTTCATTCCCACAACCACCTTTACCCAGTGACAACATTTATTCCATATACTGTCAATATTTAAAACTATAAAAGTGCGGAAGTTTTCTCAGGTATTCTGATACTTGATTGTGTTAAGGCTATGACATAAGACTGTACCTGCTAAAGAGAAAGTTGTGAAACTTTAAATATTTAAACTCGGTCAATGATTATGCGAAACGTTGACATTAAAATTTTCATGCCCATCGGTTAGGTAGATCACTTCTGAGATTAGGCAACTGTTCTAGCCATTTGGTAATCAGGTGAGGCAATGAAAATGGGAACTGTTACGAATTGTTTCCCCTCGGATTCACTGGCAGTGAGTAATGGTGAACATACCAGGTGCAACAATAAGATAATGAGACTGATTTTCTTTGCAAGATGTGGCAACCCTGCAGGCTTGCGTAGGCACAATATCTTTGACCTTGGTTTATAAGCTGCTTCTAATCCAAGCAGCACATCGATGCAACTGATCAGTCTTGAGTTGTGCTGTAATAAGTTAACACATGTTTGTGTCTCTCGTCACAGAAACAGAACTGCATAATATTGTGCAAAGGTATGCCATTTCTTTTTGCGTTAAATTGGGTAAATACGCGACGACAACTTACGGTAAGCTTCAGAAGGCTTTTGGAGAGGAGGTTATGTCACTAACTCAAGTTTTTCGTTGGCATAAAATGTTTAGTGAACGCAAAACGAATGTTGAAGATGAAGACCGCAGTGGATAACCATCAACCTCACGAAGACGTCAACTTGGCCAGGGTGCGTGAACTCGTACGATCTGATGGAAGATTATCCCTGAAAATGATTGCAAAAGAACTGAACATCAATCGAGCAACGGTTCGTCTAATAATAACTGAAGATCTTGGTATGAGAAAGATTTGTGCTCTGTCAGCACAGCAATTTTTAACCTCAAAACAAATTTCAGTACTACCACAGCCATCTTATTCACCAGATATCTCTCCGTGCGACTTTTTCCTATTTCCAAGAGTCAAAACAGCGGTCAAGGGACATCATTTTCAAACAACACAAGATTTCCGAAAAGCTGTGACGAGGGTCTTGGAGGATATTACAGTAGATGGGTTCCAGAAATATTACCATCAATGGAAGAAACGCTGGAAAAAGTGTGTGCAATCAGAAGGGAACTACTTTGAAGGAGACAACACTAAACTTGACTAAAATGGTAAGCAACTTTTTTTCACATCAGTCTCATTACTTTATTGTCGCACGTCGTATATTACTAACAAGACAAGCACAAACACGACAAGCAATACCAACAACAGAGATCAACTGTGTCGCCATAGAACAGAAGATACGTGACTCGGTAGAGCTCTGCAAAGCTGGCAGGTTTATATCCAGGTGGTTTCGCGTTGATTGGCTCACGTGACCTTCCTCTACAGTCATGTGTCCTGTCGCGTTTCACACGAGTGGCTCAAAACCGACTATTCGCGGGGAGCACGTGTCACGTGCCTGCAAGTAATTCAGCCGCCATCCACGTCTAGTGGGTCAGTGAATCAATGATCAGTCGACTGTAATAAGTATGCGGCTCTAAACTCCTGAGTATGTTGCAAACTGCGGATGCGCTAGAACGTAGGCGTCGTCTGTAAACATGAAATGTGATACAGTCCAAATATTCCTCCGAGACTGTTTTCAAACACAAAAAATGACAAGTAAGCTATAATTATTATAATCATAAAACTGAATAGTGGTTACTACGTCAGATGTAGAATGGTAACGTGCTCTCATGCTGTTCCAGGGCATATTCACATCGATACTATCACACACACACACAAACACATGCACTCAAATTCTAAAAAAAACAGAGCACCTTGAAAGTTCATATTCACAGGACATGTACATTAGTATGAAACTTCCTGGCAGATTAAAACTGTGTGCCCGACCGAGACTCGAACTCGGGACCTTTGCCTTTCGCGGGCAAGTGCTCTACCATCTGAGCTACCGAAGCACGACTCACGCCCGGTACCCACAGCTTTACTTCTGCCAGTACCTCGTCTCCTACCTTCCAAACTTTACAGAAGCTCTCCTGCGAAACTTGCAACTAGCACTCCTGAAAGAAAGGATACTGCGGAGACACGGCTTAGCCACAGCCTGGGGGATGTTTCCAGAATGAGATTTTCACTCTGCAGCGGAGTGTGCGCTGATATGAAACTTCCTGGCAGATTAAAACTGTGCGCAGTATCCTTTCTTTCAGGAGTGCTAGTTCTGCAAGTTTCGCAGGAGAGCTTCTGTAAAGTTTGGAAGGTAGGAGACGAGTTACTGGCAGAAGTAAAGCTGTGGGTACCGGGCGTGAGTCGTGCTTCGGTAGCTCAGATGGTAGAGCACTTGCCCGCGAAAGGCAAAGGTCCCGAGTTCGAGTCTCGGTCGGGCACACATTTTTAATCTGCCAGGAAGTTTCATATCAGCGCACACTCCGCTGCAGAGTGAAAATCTCATTCTGGATACATTAGTATGTTTTACAGAAATGATAAGTATCTGAACCACATCCGCCGGGGGGTTCAAGGTCAACATCGATATTGCGGCGCAACGCCACCTAACGGTGAAACGTGCCTGCGGCTCTCGTTGTCGCCATAAACCTAAGGCAATGGATCAGTGTGACTTGAGCAGACATACAGGGTGCCTCGCAGACGTATGCGCGAACCGTACCGTCAAATCAGTGAGTTTGAAACAGGGCGCACTATTGGAATGAGAGAATTGTGATGCATCTATCCAGAAAATTGCTGCTTAAGTGGGACGAAGTGTTTGGGCAGTGCAACAGATGTGTGCAGAATTTTTCACGGAAGACGTAGAATACGATGAGATTGGTCAGATCGCACCACCCAGACGCCCCCCCCCCCCCCCCCCGGCCGAGAAGATTGATGCTTCATCTGTATGGCACTGCAGGACAGATCTGCGTCCTCCTCGGCTCTGGAACAACAGTGGAACGACCTCACTGGGAACAGGAGTAGTATTAGATAGTGTTTTCGGCCGAATACAGGTTCTGTGTGCTTGAAAATGATGGCCGTACTTTGGTTCTACGCAGGCAGGGGGAGCAGCATCACAGTGACTTCATTCACAGCAGACAGACAGCGCCAACTTAAGGCATTATAGTGTAGGGTACTATCGGGTACAACCACAAATCACAGATGGTTCGTGCCCAGGGCACTGCGACCAGTGTGACCTGCGTGAACGACATCCTGTGACCCACAGCCATTCCCTTTCTGCACAACACCGCAGATACCATTTTTCAGCAAGACAACGCACGACCGCGTGTTGTTGCACGAACATGTGCCCTCTTGGTGTCACAGGACGTTAGCCTTTTGCCCTGGCCCGCCAGGTCACCAGACTTGTCGCCAATCGAAAATGTATGGGATACGGTGAAACAATGGGTGCAGCACTGTGGCGCAATGCCAACCACCACAGATGAACTTTAAAACCAAGTGAATGCAACATGGTTGGCTGTACCACAGGACGCCGTTTGGGCCTGTTACACATCAGTGCCATCACACATGGAACAAATTATCAGGGCCAACGGGGAAACCTGTGCCTACCAGGCACCAGGACACATGTTGATATATATATATATATATATATATATATATATATATATATATATATATATATATATATGTGTGTGTGTGTGTGTGTGTGTGTGTCCTGTTGCCTAGTAGGCACACGTTCCCCCATTGACCCCGATAGTACATATACACACCCATGTTCATAAAGAACAGAACACCTTGAACAACTATGTATAGTGATTGTTTCCACTGTGGCCAAACTCTAGGGACTGATCTACAAGATGATTCAAAACAAAAAAGGTCTAAAGAACTTATGTCCAGAAATGCATTGTTTTCATTCTAGAGAACATTTATTCAGTCATACATTGTTACAGCGACTATGGTCTAATAAGTGCTGTACCATGCAGCCACAGTTGTAGTATGTGTTGAAAATAGTTTCCATGTGCCTCAATGCATGTGTCTGCACACCATAGCATGTTCTGTCTCACATGTTCACATCAGCCAGGCTGCATCCAAACAACATGAATATGCTGCTCCATTATCTTCATATTTGGAATGGGCTCTGCATATACAATACTACTGAGATGAGCCCATAACCGGAAATCACATGGGCTGAGATCTGGTGAATGAGCAGGCCATGCAATTGGACCCCCTCGTATGATCCATCGACCAGGTAAGACATAACTGCCATCGTCCAGACGTTAATGGCGAACTAGGCTGTAGCACCATCATGTAGCAGCCACATAACCATTCTAATCATCAGTGGCACCTCTTCCAGCAGGGGAAGCAAAGTCACCTGCAAGAAACGCCGATAGTTCCGGCCTGTTAGGCGAAGTGGAGGAAGACTGGTCCCAAAATACTGTCACCAATTATCCAGGCCCACACATTCCAGAGGCACCGATGCTGATGATTCACTATCATCATACTGTGGTGTCACCGCCGGACACCACACTTGCTAGGTGGTAGCTTTAAATCGGCCGCGGTCCATTAGTACATGTCGGACCCGCGTGTCGCCACTGTCAGTGATCGCAGACCGAGCGCCACCACACGGCAGGTCTCGAGAGACGGACTAGCACTCGCCCCAGTTGTACGGACGACTTAGCTAGCGATGCACACTAACGAAGCCTAGCTCATTTGCAGAGCAGATAGTTAGAATAGCCTTCAGCTAAGTCAATGGCTACGACCTAGCAAGGCGCCATAGCAATTGATAGTTATCGTATGAAGCATGTCTCATCAAGAACGATGTATACAAATGATGGATTAAAGTTAAGTATTCCAGAAGCTACGTATTTTTCTTGATAGCATTCATTACGTATCCTGTTTCAGACCTCACGCCATTCTGCGTGAGTTAACGCGTGCATTCGGCCTCCTCAACCAAGTACCTCAACCAAGTAGTGTGCGTAGTGTTGGCTCACTGCTAACACTACACATACCATGGGGGTTCTGCATACTATCCCACAGATGACTGATATAACAATTGTAGCTAACACTCAGCGTAGAGTTTGCCTCATCTGTGGATGGGATGGATGACGTAACTCCCAGAATCATGGTTGTCTGGTGAAGAAATCAGTGACAAAACTGCTCCTGATGTGGAAAGCCTGTTGCTAGTAATCTCTGCACAAGCTGTAAGTGATAAGGGGAGCAACAATTGTCATGGAGAATGTTCTACACGTACGTCTGGCTTACCCTGTACTGGGGAGGGGGGGGGGAGCTTCCTCGTCCTGACATGGTGGTCGCCTTCCATAGTGTTAATCATATTTTTCTCTGAGTCTGATGTCTGAACATTTGATATACATCCTTCATGATCTCCTGCTTCCTGAAACGACCCTGTCACAGACAGACGGCGAAAGGCCGGCCAGTGTGGCCGTGCGGTTCTAGGCGCTTCAGTCTGGAACCGCGTGGCCGCTACGATCGCAGGTTCGAATCCTGCCTCGGGCATGGGTGTGTGTGATGTCCTTAGGTTAGTTGGGTTTAAGTAGTTCTAAGTTCTAGGGGACTGATGACAATAGATGTTAAGTCCCATAATGCTCAGAGCCATTTGAACCATTTGAACAGACGGCGAAACACTGTTGCAAACATTGAATGCTGTGGCTGTTATCGGCAGGGATATGTCTCCTGCTAGAACGTTGCTGCCCACCACCCATTTCCATTTGCCGCTCTGTAGGTAAACACCATGTCGGCAAGTTCTCCTTTCGAAAATGGAACCATTGTGCACAACGCTGTACCACATCCACTACTGTGTGAGTCAGCAGGAGAAGTGAATTGGACACAACATTACCAATTACTACGGCAGGAGAGGACATTAGAGCATGACATATGAGTAACAGTACCACCCCTTAGGAGTGAACCATGCATACTGTAACAGTGGCTGCATGGTGCATCACGTATTAGACCGCAGTCTCTGTAACAAAGTATAATTGAATAAATGGTCTCTAGCATGGAAACCATGCATTTCTGGACATAAGTTCATTAGATCTTTTTTGTTCCATATCTTGTGTGTGTGTGTGTGTGTGTGTGTGTGTGTGTCTATATACGGTGTTCAAGAAAAAGTGTCAAATACTTTGAGAGATGGTAGTGCTCATCGAATCAAGACAAGTAAGTCCAAAAAACATGGGTTTGGAAATGCATACTTTCTGAGATAAGTCCAACAAACATGGGTCCAGAAATGCACACTTTCTGCGATAAAAACATGTTTACAGGAGCTGTTCAACGTGGCCGCCACGTGTGACAATGCACACCTCTGCCCTCTGGTGTAAGGAATGCCACACTTTTGAATGTACATCCGGTTTTCGTTGCACCACCTGGCAAGAATTAAAGATGCACCCATGTTGTGTCTGCACATTGCTGATTGGCGTGGCGTAGACCAGTTCCTTCAAATGTCTCAGAAGCAAAAGTCTGGGGGAATTGAGGTCTGGGAAACGAACAGCCCAAGGCGTGGAGCCCCCTGACCAATACAATGGTCCTGAAATGTCCGTGTCAGATGCTCGCACACTTTGTGACGAAAGTGTGCTGGTGTGCCATCATGCATGAACCACATTTGCGTTCATTGCTGCAATGTCACAGCTTCCAGCAAGGTAGGCAATACATGAATGAGAAAGTCCAGATAATGTGCCAAACTTAACCTTTGTGGTAGCACATATGGACTTATTAATCCAGCGCTAAGTACACCTGCTGATACAGTGATTGAGAATTGTTGTTGATGCCCTCTTTCCTGAATTGCTTGGGGATTTACATCTACCCTTACATGGTGGTTATGGAAATTCACAACACTTCTAAACAAAATCTGTGGATCTGTGGCACACTTTTGAAACAGCTGTTGACAGAATCTCTGTCTGCCACGATTATGCTGTAGCCATAGGGCCTGAACGCACTGTAGATGATATGGGTATGGTAAATGTTCATGAAGTCCCCCCAGATAAAAGAGTGCTAGTAGCACACTGGCCCAGGGGTTTCTTCCACTGAAAGTAGCAAACACTTCTCCATGTCAGTCATGCTGACTGTATGAGGCCTCCCACTGTCAGTCTTCCGAGGTGTAGGGGTACCTGTGTTCCTCATATGCTGGTAAAGTCTGCTGAACAGATTATCAGAGGCACTCTGCACTGTGTATATTTTTCAGAGGGAGAGGGCACAGGCTCACAGATTACGTCCATTTGCTAAACCATTGAAGAATATCATATCCGCCATTTTACTTGTCAAGTAGAAGGTTTCCATGGCTAACGAACGATGGAAGAGGGAAAATGTAAATGCACTACACCATTTGTACGTACAAACAGCGCACTAACTGTAGGCACATAAGTGAATCGCCATTTGGAAGGAGGTAAAACACCATGACACAAACACAGGGTTGGCAGCACTGTACAGTAATGCACACGAACACGAAGAAAACTAAAGTAGCCTACAAGACGACTCGAACCACACAACTGACGACAGAGCACCTAATGGTAGGTAGCGCGACCACTTTAATGTATTAGGCATGACCCAGTACGTCACTTCTTTTCAGTTCCACCCATTAATAACAGAAGAAACCGGACCGGTGAACTCGTCGACGGGTTCTCTTCAGTGTGGTACAGTACGCTCTCTTCCAGCTCGGGTGAGCGGCGTCTCCTTGGAGCAAAACAGTCGCGCCTGCTGTCGGTGAAGGTATCCTTCCTCGAAGCCGTTGAGTAATTGTGGCGAAAAGGGTGTGCTATGGAATCGGGCCTTGTGGATAACGATCTTGATGAAGGCGGCGAGCAGCTCACCCATTACCACGAGCTTCGCCATACAGAAGGATCATGCCGCTGTATTCCGCAAACGCCTACCATATTGCTCTGACACTCACAGACACGTGAATGAAGCTCAAATCAGGTCAGCTAGGCAGGACAGACAGTCACATGACATCAGTTGATCTGACGTTAGCACTTCCTCCCCCCCCCCCCCTCAAAACCCACTCAACCATGACTACCCTGCTGCATACCCATCGAGCAAACATGTTTTTAAACGACTAAGACAGGGAAACGGTACGTTTCGGGACATGGGTTCCAATTCAGAATATTGCCTACTGCGTGCCCTCTAGAAGTGCTAGGAAAATTTTAGAGCACCCTGTATATAACACAATGAGCAAGATAGGGCGTAGTTACTGAGAAACTGTTTTTATTATTAGTTCATGAATATATTACTTCACCAATCATTGCAAAAATGTGAACACTACAGACCATCCAAACGGTAATACGGGAAGGAGCAAGCAACTGACAAAATGGAGTATGGAATAATTTTTGAGTTTAAAAGATGTAAGCTAAAACGTTGGCATACATCTTATATCCTCCTTGCTTCCCGCTATGCACAGTCTGGCTTTTGAGACAATAGAAATTCTTCACCTTTCTCTAGCCCGCTCGGTTAGCGGAGCGGTCTAACGCACGGGTTTCCGGAGCGGGAAGGAGCGCCTGGTCCCCGGCACGAATCCGCCCGGCGGACTTCTGTCGAGGTCCGGGTAGCCGGCCAGTCTGTGGATGGTTTTTAGGCGGTTTTCCATCTGCCTCGGTGAATGCCGGCTGCTTCCCCTTATTCCGCCTCAGCTACACTACGTCGGCGATTGCTGCGCAAACAAGTTCTCCACGTACGCGTACACCACCGTTACTCTACCACGCAAACATAGGTGTTACACTTGTCTCGTGTGAGACGTTACCTGGTGGGGCGGGGGTGATCCACCGGGGGCCGAACCGCAGAATAACCCTGGGTTTGGTGTGGGGCGGCCGAGGGGTGAAGTGGACTGCGGTAGTCGTCGTGGGGTTGTGGGCCACTGCGGTTGCGGCGAGGACGGAGGCTCTTCGTCGTTTCTAAGTCCCCGGTTAATATACAACATCTCTTCTGATTCTCAGTAACTTTCCTTAGTTTTACTCTCAAACCGTATCCTGTGTGAATCTTCAGTTTAACAAAGGATAGAAACGCTTTGAACTAACCTTATTACTGATATCCTTTCACCCTGATCTTAATTCCACTTCTGCATCTTTCTTGCTCTCTTTGAAAGGTGGCTACACTGAGCCACAGCGCCAGAGATCGCGCTAGAGAGTATTGTTCCGCCGCCTCCACTGGCAGTGATTATTGAGATGTCGTAGTGGGCAGTGCTTGTCGAGGACTCGTAGTAGTCAGTTCGTGTTGAGATGTGCTAGTGGGCAAGGCCTGTCGAGATGTTGTAGTAAGGAGTGCTTGTTCCATGTTTTATGCAGTTGTTTGATGGGATAGACAGCAGATGGTTCGAATGGAAATACTGTAATGATCAGAGTGCTTTTCGTCAATATATATGAAGGTAAAATATTCTGTGTTTTTTCTTTTTTTTATTTATTTTTTTTCTTTTTTTTTCTTTTTTTTCCTTCATATATATTGACGAAAAGCACTCTGATCATTACAGTATTTCCATTCGAACCATCTGCTGTCTATCCCATCAAACAACTGCATAAAACATGGAACAAGCACTCCTTACTACAACATCTCGACAGGCCTTGCCCACTAGCACATCTCAACACGAACTGACTACTACGAGTCCTCGACAAGCACTGCCCACTACGACATCTCAATAATCACTGCCAGTGGAGGCGGCGGAACAATACTCTCTAGCGCGATCTCTGGCGCTGTGGCTCAGTGTAGCCACCTTTCATCTTCTTTACATCCTTTTTAAGCCGTTTTAACGACATAATATGTACAAAACATTGGGACGTTTCTCTAGTAATTAATTACCAATGAAATATCACTTCACAGGAGGATTAATACGAGGTGCTGCTAATTTAATTTAGGCAGCGATAAGAACGTAAGGAGGAGTGGCAGGCACCTGTCAACAGAAAACGTGTCATCACTGCTCCATGAACAGAGGCATCTAAAGTGAAGCAGATCTGCAGTTCGCGTTACTCCGAGGGTGAAGTGGCTCCCGAAAGCGGTACGGAAGGCAGGTGTGACTCAGGGCCAGGGAAAGTCTCTCCTCGGGCGGCCACATCTGTCTCCCGGCATGGCCCCGGCTATTACAGCCTGCTACTCAACTAAACACACTGCCTTCAGAGGCTGTCTCATATACTCTGTCTTGCCTATTGAAGAACATTTCATCATCCTCATAATGGTATTCGTTGTTTCGGCTAACTGATATATTTCTATGCTCAATGGTTTTCCCATATCTTTATGACAGGTTGGACTGTTTATTCAGGGAGTGAAATCAAAGTGAGATAATGATTAGATGGTCACTCAGCACATTCTGAATTCCACGAAGGGTGAAGAGAAAAAAGGGGAGTCAAGGGCATATCTGGTTAAGACATTCCATGAGATTTATGAATTACATACCATCTGACTTTCGGAAAAGCATCATCCACACAATTCCGAAGACGGCAGGAGCTAACAAGTTCGAGAATTATCAGCTTAACAGCTCATGCATCGAAGCTGCTTACAAGAATAATATACAAAAGAATGGAAAAGAAAATTGAGAATGCGCTAGGTGACGATCAGTTTGGCTTTAGGAAAAGTAGAGGGACGAGAGAGACAATTCTGACGTTACGGCTAATACAAACAAGGAATACAAACGTCTCAAAAATGAGATCGACAGGAAGTGCAAAATGGATAAGCAGGGATGGCTAGAGGACAAATGTAAGGATGTAGAGGCTTGTCTCACTAGGGGTAAGATAGATACTGCCTACAGGAAAATTAAAGAGACCTTTGGAGAGAAGAGAACCACTTGTATGAATATCAAGAGCTCAGATGGCAACCCAGTTCTAAGCAAAGAAGGCAAGGCAGAAAGGTGGAAGGAGTATATAGAGGGTCTATACAAGGGCGATGTACTTGAGGACAATATTATGGAAATGGAAGAGGATGTAGATGAAGATGAAATGGGAGATACGATACTGCGTGAAGAATTTGACAGAGCACTGAAAGACCTGAGTCGAAACAAGGCCCCCGGAGTAGACAACATTCCATTGGAACTACTGACGGCCTTGGGAGAGCCAGTCCTGACAAAACTCTACCATCTGGTGAGCAAGATGTATGAAACAGGCGAAATACCCTCAGACTTCAAGAAGAATATAATAATTCCAATCCCAAAGAAAGCAGGTGTTGACAGATGTGAGAATTACCGAACAATCAGTTTAATAAGCCACAGCTGCAAAATACTAACACGAATTCTTTACAGACGAATGGAAAAACTAGTAGAAGCCGACCTCGGGAAAGATCAGTTTGGATTCCGTAGAAATACTGGAACACGTGAGGCAATACTGACCTTACGACTTATCTTAGAAGAAAGATTAATAAAGGCAAACCTACGTTTCTAGCATTTGTAGACTTAGAGAAAGCTTTTGACAATGTTGACTGGAATACTCTCTTTCAAATTCTAAAGGTTGCAGGGGTAAAATACAGGGAGCGAAAGGCTATTTACAATTTGTACAGAAACCAGATGGCAGTTATAAGAGTTGAGGGACATGAAAGGGAAGCAGTGGTTGGTAAGGGAGTAAGACAGGGTTGTAGCCTCTCCCCGATGTTATTCAATCTGTATATTGAGCAAGCAGTAAAGGAAACAAAAGAAAAATTCGGAGTAGGTATTAAAATCCATGGAGAAGAAATAAAAACTTTCAGGTTCGCCGATGACATTGTAATTCTGTCAGAGACAGCAAAGGACTTGGAAGAGCAGTTGAACGGAATGGATGGTGTCTTGAAGGGAGGATATAAGATGAACATCAACAAAAGCAAAACGAGGATAATGGAATGTAGTCGAATTAAGTCGGGTGATGTTGAGGGTATTGGATTAGGAAATGAGACACTTAAAGTAGTAAAGGAGTTTTGCTATTTGGGGAGCAAAATAACTGATGATGGTCGAAGTAGAGAGGATATAAAATGTAGACTGGCAATGGCAAGGAAAGCGTTTCTGAAGAAGAGAAATTTGTTAACATCGAGTATAGATTTAAGTGTCAGGAAGTCATTTCTGGAAGTATTTGTATGGAGTGTAGCCATGTATGGAAGTGAAACATGGACGGTAAATAGTTTGGACAAGAAGAGAATAGAAGCTTTCGAAATGAGGTGCTACAGAAGAATGCTGAAGATTAGATGGGTAGATCACATAACTAATGAGGAGGTACTGAATAGGATTGGGGAGAAGAGGAGTTTGTGGCACAACTTGACCAGAAGAAGGGATCGGTTGGTAGGACATGTTCTGAGGCATCAAGGGATCACCAATTTAGTATTGGAGGGCAGCGTGGAGGGTAAAAATCGTAGGGGGAGACCAAGAGATGAACACACTAAGCAGATTCAGAAGGATGTAGGTTGCAGTAGGTACTGGGAGATGAAGAAGCTTGCACAGGATAGAGTAGCATGGAGAGCTGCATCAAACCAGTCTCAGGACTGAAGACCACAACAACAACACGGCTGATAATGGAAGCAAGGCTAAAGAAAAATCAAGACACTTTCATAGGATTTGTCGACCTGGAAAAAGCATTCGACAATATAAAATGGTGCAAGCTGTTCGAGATTCTGAAAAAAGTAGGGGTAAGCTATAGGGAGAGACGGGTCATATACAATATGTACAACAACCAAGAGGGAATAATAAGAGTCGACGATCAAGAACGAAGTGCTCGTATTAAGAAGGGTGTAAGACAAGGCTGTAGCCTTTCGCGCCTACACTTCAATCTGTGCATCGAGGAAGCAATGATGGAAATAAAAGAAACGTTCAGGAGTGGAAGTAAAATACAAGGTGAAAGGATATCAATGAAACGATTCGCTGATGACATTGCTATCTTGAGTGAAAGTGAAGAAGAATTAAATGATCTGCTGATCGGAAAGAACTGTCTAATGAGTACACGGTATGGTTTGAGAGTAAATCGGAGAAACACGAAGGTAATG
Organism: Schistocerca nitens; assembly: GCF_023898315.1. NCBI lineage: Eukaryota > Metazoa > Arthropoda > Insecta > Orthoptera > Acrididae > Schistocerca > Schistocerca nitens. The sequence goes on from NC_064617.1 coordinate 282,460,354, forward strand.
AGAAGTAGTAGAAATGAGAACAGCGAGAAACTTAACATCAGGATTGATGGTCACGAAGTCAATGAAGTTAAGGAATTCTGCTACCTAGGCAGTAAAATAACCAATGACGAACGGAGCAAGGAGGACATCAAAAGCAGACTCGCTATGGCAAAAAAGGCATTTCTGGCCAAGAGAAGTCTACTAATATCAAATACCGGCCTTAATTTGAGGAAGAAATTTCTGAGGATGTACGTCTGGAGTACAGCATTGTGTGGTAGTGAAACATGGACTGTGGGAAAACCGGAACAGGAGAGAATCGAAGCATTTGAGATGTGGTGCTACAGGCGAATGTTGAAAATTAGGTGGACTGATAAGGTAAGGAATGAGGAGGTTCTACGCAGAATCGGAGAGGAAAGGAATATGTGGAAAACACTGATAAGGAGAAGGGACAGGATGATAGGACATCTGCTAAGACATGAGGGAATGACTTCCATGGTACTAGAGGGAGCTGTAGAGGGCAAAAACTGTAGAGGAAGACAGAGATTGGAATACGTCAAGCAAATAATTGAGGACGTAGGTTGCAAGTGCTACTCTGAGATGAAGAGGTTAGCACAGGAAAGGAATTCGTGGCGGGCCGCATCAAACCAGTCAGTAGACTGTCGTACGCTTCTCAACAACAGATTCGGTGACCGATGGATTGGTAAAGGCGGACCAATTCCATGGCCTCCACGCTCTCCTGACCTCAACCCTCTTGACTTTCATTTATGGGGGCATTTGAAAGCTTTTGTCTACGCAACCCCGGTACCAAATGTAGAGACTCTTCGTGCTCGTATTGTGGACGGCTGTGATACAATACGCCATTCTCGAGGGCTTCATCAGCGCATCAGGGATTCCATGCGACGGAGGGTGGATGAATGTATCCTCGCTAACGGAGGACATTTTGAACATTTCCTGTAACAAAGCGTTTGAAGTCACGCTGGTACGTTCTGTTGCTGTGTGTTTCCATTCCATGATTAATGTGATTTGAAGAGAAGTAATAAAATGAGCTCTAACATAGAAAGTAAGCGTTTCGGAACACATGTCCACATAACACATTTTCTTTCTTTGTGTGGTAGGAATGTTTCCTGAGAGTTTGGCCGTACCTTTTTGTAACACCCTGTATCTATATAGAATGGATTTGTGTGTGTGTGTGTGTGTGTGTGTGTGTGTGTGTGTGTGTTCCACATCTCCTCCAACCACTGAACCTATTTCAACCAAACTTGGTACACGTATCTCTTACAGTCAAGGAACAATCTCTGTGGGGGTAAGAATCACCTGGCTACCGTAGTTAAGAGGATGTGACGTCATAATGAATGAGGTGCATGAAAAACTGCAGCATCATGCAAGACGATTAAATTTATTAGGTTATTTCTGTGCTACTAACAATATTCGCAATAAATTTGTTATACAGTATCCAAATATGACCTACAAAATGATATCACGGTACCACACATAGTTCAGGAGACATGACGTCACAAACGCTGAGATGCATAAAAAACTGCAGTATGGTGCATGAGGTTTAAATTTTATACTTCTTTGCTGCTTGCTCTATTCGTAACACATTTTGCAGACAGTATCCACATATGCCGTTGAATTTGCCTGCAGAATTATATCATTGTATGAAAAATAGATCAGGATATATGACGTCATGAACAGTGAGATACGTGAAAGATGTCCGCATGATGCATGAAGTTTTTAAATACATTTACACTTTACTACTAAGACGCTCCTACAGTTGAGTCAACTTAAGGAAATCGCTGACACCTGGCAACGCTTGTGGAAGCTTTCAATTGCGAAGTGCAAACACAGCTCATTTTTTTTTGTTTTCGTTTTTAATAGAAAAATAGCTAACGAATACCCGGGCAATGTAGGGTTTGTAAGCTAGTAATAAATAGTACAAAAATGGAGTTGTAGCCCTTGAGTTTGGGCTCCACGACCATCCCCTACTGAATTTAGCTTACGCTGTCTAAGGCACCGCTCCAGCTGAGGTGCTCCAGAGCATGCGTTAACGGTATTATTGGATGCACATCCTCTGTCAGACGAACTTAAAATACAGCGGTCAAACTGATGATACTGAAATTTTATGTGTACAAGATCTGTGTTGTTCAACAGACAACGAGAGGATTTTGTTATTCCAGCTCAAGTGCTGCTTGAAGAGCATTGACATGAAGCGGTCATTGACATGAATCATGCGGTTGAGTTTCATATGAGTGGAGGCTCAACAAATATAATTCCCGCTGCTGAGTCAACGGGAATCCTCGAGAAATTCGAGAAAAACTTCTACGTTCTAAGCACGAAACAGTATAATTAGCACTTGGCATTTTTTATCTCATAAACCGATATACTTTTTCCAGATGACAATGGTGCTATCTCGACAGTCACCACTGGGAATTACATTAAAGTGCTCAGCACTTCATAGCAAAATGGTGGCAGGCCAGGTAGTCTATCGTTAACGCGGGCGCCTGGAAACTGAAAGATCCCAGTATCGATTCCCGGTCGCATCACGGAAATTTTAAGTCTGCCATTAAAACCTTCGCCTCTCAACGACGTGACGTATCAACAGGATCGACACCTTAAAGCGTAGGCTGCCTTCCTCCAGCGGGATACATGAGGGACAGTCGAGTCGCCGAAACGAGGTCCACTCGAAGGACTTGCACCAAGCCCTCGTGCCCCGAGAAGGTTTTATTATTAGCAAAATGGTGAAACCCCTGACAGGGAAAACTGGCTCTGGACATAGCTTTTCTCGTGTTTCCCGGCAGATTCATTTCTCGTTTTGGTGACATCTCACGGCCATCAAGATCTTCAGATTTATCTGCTTTTCACTGTTGTGAGAATACCTCAAGTTGCATGTACACATTATCTGATCAAATGTGTCCCATCACCCTTATCTAATGAGTGTAATCAGATACTGACAACTAGATACCAGAATAAAAGGAGAGGGGGAACGTTTGTCACTGTTGTTGTTGTTGTCTTCAGTCCTGAGACTGGTTTGATGCAGCTCTCCATGCTACTCTATCCTGTGCAAGCTTCTTCATCTCCCAGTACTTACTGCAACCAACATCTTTCTGAATCCGCTTAGTGTATTCATCTCTTGGTCTCCCTCTACAATTTTTACCCTCCACGCTGCCCTCCAATGCTAAATTTGTGATCCCTTGATGCCTCAGAACATGTACTACCAACTGGTCACTTCTTCTTGTCAAGTTGTGCCACAAACTCCTCTTCTCCCCAATTCTATTCAATACCTGCTCATTAGTTATGTGATTTACCCATCTAATCTTCAGCATTCTTCTGTAGCACCACATTTCGAAAGCTTCTATTCTCGTCTTGTCCAAACTATTTATCGTCCATGTTTCACTTCCATACATGACTACACTCCATACAAATATTTTCAGAAACGACTTCCTGACATTTAAATCTATACTCGATGTTAACAAATTTTTCTTCTTCAGAAATGCTTTCTTTGCCATTGCCAGTCTACATTTTATATCCTCTCTATTTCGACCATCATCGGTTATTTTGCTCCCCAAATAGCAAAACTCCTTTACTACTTTAAGTGTCTCATTTCCTAATCTAATTCCTTCAGCATCACCCGACTTAATGCGACTATATTCCATTATCCTCGTTTTGCTTTAGTTGATGTTCATCTTATATCCTCCTTTCAAAACACTGTCCATTCCGTTCAATTGCTCTTCCAAGTCCTTTGCTGTCAGAATTACAATGTCATCGGTGAACCTCAAAGTTTTTATTTCTTCTACGTGGATTTTAATACCTACTCCAAATTTTCCTTTTGTTTCCTTTACTGCTTGCTCAATATATAGATTGAATAACATAGGGGAGAGGCTACAACCCTGTCTCACTCCCTTCCCAACCACTGCGTCCCTTTGATGTCCCTCGACTCTTATAACTGCCATCTGGTTTCTGTACAAATTGTAAATAGCCTTTCGCTCCCTGTATTTTACCCCTGCAACCTTTAGAATTTGAAAGAGAGTATTCCAGTCAACATTGTCAAAAGCTAGAACAGCAGTAATAGCAGAACAGGTCATCCATGAGAGGTCAATGACCTAAACGAAGACAAGTAATTGGATATCACCTGGGTAACATATCCACGAGGGACATTTCAATACTTCTAAAGCCGTCCAAGTCGACTGTTGTGGTCTGATAGTAAAGTGATAACGCGAAGGAACAAACACAAGTCAACCAATTTCAGGTGAACGTCATGTAATGACGGTCATGGACCGCGGAGTACTGCAGAGGAGGGTGTTAAAAAATCGCATGAAATTAGCGGAAGGAATCACTAGTGAGTTAAAGAGTGTTACAAGGAATCCATACAGCAATACGACTGTGCATAAGTAGTTAAAATGAATAGAACACAATGGAGGAGCAACTCCTCATAAGCACTACATATCTGCAGAGGTGTAGTAAAAACCGACACCACTGGATGACTGGAAACGAGTAAATTAGAGATGAATCGCTCTGTACCCTGTGTGAATGCCATGGAAGGGTTTGGGTTTGGCGAATGCCTGGAGACCGTTACCTTGTACCAGGAGCAATACCAACAGTGAAGTACGGAGAAGGCGGTGTTATAGTATGGATTTTTTTTTTTTTTTTTTGCGTTGTTGGCGAGTGGTCTCTTCACTGAGCTTTAGAAAACGCTGTATGTGGAAGAATATGAACACATCTTATAGAATTATGTGCATTAGGGCAACAGCTGGGATGCGAACTTTGTATCACCATGAAAATGCACCCTGCCTTGAACAACATCTGTGAGACAATGGTTTGTGGACGGTTACATTCTTGATATCGGCTGCTCTGCCCAGAGTCCCGACCTGAACCCATTGGAACACCTTTGGGATGAGTCAGAACCTCGACTTCCCTCCAGAGGCCACCTTCGACTTTACTACCTTCCCTGGTTTCGGCTCTTGGGAATGATTTGGCTACTACTACTAAAATTTTCAGACACCGCGAGATTGTCCCAACAGAGTTCAAGCCGTCATAGAGGTGAAGTATCGACTCATTGCTTATTAAGGTCCACTCTTAGGTGTCCGATTTCCAGATAGCGTACTTACGCCAACTCAAGCAATGCAGCGAACGGAATACTAACACGATACTTCACTTTATCGTCCGCATCTGTAGCTCGCCCCTATGCGGTGGACCTGAGTTCGATTCCCGGTACTGGTAGGGAGTCTTCCATGGTGGCAGGACTGGAACCAGGTGCACCCAGCCTCGTAAGGTCAATCGACGATCACCCTACCGAGTAGTAGCGGCTCCAGGTCACGAATATTGACAACGGGCGAGAGAGCAGTGTGCTGACCCCCTGCCCTTTATGACAGCCAAAGATGTTATTGGCGGAAGAAGTAACGGCGGTCGTTTGGCACTGATGGCCCCTCCATGGTCTATAGACGGGGTTTACGTTCACGTTATTCCACTTTATTAACGGTCTTCGCGATTTAGCTTCCGCTACTCTAACCACGTACTATTAGTTATGTAGCGAGCGGATTTCAGTGCATTGTAGGGCTGCGGACAAGTATTTGAAAACACGCAAAACATAAATTAGCATGTTTCTTTCGAGATGATAGTGAAAACTTAATGACTTCACCTGGTACGTAGAGGAATAACCGACTCACACGCCCATTAGGTAAAGTGCGAGGTAGTTGAGAATGACGTTTGTGGCTGTATGGCGTGGATGCTTGGGGTTTTCGTGTGCGATGACGCTGCTAAAATGATGTAAAATGACATGTGAATGGGTTACTGGGCGACAGGAGGGTGGTGATGACTTACGCTGCATAAATGTGAACTGTGAAATTCAACTGACCAGGCAAGGAGAGTTTCACGGATACCATGGACGAAGATTGTGTTCTCACAAATGAAACAATCTCTTGACGGCATTAATTTGACCAGCTGTTGGACTGTAAAGTGCGTATGGAAAATGCTGTTTGACGACAATAGATCTTGTTGATATAAATATATAAGACAGTTCATATATTGTTGTGATTTTGTAGTGACGACGCGGTGGAACGAAACTCCAGTATCACTATCAGGTGCGTTAGTCAGCTCGGTTGACGACCCATGGTGCGAACAGTTCACTCGAGGTGGTCCCACAGATTCTCGACTGGGCCTAAGTTCAAAAAATGGTTCAAATGGCTCTGAGCACTATGTTACTTAACATCGATGGTCATCATGTGGTGTCACTGCCAGACACCACTCTTGCTAGGTGGCAGCTTTTAAATCGGCCGCGGTCCGCTAGTATACGTCGGACCCGCGTGTCGCCACTGTCAGTGATTGCAGACCGAGCGCCGCCACACGGCAGGTCTAGAGAGACTTCCTAGCACTCGCCCCAGTTGTACAGCCGACTTTGCTAGCGATGCTACACTGACAAACTACGCTCTCATTTGCCGAGACGATAGTTAGCATAGCCTTCAGCTACGTCATTTGCTACGACCTAGCAAGGCGCCATTACCAGTTTATATTGAGATTGTACTTCATGTATAAACAAGAGCGATGTTCTCCAATTATGGATTAAAGTTAAGTATTCCAGCATTCTTTTCTTGATAGAATAACCCCTTTAACTGTTCCAGACCTCACGACAGTCTGCGTGAGCTTAAACGCGTGCATTTCGGCCCCCTCTAGCAACACGGTGTTCGCTCTTCTGCCAACACAGCACATCAGTCCCCTAGAACTTAGAACTACTTAAACCTAACTAACCTAAGGACATCACACAACACCCAGTCATCACGAGGCAGAGAAAATCCCTGACCCCGCCGGGAAGGCCTATGTTCGGGGAGCTCGGAGGCCAGGGGAGTACGGTAAACCCATCCCGGTTTTCTTCGAACTATATACACACACATCGAGCTGTGACCCGCTTCATTGTCCTGCTGGTAGATGCCATCGTACGGAGGAAAAACAAACTAAAAGTAAGGGTGAACATTGTCCGTAAGGATAGTTGCACACCTGTGTTCATCCTTTGTACCTTCCTGAATGACTAGATCACTCAGAGAATGGCACAAAAATATTCCCGAGACCATAACGCTCCCTCCCTGGACTTGGGCCCTTCCGACGATTGTGGCAGAGTATGTGCTTTCACACGTTTCGCGCCTTACACGCTGACGGCCATCTGTCATCTGAAAAGGCCACCTGTTGCCATTCAGTGGACGTCCAGTTACAATACTGGAGTGCAAATATCCAGCCTTCAGTCGCCGATGAACAGTAGTGATCATGGGTGCATGAACCAGGTGCCTACTGTGGAGGCCGATACGTAGCAACGTTTCGCTGGAACATCGTTGAGGAGACACTATTGATTGCCGCTTGGTTCATCTGGGCGGTCAGTTGCTCAACTGTTGCACGTCTATTCACCTGAACTCCTCTCTGCAGCCTTCGTTCACTCCTGTCTTTTATGGCCCGTGGTGCACCTCAGTTGGCTCTGCGCCCGTTTTAAATACTGCCATTTGGCCATGCACGATATACTTTAACTGCCGTGGCACGTGAATAGTTTGCAAAATTAGCAGTTTCGGAAATGGTTGCAGCCTTGTCCCGCAAGCCAATGATAATTCCCTCTTCGCTACGTTTCCGCTTTACGACGACTGCACTATTTTCCGCGTCTTCCAGACGCGCTTTATTTACCGTCCACTGCTGGTGCTGCCAGCTGCCGTCTCTGAGTGGTTATTGCACGTTAACGTCGAACCTAGGCGGTGAGCGGATCGTGTATATACGTAATGAGCAACGGAAAAATGAGTGCGTGTACACCGCTGTAGTTGTCCTGTTTTATTTTATGCCTGTGGTCCCTATGTGAGGTGTACGATGGTGGCAGGGTAATAGTCGCAAGGTCTTCCTCCACCACATGTCCTGTAAATTTACCTAAGATGGTTAGGCGAGAACCATGTCCGCTCTTTTCCAGGGGACCCCACTGATGTTCCTCTATCATTCCTCTACTTCATAAAGACTCCCAACATTGGAACAATACCCTAGGATACCTCACTCAAGCGTCTTACATATGCAACTCACTTTCCAGAACTTCCAACAAACCTGTCTTCAGTCCTCGTCAGCCAGTACTGATTTTTACGTATCGTCCAATTCTATACCGCTTCTTAGTAATAACCCTAAATACTTACACGATGTAGTATTCTCAAGAAGCTCACTACTCATCTTCTGCTCGGTGAGAATCGGTTTCTTTCTCTTTTACTATAGGCGTGATGTTATGCCTATGTAATCGCCGCTATGCGCGTTTGCAGAAGGATGGCTGTAAGGCGATAGACAAATGTAAATAAAAGAAAAAAAACTAGGTTACTCTGTAGAAAATATTGATGTTGTCCAAAACAGTCTGTCCATAGGTGTAAAATGCAATGAGTACGACAATATACACTCCTGGAAATGGAAAAAAGAACACATTGACACCGGTGTGTCAGACCCACCATACTTGCTCCGGACACTGCGAGAGGGCTGTACAAGCAATGATCACACGCACGTTACAGCGGACACACCAGGAACCGCGGTGTTGGCCGTCGAATGGCGCTAGCTGCGCAGCATTTGTGCACCGCCGCCGTCAGTGTCAGCCAGTTTGCCGTGGCATACGGAGCTCCATCGCAGTCTTTAACATGGTAGCATGCCGCGACAGCGTGGACGTGAACCGTATGTGCAGTTGACGGACTTTGAGCGAGGGCGTATAGTGGGCATGCGGGAGGCCGGGTGGACGTACCGCCGAATTGCTCAACACGTGGGGCGTGAGGTCTCCACAGTACATCGATGTTGTCGCCAGTGGTCGGCGGAAGGTGCACGTGCCCGTCGACCTGGGACCGGACCGCAGCGACGCACGGATGCACGCCAAGACCGTAGGATCCTACGCAGTGCCGTAGGGGACCGCACCGCCACTTCCCAGCAAATTAGGGACACTGTTGCTCCTGGGGTATCGGCGAGGACCATTCGCAACCGTCTCCATGAAGCTGGGCTACGGTCCCGCACACCGTTAGGCCGTCTTCCGCTCACGCCCCAACATCGTGCAGCCCGCCTCCAGTGGTGTCGCGACAGGCGTGAATGGAGGGACGAATGGAGACGTGTCGTCTTCAGCGATGAGAGTCGCTTCTGCCTTGGTGCCAATGATGGTCGTATGCGTGTTTGGCGCCGTGCAGGTGAGCGCCACAATCAGGACTGCATACGACCGAGGCACACAGGGCCAACACCCGGCATCATGGTGTGAGGAGCGATCTCCTACACTGGCCGTACACCACTGGTGATCGTCGAGGGGACACTGAATAGTGCACGGAACATCCAAACCGTCGTCGAACCCATCGTTCTACCATTCCTAGACCGGCAAGGGAACTTGCTGTTCCAACAGGACAATGCACGTTCGCATGTATCCCGTGCCACCCAACGTGCTCTAGAAGGTGTAAGTCAACTACCCTGGCCAGCAAGATCTCCGGATCTGTCCCCCATTGAGCATGTTTGGGACTGGATGAAGCGTCGTCTCACGCGGTCTGCACGTCCAGCACGAACGCTGGTCCAACTGAGGCGCCAGGTGGAAATGGCATGGCAAGCCGTTCCACAGGACTACATCCAGCATCTCTACGATCGTCTCCATGGGAGAATAGCAGCCTGCATTGCTGCGAAAGGTGGATATACACTGTACTAGTGCCGACATTGTGCATGCTCTGTTGCCTGTGTCTATGTGCCTGTGGTTCTGTCAGTGTGATCATGTGATGTATCTGACCCCAGGAATGTGTCAATAAAGTTTCCCCTTCCTGGGACAATGAATTCACGGTGTTCTTATTTCAATTTCCAGGAGTGTAGTATGGGTACTACTAGTGATACAAGCAAATTATACCTTTTTCAACGGTTAATAGCTTTTACAACTTTTGATTCAGTCTTTAAGAAATAAGGTTATGATTCAACCTTTGTTAGTATACCAAAGAATATAGACGTTAGTGCTACATCTTCCAATGGGGTTTATAAGGATGTATTGTATTGTATTGTATGTTAACCAAGGACCTAGAAACAACGGAGAGGCTCCGTCCCCGCCGCAGCCGCAGTGGTCCACAACCCCACCACGACTACCGCAGTCCACCCCTCTGCCGCCCCACACCGAACCCAGGGTTATTGTGCTGCTCGACCCCCGGTGAATGCCCCCAGCGAACGTCACACCAGACGAGTGTAGCCCCCTATGTTTGCGTGGTAGAATAGTGGTGGTGTACGCGTAGAGCAATCGCCGACATATTGTAGCTGAGGCGGAGTAATGGGAAGCAGCCCGCATTCGGCGAGGCAGATGGAAAACCGCCTGAAAACTATCCACAGACTGGCCGGCTCACCTGACCTCGAAACAAGTCTGCCAGACGGATTCGTGCCGGGGACGAGGCGCTCCTTCCCACTCCGGAAAGTCGTGCATTACACCGCTCGGCTAACCGGGCGGGCACTTTATAAGGTTAGCGATGCGTCAAAAAAAAAAAAAAAAATGAAAGAAGAAAGCAACAAGGAGATTGCATTTGTACGAAACTTTTCTCAGTAGTCCTAGAAAAAGCTGCAAGATCCTTAAACCATATAGCGCCGGCACTATTCTTCGTCGCTTCTGAGTGAAACAGCAACACTGTCAGGGTTATTGCAAAGGGTCACGGGAGCAGGTGAGTTCAGCACCAAGCAAACGCCGTTGCGTCAGATGCAGAAACGCCACCGGCCAGTTACCAAATGGCTCTGAGCACTATGGGACTCAACTGCTGTGGTCATTAGTCCCCTAGAACTTAGAACTACTTAAACCTAACTAACCTAAGGACATCACACACATCCATGCCCGAGGCAGGATTCGAACCTGCGACCGTAGCAGTCGCACGGTTCCGGACTGCGCGCCTAGAACCGCGAGACCACCGCGGCCGGCGCCAGTTACTACATTGTGGGCCGAGCTAGGGGCCAGCACCGCAGTGACAACGACGCAGCAGAAAGCAGGACTACTGTGATTACTGCACATCTGAGCCACTGACTTGTTATGACCTACGTGACTGAAGGCGGTACTTGGGCAGAACAAATATGCACCAAGCCAGTACTCATCATTTTAGTCTAAGGTATTGCAGTTCGGCACACACCCTCTATGAGGAGCGATCCTACACTGGTAGGCTGGTTACTGTACATCTGAGTCACGGTCTTGATATGCCCTACGTGACTGACGGCGGTGCTTCGGCAAACCAGTATTCACCAAGGCAGTACAAGCGTTTACCATTTTGCTCAAATGCTGCACTTTGGCAGCCCCCATCTGTGAGGAGAAATCCATGCTGTTCTACGAGGAGACATGGTTTGAAAGCAACCACCATGAGACTTGGCTTCCACCAACCGCAGGCCTGATGCTATTTCTTACTCCTTCCAGTCGGTCTGCCACCTCTGGGATCTCTTCAACCACAGCCACATCTCGCAGACACTACGCAATCAGCAGTACGGCTCGTGGCGGAAGTTACCCTGTAAAACTACTAGTCATTTACTTTCCTGTTCCACTCGCAATAAAGTGACGGAAAAACGATTGTCTACATGCCTCCTTATGAGCTATAATTTCTCATATCTTGGTTGTCCTTACGGGAAAAGAATGTTGGAGAAAATATACTCGTTCTGCAGCCAGCTTAAAATGCCGATTGTCTGAATTTCCTCAATATTGTTCCTCAAAATGGATGCCACATTGACTCCAGGGATTCCCATTTGAGTTATCGAAGCATTTCTGTAACACTTGAGTGTTGTTCGAACCTAACAGTAACAAATCTAGCAGCCCGCCTGTAAATTACTTCGCTGTCTTCTTTTAATCTGACCTGCCATGGATCCATCACACTACCTCGTCATGAAGTTATTCTGAAACGCCTTTTGGTGTCCTTCAAAAATCCCTATATAAACATGCCTGCCCATCAGTTTAAGGAACGTGAGGTCACAAAATGGTTCAAATGGCTCTGAGCACTATGGGAATTAACAACTAAGCCGGCCGCTGTGGCCGAGCGGTTCTAGGCGCTTCAGTCCGGAACCACGAGGCTGCTACGGTCGTAAATTCGAATCCTGCCTCGGGCATGGATGTGTGTGATGTCCTTAGGTTTACGTAGTTCTAAGTCTAGGGGACTGATGGCCTCAGATGTTAAGTCCCATAGTGCTTAGAGCCATCTGAACCATCAATTAACATCTGAGGTCATCAGTCCCCCAGAACTTAGGACTGCTTGAACCTAACTAACCTAAGGACATCACACACATCCATGCCCGAAGCAGGATTCGAACCTGCGACCGTTGCGGTCGCACGGTTCCAGACGAAGCGCCTAGAACCGCTGGGCCACACCGGCCGGCCGTGAGGTCACAGAAACGGTGTATAAACAGGTACTTGATAGTGGAATTACACTGCCTTATGGCTAGCCCGATTTTAATTTATATCAGTTTTAAATGAAAAGATTTTCCATTTGTATAATAAATTAGTCGTAATGTGGAAGCAACCATATTTGAGTTGACTAGTCTTTCCACAACTCATCAACATAATTTTTAGCAAATTTAAAACGATGGTGAAACGATGTGTAAAATGTCTCATCTCAAAGGAATTTTTGTGCTAATTCCAAAACTGGTCATGGACTTTACGAGTCCGTAATGTAGGCAAAGTTATGGAAATTTTATTATTATAATTAATATTAATTCACCTGATGCGTTTGGGTTACCGTTGCATGTGTAAAACGTGATATTTTGTCCTATAGCATTAGTTTGATGAACGTTAATTTTTAACTGAATTTCAATATTGCATCACAACTTTTTTCGTTAAGATGTGACAGTTTTAGCATTAGCCAAATGAGTAGTTCCTCTACATCTACATCTACATCTACGTATATACTCCGTTAACCACCAAGCGGTGTGTGGCGGAGGGCACAATTCACGCCAAAGTCACATTCCTCCTCCTCCCCCCCCCCCCCCCCACCGCCTCTTCTGTTCCACTCGCGGATCGCGCAAGGGAAAAACGACTGTCTGAAAGCCTCAGTATGAGCTCTAATTTCCCTTATCTTTGAATGGTGATCATTGCGCGACTTGAAAGCTGGTAGTAATAATACATCCTCGGTGAAGATCGAATTTCGGAATTTAGTGAGCAGCCCCTTCCGTTTAGTACGCCATCTATCTGCAAGTGTGTCCAACTTCAAACTTTCTATGAGATATGTAACGCTCTCGCGATGGCTAGATGTACTAGTCACGAATCTTGCCGCTCTTCTTTGGACCTTCTCAATCTCTTGAATCAGACTCAACTGGTAAGGGTCCCATACAGACGAACATTACTCTAAGACTGGACGAACTAACGTATTGTAACCTATTATCCTCTTATCGTTTACACTGCCGTTAAAAGAAAAAAAAAAGAAAAACTTTTGCAGGATTCCAACTCAATCAAGATTTATTCTTGCGACAGTGAATCTGGAGTACATGAAATGATTACACTTACGGATCCATAACACAAGCGGTTCTGAGGTACGAGGCATCGACCTATGCTGAAACACGCTATTAGAACGTGGTGTAGCCTCCATAGGTGGCAATTCAGGCGCTGACTCTGGCATCAATCGTAGAGATGGCGAATGCTGTCGTGGGATACGTTATGCCACCCCTGCCTGAACTGTTCACGTAGTTCTGTAAGAGCTGTTGGCTGACGAGTCGCACGAGTCACTTCTCGTCCCATCACATCCACACGTGCTCGATTGGAGACAAGTCCGTGGATCGTGCTGGCAAGGAACGTTGCTCCACGTCTTGCTGAGCACGTTAACTTTCACGGGTAATGCGTGGGCGAACACATTGGCACAATACATCACCTTCCTGTCGCAAGAACGCCAAAACAACGGGTCTAGTAACATCCTGCATGTATCAAGCGCTGGTTAATGGACCCTCCAGAAATACCAAATGTGGACGAGAGTTTCACGGTGATGCTGTGGCAAGAGTGGAAGACGGGCTAGAGGTGTGCGTGCTGTATTCCCACTGCTAATAATCTCTTCGCAACAGTTCGTATTGTCACGTCTGGGCTCACAAGCCCTCGTATCTGTGCTGCGGTAGCTGTGCAATCTGCCACTGCTGCTCTTTCAATACGTCGATCCTGGCGGGCGCCTGCGCTGCGTGGACGTCTGGAACCTCATCTACTGTTGTCAGAATTTTCACGCGACCACTGATACCAGAATGGTTGCGCAACTGACGCAGCACTTCCAACTTGACCCCTTTCAAACTCGCTCAGTTGGCTAGCACAAACATAATGGCAACCAGCAAATAACAACATAAAAACAAAACTTACTTGACTTGCAGAAGAAATAATAGAAGTAGAACCTTCCATCACCTTCCTGGATTATTAATGTCATAAAAGCAGTCAGAATCACTGGAAGCACCACACAATTCACTTAAAATTACAAAAATATCACAACTTCCCTCACTGCAATCTGCTGCTGCCTCCATGTTGAATTTGTGGGTTACCATTGTTTCTCACAAATCAACATTGTGCTGCCATCTGTCATCAATAAGATGAACTCATTACATCACCTAGCGAAGATCTGGGTTACCGTTGTCTTACAGTACTTGGTTTGAAAAATTCACATTTGAGGGTTAACGTTGTCTTTCCCCATACCCTCCAAATATAAGCGCAACTATGTAGATTATATCTCAGCACTTGAAATAATGAAAATATGTTATGCAAAACGAAGAGATAGACATAAGAAAGCGGCTATTGTAGTTTCTATCTGGTTGGCTGCTGTTGGTGGTTACCTCCAACGACACGCTTGTGTGAAAATAAATGAAGCAAATGAAGCATTTTAGGTGCTTGGTCACTTCCAGAGTTACAGTAATTTATTATTACCGTGTATCCAGTGATACCGACAGCTATATGTGAAGAGAACAGGGGACCGTGTCCCTATGGGTTACATCCTGCTCCGACAAAAACCAGAAGAGACTGCTGAGGAAAACTGATGACACGGACTCAGTAGGAGACTGAAGAGGCAAAGATTACTGCTATAAAGTTGCAACAGGTTAACAAGAAGAAGAAGGTAAGGACGATCAATTTGCAATCGGGCAACCAGAAAACTATGGAACTCAGCTTGGCGAAAATCGACAATGATTGCAAACGTTTGTATGTGTGAGTGTGTACGTGTATGTGTGTGTGTGTGTGTGTGTGTGTGTGTGTGTTTGAGAGAGAGAGAAAGAGAGAGAGAGCGCTGGGGACTTTTAGTAATGAAATACGACGTAAAATTTTCATTGTTTATGTACAAAATTAAGACAAAAATTCACTGTACAAAATGATAAAATGAGAGATAAATATTATCACTTAAAAATTAAAAATAAATTAGTGTGGCAGTTCGTCAACGACCCAGTTACCATAACCTTAGAGGGTCAGAACTTTATCGGGCTTTAGTTCGTTTATGATGGACGAAACATAAAACTAACCTTTCCAAAGCCTTAGAAACAGTTTATCAGTTTGGTATTTACGGCGGGGCTATCTCAGTAACTACAGTTGCTTGCCACATCGGAATTAAAGAACTAAATTTTGTATTCTGACAATAATTACTCGTCTGACTATCCATTCCTGTGGGCGCAGAACAGATAATCTACAGCTTCATGTATATAAAATTATTCACCGCGTAAAATTCCGCACCAAATGATTCAAAAATATGAATACTCGTTCCCGTATGATTCACAATGATCACAATGATCACAATCCTCCAACTTACTACCATTTCCCGAGTAAGAGACTGTTTGATGATAAATGCGTCCATTCATCTCTTACTTAGACGTAACAGAGAAAATTAGTTCCCTCGACGCTTATGCCTTATACATTGATGACCCAAAACATTATGACCATCTGCTTAATAGCTTGTTTGTCCCTCTTTGGAATATAGCACATCAATGATTCTGCGTATCAGGGATCCGGCAGTTTGTTGTTATGTTTGTGGAGGTATGTGCTATTAGATGGCTAAGCGCAGGTCATGTAATTAGCGTAAATAACAGGCTGTTAATTTGCGTAAGCTGTGATGGCACCCAATAGCGACCTAGATGGCTTCCACAGGATTTACATCAAGCAAATCTGTTCGTAGAGACATCAACGTGAGTTCACTATAATGCTGCTCAAACCACTGCAATACGGTTCTGGCTCCGAGACACAGGCAGTTATACTGCTGAAAGATCACAGTGCCGTCGGGAAAGACATCAAGTATGAAAGGATGCAATTGGGTCGCAGCTGTCCGCATGTCTTCGATTACTACCACAGGTCCCAGGCAAGTGCATGAGAATGTCTCCCATAGCATATTACTGCTCCCACCCGCCTGCGTCCATGACGTTTCGAGCCGCCGCTTACTTCGATGAGGACGTTTCTGGAGACGACCATCGACCTAGTGTAGCAAAAATGTGATTCACCGGAAGAGCCGACACGTTTGCAGTGATCGACAGTCTAATACCGATGTCCTATGCCCATTGCAAATGTAATTGACGATGTAGTTGGCTCAACATTTGAACACGTAGGAGTGGTCTGCTTCGGAGCTTCATGTTCGACAACTACGATGAACCGTGTGCTCCGAAACACTTGCGCATCTGCATTGTGCTCTTTCTGCAGAGGTGTCAGATCACCATCTGTCCTACTTTACAGAGCAGACAAGCCACCGAACCACATGTTTTCTGAAGAGTCGTGGATGTGCAACCATTTAGCGCCTACTGGTAGTTTTCTGTCCATCTACCTTGTTCCGTAGGTGCTCACGACAGTAGCACGTGTTCATTCGACTAGCTTTGCTGTTTTCGAGATATTCGCTGACAGGCTCTGCGTAATAATAATCTGCCCTTTGTCAAAGTCGCTTATCTCAATGAATTTTCCCATTTGCAGCCCATATATTCGCTAGTGTTATGAAACGTCCCCTTAGAACAATTATATACATGACTGTGCTTAAACTGACACACAATATTTTTAGCGCAACGCAATCTGACTTTCAAAAATCCCTACAAAAGAATGGCCCTAACTAACATTAACCTATACGTTTCACAAATCACTTACCTCACAAAAATCTTGGTTACTCGAACTACTGCAATACAGCGAGCGCCACTACTGCCAGCTAAATAAAAGATTCAAACTACGGAAGGCACTAACTACTGATAGGCATGGTTAGCAAATGAAAGATTTTAATAGAGAACAAACAATGTATTTACCTTAATAGTGCTGAAAAATCATAATATACATAGCAGTTCATGACATCCAGTCTTACAAATTTCAAAACTCCGCCATTTCGCTCCCCACATCCACCACTGCTGGCGGCTCACCTCCAACTGCGCAACGCTACGCGCTGTTCACATCCAGCTGCCCAACACTACAATGGCAGACAACAATGCACACTAGCCACAGACTGCACACAGCAGAGCCAGTGATTTTCATACAGAGCGCTACGTAACGTTGCCAATAAGAAAACCTATACAGTCTACTTACAGTGTGATCCCCGTCCGAGTCTGCTCCGCTTGCATGCTTTTGTTATCGCGTCACGTGTCGCAACGCCACCAGGCGGCATCCAACTTCCCGTTGGGCCGTGGTCATAATGTTTTGGTTTATCGGTGTATGTCACAGGCGTATTGTGTTATCCTTGCAGACGCTAGAGAATAATTGGTTTCTGTAGAGAGTGGCGGTAATTTCCCTTCAGTGTGCTTTATTTTACCAAAATCTTCGCCGTAAATTTGCATTTCTAGTTGTCCAGTTACTCTAAGCGGCTAGAAAATCAACACGTGGAGTGCTTGCTTCTTATCCACTGGTGGCCTATACATCGTCTACGGTACGCCCTGAGGATGTTTATTGCTAAACGGCAACATGTATTTGAAACAGAAAATCAGTAAAATATCATCTACGCTTCATTACTAACCCAAAATTCTGCAGCTATGGAAATTTATGGCGGTGTACCACGTCAGTACTGAGACTCGCTGCAGGCGCTTCATTGCAACTGCAGTTTCAGGCGTAGTACAGACGGCTATTACTCTTACGGGGTCGTAAAATAACATGAGTGCTGAATAACCTTCATGCTCATTGCTTTCAATGGAGCGGAAGAGAGGTCTTACTGCTAGCATGTGCAATATTTCTTGTTCAGCGTATAGCTGTCACATCTAATGGGTGTGACTTTTGCATATAAATGACGGAAATAATTTACTACCATCTAGTAACTACGATATTGTACTCCAGTTTTACGACCATCAACAATACACGCTGATGAAATTTCACTTCCGTGGCGCAGTAGAGATAAACTAGTACTCGCTACTTAGCTTTCGGTAACTGATTGTTTCGGTAGATGTTCAAACTGATTCTTGAAAGACGTCCTTAAAGAAATCACAGTATGATCCCTGTACAAGCGTTACAAAGATCTGGTACAAAAAACTGTATTCTTTAGAGGTGACGTTACATTAAATATGAAAAGAGAATGGCTTATCTGACAGAAAAGGTGCTTGATAATATTTTACTGTTAGTGTTCTCACCTAATAATTGGCGATAATGTTTATTTAATAGGTTTCCCGGCTGCAAGTGCTGTGTGACAAAAGAAGATCTTTATACATATGATTAAGAATCTGTGCTAGAGCATCATTGAAGCAACCGATTTCAGTGAATACAGTACATAGAATATCTTCAGTTTATCCGGATAAACGAAGAGGGCATAAACACAAAAAAATTAAACTATGTGCAAAAGGTATCTCATAAGAGCGGTGATGAAGGTGCAATGGCAGCAGCTCAATTTCGAAATTTGTACCTGGTATTTCCTGTGTGCAGGCGCGAACTAATTCGATGCGACAGTATTAACCGAATGACACGTTTTGATACGTCCCTAATTGTGCGCTTTACAACTTCGTCACGGCGTTTATGACTAATCGATTCATGTATAGATACTCCACTCACAAATATTTGTCCTTAATGTTGTAGTCTTGTGGTTTTTCGCGTAATCATCTTCCAAAACACTGGAGGTACTTGTGACTGAACCTGTATATTTCAAAATATGGTCGGAATTACAAAAGAAAGCATTTTACCTATCGTGTACAAAAAATATCTTCTAGGTAGATCCAGAAATACCATCGTAAATCAGCAAGAAACCTGTTGAAGGACGAATAACATATTCATTCATAATCTGTGTAGTTAAAATAACAGAATTACTGCGATGTGCCAAGTTAGTGCGGTATCGGTCGTTGTCCGGTCGGCTGCACTTCCAAATACGCTCTCCACCAGTTACGCCGCTGCGTTCTCTACAGCCGCCACCGCGGCACGAAAACGCTGACACGAACGATTACTTACTGAAGAGCGAGAGATTTATAAATCTTTTGTATCTGTGTACATTTCTACAGGCAAATCTACGGTTAGCAACTGACGCTCCAAACAGAGCAACAAATAATGTATGATTTCTACTATTTCATCTACATCTACATCTACATGATTACTCTGCAATTCACATTTAAGTGCTTGGCAGAGGGTTTATCGAACCACAATCATACTATCTCCCTACCATTCCACTCCCGAACAGCGCGCGGGAAAAACGAACACCTAAACCTTTCTGTTCGAGCTCTGATTTCTCTTATTTTATTTTGATGATCATTCCTACCTATGTAGGTTGGGCTCAACAAAATATTTTCACATTCGGAAGAGAAAGTTGGTGACTGAAATTTCGTAAATAGATCTCGCCGCGGCGAAAAACGTCTTTGCTTTAATTACTTCCATCCCAACTCGCGTATCATATCTGCCACACTCTCTCCCCTATTACAGGATAATACAAAACGAGCTGCCCTTTTTTGCACCCTTTCGATGTCCCCCGTCAATCCCACCTGGTTAGGATCCCACACCGCGCAGCAATATTCTAACAGAGGACGAACGAGTGTAGTGTAAGCTGTCTCTTTAGTAGACTTGTTGCATCTTGTAAGTATCCTGCCAATGAAACGCAGCCTTTGGCTAGCCTTCCCCACAATATTATCTATGTGGTCTTTCCAACTGAAGTTGTTAGTAATTTTTACACCCAGGTACTTAGTTCAATTGACAGCCTTGAGAATTGTACTATTTATCGAGTAATCGAATTCCAACGGATTTCTTTTAGAACTCATGTGGATCACCTCACACTTTTCGTTATTTAGCGTCAACTGCCACCTGCCACACCATACAGCAATCTTTTCTAAATCGCTTTGCAAATGATACTGGTCTTCGGATGACCTTATTAGACCGTAAATTACAGGATCATCTGCAAACAACCTAAGAGAACTGCTCAGATTGTCACCCAGGTCATTTATATAGATCAGGAACAGCAGAGGTCCCAGGACGCTTCCCTGGGAACACCTGATATCACTTCAGTTTTACTCGATGATTTGCAGTCTATTACTACGAACTGCGACCTTCCTGACAGGAAATCACGAATCCAGTCGCACAACTGAGACGATACCCCATAGGCCCGCAGCTTGATTAGAAGTCGCTTGTGAGCAACGGTGTCAAAAGCTTTCCGGAAATCTAGAAATACGGAATCAACTTGAGATCCCCTGTCGATAGCGGCCATTACTTCGTGCGTTGCGCAAGAACGATGTTTTCTGAAACCATGCTGATTACGTATCAATAGATCGTTCCCTTCGAGGTGATTCATAATGTTTGAATACAGTATATGCTCCAAAACCCTACTGCAAACCGGCGTCAATGATATAGGTCTGTAGTTCTATGGATTACTCCTACTACCCTTCTTAAACACTGGTGCGACCTGCGCAATTTTCCAATCTGTAGGTACAGATCTATCGGTGAGGAGCAGTTGTATATGATTGCAATTTGAATTTAAACATAGAATAAATTAATATCTGAATTCTCTGTTCAGGGACAGCATCTGTTCCCTTTTCCTTTATCCACTAAAGAACTACACAGGGTGCAAAAGAAGACATAACAGTTAGTAGGTGTAATTGACAACATAACGTCATATTCTGTAGTCCCCGATAACAAGTTCAGACTCATTTTACTCTTCTTACTTGTCTTGTATATATAACTAAGGATACTGTGTACAGACTGTCGCCGACCGGTGTGGCCAAGCGGTTAAAGGCGCTTCAGTCCGGAACCGCGCGACCGCTACGGTCGCAGGTTCGAATCCAGCCTCGGGCATGGATGTGTGTGATGTCCTTAGTTTGGTTAGGTTTAAGTAGTTCTAAGTTCTAGGGGACTGATGACCTCAGATGTTAAGTCCCATAGTGCTCAGAACCATACATACTGTCAGCCTATAAAGCTTTTGTCCGTATGGCATTACTCTGCGAGTACATGTCAAAGAAACTGAATTGTATCGAACTGACATACGAAGATGCTAAGTCACTGACAGTATGAAAGTAATTCAAAAGTACTATATCGAGCACTTAATAAGCCACAATGCAATACATATTGGTCTAACAACTGTCTGTTCCTGTATCTCCACAGTTCCATTGGTTGGGATATCCTATTATAAAAATCTCGGCTGAAATTTGATAGTCACACCTTGACCCAAAACGATGCAATTCCAGATTCCTTCAGTTCGCATGCAACGTCACACGCTGTTACAGTTACATAAATGTAGACACGAAAACTAATGTATGTAATGTCATTCCACCAGGATTCAATTTCCAGAGCCCAGAATGTATCGCGTCACAATGAATCACCCCTCAGTTAGTATTTGTTACAATTATGCCACTATCAGAGTCTCACATAAGTTAATGCTGCTTGCATGTGATAATAATCAATGTTATTTACATATGATTTGACGATTAGCAGCTATATGAAACATTATACCAAATTATTCGTTGAATGCGCATTTCATGGCATCAGCTGCAGAGGGTATAGATGTATCACTCAGTTGTGACATACGAAAATTTGTGCCGTACGACTCTAACCTGGATTTCCCGCTCATTGCGAGCAGTCGCCTTAACAGCTTCAGTTATCCGTGCACGCTTCCAGCCTAAACTAAACTGTCATATCACAGTCCACGTCTTTATATCGTTGTCTTATGCACTGTCACTTGTGGAGATTTGGGTCGAGCTGGGAGGTATGCACGAATAGCTAAAATGGTTTAGGCGACTGCTCACGACGAGTGGGAAATCTGAGTTCGAGTCAAGATCCTGCACAAATTGCCATATGTCAATACTGAGTAGTCCATATACATCGCCGGCCGAAGTGGCCGTGCGGTTAAAGGCGCTGCAGTCTGGAACCGCAAGACCGCTACGGTCGCAGGTTCGAATCCTGCCTCGGGCATGGATGTTTGTGATGTCCTTAGGTTAGTTAGGTTTAACTAGTTCTAAGTTCTAGGGGACTAATAACCTCAGCAGTTGAGTCCCATAGTGCTCAGAGCCATTTGAACCATATACATCCCTTGAAGCTGATGTCATGAAATTCGCACTCGGCGAAAAATTTGGACTAATAATTAATATACCTACAGTTATTCATTTTCCTACTCAGTTATTTATACATTTACTGAGCTCATAATAAAATCTTCAACAGAAAAAATATGACCAATTGAGATCTGCTGTGTCTCGTCGAAGGGATTTGATTGGGTCAGCCCTAATATTAGAGAAGTTTTTATGGAACACACAGTTCACCACATATGAGGTTTAGTTCTTATTAAGAAACAGAATTCAGAAAGTTGTCATAAGACGTTTGATTAATACAAAGAGCGACGCCACATGTTCTGCATGGAGAGAAATTACAGTAGGAGTCCCACAGGGCTCGATCGTTTGTTTACTGTTGTTCTCGTTAATGATCTATCATTTTATTTGAATCAGTAGCGAATTAGTCCAGCCGGCCGGGTTGGCTGAGCGGTTTTAGGCGCTACAGTCGGGAACCGCACGACCGCTACGGTCGCAGGTTCGAATCCTGCCTTGGGAATGGATGTGCGTGATGTCCTTAGGTTAGTTAGGTTTAAGTAGTTCTAAGTTCTATGGAACTGATGACCTCAGAAGTTAAGTCGCATAGTGTTCAGAGCCATTTGAACCATTTTTGAATTAGTCCTATTTCCACATATACAAGTATTGTGATGTCGAGGAAAGAAACATCTACAGAGATGATAGTAAATTAAGTTTATGGGAAAGTTCTCAATGGTTTTGCACGAATGGGCTAGTTCTAAACTTTGAAAAAAAGAAAAGAAAAAGTACTGTTCATTCGGTTTTCTACTGTCAAACATATTCCAGCACCTGTTAACTTAGTTTGGTAAACAGAGTAAAGTTCGAATCTCTTAGGTGTACACACAGATGAAAACTTAAAGTGCAAAATCCATACAGTAGACTTGATAAACTTTTGGTTTCGACTACTTTTTCCATATGAATAACTGCCAATTTTGGGGATATAGAAGTGAGTAAGTTGACATAATTTGCATATTTTCGTTCATTGATTTTTATGGTATAGTTTGCTACAATATCTAATTACCTAGGAAAAATGTACTCAGTGCACAAAAGAAAGTAATTAGAAGCATGTGTGTGGTTCACACATGTTTGTCTTGCAGCCATTTCTTGAAGCAACTGTGATTTTTAACGAAGCCTCACACTGCATTTATGCATCTACGAAATTCGTTATCAATAGTCCATCTTACAAGTAAACCTATCCAAGGGATACACTTTGTTTTTTATCAACTCTGAACGTGCTGTAGTGTAAAGCAAAATAAGAGACATATCACCTTACACGTGCCTTACAACGTCAGCCACTGGAGTTGGTCGATGACCTCCGTAACTCTGTGGTGTTTGCTTAGTGAACCTGTAACGAAATACTCTGCTCTTCTTTGGATCTTCTCTATTTACTCCATCCGGACTGACAAGCAAAATTAAAGCACTGGTCGAGCGAAGGTTTTGTAAGCTACCTCCTTTGTTTGCGGACAGCAATTCCAGCGTATTCTTCCAACTATTATCAGTTTGGCATCTACCTTTTCTGCGATTAATTTTATGTGGTCGTTCCAGTTTAAATCGCTCCGTACGTATATTCCTAGATATTTTACGGAAGTAATTGCTTCCAGCGATCGTTCTACAATCGTGTAACTATACAGCAAAGGATGATTCTGTCTGTGTGCACGAAAAAGGTTTGTTTACGTTGAGGTTCAGTTGTCACTAGCCGCACTAAGCATCGATCATGTGCATATCTTGTTGCATTTCGCTACAATTTTCTAGCGTTGCGACTTCTCTGTATACAGCAGTAGCCCCACGGAACTTCCGATATTGTCTACTACATCATTTATAAATGTTGTGTAAAGTAATACACTTATAACACTCCCTTGTGGTATGCCCGAAGTTACTTTTACGTCTGAAGACTTCTCTCCATCGAGAATGACACACTGCGTTCTGTTTACTGGGAACTCCTCAGTCTAGTCCTCAGTCTAGTCACACAGATGGTCTGATACTTCGTATGTTCGTAGTTTATCAGATAGGCGGCATTGCAGAACTGTATCGAATCGATAGGGTTGGCGGACGACGTCCAACAAGTTCAAAAAAGGGTAGCTCGTTATCGCGAAATAGGGGAAAGAATGTCGGGGATCTACACTACTAGCTATTAAAATTGCTACACCATCAACAAATGCAGATGATAAACGGGTATTCATTGGAGAAATATATTATACTAGAACTGACATGCGATTATATTTTCACGCAGTTTGAGTGCATAGATCCTGAGAAATCAGTACCCAGAACAACCACCTCTGGCCTTGATACGCCTGGGCATTGAGTCAAACAGAGCTTGGATGGCGTGTACAGGTACAGTTGTCCATGCAGCTTCAATACCATACCACAGTTCATCAAGAGTAACACATCTGAAATGTAACGTCCACTGTTCAAAGTGCCGTCAATGCGAACAAGAGGTGACCGAGGCGTGTAACCAATGGGACCTCATACCATCACGCCGCGTGATACGCCAGTATGGCGATGACGAATAGACGCTTCCATTGTGCGTTCACCGCGATGTCGCCAAACACACATGTGACCATCAATATGCTGTAAACAGAACCTGGATTCATCCGAAAAATTGATTTTTTCCATTCGTGCAAACAGGTTCGTCGACGAGTACACCATCGTGTACTGTCTGTGATGCAGCGTCAAGGATAAGCGCAGCCATGGTCTCCAAGCTAATAGTCCATGCTGCTGCAAACGTCGTCGAACTGTTCGTGCAGATGGTTGTTGTCTCGCAAACGTCACCATCTGTTGACTCGGGAATCGAGACGTGGCTGCACGATCGCTTACAGTTATGAGGATAAGAGGCCTGTCATCTCGACTGCTAGTGATACGAGGCCGTTGGGATCCAGCACGGCGTTCCGTATTACCCTCCTGAACCCACCGATTCCATATTCTGCTAACAGTCATTGGACCTCGACCAACGCGAGCAGCAATGTCACGATACTATAAACCGCAATCGCGATAGGCTACAATCCGGCCTTTATCAAAGTCGGAAACGTGATGGTACGCATTTCTCCTCCTTACACGAGGCATCACAACAACGTTTCACCAGGCAACGCCGGTCAACTGCTGTTTGTGTATGAGAAATCGGTTGGAAACTTTCCTCATATCAGCACGTTGTTGGTGTCGCCACCGGCGCCAACCTTGTGTGAATACTCTGAAAAGCTAAAGATTTGCATATCACAGCATCTTCTTCCTGTCGTTTAAATTTCGTGGCTGTAGCACGTCATCTTCGTGGTGTAACAATTTTAATGGCCAGTAGTGTATCATTCAGACGGACATTGCCTTTTCTTTAAGCAACAGTGTATGGTTTTTCTGTTAAACTCTACTACGAAAAAGAAAATGCCGTGTCATCTAAATGTGAGGTTTCGTTTTCTTTCTCGCAGTTAGTTTCAACTTAGATATCAGGACATTTCAACAATTCCACATACAACACACGTTGTTACTTTGAGTGCCGAATTAAACAATGTAAACCGGTATTTTATAAGAAAAATATTTAAAGCAGCAATGGCCCAGAACAACAGTCACTCATGGTGTGGCAATTAAAGCAAAGGCGTTTTTCGTAGCTGCGAGACCATCAACTTTCTCCTACGAATGCGAAAATACATTTGTTGGCTTCCACGTACGCAGGGAGATATGACCACCGTAAGAAAATAAGAGTAATCAGAGCTCGTATTGAAAGATTAAGGTGTTCTTTTACCGACGAGCTATTCGAGAATGTAACCGCAAAGAAACAGCCTGAAACTGTTCAAATGTGTGTGAAATCTTATGGGACTTAACTACTAAGGTCATCAGTCCCTAAGCTTACACACTACGTAACCTAAATTATCCTAAGGACAAACAGACACACCCATGCCCGAGGGAGGACTCGAACCTCCGCCGGGACCAGCAGCACAGTCCATGACTTTAGCGCCCTAGACCGCTCGGCTAATCCCGCTCGGCTAAACAGCATGAAACTGGTTCTGTGAAACCTCTGCTAAGCACTTAAGTGTGAACTGTACGTTATATAGATGCTTCGACGGTGCCCTATTAGCAAGCGTGATTCATCGCCTCATCTGGATTTCAACGTTCTCATGACCCGCCGTCTACAAGTAACACGTCAATCCAGGCGACCTCCTTCCATGCTTCGATCGTTCGATAACGGTCTTCTTACAACAAAGCCACACCGACAACCGTGCCCTGTAACTTGCTGTGTGCGGAAGTACTCGTGCAGAATACTGCCTTTTGTACTCTGTAGCAAATGTGTTATTCCGGCTGGCGTGACTGCTCACTAGTTGGTGTTATCCGGCATTGAATGTCTAGTGACTTGCGGCGCTTTTGACCGTTGCTACAATCAACAACACTCGACCGCGGCCTCTGACATGCCTCACGCTGTTTCACACGGCTATTGAATCTCTGAATCGAAATACTCACGGCGCACTTTTCGCACAGTGGCTCTCTTAAAGAAAGGAAGTAACATCAGTGTTTAACGTCACCTCGACAACGAGATCATTGTAGAAGGAGCACAAGATCGGACCAGGAAAGGAGCCATCCAGGGATCCGTCTTCAGCGACTTACGGAAATTACGGAAAACCTGAATCGACAATGTCTGGGTACGTGGAGAATTCTAAGAAATTCTAATAAATATTCTGTAAATATTGATAAAAATAAATAAATAAATAAATAATAAAATAAATTCCCGAAATTCTAATAAATGTTGTTTTTCAGGTTCAATGATGGCTCTGTCTAAAGGAGAACGACTGGAGTTGGTACTTTTAGATGGACCAGAATGATGGTCGTATCGCAAAATTGCGGAAGAATTTAACTTTGGACACCCTCATCGTCAGGCTATTTGTTTTACTGACGTCGGGAAATTAATCATCAAGTTTAAAGAAACAGGCAACGTGGCGGACAAACCCCGTTCCAGCCGGCCGCGGTGGCCGTGCGGTTCTAGGCGCTGCAGTCCGGAACCGCGGGACTGCTACGGTCGCAGGTTCGAATCCTGCCTCGGGCATGGATGTGTCTGATGTCCTTAGGTTAGTTAGGTTTAAGTAGTTCTAAGTTCTAGGGGACTAATGACCTCAGATGTTAAGTCCCATAGTGCTCAGAGCCATTTTAACCAAACCCCGTTCCAAACTTCACATGAAACGAAAGAGGGTTGCTTGGCCAAGATTTATGCTAGCCAAACGAAATCGCTCCATCGGACATGCACGGAGATTCGTGTTCCGAGGTCAACCATCCACAAAATCCAGGCAGAGGAGAGGTTTCATCCGTACAAATTACAGCTATTGCATCATTTAAGTGAGGATAACCGTGGTAGACGCATGAAAATGTGTAAATTGGATGAAGACATTAGCTTTACTAAAGACATTGGATGAGTCCATGCAAACAGCAAGGCCGCCAAAAGGTGATGGGGTGGTGCGGTTTGTGGAAAGCTCATCTGCTAGGACCTTTCTTCTTTGATGAACAATTAACGGGTGAGACATATCTGAACATGCTGAGAGACAAACTGATGCCTCAAACTGAGCGGTGAGGGACTTCCTGGTTGGTTTCAGCAGGATGGGGCCCCTGCACCTTTTGCTCCAGCTGTTAGATTGGGAGGAGAGGACATGTGGAGTGGTCTCCACGTTCGCCAGACCTTCCTCCCTCTGATTTATTTTTCTGGGACATGCTGAAAAAGAGTTTACTCGATGAAGATTACAAATTTAAACCACCTGACAGAACGCATAACCAGTCAGTGTGCTAAAATCGACAGCAGTTCAGACCTATTCCATCGAGTCACCTTAATCTTGCAAACCGCATTGGATGATGCATTTAAAAGCACGGAGATCGTGTTGAAAATATTGTTTATTAACATCAAAGTGATTAAAATGTGAATTATCATTATTTATTAAAATTCCCTATCCACCCAGACTTTATGGACACACTGTAGATGACAGGAAGGGGATTTGAATTGTAATCCTCCAGAACGCGAGTCCGGTGTGCTAACCACTGCGTCATCTTCTCGCTCGGTTGCTCTTGTGAAGGTCAGTTCTTGAACGACATGGGGGATCCAATTCCGTGCATAGGTCACTCACGATATGGCCGCCATGACAATCATTAATATCATACGTCTGTCCTATACTGCACTCCAGTGTAACGCCCACAACCACTACAATATCTGCCGACATTCCAGCCACTTGATATGCCAATATACACTAAAAAGATAAAGAAACTGGTACACCTGCGTAATATCGTGTAGGGCACCCGCGAGCACCCAGAAGTGCCGTAACACGACGTGACATGGACTCGACTGTCAGAAGTAATGCTGGAGGGAACTGACACCATGAATCCTACAGAGCTGTCCATAAGTCCGCAAGAGTAGAAGGAGGTGGATATTCTTCTGTACAGCACGTTGCAAGGCATCCCAGGTATGCCCAATAATGTTCATGTCTGGGGAGTTTGGTGGCCAGCGGAAAGTTTGAAACTCAGAAGAGTGTTCCTGGAGCCACTCTGCAGCAATTCTGGACGTTTGGGGTGTCGCATTGTCCTGCTGGAATTGCCTAAGTCTGTCGGAATGCACAATGCACATGAATGGATGCAAGTGATCAGACAGGATGCTTACGCATGCGTCTCCTGTCAAAGTCCCAATCACTTCCAGATCATGGCGACTGTGAAAATTCAAGTAATATCGAAATACTTTCAAAACCTGCTAAGTAAACTCTGTCTTTATGAAGGATACATAGCCATTCAAGAGGCTATACAGACTTTGCAGCATTACATGTTCTGTACAGCACAAATATAGTGTGCATGAAATAGAACCATGCGATTTGGCACGTCACTATATTTGAAACTAATAAACATACATAATGCCCGCATCTCGTGGTCGTGCGGTAGCGTTCTCGCTTCCCACGCCCGGGTTCCCGGGTTCGATTCCCGGCGGGGTCAGGGATTTTCTCTGCCTCGTGATGGCTGGGTGTTGTGTGATGTCCTTAGGCTAGTTAGGTTTAAGTAGTTCTAAGTTCTAGGGGACTGATGACCATCGATGTTAAGTCCCATAGTGCTCAGAGCCATTTGAGCCAAACACAATGGATTTTGTTCTTTGATGAATGTGAAATTCAATCAGGTTCTGTTTTCATACCTTTTCCTAGGAGTTCAATGTGTCCCCCTTGATATGCACGGCATATGTGAATGCAGTATTCAAATTGTTCCCACACTGCAGCGAGCATGTCTTGAGTTACAGCTTCCTGACCTTGGAGACCAGCAGTGTAAGGGTGAATCATTTCGTGCAGTGCGACCGATCCATCGTTTGCTTTAAAATTACCACGCTTCCAGATGCCAGTGTGGTGGTGCCCCATCCTTTTGGTAAATGAAGTCGTTCGAATCAGTCTCCAACGGGGGGAAAAGAAAGTTCTCAAGCATATCGAGAAGTGTGCTTCCTGTAACAGTGGTCTCGACAGAGAAAAATGGATCATACACATTTTCCCGTGAAACTGCACAAAACACATTAAAGTTTGGATAGTCCCTTTCATGTTGCACAACTTTATGTGGTTGTTCCGGATCCAATATTATCACATTATGACTGTTCACCTTTCCATCTGAATGAAATGTTGCCCCGTCTCTAAACACTAAACGCGGAAGAAATTTGTCATCGTCCGTCTTGCCATGAACTCCACACGTTGTTGTGTCACCTTGACGAAGAGCTTGCAGTAGCTGAATTTTTTACGGTTTCATGAGTAAACGTCGCCGACCGCGGTGGCTGATCG
Organism: Schistocerca nitens; assembly: GCF_023898315.1. NCBI lineage: Eukaryota > Metazoa > Arthropoda > Insecta > Orthoptera > Acrididae > Schistocerca > Schistocerca nitens. Next base: position 282,490,434 of record NC_064617.1, read on the forward strand.
GTTCTAGGCGCTTCAGTCCGGAGCCGTGCGACTGCTACGGTCGCAGGTTCGAATCCTGCCTCGGGACACATGTGTGTCATGTCATTAGATTAGTTAGGTTTTAGTAGTTCTGAGTTCTAGGGGACTGATGACCTCAGATGTTAAGTCCAATAGTGCTCAGAGCCATTTGAACCATTTTGTAAACGTCGACGCAACATATGCCAGACGGGCATCGGGAGCATGTTGAGCTGTCGAGCTGCACGGCGAACGGATTTCTGCGGACACCTTGTGAAACTATGGAGGATGCGTTCGACATCTGTGTCCGACACTTGGGGACGGCCCGGCGATTTGCCTTTACACAAACTGTTAAATCCTGTCTAGTCGTCAAAAATGGAGTGTCTAGGAAACCTGTTTTCTCGGATCGCTGGTTATCATTCGAACAAATCGTATTAATGAGTTTTATTACAAAAAAAAAAATGACAATACTTATCTTTGAATATTACACAGATGTGTCGCAAGCAAAGGGCGACATATAAAATAAACAAACCTCTTGAGTATATACAACTCCTAATACAAGCAAAGTAGTACAGTTGACGCTTCTATTCAGGTCTCTAGTCCTGAAGTCTATTCGACTGGGCCGCGACCAGTCGGGCGCGGCGCTTATGTCTTCTTCGCATAGAGGCCGCTGCTGTCCCGTTGTCGTCCTGGAGAGAGGTCGGTTGCCGTGCAATTGGCTGACGCCTTGTCACAGCCCTATCTGTCCTATCGTTCCCAACTGGCGTGCCGGCTCTTGACTTTATGCCGTAACACAACCAACCCTTTCCTCAGAATTTTGCATGCTCTATGCTGAAGGAGGATCCACACCATATCCAGAACGAAAGTCACGCTGAACAGTTGTTACTGACCCACAGACCGCAAAATGTAGAACACAAAACGCTTTCTGTTGTCCCGACACCACTTTTAACTAGAGCTGATATGGGCGCACACCTCGCGGGAACCATGTAAAACTGGAGAGTTTGCTCTTTCCAACAGTACGTGTTTACTCATACATCTCAAATACGAGTAGCATAATAGTTATGATTTTTTTAAAGCATGTGATTATTTTTGATAGACCTTATATTTCAAACTTCATTAATTTATGAGTAGTGAGTAAATATACAAACATTAAATGAGTCTCCTCTGACTTGCCTACGTCTTTCCCCTGTAAAATTTGACCTATCTTGTTCTTTATCCTTACAGCAAGACTTTCAGTGCTAATATCTCTGGACTAGCTTGGTCGTTTTTGTTTCAGTTTTAGCCTTTCAACAGATGAGTCTGAGCTGCAGCAAAAAATTTCACAAACAAATGAGTTATCTGGTTTTTCCCTCGAACCCTTCTTTTGCTAATAAACTCCGTCCGAACAGGCCTCGGAAGACCCAACGGTACCGACTGGCCGCCGTGTCATCCTCAACCCACCGGCGTCACTGGATGCGGATGTGGAAGGGCTTGTGGTCAGCACACTGCTCTCCCGGCCGTATGTCAGTTTCCGAGACCGGAGCCGCTACTTCGTAATCAAGTAGCTCCTCGGTTTGCCTAACAAAGGCTGAGTGCACCCAGCTTGCCAACAGCGCTCGGCAAACCGGATGGTCGCCCATCCAAGAGCTAGCCCAGCCCGACAGCGCTTAACTTCGGTGATCTGACGGGAACCGCTGTTACCACTGCGGCAAGGCTGTTCGCTTTTGCTAATAAAATAAGGGTCATTCACCCCTGGGATAGGCCGGCGTTTGGAGTTTTGACTTCCAAACGTTGTCCTTCAACGTGTATTAGAAACTTTTGCTGCAGAGGAAGATGGCTAGAAATTAGTGTGGTATAGCAGTCCTGAATACTCGCGGCCTTCTGAATCTTCCTGAGCAGGTGCTCCTTCCAAACTTTATCATAAGCACGTTCACTGTCCGGCAAGAAGGCGGTTGTTGATACCTCATTCATCTCGCTCCTGTTACATAGTCTTCCCTTGCAGCGTCACGTGCCGCAACGCCACCAACAGTCATTCAGTCCTTCGGTGCGCAGTGGTCATATCGTTTCGGATAACCAGTGAATACCTCCATCATCGACGTTCCCGCCGAGGAGGCGGGTGTGTCTGAGAAGAGTGAAAGTCAGAGGCGCTTAGCGTGTCAACAGCGCCAGCTCCGAGTCGTGTGTAGCGCCAGAAGAAAGTGCAGCCGCCGGCAGCTAGCCGCGGCTCTCCGGCGCGACGGAGAAAGCAGGGAACGCCGGCAAGACGACGAGGCGCCTACACTTTCACTGTTCCCTGGCGTCCAGATTCGATGTAGTCACAAAGCTGGTGTTTGCCTCAGCTAACACTCTGACTGGCTCTCTGTGGTCCTTTTGTCGCACCAGCATTACCGACATTTTGGGCTTCATGCTGGGCCTGCGCGATACGGCTAAAATTCTGGAATACAGTTTGTGCAGATTTTATTGTACAGTGCTGGCCGTTAAAGTTGCAAAGGTTAGTAAGTAACAAAACTTATTGTGCCTATACGACATACAAAGAAAATGCTTGATTTAATTTGTAGGGGATTTGGGGGTGCACAAGGTGCAATATAAGTACACAGAGCAGCTACCGCGAACAACAATGGCTCTCACCCGATAGGGCGTCGAAACCGAAACAAAATTAGGTTACAGACAATGATGTGTGGTGGCGTGCCCTTCTCTCGTTAGCTCAAGATCTGACCTTTCCTCTGGAGAAGAGAAAGAACAAGCTATTCAGGGCAACAGCGAACAACCTCTGCGGTCACACGGGTCAGGGTAGCACGTGTAACATGTACTGCTTGCTACCTTATCTCGTTGAAAGATAACGTCCTTGGCCGGCTGTTATGGTCGAGTGGTTCTACGCGCTTTAGTCCGGAACCGCACTGCTGCTACGGTCTCAGGTTCGTATCCTGCCTCGGGCATGGATGCGTGTGATGTCCTTAGGTTGGTTAGATTAAAGTAGTTTAGGGAACTGATGACCTCAGATGTTAAGTCCCATAGTCCTCAGAGCCATTTGAACCATGACGTCCTTGAAACAATGAAGATACGTCACAAATGTAATGCCTGCTCTCCACATCACAAAACTAAACGAATCGGTTCTGTTTCAGGCACGAAACTAAATCATTTTCAAAAGATCATTACATTATCACAATTTTGTAAAACTCTACTACTGTTTATATAAGTTATTAATAATTACTTTTTCTAAAAAAAAAAGGTTCAAATGGCTCTGAGCACTATGGGACTTAACATCTGAGGTCATCAGTCCCCTAGAACTTAGAACTACTTCAATCTAAGTAACCCCAGGACATCACACACATTAATGCCTGAGGCAGGATTCGAACCTGCGACCATAGCAGTCACGCGGTTCGGCACTTTTTCTCAGTTAGTAGCATTAGTGGGTTGGAGGGTACAGGTTCCACACATGTTGTGGCTTGTCTCGCACATCGATGTCTTCTACAAGTTGTAGATAGTTCCTGCAGTGTCCAAAAACCGATTAATTACTCGTTTCGAAACAGATAAATGAACTGGAATGAGATTTTCACTCTGCAGCGGAAAGTTTGGAAGGTAGGAGACGAGGTACTGACTGAAGTAAAGCTTTGACGACGGGGCGTGAGTCGTGCTTGGGTAGTAGCTCAGTTGGTAGAGCACTTGCCCGCCAAAGGTAAAGGTCCCGCGTTAGAGTCTCGGTCCGGCACACAGTTTTAATCTGCAAGGAAGTTTCAGATAAATGAACTAATTGACAGCACGACACAGCAGTAAGTAGAAAAGGGCTACCAAAGCGCTGTACACAGTATTATTATTACGAGTAGTGGCTGAGGTCTGACACAAAGCGTTAACAGCCTGAAGCCTTCCGATTTCTGCCATTTCAGAAGTAACGAGTGCAGCAATCAAATGATTTACGAACAGCATGAATAGTTCACCCATTGGTTGATATTAAATGACATTGCAGTGTGCAGGTGAAGCAAGTGCCGCAATGGAGAGGAGTAATGCTGGGGAAGTATCTTTAGTAAAAAGTGTCTACGCTCACTGTAGATAGTTAGCTTTCTTATCTGGGAAGGAAGGAGTTGTGGGTAGCACTTGCGATGTACCATGAATACCTTCATAATTCATTCATTCATTCTAACACACACACACACACACACACACACACACACACACACACACACACACGAGTTAAATATCACTGGTGTTCCAAGTACCAGGTAACGTCTAACTGCACTCAGTGGTAATAGTTTAAGGAACGTTGGGAACCGCTGGTCTATGCGGTCCAGAGGTGATCGTGTTGTGTACATGATATCACTGCATACCATCATATCACGTGATGGGCCCGTATGTTGATAACGAATGCAATCTGGCAACGTTTGTTCTCCTCTGAGCATCCACACACTTTCACGTCTACCGTGTTGCGACCGAAAATCGTGTGAAAATATACGTGGTGCCACTCTTGCGTCCAGTTTTATCGCTCCCTGCTCCTGCGTCAAGGAAAGCTGCAAGTGGTCACCATTATGATCGTTCTCAGACTTGCTGTAGAAGACGCTGTCACACTATCTCTGTAGATCCTAAATGGTATCATAATTGAAACCAGTTTCAACATTCGGAACGGCACCAATGCAACGTCCTCAGGACGTTGCAAACGTGAGTCGTGGTCGTACAATGTTCTGTGCTGGTGTGAGTGCATTACCTGGGATCTAAGTGAATTGCACCGTGGGCAAATTGTTGTTTCTCGTATGGTAGGTGCTTCCGCAACCGAGAGAGCGGAAGTGTCGTTTCAAGAGGCACCGTATCGACGGTTTTACCACATATAGGGAACTAGGATAAACATCGTCCGCTAACTCACATAGCGGACGAAAGTGTGTGTGTGTTGGATGATCGTGGATCGTGACAGATAGCTCTCGAAGAGGATTGTGACGAGAAATAAGAAGACGACAGCTGCAAAAGTCACTGCAGAACTGGATGTCGCACATGCGAAACCTGACAGTACCATAACAAGACGAAGGGAGCTTCATATGCAGGGATTTTCACGATGAGCTAGAATTCCAATACCACTTATCAGTGTTGTAAATGCTCGTAACAGGAAAACTTGGAATGGGAAGCCATTAAACATGGTGGTGCAATTTGAGAAGTCATTGGGTCGGACGATGCTCGTTTCACATCGTTTCCAACGTCGGAGGTTCGGTGTTGACTTGGGCAGCCATATCCTGGCAGTCCCACAGTGACTGCAAGGACTCATTACTGCCAAGGATGATGTCACTATTCTGCCTCATCAGGTCCGTCTCATGGTACAGTGTTTGCTCTGCAACTGTGATGCTGTATTGTAAGACGTCAGGGCCCCTGTTCAGACAGTTCGCATCGTCCTGGATTGGTTTTTGTGAGCTCGAGGATGAACTGTCCCATCTCCCCTGGCCACCAAAGTCGGCAGATCTCGATTGTCGTGTACTTTGGAGAGAAGGCTGTGTGATTGCTAACCACCTTCATCATCATTATCTGAACTTGCACTATTTTGCGGAAATAGTGGTATAAGATACCCTTTAGAACCCAGCAGAACCTGTACAAGTCCATTCAGAGACCTCTGGCAGCTGTTCTGAATGCCAACGGTTTTCCTTTCTGTTGTGTTTTTGGTGTTTACATTTTTTTTCCAGCCCTTTTGCTGGTTAACGTACCGACTCGCGAACAAGTAACCACCAAATCCAGAGGCAGATTTTCATGGAATAGAGCTGCCAAGTTGACAAAGGACCCCAGACACGAACGGAAGCAGATCCAGAGACGGACAGGTCAGACTTAAAAAATACAGACAGGTCAACACGAAATACTAAGTGGCGCTATCTGACACTCTGAGGGGAGTGTGTGACCAGAGAAATGCCTATAAACCCCCGGCCGAAATACTCAGGGATTGCAATTACAAATAACTTAAACTGGAACGATCGCATACATAATATTGTGGATAGAGCAAACCAAAGACTGCGATTCATTGGCGGAACACTTAGAAGATGCAACAGGTCTACTAAAGAGACTGCTTACACCATGCTTGTCCTCCCTATTCTGCAGTATTGCTGTGCGGTGTGGGATCCGCATCATGTGAGACTGACGGATGACATTGAAAAAGTACAAAGAAGGGCAGCTCGTTTTGTATTAGCGCGAAATGGGGGGAGATAGTGTCACAGGTGTGATACGTGAATTGGAGTGGCAGTCATTAAAACAAAGGCGTTTTTCGTTGCGACGGTATCTTCTCATGAAATTTCAATCACTAGTTTTCTCCTCCGATTGCGAAAACATTCTGTTGGCACCCACCTACATAGGGAGAAATGATCATCACGATAAAATAAGACAAATCAGGGCTCGCACAGAAAAATTTAAGTGCTCGTTTTTCCCGCGTGCCGTTCGAGAGTGGAACGGTAGAGAGACAGCTTGAAGGTGGTTCATTGAACCCTCTGCCAGGCACTTTATTGTGAATAGCAGAGTAATCACGTAGATGTAGATGGTAGATGTAGATTCGTTTAGACAACGATAAAATGACACAATGATACAGGCGTGCAGCAGAAAATCTGTTAAATAAACTGTTCTCTGATGATGATCTGTGAACTTAGGACACAGACACATATGACGACGCAGACACATTCACATACACGATACGCGACTAAAACCGTTGTCTGCCTTTTTACACAAGAGGGAGTACTTATAGTTATTGAATTAGTAAAGATACAGAAGACTCGCGCCCACAACGCAATTCAGCCGCACTGTGTTGTGGTCGCAGGATTTAATAATCATCATGTTTGACCTGTTGGTAGTTTTAATCTATTCTGGGCTTTGTTTTTAGCGGTTAGTATATGAGTGTTCAAGGTTACTATTTAATCAAATGTCAGTACAAGATATTTTACTGCTTGAATTAGGTGAATTGGATCTTAGTGGATTACCAGGTAAAGGTCTTTGATTTTTCCTGAAATTACTGCCTGTGCGTTTGCAGAACTGATGGAAAGGTAGAACAGGTTGTATCAGAAAGCGAAGTTATCGAGATGGAGTTGTAAGGAACTATTCTACCCAGTGCGTATGATTACAATGCAGCTACTCATGGAGGCTCCGTGTCGTCTGTAATTATTGTATTGCAGCGAAACTTTGTAGATATGCTAATGCACTAAATTGAAACAGATTTACGCTGAAAAAAAAAGTTCCAATTTTGGCCACCAGACTCTGGTGCTCTTATTGAACAAAATATGAAAACAGTGGTTCAAAAATGGCTCTGAGCACTATGGGACTTAACATCTATGGTCATCAGTCCCCTAGAACTTAGAACTACTTAAACCTAACTAACCTAAGGACATCACACACATCCATGCCCGAGGCAGGATTCGAACCTGCGACCGTAGCAGTCGCGCGGCTCCGGACTGAGCGCCTAGAACCGCTAGACCACCGCGGCCGGCAAAACAGTGGTTAATAATAAAGTCAACATTAAGATTTTTTCTTTGTTTGACCTTTCTGCCCACATCCCATTCCTAATCTGTAACATATGGAAACATATCTATACGTCTTTCTTGCATTCACAGCGCCAGATTTGCATCTAATGGCCGAAATTTGAACTAAATTTTTTCCAGCGTAATTCTGTTCCGCATTAGGATATCTATGAAGTTTCACTGCCAGACGCTAATTACATTGGACCTCTGTGGGTAGCTGCACTTTCTAACAATACCACCACTTGCAAAGTAGGTTAGGTATTAGATTAATAATGTTACTCAAGCAGCATATGTTCACTTTATCGGGCAACAACAAAGTTATTTACTGTGGATGGTATCGTCAGAATGGAAATAATGAAGTCACTGTAAGAAAGTCATTAATTTTGGCACTTATCTTCCCATATAGATTTCGTCGAAGTTGTTATGGCTCATCTTGTTGATTCTAGGGTGATTCCACTTTGACTGCTAGAAGGTCCAGATCTGTATTTTAACAATGTTTGAAGACCTAACAAATGCGTTTTTCAAGAAATTCTTAATGATCAAACAATGCCAGATCAGAACAATGGTATGGTAGAAATAATTTTTGACATGGTGTTCACGATCCACATTTTTATTAAACTTCTTGTAAATTCACATATACTTCTTCTTAATTGTCACATCATCAAGAAAACAGTTTTGTATCAATCTTCATATACTTAATTTCCACTTTAACCAAAGACAAGACTTGACTGTTCTTTTCAAATCGAAATAACAACTTAAATTCTGCAAAGTGAAACAAAGACTGCTCTGCGCGCAGTCGCGCCTTTGACCATAAATATAACAGACTGGCCCTGACGTCATTTTCGTAGCTCCAACATCGCTGGGCTGAAGTGACGCGAATGTTGGCAAAACACGGTTGTTTCGTGTTGCGCTTATGGCTGTACTCAGCGTTTTGTCGGAGGAAATGACATTACATTTCACTTGTAAGTGTTTCTATGATAGTGCAGATGCGTTTATTGAAATCTGATGAAGTGACTTTTTTTTTTTTTTTTTTTTTTTTTTTTTACACTTGAAATAGAGTATCACGTAAAGTAAAGTGTTGAAAGTGATGCCTGTAAAGTCAGAGTCATATTACATTTTGGAAAGTATCTGTGATAATTCGGCTACAGAAGTAAGTACTGAAACGGAACAACTTTAAGCCATCTGCACTTTCGCACCTTTGCTCGAAGCACTTCGAGGAGAAGTGTTTTGATAGGTTAGTTATTATTTACAATGTATATTTATAATTTATATTTACAGTGTCTGTCAATTTTAATCCTGATGTTTTTATAGGGCTAAGACTGGAGGGAATTGGTAAAGTAGTGATGCTATCCCTACACTTTTTGATTTTTCGGAGGATATGAAATCGAAGAGGACTAAGCTCCGTAGATCACACACTAGGAGGCGTTCGTTAGCTGATGCCTCCCTCGTCTTCTGAAATCTGTGCTTCCGATGCCTGTAAGTCTGAATGTTGTTAGAATGTGTGTGATAACTGCGAGTTACTAAAATATTGTATTAGAATAGAACTGTGGCAAGCGTGTTTTTTTTTTTTTTTTTTTTAGACTGATAGCTTAAACTTTTGTAAGAATAGTGGGAACTGAACCTTTGAAGTACACCTAAAATTGATACTCCTAAAGTCAACAATTTTGGCACTTATAGTTGACATAATTCCAATATCCCATTTTCTTTTATAAGTGACTAGAGCTCAAAACGCGGCGAATCCAATGTTTAAGGTTTTGACACGAGCCCACTCTTACTGTTTAAAAGAATTTTAACGACATTTTACTTTAATAGATAGTTTATAGTAATTTCGTCCCGCTGCCCACCAGAGTGGCGTTCGATGTGGCTGGCTCTGAGAACTATGGGACTTAACTTCTGAGGTCATCAGTCCCCTAGAACTTAGAACTACTTAAACCTAACTAACCTAAGGAAATCACACACATCCATGCCCGAGGCAGGATTCGAACCTGCGACCGTAGCGGTTGCGCGGCGTTCGATGTATCTGTTAGATTTTATAAATGGTATTGTGAACAAATCCAGGTCAAATGTAGTTCTGGCATAATTTTTCGCAAATAAAAAAGTAATTTTTGTTGGAAGCGTTTGGCCGTCAATTGAGAAATGTGGGGAAAATACGATACAAACATAGGATGGCAGACTGCTGATTTGAAATCCCGCCACATTTTGCCAACAGTCACGTGATTTATGTTGGAGCAACACCAGCGCTATAGCTTCTGCACAGCAAGGCCAGTCTACTAGTATCTATGGTCGAAGATTCTCGCCAAAACGGTTACTAGTAAGTCAAAGATTATGACAGTCTCACAGAAATGAATACACACAAGAACCATATCACTGTAATATATCGATACATCGGAGTACCTGTACATTAATAAAACCAAATGTGAATATTGTCACAATAATATGTCTGTTACTTCGCAGAAAAGTAGTACGATATTACTGGTATCGAGAACTGGGGTTGGAGTGCCGTAATGATCACGTAATTAAAGCACCATTACAACTTTAATTATAATCGACAGTTGTATCTCAGTGAAGCAGTTGTAAATGAAAGCAGCGGAGCAGATGAGTCAGGCTTGGACAGCATTGCTGCCGGATAGACGTATCGCGCGTTGGAACGTGGTACTTTTCTCCGTCCTCGCGGAGTGTGTATTTGCGGTGCGGTGTGGTGCGGCGGCCCTGGCAGAGAGAGCGATCGCAAGTGGGCCACACTAGTGGGGGGGGGGGGGGGGGACTGAGGACGCGAGCTGAAGAGGCCCGTGCTTCGGAAGGGGGGGGGGGCGGCCTTGACACACTGCGAGGGGGCGCTGACCGCGCCAGGCCACGCCGCTCAACCAGGCGGCGCCACGTGCTGGCTCGCTGCCCGACGGCTGATAGCTGGCGGCAGTACTTGGAAACTCAAACGAGGGGGCCGCGCCCATTGGTCATAATCTATTTCGTCCACATTCATTGTACGAGGTAGGCTGAAAATTAATGCGAACATGCTTGTACAGAACGAAACACATGAATCTGAACTACACTACTGGCCATTAAAATTGCTACACCAAGAAGAAATACAGGTCATAAACGGGTATTCATTGGACAAATATACTATAACTGACATGTCATTACATTTTCACGCAGTTTGGGTGCGTAGATTCTGAGAAATCAGTACCCAGAACAACCACCTCTGGCCGTAATGACGGCCTTGATACGTCTGGGCATTAAGTCAAACAGAGGTTGGATGCCGTGTACAGGAGCTGGCCACGCAGTTTTAACACGATACCATAGTTCATCAAGAGTAGTGACTGGCGTATTGTGACGAGCCAGTTGCTCGGCCTCCATTGACGAGACGTTTTCAGTTGGTGAGAGATATGGAGAATGTGCTGGCCAGGACAGCAGTCGAACATTTTCTGTATCCAGAAAGGCCCGTACAGGACTTACAACATGCGGTCGAGCATTATCCTACTGAAATGTAGGGTTTCGCAGGGATCGAATGAAGGGTAGAGCCATGGGTCGTAACACATCTGAAATGTAATTTCCGCTGTTCAAAGTGCCGTCATAGAGAACAAGAGGTGACCGAGACGTGTAACCAATGGCACCCCATAGCATCACGCCGGGTGGTACACCAGTATGGCGATGACGAATACACGCGTCCAATGGGGGTTCACCGCGATGTCGCCAAACACGGATGCGACCATCATGATGCTGTAGACATAACCTGTATTCATCCGAAAAAATGACGTTTTGCCATTAGTGCTCCCAGGTTCGTCGTAGAGTACATTATCGCAGGCGCTCCTGTCTGTGATGCAGCATCAAGGGTAACCGCAGCCACGGTCTCCGAGCTGATAGTCCATGCCGCTGCAAACGTCGTTGAACTGTTCGTGCAGATGGTTGTTGTCTTGCAAATGTCTCCATCTGTTGACTCAGGGATCGAGACGTGGATGTACGATCCTTTACAGCCATGCGGATAAGTTGCCTGTCATCTCGACTACTAGTGATAAGAGGCCGTTGGGATCCAGCACAGCGTTCCGTATTACCCTCCTGAACCCTCCGATTCCATATTCTGCTAACAGTAATTGGTTCTCGACCAACGCGAGCAGCAATGTCGCGATACGATAAACCGCAATCGCGATAGGCTACAATCCGACCTTTATCAAAGTCGGAAACGTGATGGTACGCACACGAGGCATCACAACAACGTTTCACCAGGCAATGCCGGTCAACTGCTGTTTGTGTATGAGAAATCGGTTGGAAACTTTACTCATGCCAGCACGTTGTAGGTGTCACCACTGGCGCCAACCTTGTGTGAATGCTCTGAAAAGCTAATCATATGCATATCACAGCATCTTCTTCCTGTCGGTTCAATTTCGCGTCTGTAGTACGTCATCTTCGTGGTGTAGCAATTTTAATGGCCAGTAGTGTACTTCACTGTGTCATAATTTCCCTCCGAAAACTCTTTGAAACGTCAAAGTTCTTTTAATGATCTCAGTAGCTCTGGGAGAAGCAGACGTATCGCCAGTTGTTCGCAAGCTGATTTTGTCACTGCACATAAAGTTTTTTTGCGGTACAATGCCACGCTTGCTCGGCTCGTATCAGTTGGTTCATAGCCTCGTCAGTTGCGGTTTGCGAAGTCTGCGAGTGTGTAGTTCGGGCCGCGTGACAATAACGAGCAAATTAGTGAATCGTTCGCAGGCTTTAACTGGCAGAGAGACGCAGTACACACTTCGAGAGCTCGTTTTGATTGTGAAAACATATTGGAAAAGTTATTGGATTCTGGAGAGAATACAGTGTGCACGATGTTCCAACAGAGGCAACAATTTTATCGATTGTAAGGCAACTGGAGACAGCTGGTGTAAAAGAGAGTGAGAGTGGTAAACACAGATCATCATTGAATGCTGAGGTTACCGATAATGTTTGAAGAGGATAGGATAACTCTCCAAGGACATCGTTGAGTCGATTGAGCCAGGAGACAGGCATTTTATGTGACACATGTCAGAGAGCTGCGAAGAAATCAAATGGTTCAAATGGCTCTGAGCACTATGGGACTCAACATCTTAGGTCATAAGTCCCCTAGAACTTAGAACTACTTAAACCTAACTAACCTAAGAACATCACACACACCCATGCCCGAGGCAGGATTCGAACCTGCGACCGTAGCAGTCCCGCGGTTCCGGACTGCAGCGCCAGAACTGCGAAGAAATCGGCACCGCGATCATACAGAGTCCATATGATGCAAGCGTTGCAAGAAACAGGTCATGGGAAAAGAATGCGTTGCTGTAGATGGTTTCAGGGTTTCTTACACCATTCTTCCATAACTTGGTTTACAGATGAGGCAAGGTTCCATCTGTCAGCTTACATCAACATACAAGACAGCAGCTACTGGACTGGTGTAAACCCTCAAATCATACACGTAACACCACTGCCTGATGAAAAGGCTGGAACGTGCCGTGCAGTGTCGGCTTACTTGATAGTTCACCCCCTTTTCTTCAATACATTTGTGGAGCACCTGGATGACATCGAACTTTCAGAAGGTTATCTGGAACAAGACTGAGCAATGTGCCACACGTCTAACACTTTTACGCAACTTGTAACCAGTTTCTTTGGTGACCGAATGATCTCAAAAAATTTGTGCCCCCCGCTCCACCCCCTCCCACCGATCACCTGACATACCCTCCTCCCCCCCCCCCCCCCCGGATTCCTTTTTTCTTGTGCGGGTATCTTAAAAGCCTAGTGTACAAGAACAGACCACGGAAGACTGCAGAACTCCGTGATGCCACTACACACGAAATTAGCAACATTGTCGAGGATACACTTCACGGAACGTCGCGAAATATTTCGAAACGAGTACAGTTGTGCATCGATCGTGGCTGAAGGCACCTATGAGATTTGTTGTGAGACCTCTGTATGTATGTATGTATGTAATCTCCCAACTGTGGGTAATCATCTCTCAAAATTGCGAATATGTCCCTTTATTGGTTCAAATGTTATGACTCATAAAGGTCTATATAGATGGCACTGCAGAACACGAACTGAAACAATTACAAATATCAGGCCAGAAAGTACAATTCTTAAGCTTCAAAATCAAATATTTACGTGTCAACATAGTCACCGTTAAGACTAACACGTTTCTCCTAATTTGTTGAACTTTTTCTCATTCCGTCACTGAAAAATTCTTCCGAAATTTTTCGGATTCAGGAGGTGTAATGATTAACCCTGATGACTGCCTTCAGTAGAGGGGAAAAAATAGAAATCATACAGCGTAAGATGGGGGACTAAGGAGGGTGTGCAATAGCTTCAGGTTTCGCAGTCTCTCTTCAGTTCTGCGAGAGGTGTTCGAGCGAGCGTTGTCATGTTGCAAGATCACTGTCCAGTAGTGAAGGAGACATGTTACTTGCACATTTCAATATGGTTTCCGATATGTTTTTCAGTGTTTCGCCGGTCATTTTGAATCAAATCGTCGACGACTTCGCGAAGTCTGTAGTCTGTGGCGGGGTTCCGTAGTGGGCTACGTGTTTCAACAATTACGGCTTTCAACAATTATGGGTCCCAGTCACGAAATTTTACTGTTGTTGTTGTTGTCCTCAGTCCTGAGACTGGTTTGATGCAGCTCTCCATGCTACTCTATCCTGTGCAAGCTTCTTCATCTCCCAGTACCTACTGCAGCCTACATCCTCTTCTGAATCTGCTTAATGTATTCATCTCTTGGTCTCCCTCTACGATTTTTACCCTTTACGCTGCCCTCCAGTATCCAATTGGTGATCCCTTGATGCCTCAGAACATGTCCTACCAACCGATCCCTTCTTCTAGTCAAGTTGTGCCACAAACTCCTCCCCAATTCTATTCAATACCTTCTCATTAGTTATGTGATTTACCCATCTAATCTTCAGCATTCTTCTGTAGCACCACATTTCGAAAGCTTCTATTCTCTTCTTGTCTAAACTATTAATCGTCCATGTTTCACTTCGGTACATGGCTAACCTCCATACAAATACTTTCAGAAACGACTTCCTGACACTTAAATCAATACTCGATGTTAACAAATTTCTCTTCTTCAGAAACGCTTTCCTTCCCATTGCCAGTCTACATTTTATATCCTCTCTACTTTGACCATCATCAGTTATTTTGCTCCCCAAATAGCAGAACTCCTTTGCTACTTTAAGTGTCTCATTTCCTAATCTAATTCCCTCAGCATCACCCGATTTAATTCGACTACATTCCATTATCCTCGTTTTGCCTTTGTTGATGTTCATCTTATACCCTTCTTTCAAGACACTGTCCATTCCGTTCAACTGCTCTTCCAAGTCCTTTGCTGTCTCTGACAGAATTACAATGTCATCGGCAAACCTCAACGTTTTATTTCTTCTCCATGGATTTTAATACCTACTCCGAACTTTTCTTTTGTTTCCTTTACTGCTTGCTCAATATACAGATTGAATAACATCAGGGGGAGGCTACAACCCTGTCTTACTCCCTTCCCAACCACTGCTTCCCTTTCATGTGCTTCGACTCTTATAACTGCCATCTGGTGTCTGTACAAATTGTAAATAGCCTTTCGCTCCCTGTATTTTACACCTGCCACCTTCATAATTTGAAAGAGAGTATTCCAGTCAACATTGTCAAAAGCTTTCTCTAAGTCTACAAATGCTAGAAACGTAGGTTTGCCTTTCCTTAATCTTTCTTCTAAGATAAGTCGTAGGGTCAGTATTGCTTCACGTGTTCCAACATTTCTACGGAATCCAAACTGATCTTCCCCGAGGTCACCTTCTACCAGTTTTTTCCATTCGTCTGTAAAGAATTCGCGTTAGTATTACCCATAGATTTACAGTAGATCTATCAACAGCATCATCACTGTAAACAAAGCCTCATATGCAATGCTTGGCCACAAATGAAAATGACGGAAGTCGGAACTACAGATGGCTAATGTTTACATTAAAAAATAGCGGTTCTGACGCGCCTCGGGTGAGGTATGAGCTTTTTGTTTTAGCTTAGCTTACAGCCAGCGGCTGGCGCAGTGGAAATACTACAAGCTTGTAATCCGAGGGTGGGGTGTCAAGTCCCTATGCGGAAACTTTTTTATTATTACTTTATTTTCAATTTTTACGTTACCTACATTGTCAATAAACCGAAATAATCCTCACTGTATTGCATTTATTCATATTTTAATAAAAGGCATGAACAGTAAAGGCAAAGGAAAATTTGATCGATGAGTACATGCAAATCTGATACAAAACTTTCTTCCCGGATGTGATGAAGCCTTACGTGGAAGAAAACAACTTTCTTCTGTTAACTGATTCGTGGGGAGGACAAACAAATCCGAAACTATACAACGAGATTTTTTAGGATGAAGAAGCATTGGCATCATGAAGTATTAAAGAGATTCACCGCCTCCTCTCCTCCCCCACCCAGGTGCACTCTAGTGCAACCCTGCAATGTCTACTATTATTGACAAGTAAAGAGAAATCACATCCCGAGAAGACTACATGAAAATATATTGCACTGACAATATTTAGTGAACTGATGGCGCTATGCACGTTTTTCCATTACACTGCGCTGAGATTTCTATGAATTCAAACTAAGTTTGTTTTTCTGTAGAAACCCTGAAACTAACGTGTGACTGAGAAAAATGTGACCTTTACAACTTCTGCAAGATGCCAAGAAAATTACTGCTTCCTCTGTTTTTGCGATGTATATAATGTCAGCATGTGTAAATCAACATCTATAAAATAATAAAAGTATCTAATTTTATACACGAGGTTCTCAAAAAAATGGTTCAAATGGCTGTGAGCACTATGGGACTTAACATCTATGGTCATCAGTCCCCTAGAACTTAGAACTACTTAAACCTAACTAACCTAAGGACGGCACACAACACCCAGTCATCACGAGGCAGAGAAAATCCCTGACCCCGCCGGGAATCGAACCCGGGGAACCCGGGCGCGGGAAGCGAGAACGCTACCGCACGACCACGAGCTGCGGACACAAGACGTACTCGCGTACACCTTAAAGACCAATCAATCTCTGTTGACATTTCCTTTTCATGCCTTTTACTAAAATATTAATAAATGCAATATATTGAACGTTATTTCGATTTATTTGTAATGTAACCAATGTATAAATTTAAAGTAAAAAAAGTTTTGACTTTGATACTCGACCACCCACTCTCTGATTACCAATCTATATCTTTCCGCCGAGCCAACCGCTGCCTGGAAACTTCATATACATAAATGGTTCATATCTCGCCCGACCATCGCCAAAAACGAATTTTTTTTTTCCAAACGCTTGATTATCTGTCAATTTTGTATTTCTTGCCAAGCCCTACCTATTAGCATGATTCCGGACGAAATAGGTGAGGATGAGCTGTCACTGTCCCCTTGCAAGATGAAGTTTTTAACACTTCCTGTTTTACCTTCAGTCTTTTTGGGTTGTTTTACGTCTATTCCTTACGTATGGCTATCGTTAGTCGTAGCAAATTTGGTAAACCTTATTGTGGCTATTCAGGTAGCAACTTTTTAAATCTTTTTATTTCATTTGTTTTAAGTGTCGCGTCATATTAGTGAGTGAGACGGTACGGGCGTTTTGCCCAGGTTTTTGACCTGTATGTTTGCAGAGCTTCCTTGTATTTCTCAATATCGTTGTTTCAGTCGCCGTATATCAGCTTTAGGTTCGGTTCTCATGATGAATAGTCAAGAGGGATATGCAGAGCCCTGTTCTGAATTCGTTGGAACTGCATCACTGCCACAAGGAATTTTTCTAGACAGCTTAAAATATGCTACTGTGAAACCTCTTCATAAAAAAGGTGGCAAGAAAGCCTTAAACAAATATCGTCCATTTTCCTTATTGAGATATTTTTCAAAAAAAAATCGAAAAAGTAATGTACTCAAGAGCAATCTCACACTTAAGTACAAAAAACAAACGTAGTCTATCACAGTTTGGATTCCGGAAGGGTTACTTGGCTGAGGATGCTGTTTATAAATTCACTCATCAAACAGTACAGGTCTAAAATAATAAAGTATCTCCAGTTGGTATTTTCTGTGTTCTTTACAAGGGTTTGACCGTGTATATCATGTTATTCTTTTAGAAAAACTCAACTTTTATAGACGTGATGGCTTTACACTCAGTTAGTTTGAATCATATTTAATAAAAAGAATGTAAAGAGTTGTGCAGAATAATTCAAGTTATGTTGCAAGGGTAGAAAACTTTCGTCAATGGTGAAAAATCACAAAAGGAGTGCCACAGGGTTCACTTTTGGGTTTACTCCTATTCCTTCTATATATGTGAATGAATTTCCACTTTACATTCAACAAGCACAATTGACGCTTTTTGCAGACGATACTAGTATAGTAATAAATCGAATTACAGGCAAAACAACAGATGAAATGTATACAGAGATGTTGTGGCTTTTTGCAGACGATATTAATATTGTAATAAATCAAATTACTTACAAATTAACAGATGATATTCGAGTAGTTTTGTAAAAATTGAAGCTCTCTAAATTTTGAAAGAACGTACTTTATTCGGATAATTTCTGATCTTGGAGACTAACGAGCCAACCTCCTACCAGATTTTGCATGTTTCCACTCAAAAATGTCTTATCGAATAATTGTCTAGGGTAGGAAGAAAGAATTGATTACACAAAAGCAAGCAGTAAGAATAATATGAAGCGTTCACCCATGGACATCATGTTGCTCTTCTAGGAGCTCGGCATTTTAACTATATTGTCACAACATATATATTCACTAATGGAATTCACCATAAATAATCAATCACTATTTAAGAACAATGCGGTTCATAACTATAACATTAGAAGAAAAGTGACATTTATTAGCCGATATTAAAGCTGTGAGTGGCTCTGAAAGGCGTTAAATGTGCAGCAACAAAAATTTTTGATCATTTTCCCAATAACATAAAATGTCTGACAGGTAGAAAAGCTATTTTAAATGTAACTTAAAATCATTTCTCCTGGACAACTCCATCTATTCCAGCGACGAATTTTTGTTTAAAGATAAGTAGGCTGTAAAAAAACTGATTTTGTTCTACATCATTTCGGCAAAGGAATATTTCAAATTATGTATGGAACATGTAACTAACTAACCAACTAACTAAATGACTAACTAACTATCGAATGTGGGTGCCCCAAGCAACTACTGCATGCTCGGGAAGAGGTCGTATGAGATTCTAGCAGACAACAAGACCGATGTGGGAGGGCAGCGTAGAGTATAGGTAGACGATTGGTGAATGGGCGACACCGTGCCTATAAAGGCACTGCGGGTAACTTTGGTTCGCTGTCAGAACACTCTGAACGCTAGAGAGTGCCTGTTGCCCTTCATCCATGGTTCGGCGAATGTGAGAAAAGAACAAGGTGCGTTCCTTCCAAATTTGTGCTGATTTGAGGACTGGAGCTTTCCTACCTCAAGGAAATTTATTACCTTCGAACTCCAAATGTGTTCAAGAATTTTGCGGCAAACCGCTGATGAGGATGTTGGTCTGTAATTTTGCGGGTCCTTTCTTTTACTTTTATTATACACGGGAGTCACCCGCACTTTTTCCATTCGTTTGGGACTTTTCGCTGGGCGAGAGATTCGCGATAAATGCGAGATAAGTAAGGGCCACTGCCGGATAGTACTCTCTTCTGCCAATAAATGACAGTCTTTGGTTCGTCTTTCCCACTGCATTTTCTTTGTGATAATTTCAATTTAAGTTGATCGTAATTGTAATTCCTAGAAATTTAGTTGACTTTAAAACCTGTGACTTTGTGTGATTTTCCGCGTATGCTTATTTTAATGGAATCTTTTTGCTGCTCATGTGGAAAACCTCACAATTTTTATTGTTCAAAGTCACAAGCCACTTTTCATTCGCAACATGTGGATATCTTGTCTCAATCATTTAGTAATCAGTTTAGATCTTATGATGACTTTACTAGATGGTAAACGACAGCATCACCTGCAGACAGTCTAACAGGGTTGCTCCGATCTATGTTACTGAAAGCCTGGAGCGGTCAGCCGGTTGCAGTTGGAGGTCGCCTATCAAACGGATTTCAAGGGCAACAAAAATCTGATTTTCAGTATTTCTTGTGATTATTGACCGAATTTAATAATCTAAAATACTGTCGTAATCTGTTCATTAATAGGTATAATCTTACTTAAAGATTTAGCGCAGTAAGTTAAATATTAAAGTCAGACACTTCGTGTACGTCTTGAGGCAGCGTAACTTACGTCGCGCAAAGTATCAAAAATGGTTCAAATGGCTCTGAGCACTATGGGACTTAACATCTATGGTCATCAGTCCCCTAGAACTTAGAACTACTTAAACCTAACTAACCTAAGGACATCGCACAACACCCAGCCATCACGAGGCAGAGAAAATCCCTGACCCCGCCGGGAATCGAACCCGCGAATCCGGGCGTGGAAAGTGAGAACGCTACCGCACGACCACGAGATGCGGGCTCGCGCAAAGTATCTAGCAAGGGAACCTCCCCATCGCACCCCCCTCAAATTTAGTTATAAGTTGGCACAGTGGATAGGCCTTGAAAAACTGAACACACATCAATCGAGAAAACAGGAAGAAGTTGTGTGGAACTATGAAAAACTGAGCAAAATATATAAACTGAGTAGTCAATGCAGAAGATATGCAACATCAAGGATAACACAAACACACGAGCGTCGTGGTCCCGTGGTCAGTGCGAGTAGCTGCGGAACGAGGGGTTATTGGTTCAAATCTTCCCTCGAATGAAAAGTTTAATTTTTTATTTTCAGTTTATGTGACAAACTCTTATGTTATCATCAGTGTTTTGGGAGTGATTCTCACATCCACAAGAAAACCTAAATCGGGCTAGGTAGAAGAATCTTTTTACCAATTCGCCAAGTGTACAAGTTGGGTGGGTCAACAACAAATTCCTGTCATGTGACACACATGCCGTCACCAGTGTCGCATAGAATATATCAGACGTGTTTTTCTGTGGACGAATCGGTTGACCTATGACCTTGCGATCAAATGTTTTCGGTTCCCATTGGAGATGCACGTCCTTTCGTCTACTAATCGCACGGTTTTGCGGTGCGGTCGCAAAACACAGACACTGAACTTATTACAGTGAACAGTGACGTCAATGAACGAACGGACAGATCATAACTTTGCGAAAATAAAGAAAGAAAATTTTTCACGCGAGGGAAGACTTGAACCAAGGACCTCTCACTACTAAGCTGCTCACGCTAACCACGAGACCACGGCGCTACCAACCCTACGCTTTCCTTGATGTTGCCTATGTTGTACATGGACTACTCTGTTTGTATATTTTGCTTATTTTTTCATAGTTCCACACAACTTCTTCCTGTTTTCTCGATTGATGTGTGTTCAGTTTTTCAAGGCCTGTCCACTGTGCCAACTTATAACTAAATCTGAGGGGGGTGCGATGGGGAGGTTCCCTTGTAAGAATGAGTGCATTTAACAACTTCCGACAAGTTTTACCCCCACAGTTTTTCTAAACTGAATAATGAAAGGAAAGATGTTTACCGCTTGCTACATTTTCTCTGTTCGTGGAGTTAAACTCTATCGTTTTAATTTATTACTTCTTTACTACTTGAGACGCCCTGCTAGAACCGGAGGACAGGACAGGTAGTTTAAATTGTGGAAAGGGCCAAAATAAGGGGCTGTCAGTTACACTCGAAGATACAACTTTATTATTTGATCAAACATTACAAGAGGCCAAAAAAAAATTTTTTTTTAAACACACAGCTTTAATACTTGGGACTTCATTACCAGCTGAAAGCCACTTTGATTTAAAAACAGCTGAAGGCCAATAACTTAAAACGCAAGCGTAATTTAAAAGGCAAGCCTTATCTTACAACAGTCCTTTGTTTAGGCTGAAGCCGCAAAGAATCTGAGATTTTCAGAGCAAACAATTTGAATTCAAAAGTCGGCTGAAAGCTCAACACTTATGGCTAAGCAACATTAATTCTTTTTTTAAAAAAAACAAAGGCCTTACGTAAAAGAGTTCTTAATTAGGCAAAACTCAGCCAAACAGAAATTTAAAAGGCAAAGCATTATCTTAAAACAGTTCCTCAGTTAGGCTGAAGGCCGTTTTTTTTAAAAAAATTAAAAAGCCACAGGCCTTACGTGAAACAGTTATTTGAACTAGACTGAAGGCCTTAAGAGCAAAACAACTCAAAATCGGCTGAAGGCCCAACACTTAAAGTTCACCAACATTAAAACCTTTAAAACGCCAAAGGTCTTACGTGAAATAGTTCTTTTAATTAGGCTGAAGGCTAAAGAATCTTACGCCTTAAGGGCAAAACAACCTTAATTTAAAAAATCGGCTAGAAACCATACAAGTACAAAAACAAGAACAAATAAAACAAAGGCAGTACACCCAAGGGCGCTCAGATGTTCGAGGGTCGGCCTGGAATTCAAACACTAACGCTCACTTAGGTGAGACAGGCAGCCGGGCCAACCATTCACGATCCGACAACAACCCAACCGACCGACAATCAACGGGTCCACCGACAAGATAACTTCCACTTCGCCCAACCAGGGCACAACATGTTCAACGGAACAACGTAGAAGATATCGGCGCCCACAACCAATCAAACATGTAGCTGTCAAACTAAACACAGTTCTGGACAGCAACAACACGATGAGAAAACTACACTGCCTGAAATTTACGTCAACGGCCAGGGCAGGTAACCTGAACGTTAACGGCCACAGGGCAGAAAATTCCGCTGGTGCACTTCAATTCAAACAACCAAATACAGTGAAACTCCACTGGAGGGGGAACTGAATTTTCCAACTTGAAAACTACGTTGTTGCTCGCGGGAATATCCTAACAGCCGACAACGAACTCGTAACGACACAATGAGAACAGTCTTGACTTGCTGGTAGATAAAATCAAAACTCAAGTTTCGTGTCCATGGCCGGTGAGACACGGACCTCGTAGCAATGGGAACAGCCTCACACACACTGACACCGTGTAGAGACTGCTAGCGGCCCCAGCCAAACTACGTCCCGCGGAGAATTCCTCGCTGCTCCACGCGAAGCAACCGACTGGTCGCACACCGCCCAGCTGGAAACAATAAAAGCGCCAGGTCAAAGATAGTCCAAGGGGCGAATATCGATACACATCGCTGCTGCCACCCACGGAAGGAGAGGATAACAGCATAATAGCGTTAAACACGGGAGACTACACAGAATCGCAACGAAGGTTTAATCTAGCGCATAGCATGAGCCAGCCACGGCTCAACCTCCCCCCTTCAAACTTAACACAGGAAGGGGGTAATTCAACCCCTGAGCTACCGGAACTTAATTTGGCTAAGGTGAACCTGATACTGCTTACCTCAACTGTTCTCCTTGACCAACAGATTTACTGGGCCTAAAATACGCATGATAGTTCAAGGCCCCCGAAAACGAGGGTTAAATTTACTACGATTCCTGCCACGCACCTGCCTCCCCTGGAAATTGCGGACATAAACTTGATCCCCTAGCCTGTCCTTAAAGGTTTCTCGATTGCGATTATAACGCTCAGCTTGTTTATTATGGGCTCTAAGTATACTGTGCCTGGCCCGGTTCCAGTTTTCCTTGATAACACGAGGACTAATAACGGCTGGAATAAGATCTTGAATTCCCCAAAACTTTGAAAGAGGGGAATTGACCGGATAGAAAAAGATCAAGGAGGTGGGTGCAGCTCGCATGGCTTCATGACTGGCGGTATTAAAGGCAAAACTAAGCGAGGGAGGACTGGAGTCCCATTTACAACGGGTTTTCTGATGATAAATAATCAACGCGCACTTAAGATTTCGGTTAATTCTCTCCGCGAGAGACCCATGGGGATAATACGGGGTGGTAGTGATATGCCTGACACCGTTCTGAAAACAAAGGTCTTGAAAGGAGCCGAAAGAAAAACAGGAGCATTATCGCTGACAAGCTGCTTGGGTGGGCCGAAAATACTGAAAATTTTAGTTAAATGATAAGTAGTGGTGACAGAGTTAAAGTTACGGGTCTGGAGGAGCCAGGAATATCTGGAGAACGCATCGATAATAGCTAGTACATAAGGATACACGGTGAAACAACGCTCTGGTGGGCGGTTTGCGGGTTTAAATCACCTCGGGGTATGACCATGCGGTGCATTTGACCAGCGGTCGTCGCACGGTGTCGCTGGTAGCAGTCCACATACGCAGAGGTGTGTTGGTGCATGTCAGAGTACGGTGCAGCGAGTAGGTGTACAGACGTTTTCAGACGTGCTAATGGTGACTGCATGTTGAAAATGGCTCATAGAATACATACTGATGACGTTATGAGGGGTAGAATACTAGGGCGACTGGAGGCTGGTCAGACACAGCAGGTCGTAGCCCGGGCCCTCCGTGTGCCGCAAAGTGTAATCTCAAGTTTATGGCAACGATTCCAGCAGACAGGAAACGTGTGCAGGCCCTACAGTACGGGACGTCCACAGTGTACAACACCACAAGAAGACTGACATCTCACCATCAGTGCCCGCAGACAGCCACGGAGTACTAAAGGTACCCTTGCTCGGGATGTTACCGCAGCCACTGGAACGGTTGTCTCCAGACACACAGCCTACAGACGACTGAGCAGACACGGTTTATTCGCCCGGAGACCTGCAAGGCGCATTACACTGACCCCTGGTCACAGGAGAGCCCGTAAAGCCGGGTGTCAAGAACACAGTACATGGTCATTGGAACCAGGCGTGAACCAGAAGTCAGATACTAATCCCTTAATGTCCTAGAAAGGGATCTGTATGGAGGTCATGGTTTGATGGTGGGTGGTGGGATTATGGTTGGTGCACGTACACCCCTGCATGTCTTTGACGAACCGTAACAGGTCAGGTGTATCGGGACGCCATTTTGCGCCAGTATGTCCGCTTTTTCAGGGGTGCAGTGGGTCCCACCTTCCTCCTGATGGATGATAACACACGGCCCCACCGAGCTGCCATCGTGGAGGAGTACCTTGAAACAGAAGATATCAGACGAATGGAGTGGCCTGCCTGTTCTACTGACCTAAACCCCATCGAGCACGTCTGGGATGCTCTCGGTCGACGTATCGCTGCACCTCTTCAGACCCCTACGACACTGCAGGAGCTCCGACAGGCACTGGTGCGAGAATGGGAGGCTATACCCCAGCAACTATTCGACCACCTGATCCAGAGTATGCCAACCCATTGTGCGGCCTGTGTACTTGTGCATGATGATCATATCCCATACTGATGTCGGGGTACATGCGCGGGAAACAGTGGCGTTTTGTAGCACATGTGTTTCGGGACGGTTTTCTCAACTTATCACCAATACCGTGGACTTACAGATTTGTATCGTGTGTGTTCCCTATGTGCCTATGCTCTTAGTGCCAGTTTTGTATAATGCCCAGGTTATGTGGCACCACATTCTGTAATTATTCTTAATTTATGAGCATGAGTGTACACTGAAGTTTAATTCTTCAAAAAAACGAGGGTAGGGACGTTACTGGTTGCCTCCCAAATCGTTTACGTGGATTAAGAACAGAAGTCGTATTCATTTTCTTGGGTACACCAAGCATAAATTCGGTTTTAGTAAACTTCCCATCAATTATTACTAACTGTAAGCTTTCTAAGGCGAAATCACGAATTCAGTCGCACAGCTGAGATGCTATTCCACAGGCCCAATAATGATTTTTATCAGATGGTGAGCCATACGACGTAATGCATACGGAATAGTGGACTGAAAGACATCAATACTGGAAGTCGATCTTAGGTACTGTTCCGCCGGCTATTCGAGCAACGAAAATAATGCAATCGTAGGTCGACGAGGACACTGAACAACTAGCGCTACCCTTCAGGAACACTTTTAGTATTGCCGTATTAGTCACTGGCTCTTTCCCTAGCGAATGTAACAAATCGCGCGTCTAGTGTCTAGCGAGGTAACGAAGCGAAACGAGTTTAATGTAGCGTAACGCCGTTTGGCGGATCCGTCACATTTTGTAGCTCCAAAATAGACCAATTTGTACATAACGTGAGCAGCATTTATGGACGATGAAAATATCGTCTTGGGAGCTACTTTTTTACCTGTTTGTCTGTACTGCGTGGGTGTCTGTGACTGGTATGGCAGCAGAAATCTTATCAAAAGATGACAGATGTTTCCTGTTCTTTATAATATTGCTACATATCTCCTTTCTTTCACATTCGTT
Source organism: Schistocerca nitens (assembly GCF_023898315.1). NCBI lineage: Eukaryota > Metazoa > Arthropoda > Insecta > Orthoptera > Acrididae > Schistocerca > Schistocerca nitens. The sequence continues at coordinate 282,516,038 of NC_064617.1, forward strand.
AGTAAGAATGTTTAAGCTCGTAGCATACATATACATATACGCCCCAGTCGGTTACATCTACGTATGCCCTGAAACTAAAATCGTTTCCTAAAACAGTTCTTTTGTTAAAATTCTTCGTTACTTCTTCTGTTTTACCGTGTGTACACGGGTTGGTATAGGGAAACAGGAGAATTAGACGTTAATTGGAACAAAAATTAAAGAACGTTACAACACGTTATTTGAGGTTCAAAATCAGTTGTAGCAGATTGTAAAAACCATTGTGTGCAAAATTTAAGGACGAAAGTAACTTTCGCATGATGCGTCACTACCAAGTAACAAAGCTCGGTAAAACTTGAAACGTAAGTACAAAGAACTATAGTATAATACAAAAGACAGTTAAAAGAAATACGCAATACAACCAACAGAAATGACACTTCCATTCAAATAAAATAATTACACTGAAATCACCGCGATTTAGACTGAACCGCCAAAGAAAATGGTTTAGGCCTGCGTATTCAAATATAGATATAAGTAAACAGTCAGAATACGACGCTGCGGTCGGCAACGCCTATACAGGGTGTTACAAAAAGGTACGGCCAAACTTTCAGGAAACATTCCTCACACACAAAGAAAGAAACTATGCTATGTGGACATGTGTCCGGAAACGCTTACTTTCCATGTTAGAGCTCATTTTATTACTTCTCTTCAAATCACATTAATCATTGAATGGAAACACACAGCAACTGAACGTACCAGCGTGACTTCAAACACTTTGTTACAGGAAATATTCAAAATGTCCTCCCTTAGCGAGGATACATGCATCCACCCTCCGTCGCATGGAATCCCTGGTGCGTTGGTGCAGCCCTGGAGAATGGCGTATTGTATCACAGCCGTCCACAATACGAGCACGAAGAATCTCTACATTTGGTACCGGGGTTGCGTAGACAAGAGCTTTCAAATGCCCCCATAAATGAAAGTCAAGAGGGCTGAGGTCAGGAGAGCGTGGAGGCCATGGAATTGGTCCGCCCCTACCAATCCATCGGTCACCGACTCTGTTGTTGAGATGCGTACGAACATTTCGACTGAAATGTGCATGAGCTCCATCGTGCATGAACCACATGTTGTGTCGTAGTTGTAAAGGCACATGTTCTAGCAGCACAGGTAGAGTATCCCGTATGAAATCATGATAACGTGCTCCATTGAGCGTAGGTGGAAGAACATGGGGCCCAATCAAGACATCACCAACAATGCCTGCCCAACGTTCACAGAAAATCTGTGTTGATGACGTGATTGCATAAATGCATGCGGATTCTCGTCAGCCTACACATGTTGATTGTGAAAATTGACGATTTGATCACGTTGGAATGAAGCCTCATCCGTAAAGAGAACATTTGCACTGAAATGAGAATTGACACATTGTTGGATGAACCACTCGTAGAAGTGTACCTGTGGAAGCCAATCAGCTGCTGATAGTGCCTGCACACGCTGTACATGGAACGGAAACAACTGGTTCTCCCGTAGCACTCTCCATACAGTCACGTGGTCAACGTTACCTTGAACAGCAGCAACTTCTCTGACGCTGACATTAGGTTTACCGTCAACTGCACGAAGAATTGCCTCGTCCATTGCAGGTGTTCTCGTTGTTCTAGGTCTTCCCCAGTCGCGAGTCATAGGCTGGAATGTTCCGTGCTCCCTAAAATGCCGATCAATTGCTTCGAACGTCTTCCTGTCGGGACACCTACGTTCTGGATATCTGTCTCGATACAATCGTACCGCGCCACGGCTATTGCCCCGTGCTAATCCATACATCAAATGGGCACCTGCCCACTCCACATTTGTAAACATTGCACTGACTGCAAAACCACGTTCGTGATGAACACTAACCTGTTGATGCTACGTACTGATGTGCTTGATGCTAGTACTGTAGAGCAATGAGTCGCATGTCAACACAAGCATCGAAGTCAGCATTACCTTCCTTCAATTGGGCCAACTGGCGGTGAATCGAGGAAGTACAGTACATACTGAAGAAACTAAAATGAGCTCTAACATGGAAATTAAGCGTTTCCGGACACATGTCCACAAAACATCTTTTCTTTATTTGTGTGTGAGGAATGTTTCCCGAAAGTTTGGCTGCACCTTTTTGTAACACCCTGTATAAGACAACAAGTGTCTGGCGGAGTTGGTTAGATAGGTCACTGCTGCTACAGTGGCAGGTTATCAAGATGTGAGTGAGTTTGAACGTGCTGTTATAGTCGGCGCACGAGCTATGGGACAACATTTTCACGTACGACCATTTCACGAGTGTACCGTGAGTATCAGAATCAGGTAAACCATCAAATCTCCAACATCGCTGCGATCGAAAAAAGATCCTGAAGAACGAGGCCAACGAGCACTGAAGAGAATCGTTGAACGTCACAGAAGTGCAACCCTTCCGCGAATTATTCCAGATTTCAGTGCTGGGCCATCAAGTTCAGCGTGCGAACCATTCAAAAAAACGTCATCGATTTAGGCTTTCGGAGTCTAAGACCCACTAGTGTATCCTTGATGAGTGCACGACACAAAGTTTCACGCCTCTGATTTTTGAAAATTTTTGGTTAGCTCCTAAGGGACCAAACTGCTGAGGTCATCTGTCCCCAGGCTTACACATTACTTAATGTAACTTAAACTAACTTACGCTAAGGACAACACACCCCTATGCCCGTGGGAGGACTTGAACCTCCGACGGGGGGAGCCGCACTAACCGTGGCAAGGCGCCCCAGACAGCGCGGCTACCCCGCACGGCGGTCAACACCGACATTGGACTTTTGATGGCTGGAAACATGTTGCCTGGTCGGACGAGTCTCGTTTCAAATTGTATCTAGCAGATGGACATGTACGGGTATGGAGACGACCTCATGAATGCCTGGACCCTGCATCTCAGCAGCGGACTGTTCAGGCTGCTGGATGCTATATAATGAATGGTAAGGGGCGAGTGCAAATGGTTCAAATGGCTCTGAGCACTATGGGACTCAACTTCTGAGGTCATTAGTCCCCTACAACGTAGAACTAGTTAAACCTAACTAACCTAAGGACATCACACACATCCATGCCCGAGGCAGGATTCGAACCTGCGACCGTAGCGGTTTCGCGGTTCCAGACTGCAGCGCCTAGAACCGCACGGCCACTTCGGACGGCGGCGAGTGCAGTTGGAGTGATATGGGACCCCTGATACGTCTAGATCATCTATCGGTTTTTGGTGACGTGTGTGGACTTCTCAAAGGCTTATTACAGTATCCACAGATTAATTATGTACAGCATTCTGAGAGAGCTTGGTACAGCAGTGAAGTTAATAAATATAGTCAAGGTGAACACTGTGGAGACAATAGCCAAAGTCAAATACCAATGGGAGCTGTCCGAGGAATTCCATATAAAAACGGGTGTGAGACAAGGCGATGTTGTTCCACCACTGTTATTTAATCTGTCCTAGAGAAAGAAATCCGAGAAATGAAAAGAGAAAACAAAGGGGTGACGCTAAATGGTAGGAGAGATTTATTGGGCTATGTAGACTACATCGCAGTTCTAGCAGAATCAGAGGAAGACATGACAGAAACTGTAGAGGACCTAGCGCAAAATGCAAGTAAGATCGGGTGACGGATTCATGCATGAAGAACCAAGGTAATGGAGGTATCGAGAGAATCTCATAATGACATCCCATTACAGGTAGGGATATGGAAGTTTGCTAAAGTGGAAAATTTTAATACCTTGGTACATGGTTCAACAGGCAAAATAATTTAAAACAGGAAATAAACCAACGCATTGTGAAAGGATCTAAAACTTATTTCAGTCTAAAGCAGATAATGTGATCCAAGAATCCGTCAATTAAGATCAGACATAAAGCATACAATGCCAGTAGTTGTATGGGACAGAAATCCTAAGCACAACAAAGAAACATGAAGAAAGGACCTGTCCAGGAAGGAAGTTCGTGGAGACGTAGAAGAAACCAAGAATTGTTTGAGCTGGTGAGGCAACCAAACATCATTCAAAAACTGAAAGCGCGGAGAATAAGTTTGGCAGGCCACATTGCTAGAAGACCAGACACATGTGCAAAACCCGTACTTATGGGAAGATCTGATGATACCCGTCCAATTGGAAGACCCAGGTAACGGTGGAGGATGAGCTACAGAAAGACCTTTGCCAGCTAGGAGTCCGTGACAAATGGATCCAAACTGCACAAGATCGCCATCTATGGAGGAGCATTGGTAGGTCGGCGCATGATCTGCAGGGTCGTCGATCGCCGATTTGATGATGATGATGATGATGATACGTCTAGATACGACTCTGAGAGGTGACATGTACGTAAGCATCCTGTCTGATCATGTGCATCCATTCATGTCCATTGTACATTCCGAAGGACTTGGGAAATACCAGCAGAACAATGCGACAGCCCACACTTCCAGAATTGCTACAAAGTGGCTCCAGGAACACTCTTCTGAGTTCAAACAATTCCGCTGGCCACCAAACTCCCCAGATATGAACATTATTGTGCATATTTGGGATGCCTTGCAACGTGCGTTCAGAAGAGATCTCCACCCCCTCGTACTCTTAGGGATTTATGGACAGCCCTACAGGATTCATGGTGTCAGTTCTCTCCAGCACTACTTCAGATATTAGTCCATGCCACGTCGTGTTGCGGCACTTCTGCGTGCTCGCGGGGGCCCTACACGATATTAGGCAGGTGTACCAGTTTCTTTGGCTCTTCAGTGTATTATGGACCCTTGGGAATAGGCGGGACATCATTCTTCGTAGAATGTGCGATCATCACGGACAGCAATACCTGCCCTACAACGTGCTCCTATTCTGGCCACGAAATTGGTAAGGAGTTATTGTGGTAGGGCGTTCCATTTCTCCACCACCGCGGTTTAGAAGTGCTAGATGATCGTTCGTGCATGTGGACGTGCTGCAATATCCCTGCCCAACACGCACCACAGGTGCTCGGGGAAGCGGGCAGATCAGTCTATTCACCCAACATCCTCTCGCTCGAGAGCTGCTACATCTGCTCTGTTCGTTGCAGTCTCTCATTATTCATAAGAATGAAGTCAAGGCCGAATGCACTCCTGGAAAGATTCACGCGAGGAGTGTGTCGCAATAACGTTGACTTGTGAGTGCACCGTGTTCAAAGATTTTGGGGTTAGTACGCCCATGCAACATTGTGTCTCTCCTCATTGTAACACCTGGGCCTCCAAAATGATCATGTTCAACAATGTTGCTGGGTGCATTATGTGTTCGCATCTCCCTCCACCTGAGGGTACGTCCAGAATCTGCTCTCAACCGAGGAGAACGTGTGACCCTACCGCTCTTGGTCCAGTCCCTATTCTCCTGACACCGTCGAACACGGTGGCGCCATCGTGCGGGTGTCAGCGGAACACGACCTGCTGTTCATCGGCCAAAGAGAGCACACCCATGCAGTCGCGGTGCCAGTGTGGAGTGTGAGATTACGCCCTTTGCAGTATTGTTAAATGTGGTTGCAACTGAACCCGGTGCACGATGTAGCGGCCATCTGCTGATGCGTTTGGACGTGGTCGATCAATTACTCTCCAAATTTGTTTCCAGATTATTGAGTGATGAACAGAAAGAAAATTGTGTCTCAATTTGCACGAGATCAATGATCCTCAGATCCGATCTCGCAGCGGTTACCTGCTGGAGTATTTGACCGTGGTAGATCACCTCCTCTCCAAATTTGTTTCGAGACTTTTCATTGATTAACGGAAAGAAAATCGTGTCTCAGTTTGCAGGCAGTTGAAGAATCTTCGTACATCCATATTTAAACCGCCCGCCATCCATGTGGAGCACGTGTTGATCTCACCGCGGACTTTTAGACTGGGCCACACACAACTGATTTCACCAACGTGTACGGGTCTGAAGATGACGTTGACGCAACGCCGAAACTAGTACCGAAGTAAATAAAAAATCTAAAGTACAGCTGGAGGAATTCCATTTTTAATAAAAATAAAGAGTTGAAGAATCGTCTTATTAGGATCTGGATTTCATGTCCAGAATTATAACTGGAGACGAGACGAAAATTAACAGTTCCCAATGGAAAACCAGTGAATCTCCTCGCCTGAAAAGGCTCATCAGCCAAAATCGACTACCTAAGTCATACTCACTGCATTTTTTTTTCAGAGTTCGAACCAAGGGTATCAACTATAAACGCCGAATTTTACAAGGGTGTACTGTAACGCTCGCGAAACTAAGTACGAAGAAAGAGACCAGAAGAAAAGGGCCAGTGGCTTCTTTCTTTATCACGGCAATACGCTGTGCCACATCTCGCCATTGATTCGCGAGTTTTTAGCCGAAAGAAGTGTTCCTGTCTGTCCACACCCACCTTACTCACCAGATTTAGTTCCATGTAATATCTGGCTCTTTGAGAAATGAAATCGTGCTTGAATGGTAACGTTTCGACACCATTCATGACACGGCAGCTGAACGCTCTTCCGAAGGAAATCTTCCGGAAATACTTCCAGTCATGGATTCAATGTTGGGATATAATCAAATTAAGTTTATTACTTTGTTTCTAATAAAATTATAGACCGCATTATTTGATCACACCTCTTACTTACCAAACTACATCGTTTATTAAAATTTAATCAGTATTTGGTTGATCATTCTTCTTCATTCCCGATATTAGATCGACAATAATAAATATTTATGTTATACGGCTTCAGTCGTATCAAGACGATCTTCCTCTAAGAAACCTTTTTTCATCATTTGGAAGGAAGGAAGGAAGGAAAGAAAGAAGAAATAATGGAAGAATACGGTTCAGTGTGAGATCGACGACTTCATTAGAGACGGAGCAAAAAAATTGTTCAAATGGCTCTGAACACTATGGGACTTAACAGCTGACGTCATCAGTCCCCTAGAGCTTAGAACTACGTAAACCTAACTAACCTAAGGACATCACACACATCCATGCCCGAGGTAGGATTCGAACCTGCGACCGTAGCGGTGACGCGGTTCCAGACTGAAGCGCCTAGAACCGCTCGGCCACAACGGCCGGGCCCGCATCTCGTGGTCGTGCGGTAGCGTTCTCGCTTCCCACGCCCGGGTTCCCGGGTTCGATTCCCGGCGGGGTCAGGGATTTTCTCTGCCTCGTGATGGCTGGGTGTTGTGTGCTGTCCTTAGGTTAGTTAGGTTTAAGTAGTTCTAAGTTGTAGGGGACTGATGACCATAGATGTTAAGTCCCATAGTGCTCAGAGCCTTTTTGAGCCACAACGGCCGGCAGAGACGGAGTACAAGTAAGGATAATACATGGCTGAGACAGCAAATCGGTCGTGTCGTTTTCATAGGCGGATGCTATGATTAGCAACAAGTATATTTTGTTCGATCTATTACTCACATTCGTGTCGTTTTCAAAGGCGGATGCTATGATTAGCAACATTATGTTTGATCTATAACTCACATTCACACATATTAGTACCATTTACAAGAAACTCTCACAGGTTGAAGGTCATGTATGAAATATAAGCTAGCCGAATCTTCTACAGCGGGAAATAATCGGAGCCTACACGGAAAATACCGGAGAGGAACGTGTCCTCGTCTAGCACAACAACACAGAACAAAAAAATGGTTCAAATGGCTCTGAGCACTATGGGACTTAACATCTGTGGTCATCAGTCCCCTAGAACTTAGAACTACTTAAACCTAACTAACCTAAGGACATCACACATCCATGCCCGAGGCAGGATTCGAACCTGCGACCGTAGCGGTCACGCGGATCCAGACTGAAGCGCCTAGAACCGCTCGGTCACACCGACCGGCAAACACAGAACAAGTCCGTAGGCGAGGTTACGTGGCAAGCGGGCAGTGACTGACATGCAGACAAGCGCCCGATAAAAAACCGATCTGGAGTTAGTAACACCCGCGCTATGTGGACAGCAGTTTCTGCTTACGATTTATTGGTGGATGGTTGCGGAAACGGTCCGTTAATGGCGACGCATTCTCCAGGTTACCGTGTATACTGTCGACAGCCGGCTGAAACATGCTTATCGATAACGTGACTAGGCTACTCATCACTTGATCCGTCGGGTACAGCAGAATCATCTTACCAATCGCGTTAAGACTTTTAGGGGAACTTTGGATAACTTACAATCGAATGATCCGACGGAGATGTGAACCTAACTCCCTCCCCCAACTGCGAGTTTAGTACCACAGCCGATGCACCGCTTTTACCTCTGGGATTCAAACCAGCCACCTGTTGACCGAGCGTGTTCAGACTAGACTGCGTTAGTGACCTCAGCTACGAAGGTGTACCAGCATTGTTAAGGAATGATTCTATACGATTTAGGTAGAAATTTCCTGTTCAGTGACAACAGACAGCCGGCTGAAGTGGCCGAGGGGTTCTAGGCGCTACAGTCAGGAACCGCGTCACCGCTACGGTCGCGGGTTCGAATCTTGCCTCGGGCATGGTTGTGTGTGATGTCCTTAGGTTAGTTAGGTTTAAGTAGTTCTAAGTTTTAGGGGACTGATGACCTCAGAAGTTAAGTCGCATAGTGCTCAGAGCCATTTGAACCATTTTTGACAACAGACAATGGTGATTTACAATATTATACAATTAAATGGTAACCATACTCACGCCAAAAACAGTTTTCACGAGGAAGTTTACAGCTGTTTCGCCTGTATAATAAAGAAATGAGCGCTACACATGTACTACATCACAAAAAGAACACGATAGCGATAACTTTTTCTCATCTTCAGTTAAGTGATGTTTGGGGAGAAACAAAACAAGATATCAGTCACATCGAAAATTTCAGATGAAAAAAATATGGAGATCGTGAGGATTGAGATGTATTATTCAAATTCAAAACATGCCGTGTTTACCATTAATTCACAATTGCGTGAAGAGTTTGACACAGCACTGAAATACCTGAGTCGAAAAAAGGCCCGGGAGTAGACAACATTCCTTTGGAACTACTGACGGCCTTGGGAGAGCCAGTCCTGACAAAACTCTATCATCTGGTGAGCAAGATGTATGAGACAGGTGAAATACCCTCAGACTTCAAGAAGAATATAATAATTCCAATTCCAAAGAAAGCAGGTGTTGACAGATGTGAAAATTACCGAACTATCAGTTTAATAAGTCACAGCTGCAAAATACTAACGCGAATTCTTTACAGATGAATGGAAAAACTGGTAGAAGCCGACCTCGGGGATGATCAGTTTGGATTCCGTAGAAATGTTGGAACACGTGAGGCAATACTGACCTTTATCTTAGAAAATAGATTAAGGAAAGGCAAACCTACGTTTCTAACATTTGTAGACTTAGAGAAAGCTTTTGACAATGTTGACTGGAATACTCTCTTTCAAATTCTGAAGGTGGCAGGGGTAAAATACAGGGAGAGAAAGGCTATTTACAATTTGTACAGAAACCAGATGGCAGTTATAAGAGTCGAGGGGCATGAAAGGGAAGCAGTGGTTGGGAAGGGAGTGAGACAGGGTTGTAGCCTGTCCCCAATGTTATTCAATCTGTATATTGAGCAAGAAGTAAAGGAAACGAAAGAAAAATTCGGAGTAGGTATTAAAATCCATGGAGAAGAAATAAAAACTTTGAGGCTCGCCGATGACATTGTAATTCTGTCAGAGACAGAAAAGGACTTGGAAGAGCAGTTGAACGGAATGGACAGTGTCTTGAAAGGAGGATACAAGATGAACATCAACAAAAGCAAAACGAGGATAATGGAATGTGGTCAAATTAAGTCGAGCGATGCTGAGGGAATTAGATTAGGAAATGAGACACTTAAATTAGTAAAGGAGTTTTGCTATTTGGGGAGCAAAATAACCGATGATGGTCGAAGTACAGAGGATATAAAATGTAGACTGGCAATGGCAAGGAAAGCGTTTCTGAAGAAGAGAAATTTGTTAACATCGAGTGTAGATTTAAGTGTCAGGAAGTCGTTTCTGAAAGTATTTGTATGGAGTGTAGCCATGTATGGAAGTGAAACATGGACGATAAATAGTTTGGACAAGAAGAGAATAGAAGCTTTCGAAATGTGGTGCTACAGAAGAATGCTGAAGATTAGATGGGTAGATCACATAACTAATGAGGAGGTACTGAATAGAATTGGGGAGAAGAGACATTTCTGGCACAACTTGACTAGAAGAAGGGACCGCTTGTTAGGACATGTTCTGAGGCATCAAGGGATCACCAATTTCGTATTGGAGGGCAGCGTGGAGGGTAAATATCGTAGAGGGAGACCAAGAGATGAATACACTAAGCAGATTCAGAAGGATGTAGGTTGCAGTAGGTACTGGGAGATGAAGAAGCTTGCACAGGATAGAGTAGCATGGAGAGCTGCATCAAACCAGTCTCAGGACTGAAGACCACAACAACGTATTTTATACAGATATTAGCGAACCCGGGAATGCTTAGCAACTTCTATATGTAAAGGATTTGGATACACGTCCTGGGGACCATATCAGAACACATACTTCGACTCCTCCTTGCCACTTTGCCCGCATTGAAGATACGGCACTTGAAATCACATAAATCATGGAATATGAATGAAAATACTTTTCTGTTTTCTGTTTTGCTTTTATTGGTTGGGGTTTTATTAATTTTTTGTGCAAAAAAAATTCTAAAACTTCAGAATTTACATTGTTTTTCGTTGTTTGGATACTGTGTGGTAAGTGCATGAAATGCTTTTCTGAAAGGGCAACATTCAAGGACGTGAAAAATTAATTGCTTAAATGCCCTGCTGTCGCAGTTAAAACCGACTGCGAGGTAGAATAGTATTGCGTAAAAATATAAAGTAAATAGCAGAGGAACTTTTAGAGATTTTGCAAACAACTTTTCCCCATTATATATTAATACAGATAAAAGGCAGGCAAGATCATTGCAATGGCAAATTTTTGCTAACAGTGAACTGAAAGCACAGCAAAATTTCATTAGCGGTATGATAGAAATGATTAATTGAATGTGAAATGAAGAATTTTAAGATTATTCATTTGAAGAAACTTTCAAACATACCTATGTTTAAAATGGTTATTAAAGTAGAGATGACTCAAATACTACATACATGAAAGTGCAAAGAAGTAGTACTGTAGTGTATGCTTAACAAATAAATGGAAATAAAAAGTTTGGATGACTGTATTGAGAAATTGACACTCCAAATGAAATGATTGAAAAAGAAAAGAAAAAAGCTATCGCATATAAGCATTTGTACAAGCAAACCATTTTGTGACCTGTTTGCAGTGGTTTAAAGTCACGGGGACATTAGTACCCATCGGTCACAGGTGCAGGTGCGAGCACGGCGCCGGATTTCCGGAGTCTTCTGCGAACACCTGGTACGTGAGAATGGTACCAGCTCTGAGAACAAAGCCATTGACGTCAGAGCGCTAGATTCGAACGGAAGATTTGCCACGGGTCAGCTGCCAGTGTTCTTTCGAATGACGCAGCTGACATATAAGCGACTTGCATCGGTCGAAGGAAGGTCAAGGTTTCAACTTCCCATCGGCGTAGTGGCCACCAGAACGCAACAAAGTCCGACAAGGACACCAAGGTAGTCGACAGTGGTCTTGCTGAAGGAATCTTACCGGCATTCTTTTGAAGTGCTGTTGAGAGTTTTTTAGTTTCTGTAGGGCCTTACTTCCCACCTAGTTGTACCTAAGAACTAAAAAGCTCGTAGTGAAAAAGTGTGCCGGCTGGTGTGATACCAGTAATGGTGCTGTGACACGCAATAATGATATACGATAAGAAAAAATCGAACAATGTTTTCAAGCAGTCAAGCGTCTGGATAAGTTTCCAGACAGACACTTCCTTGAGATCACGTTTTAGTCACAACATTGGGCCTAAACGTGAAGTTGGGAATTTACAGAGTTTAAGAGGAATGACTCATTATACAGGGTGGTTCAAATGGTTCAAATGGCTCTGAGCACTATAGGACTGAAATTCTGAGGTCATCAGTCCCCTAGAACTTAGAACTACTTAAACCTAACTAACCTAAGGACATCACACACATCCATGCCCGAGGCAGGATTCGAACCTGCGACCGCAGCGGTTCTGCAGTTCCAGATTGAAGCGCCTAGAACCGCACGGCCACCAGGGCCGGCGGCACGGAGTCAGCATTCCAAAACATCCCAAAGGTGTTCTGTAGGATTCAGGGCAACACTCTGTGCAGTCCAGTTCATTACACGGATGTACATTATGAACAGGTGCTTGATCGCCATCCCCGAATTGCTCTTCAACATTGGGAAGCAAGGAGGTGCTTAAAACAGCAATGTAAGTCTGTGCTGTGATAGTGCCTCGCAAAACAACCAGGGATGCAAGCCCCTCCATGAAAAACACGACCACACCACAACACCACCGCCTCCGAATTTACAGTTGACACTACATTAGCTGGCAGATGACGTTCACCGGGCATTCGCCATACCTGCACCCTGCCATCGGATCGCCATACCCTGATTCGTCACTCCACACAACGTTTTTCCACTGTTCAATGCTTACGCTCCTTACACCAAGCGAGGAGTTCAAAAACTGGTTCTGAGCACTATGGAACTTAACATCTGAGGTCATCAGTCCCCTAGAACTTAGAGCTACTTAAACCTAACTAACCTAAGGACATCACACACATCCATGCCAGAGGCAGGATTCGAATCTGCGACCGTAGCGGACGCGCGGTTCCAGACTGAAGCGCCTAGAACCGCTCGGCCACATCGGCGGGCCAGCGAGGAGTCGTTTGGCGTTTACCACCGTGATGTGTGGCTTATGAGTAGCCGCTCGACCATGAAACCCAAGTTTTCTCGTCTCGCGCCTAACTGCCATAGTACTTGCAGTGGATCCTGATGCGGTTTGGAATTCCTGTGTGCTGGTCTGGATAGATGTCTGCCTATTACAGATTACGACCGTCTTCAATTGTCGGCGGTCTCTGTCAGTCAACAGACGAGGTCGGCCTGTACGCTTTTGTGCTGTACGTGTCCCTTCACGTTTCCACCTCACTATCACTTCGGAAACAGTGGACCTAGGGATGTTTAGGAGTGTGAAAATGTCGCGTACATACGTATGACACAAGTGACGCCCAGTCACCTGACCAAGTTCGAAGTCTGTGAGTTCCGCGGATTGCCCCATTGTGCTATCTCACGATGTCTAATGACTACTTAGTTCGCTGATATGGAGTACCTGGCAGTAGGTGGCAGCACAATGCACCTAATATGGAAAACGTATGTTTTTGGGGTTGTCCGGATACTTTTGATCACACAGTGTATATGCTTTACGGGGTGATAGTATTTGTGTTTATCAACAGAAAACGTTAAATGAACGTATGTCCTGTTCTCAACGGTTTCCGAAGGAACTAATGAAAACAATGAGGAACAGGACAAATGCAGGGAATAATAAGTGAATCATTGTGATCTAATGTTTCGTTTATTGTGTACATCTCCTCTCAAATGGTGTTTAAAAGTCCATCGTCAACTGCAGTGCATTCTGCAGCTCTTGTATACAGATGCTGTATTGCTGATTTGGGCTCGTTAGTATGCTACTTTACACGAGCACTTGGAGACCCCACAAACAGTAATGTAATGGAGTAAGTTAAGGGTGATCTCGGTGGCCAAGAAATGACTCCGTGGAGACCGATCCAACGCTCAGGACACGTTTCATTGAGATACTGCGTCCTGGCCGTACAGATTGTACAGGAGCTCCGTCGAGGTGAAAGTACATACGAAGTCACATTGTCAAATAACACTAAAACACTGGTGGAACCCACGTGTACTGAGACATGACTTAAACAATGAGTAAGCTTGCAGGACTCGTCGCCCCACAATGCGCATCGAAATGGTCAGTAAATACTACACCACATAATCTAAAGTCACTTTGGTTGTATTCGTATATGATTTTTGGTGAAGAAGGAAACGCAACAGACGCCCGTCATTTTCAGTCACCTATTTGTCGGATATGGTTAAGAAATAGGTGTATGTTTGTTCGAAAATTTTTGTTCAGAATCACAAATACTATCACCCCTCAAAGCAGGTACCCTTCTTTCTGACTCACCCTGTATATCGATTAACCAGAACTCCACCGATAGAACGCATACATTCCATGTTAGAGCTCATTTTATTACTTCTCTTCAAATCACATTCATCATGGAATGGAAACACACAGCAACAGAACGTACCAGCGTGACTTCAAACACTTTGTTACAGGATTTGTTCAAAATGTCCTCCGTTAACGAGGATACATGCATCCACCCTCCGTCGCATGGAATCCCTGATGCGCTGATGCAGCCTTGGAGAATGGCGTATTGTATCACAGCCGTCCACAATACGAGCACGAAGAGTCTCTACATTTGGTACCGGGGTTGCGTAGACAAGAGCATTCAAATGCCCCCATAAATGAAAGTCAAGAGGGTTGAGGTCAGGAGAGCGTGGAGGCCATGGAATTGGTCCGCCTTTACCAATCCATCGGTCACCGAATCTGTTGTTGACAAGCGTACGAACACTTCGACTGAAATGTGCAGGAGATCCATCGTGCATGAACCACATTTTGTGTCGTACTTGTAAAGGCACATGTTCTAGCAGTACAGGTAGAGTATCCCGTATGAAATGATAACGTGCTCCATTGAGCGTAGGTGGAAGAACATGGGGCCCAATCAAGACATCACCAACAATGCCTGCCCAAACGTTCACAGAAAATCTGTGTTGATGACGTGATTGCACAATTGCGTGCGGATTCTCGTCAGCCCACACATGTTGATTGTGAAAATTTACAATTTGATCACGTTGGAATGAAGCCTCATCCGTAAAGAGAACATTTGCACTGAAAACAGGATTGACACATTGTTGGATGGACCATTCGCATAAGTGTACCCGTGGAGGCCAATCAGCTGCTGATAGTGCCTGCACACGCTGTACATGGTACGGAAACAACTGGTTCTCCCGTAGCACTCTCCATACAGTGACGTGGTCAACGTTACCTTGAACAGCAGCAACTTCTCTGACGCTGACATTAGGGTTACCGTCAACTGCACGAAGAATTGCCTCGTCCATTGTAGGTGTCCTCGTTGTTCTAGGTCTTCCCCAGTCACTAGTCACAGGCTGGAATGTTCCGTGCTCCCTAAGACGCCGATCATTTGCTTCGAACGTCTTCCTGTCGGGACACCTTCGTTCTGGAAATCTGTCCCAATTCAAACGTGCGGCGCCACGGCTATCGCCCCGTGCTAATCCATACATCAAATGGGCATCTGCCAACTCCGCATTTGTAAACATTGCAGTGACTGCAAAAACACGTTCGTGATGAACACTAACCTGTTGATGCTACGTACTGATGTGCTTGATGCTAGTACTGTAGAGCAATGAGTCGCATACTCCTTCAATTGGGCCAACTGGCGGTGAATCGATATATATGATGACTTTTGAACGCTAATAAGGTAAATACATTGTTTGTTGTTTATCAAAATCTTTCATTTGCTAACTGTGCCTATCAGTAGTTAGTGCCTTCAGTAGTAAGAATCTTTTATTTAGCTGTCAGTATTGGCGCTCGCTGTATTGCAGTAGTTCGAGTAACGAAGATTTTTGTGAGGTAAGTGATTCATGGAAGGTATAGTTTATTGTTAGTCTGGGCCATTCTTTTGTAGGGGCTATTGACAGTCAGATTGCGTTGCGCTAAAAAATATTGAGTGTCAGTTTAGTGATGATAAGAATATGTAAAGAGAGAACTGTTTGAGTACGTTCAGTTTTATTCAGATGTCCTTGTATCAAATAACGTAAGAGGTTTACCAGCGCTGTCATTGTTAATTTTTCTGAGGGGACGTTTCATATTTCATAATTTTTCGAAGGGGACGTTTTAGGTAGTTCAGGGAGATTTCCTGAGTACTCTGTAGTTTTTCGGTGGCTCGTTGTGAAACGTCCCCTTTTGAACAATTTTACGCGACTGTGCTTAAACTGACACACAATATTTTGTTGGATGGACCATTCGCATAAGTGTACCCGTGGAGGCCAATCAGCTGCTGATAGTGCCTGCACACGCTGTACATGGTACGGAAACAACTGGTTCTCCCGTAGCACTCTCCATACTGTAGCTGCTGTCAGCAGAAAGTACCGTGAGTAAACCGAACGAGTTCGTTTCCAAACAGGACACACCGCGCATGCCGTCCACGTTTGTGCTGTTGTGCAGGTATTTTCAATTCAGTATCGATAACAGGTGTAAGAAAGCAAACGAGACGTAATTTGTAACGAGCCAACGGAGACCACTGGTTCCTTATACCAAGGCCGGTCGGAGTGGCCGAGCGGTTCTAGGCGCTACAGTCTGGAACCACGCTACCGCTACGGTCGCAGGTTCGAATCCTGCTCGGGCATGGATGTGTGTGATGTCCTTAGGTTAGTTAGGTTTAAGTAGTTCTAAGTTCTAGGGGACTGATGACCTAATATGTTAAGTCCCATAGTGCTCAGAGCCATTTGAACCATATGAACCTTATACCAAAATACTCAGAAAGTACTCCTGAAACTCCAAAATTTTCTTTATTAAGTTGTGGGGCTATATTCCCAAAATACACTGGTGTCCGAAATTGGAGCAAAAAATCACTACTTCCCCGTCCTGTGTCTAATTCACGATATAATTATACAAACTGTCAACCCATGTCCATGATCGTGACCTGCTCTGAAGATGGCATCTGAGTCAACGGACAACCACGCCAACCATGACGTCGGAGCACCTATCAAAAATGGTTCAAATATCTCTAAGCACTATGGGACTTAACATCTGAGGTCATCAGTTCCATAGACTTAGAATTACTTAAATCTAACTAACTAAAGGACATCACACACATCCATGCCCGAAGCAGGATTCGAACCTGCGACCGTAGCAGCAGCCCGGTTCCGGACTGAAGCGCCTAGAACTGCTCGGTCACAGCGGCCTGCTGGAGCACCTGTCAATCGGGATAGTGTTTTCTGGGCAGTCCCACATCCACAATCGCTGTGTACATAGTCACAGAAGGTTCAATACGGCACAGAGAAGACTGGCGCCTACCAGCCTCTCTGCGGTGGGCCTCGTGATGACTGGGTGTTGTGTGATGTCCTTAGGTTCAAAAATGGCTCTGAGCACTATGGGACTCAACTGCTGTGGTCATTAGTCCCCTAGAACTTAGAACTACTTAAACCTAACTAACCTAAGGACATCACACACATCCATGCCCGAGGCAGGATTCGAACCTGCGACCGTAGCAGTCGCACGGTTCCGGACTGCGCGCCTAGAACCGCGAGATCCTTAGGTTAGTTAGGTTTAAGTAGTTCTAAGGTCTAGGGGACTGATGACCATAGATGTTAAGTCCCATAGTGCTCAGAGCCATTTAAACCATTTGAACTCTCTGCGGTGGAGGTCCATGAGAAGAATCGAAGCAGGGCAGTGGCAAACTGATGTGACCCGATCACGTAATGTGAAACGTTCTGTTGTTTTATGGATGTGGCGAGAGTCTACTGAGATCGAAACTGTATCTTGAAGACCAGGGCGGGACCGACCACGTATAACATCAGAAGGAGAGAACCATTATTTGGCTGCAAGGGCACGACAGTAGCGCCTAAGTACTGCACGGCAACTGGCATCTGACCTAGCAGCGTCCACTGGACGTTTTGTAGTGAGGCAAACTGTGTACAGAAGGTTCCGGCGGATTGGCCCTTATTGTCTGAGACCTGCTGTCTGTGTCCCTCTGCCGCGTCTTCACAGAACGTAACGCCAAGAGTGGAGCCGTCAAATGCCATCTGGACAATCGAACAGCGGGCCAGTGTTCTTTTCACAGATGAGTCCCGATTTGGTTTGAATAGTGATTCTCGGCGGATTCGCATATGGAGGGAACGTGAACACGATTTCGGGACTCTGCCTTTGGGGAAAGTGGTATCGAGGATGATCCGTAGTAGTGTGGGCAGGGATAATGTTGACTACTTCAACCCATGAAACTGTACGGCTAAACCGGCAAGATTTAACTGCTGTCAGGTAGCGTGACGAGATCTTGGGACATCATGTGCGGCTGTTGCGAGGTGCCGTGGTCCCACACTTCGTACTGAAGGACGAAAATGCTCGACCTCACGCGTGGTTGATGTTTTCCTAGAAACGGATCATTTTGCACGCATGGCGTGGCCTGCTCGCTCTCCAGATTTGGATCTCATAGAGCACGTCTGGGAAGCGTTAGGGACACTTATTGCATCATATCAGCGTCCACCAACCACTCTCCAAGACTTGCGAGCAGCGATGCAGCAAGAATGGGCGTAATTGCCTCAACATGAGATTGATGACATCATTTGTAGCAAGCCCCGTCATTTGTCAGGTCTGTATTGCTGCCAGAGGTGGCTACATCCCATACTGAGATCACTAACCAGTTGTCGAGATGTGTGTGTAAATCCGTTACGTTGGAAAAACGAAGAACAGTTTTGTCTACCGTTATGCATGTTGGAGTTGTTTACGTTCCGTATTCTTTAACTGTCTCTACTTCACTATCACCTGATAATACTGTATTGTGACAAAATTAAACGCTACCTTACCAAAATTGCACTTTCATGCTTTTATTTTTGACACCATTGTAATATGGACTTCGGTATCCACATTGCTGTAGATAAACACAAAATTAAACGCAACCTTACCAAAATTGCACTTTGATGCTTTTATTTTTGACACCATTGTAATATGGACTTCGGTATCCACATTTCTGTAGATAAACACAAAATTAAACGCAACCTTACGAAAATTGCACTTTGATGCTTTTATTTTTGACACCATTGTAATATGGACTTCGGTATCCACATTGCTGTAGATAAACACAAAATACACTCCTGGAAATTGAAATAAGAACACCGTGAATTCATTGTCACAGGAAGGGGAAACTTTATTGACACATTCCTGGGGTCAGATACATCACATGATCGCACTGACAGAACCACAGGCACATAGACACAGGCAACAGAGCATGCACAATGTCGGCACTAAGTACAGTGTATATCCACCTTTCGCAGCAATGCAGGCTGCTATTCTCCCATGGAGGCGATCATAGAGATGCTGGATGTAGTCCTGTGGAACGGCTTGCCATGCCATTTCCACCTGGCGCCTCAGTTGGACCAGCGTTCGTGCTGGACGTGCAGACCGCGTGAGACGACGCTTCATCCAGTCCCAAACATGCTCAATGGGGGACAGATCCGGAGATCTTGCTGGCCAGGGTAGTTGACTTACACCTTCTAGAGCACGTTGGGTGGCACGGGATACATGCGGACGTGCATTGTCCTGTTGGAACAGCACGTTCCCTTGCCGGTCTAGGAATGGTAGAACGATGGGTTCGATGACGGTTTGGACGTACCGTGCACTATTCAGTGTCCCCTCGACGATCACCAGTGGTGTACGGCCAGTGTAGGAGATCGCTCCCCACACCATGATGCCGGGTGTTGGCCCTGTGTGCCTCGGTCGTATGCAGTCCTGATTGTGGCGCTCACCTGCACGGCGCCAAACACGCATACGACCATCATTGGCACCAAGGCAGAAGCGACTCTCATCGCTGAAGACGACACGTCTCCATTCGTCCCTCCATTCACGCCTGTCGCGACACCACTGGAGGCGGGCTGCACGATGTTGGGGCGTGAGCGGAAGACGGCCTAACGGTGTGCGGGACCGTAGCCCAGCTTCATGGAGACGGTTGCGAATGGTCCTCGCCGATACCCCAGGAGCAACAGTGTCCCTAATTTGCTGGGAAGTGGCGGTGCGGTCCCCTACGGCACTGCGTAGGATCCTACGGTCTTGGCGTGCATCCGTGCGTCGCTGCGGTCCGGTCCCAGGTCGACGGGCACGTGCAGCTTCCGCCGACCACTGGCGACAACATCGATGTACTGTGGAGACCTCACGCCCCACGTGTTGAGCAATTCGGCGGTACGTCCACCCGGCCTCCCGCATGCCCACTATACGCCCTCGCTCAAAGTCCGTCAACTGCACATACGGTTCACGTCCACGCTGTCGCGGCATGCTAGCAGTGTTAAAGACTGCGATGGAGCTCCGTATGCCACGGCAAACTGGCTGACACTGACGGCGGCGGTGCACAAATGCTGCGCAGCTAGCGCCATTCGACGGCCAACACCGCGGTTCCTGGTGTGTCCGCTGTGCCGTGCGTGTGATCATTGCTTGTACAGCCCTCTCGCAGTGTCCGGAGCAAGTATGGTGGGTCTGACACACCGGTGTCAATGTGTTCTTTTTTCCATTTCCAGGAGTGTATTAAATTTTACATACAACACCTAAGGAAGATTATACGACGTGCTACAAGAAATGGAAATATTTAGTAAGAGCAAGTGTTCACCAAATCCGATTCTAAATTAACAGCGACAGTTTGGACGAATTTACTTTTACTAATTTTCGGGGAGTTGCTTTCGTGATGTGACACATTGTCACAGATCGAAGTGTGGCGCTTTAAGACTATAAAATGACTGGCGTACATATTATCTCGTATAAAATGCAAGAGACAAAGAGGCAGTCTCCTCATAGCGCGTCTACGCTCCACCGTGACACGACAGCACCTAAGCAAGACAACAGGAAGTTACTACGAACAGAACACGCCAGAGTAACGCCGCCCCTGGTGGTTGCAATCGACGCCCACAATCTGCCTTCTGTGTTTTATTTTGAATCTTGCATTTTACTGTAATTCGTCTTTCTACAAATTAATGACTTCAAACGTATATTGTCTTACAGATAAAACAAACGTGTCAACTTGTTCATTTAGATTCTCTCATCTTACGACGTTTTCTTGAAACACTTCTCTTATTTTTTTATGGGCAAGTGCCGAATCAAATAGTTACCTCCATTTATCTTTTTGAAAATTTTATTCTTCATCCACATACATAACTTTTCAGCACAGTTAATCCATTCATGTTGACTGTGCCAGATGGGTCTCGGCCTTCTTTTAAAAATAGTGTGCGAAAGATCATAATGTTTCAATTATCATCTCGATAAAGTCAAGCTTCAGCTGTGAACTCTGGTGACGGTGACAGCACTTCTCTATATTGTCACCCTTTATATTTATTTATTTAACCTGCAGCTGCTGAAGCCTCATTTCCCATCAGCTGCCATTTCCCTAGAGCCTGGCCGTCCCTATAACCTGGTCTTAATCCGTGTGACTTTTGGCACTGCTGCACGGGGTAACCGTGCAGTCTTGGGCGTCTTGTCACGGTTCGCGTGGCTCCCTACTTCGGAGATTCGGGCTATCTGAAAGAGGTTGTGTTCAGTGTTCCGATTGCCAACTTAGCTGCATTGAAGGCACGCATTGCGCAACACACTCTGAACGTGATCCCGGAAACAGTTCGATCAGTTGTGAAACATGCTGTTCTTCGATATCAACTTGTTGCAGAAAACAGTTGACAGCGTATTGAACTTATTTTGCGCCGGAAATTAATAACCCGATTTGATTTTTATTGATGCTTTTTATGCGGTTTTTGGCCTCAGGGTAATTAAAGACCGAAGTGATTAACGCTTTTTATGCTGCTTTTGGCCTCAGGACAATTAAAAACCGATACGAGTGATGCTTTTCATGCGGTTTTTGGCCTCAGGACAATTAAAAACCGACTGTTGCCATCCGATGCGATCTTACCTTGCCGTGGTGGCTGGACATACGTAACTAACACACCGGTACACCCATGCATACTGAGTAGTACACCTTGGGCATTGTTGAATGGCTCATTTGTCGTTTGTAGTTCACCTCTCTGAAATTATGATTCTTACAGCGCCTGCTATCGCTCATTTTGTAACTATTTATTTTTCTTCTGCAGTACGTTTTCCCCTTTCTCCGACAATTTTCCGTTGGAATTTGTCATCATTCCGACCAGTGATGTTATTTCTACAGCGGTTTGAAAGTTCAACTTCAACTACAATCACCCTAGAAATTGAAATAAGAACACCGTGAATTCACTGTCCCAGGAAGGGGAAACTTTATTGACACGTTCCTGGGGTCAGATATATCACATGATCACACTGACAGAACCACAGGCACATAGACACAGGCAACAGAGCATGCACAATGTCGGCACTAGTACAGTGTATATCCACCTTTCGCAGCAATGCAGGCTGCTATTCTCCCATGGAGACGATCGTAGAGATGCTGGATGTAGTCCTGTGGAACGGCTTGCCATGCCATTTCCACCTGGCGCCTCAGCTGGACCAGCGTTCGTGCTGGACGTGCAGACCGCGTGAGACGACGCTTCATCCAGTCCCAAACATGCTCAATGGGGGACAGATCCGGAGATCTTGCTGGCCAGGGTAGCTGACTTACACCTTCTAGAGCACGTTGGGTGGCACGGGATACATGCGGACGTGCATTGTCCTGTTGGAACAGCAAGTTCCCTTGCCGGTCTAGGAATGGTAGAACGATGGGTTCGATGACGGTTTGGATGTACCGTGCACTATTCAGTGTCCCCTCGACGATCACCAGTGGTGTACGGCCAGTGTAGGAGATCGCTCCCCACACCATGATGCCGGGTGTTGGCCCTGTGTGCCTCGGTCGTATGCAGTCCTGATTGTGGCGCTCACCTGCACGGCGCCAAACACGCATACGACCATCATTGGCACCAAGGCAGAAGCGACTCTCATCGCTGAAGACGACACGTCTCCATTCGTCCCTCCATTCACGCCTGTCGCGACACCACTGGAGGCGGGCTGCACGATGTTGGGGCGTGAGCGGAAGACGGCCTAACGGTGTGCGGGACCGTAGCCCAGCTTCATGGAGACGGTTGCGAATGGTCCTCGCCGATACCCCAGGAGCAACAGTGTCCCTAATTTGCTGGGAAGTGGCGGTGCGGTCCCCTACGGCACTGCGTAGGATCCTACGGTCTTGGCGTGCATCCGTGCGTCGCTGCGGTCCGGTCCCAGGTCGACGGGCACGTGCAGCTTCCGCCGACCACTGGCGACAACATCGATGTACTGTGGAGACCTCACGCCCCACGTGTTGAGCAATTCGGCGGTACGTCCACCCGGCCTCCCGCATGCCCACTATACGCCCTCGCTCAAAGTCCGTCAACTGCACATACGGTTCACGTCCACGCTGTCGCGGCATGCTAGCAGTGTTAAAGACTGCGATGGAGCTCCGTATGCCACGGCAAACTGGCTGACACTGACGGCGGCGGTGCACAAATGCTGCGCAGCTAGCGCCATTCGACGGCCAACACCGCGGTTCCTGGTGTGTCCGCTGTGCCGTGCGTGTGATCATTGCTTGTACAGCCCTCTCGCAGTGTCCGGAGCAAGTATGGTGGGTCTGACACACCGGTGTCAATGTGTTCTTTTTTCCATTTCCAGGAGTGTATTAAATTTTACATACAACACCTAAGGAAGATTATACGACGTGCTACAAGAAATGGAAATATTTAGTAAGAGCAAGTGTTCACCAAATCCGATTCTAAATTAACAGCGACAGTTTGGACGAATTTACTTTTACTAATTTTCGGGGAGTTGCTTTCGTGATGTGACACATTGTCACAGATCGAAGTGTGGCGCTTTAAGACTATAAAATGACTGGCGTACATATTATCTCGTATAAAATGCAAGAGACAAAGAGGCAGTCTCCTCATAGCGCGTCTACGCTCCACCGTGACACGACAGCACCTAAGCAAGACAACAGGAAGTTACTACGAACAGAACACGCCAGAGTAACGCCGCCCCTGGTGGTTGCAATCGACGCCCACAATCTGCCTTCTGTGTTTTATTTTGAATCTTGCATTTTACTGTAATTCGTCTTTCTACAAATTAATGACTTCAAACGTATATTGTCTTACAGATAAAACAAACGTGTCAACTTGTTCATTTAGATTCTCTCATCTTACGACGTTTTCTTGAAACACTTCTCTTATTTTTTTATGGGCAAGTGCCGAATCAAATAGTTACCTCCATTTATCTTTTTGAAAATTTTATTCTTCATCCACATACATAACTTTTCAGCACAGTTAATCCATTCATGTTGACTGTGCCAGATGGGTCTCGGCCTTCTTTTAAAAATAGTGTGCGAAAGATCATAATGTTTCAATTATCATCTCGATAAAGTCAAGCTTCAGCTGTGAACTCTGGTGACGGTGACAGCACTTCTCTATATTGTCACCCTTTATATTTATTTATTTAACCTGCAGCTGCTGAAGCCTCATTTCCCATCAGCTGCCATTTCCCTAGAGCCTGGCCGTCCCTATAACCTGGTCTTAATCCGTGTGACTTTTGGCACTGCTGCACGGGGTAACCGTGCAGTCTTGGGCGTCTTGTCACGGTTCGCGTGGCTCCCTACTTCGGAGATTCGGGCTATCTGAAAGAGGTTGTGTTCAGTGTTCCGATTGCCAACTTAGCTGCATTGAAGGCACGCATTGCGCAACACACTCTGAACGTGATCCCGGAAACAGTTCGATCAGTTGTGAAACATGCTGTTCTTCGATATCAACTTGTTGCAGAAAACAGTTGACAGCGTATTGAACTTATTTTGCGCCGGAAATTAATAACCCGATTTGATTTTTATTGATGCTTTTTATGCGGTTTTTGGCCTCAGGGTAATTAAAGACCGAAGTGATTAACGCTTTTTATGCTGCTTTTGGCCTCAGGACAATTAAAAACCGATACGAGTGATGCTTTTCATGCGGTTTTTGGCCTCAGGACAATTAAAAACCGACTGTTGCCATCCGATGCGATCTTACCTTGCCGTGGTGGCTGGACATACGTAACTAACACACCGGTACACCCATGCATACTGAGTAGTACACCTTGGGCATTGTTGAATGGCTCATTTGTCGTTTGTAGTTCACCTCTCTGAAATTATGATTCTTACAGCGCCTGCTATCGCTCATTTTGTAACTATTTATTTTTCTTCTGCAGTACGTTTTCCCCTTTCTCCGACAATTTTCCGTTGGAATTTGTCATCATTCCGACCAGTGATGTTATTTCTACAGCGGTTTGAAAGTTCAACTTCAACTACAATCACCCTAGAAATTGAAATAAGAACACCGTGAATTCACTGTCCCAGGAAGGGGAAACTTTATTGACACGTTCCTGGGGTCAGATATATCACATGATCACACTGACAGAACCACAGGCACATAGACACAGGCAACAGAGCATGCACAATGTCGGCACTAGTACAGTGTATATCCACCTTTCGCAGCAATGCAGGCTGCTATTCTCCCATGGAGACGATCGTAGAGATGCTGGATGTAGTCCTGTGGAACGGCTTGCCATGCCATTTCCACCTGGCGCCTCAGCTGGACCAGCGTTCGTGCTGGACGTGCAGACCGCGTGAGACGACGCTTCATCCAGTCCCAAACATGCTCAATGGGGGACAGATCCGGAGATCTTGCTGGCCAGGGTAGCTGACTTACACCTTCTAGAGCACGTTGGGTGGCACGGGATACATGCGGACGTGCATTGTCCTGTTGGAACAGCAAGTTCCCTTGCCGGTCTAGGAATGGTAGAACGATGGGTTCGATGACGGTTTGGATGTACCGTGCACTATTCAGTGTCCCCTCGACGATCACCAGTGGTGTACGGCCAGTGTAGGAGATCGCTCCCCACACCATGATGCCGGGTGTTGGCCCTGTGTGCCTCGGTCGTATGCAGTCCTGATTGTGGCGCTCACCTGCACGGCGCCAAACACGCATACGACCATCATTGGCACCAAGGCAGAAGCGACTCTCATTGCTGAAGACGACACTCTCCATTCGTCCCTCCATTCACGCCTGTCGCGACACCACTGGAGGCGGGCTGCACGATGTTGG
This sequence comes from Schistocerca nitens, assembly GCF_023898315.1. NCBI lineage: Eukaryota > Metazoa > Arthropoda > Insecta > Orthoptera > Acrididae > Schistocerca > Schistocerca nitens. The sequence goes on from NC_064617.1 coordinate 282,541,727, forward strand.
GGCGTGAGCGGAAGACGGCCTAACGGTGTGCGGGACCGTAGCCCAGCTTCATGGAGACGGTTGCGAATGGTCCTCGCCGATACCCCAGGAGCAACAGTGTCCCTAATTTGCTGGGAAGTGGCGGTGCGGTCCCCTACGGCACTGCGTAGGATCCTACGGTCTTGGCGTGCATCCGTGCGTCGCTGCGGTCCGGTCCCAGGTCGACGGGCACGTGCACCTTCCGCCGACCACTGGCGACAACATCGATGTACTGTGGAGACCTCACGCCCCACGTGTTGAGCAATTCGGCGGTACGTCCACCCGGCCTCCCGCATGCCCACTATACGCCCTCGCTCAAAGTCCGTCAACTGCACATACGGTTCACGTCCACGCTGTCGCGGCATGCTACCAGTGTTAAAGACTGCGATGGAGCTCCGTATGCCACGGCAAACTGGCTGACACTGACGGCGGCGGTGCACAAATGCTGCGCAGCTAGCGCCATTCGACGGCCAACACCGCGGTTCCTGGTGTGTCCGCTGTGCCGTGCGTGTGATCATTGCTTGTACAGCCCTCTCGCAGTGTCCGGAGCAAGTATGGTGGGTCTGACACACCGGTGTCAATGTGTTCTTTTTTCCATTTCCAGGAGTATATATATATATATATATAAATTATGTGAATTAAGTTAATACTGGCGGTATTCCTGCTACTGCTGCTTCCAACACCATTAATAATAATAATAATAATGAGAGTGTCAGATATAATAATAATTTAGACAAGTAAGAAATAGAGATTTTCTGATATACCGAGTTCTGGGGAAGGGAGCGCTGGGAAATGAGGAAGATCCTGAAACTTACTCGCAGATTAAAACTGAGTGCCGGACCGAGACTCGAACCCGGGAGTTTGCCTATCGCGGGCAAGTGCTCTACTAACTGAGCTACCCAAGCACGACTCACGCCCCGTCCTCACACCTTTACTTCTGCCAGTACCTCGTCTCCTACCTTCCAAACTTTACAGAAGCTCTCCTGCGAATCTAGCACTCCTGAAAGAAAGGATATTGCGGAGACATGGCTTAGCCACAGCCTGGGGGATGTTTCCAGAATGAGATTTTCACTCTGCAACCGAGTGTGCGCTGATATGAAACTTCCTGGCAGATTAACACTGTGTGCCAGACCGAGACTCGAACCCGGGAACGCAGGAGAGCTTCTCTAAAGTATGGAAGGTAGGAGACGAGGTACTGGTAGAAGTAAAAGTGGGAAGACGGGGCGTGAGTCGTGCTTGGGTAGCTCAGTTGGTAGAACACTTGCCCGCGTAAGGCAAAGTTCCCGGGTTGGAGTCTCGGTCCGGCACACAGTTTCCGTCTGCTAGGAAGTTTAATATCAGCGCACACTCCGCTGCAGAGTGAAAATCTCATTCTGGAGGAAGATCCTGCTGTAAAGAATGATGTAAAGGGATTACGAGTGCGTAAAAGGAAAATGTGGGTCATTATTGTTCTTCAGTAGATATGGCATTAACTGTCTTTTTAAACTATAGATGTTATTCAATTCTCTAACATAGTGACGGACATTATTTCAGAGTCGGGTTGCTGCTGCCGGAAAGAATATCGACAGAGTAGCTGTGCGATGAAGTGGGACGGAAAGGATTTTGCTCTGATGGGAATGGGAGTTTCTGCTATGTTGTTCAGACAAGAGCGTTAAGGGAGGGGAGAGACACGAGGAACAGTGTAAATTCATAAGACAGTAGAGGAAACAGAGGGTATGTAGACCTCTGAGCTTATCTGCACGCAGCCAGGATATCTGTGCATATGATGGTGAAATATGATCAAAGAGTCGAACGTCACACATACAGTCAACACAAGCGTTCTTAACCAGATCCAGGCGCCGCGAGCTTTCCTGAGGTAGTCCTTGCAGGATAACATTACTGTAATCAATAATTGGTAGTGTAAGTGTTTGTACAAGTTTCTCTTTCAGACGAAAAGGAAAGAGCATTTTATAAATTTGTAAATCATGGAGACATGCTGATGCCTTCATGGCACTGCTGATATGTGCTCAGTCCAACTTAGATATTTATCTGTTATTATTCCTAGACTCTTTTCTCAGGGAGAAAAGCTGATATTTGTAAGGGTAGGTATTTCCGATACTTCGGGCTAATCAGCCAGGAGTGACCAACCACATCCACTTGGATTTTGGATAGTCTGAGCTTTAACACGTGAAAGGTGGCTACACTGAGTCACAGCGCCAGAGATTGCGCCAAATAATTTTATTCCGCCGCCTCCACTGGCAGTGCTTGTTCAGAAGTTGTGGTGGTTAGTGCTTTGCTGAGAGGATGTCGATACCTGTACTAGTTGAGGCCATGTCGTGTGCAGTTGTTTTGATGGGCTAGACAGCAGATTTTGTTCGAATGGAGATGTAATGATCAGAGTGTATTTTTAGTCAATATATATGAAGGTAAAAACATTTTTTTTTTTAAATTTCCTAACTAACAATGCCTCTTGGTCACAGGTTCAGTCAACAAAGCATCTGGCTTGTGTTCATGTATTAGACTGTAATTCGGGTTTCTATGTGCAATTATAGTATTTCAGTTTTATTTAATTAATTCAGTGTAAATGGTATTTAAAATATCTTGTCTTATTGAGGAAGAACCGTGCCAGATGTGTACGTTGAATCACACTTCCACACACAGAACAGTTACACTTATGCTTTGTTGTTCCGTAGTTTTTGTTTCGTAGCTTTTATAGTTGCTGGGGACTTAATTAATTAATTGTGGTAACGGAATTTTCCTTTCATTCTTTGTTGTTATTCTATGCAGTCAGATTGCGTACTAATACTAGTCAGGGCCAACCGTTTACGAGACTTCGTAATCGGACATACAGCTACTAAAATTGAAAATATTTGCATTCTATTTAATTAAGCCCCCATGCACACGATGTTCTGTGTCCCTTGTGCACACAGGACACAACGGAAATTATCGATAGCTGTCTTTAGATTTATTGGCTTTCCAGTTAGATACAAATGGAAGTCATCCGCGTACATGTGACAAAGCTGATGACACATAATTGAGATGCAATAAAAGGAGTATGGGACCTAATACTGAAGCTTGGGGGACGCCTGATACTACCTGCCTCCTCTGTGACTGTATGGTGCCGGACACGACGCACAGCTGGCTCGACATCAGGTATGGGTGAAACCATTGCACTGTACTTGCAGAGAAATTTTGTCTGCTAAATTTGGCAAGTAAAATGTCGCAGTCAACAATGTCAAAGGCTTTGCGATGCCTAAGAAGTACATGACGGTCGCCTCTTGTCCATCCATGGAAATCTGGAGACCATCTGCTAGCTTTATTATGGAAGATGCTGCACTACTTTTTTTTTTTTTTGTGGTTTTAGGGCGCACAACGTCAACGGTCATTAGCGCCCAGACTACTTTAGGAATGCACCGCGAGTCACATGTTTAAAACAGCAACAAAACGGAGAACACGATGAAAGACATACTGACAGTTTTATTTAATTAATTCAGTGTAAATGGTATTTAAAATATCTTGTCTTATTGAGGAAGAACCGTGCCAGATGTGTACGTTGAATCACACTTCCACACACAGAACAGTTACACTTATGCTTTGTTGTTCCGTAGTTTTTGTTTCGTAGCTTTTATAGTTGCTGGGGACTTAATTAATTAATTGTGGTAACGGAATTTTCCTTTCATTCTTTGTTGTTATTCTATGCAGTCAGATTGCGTACTAATACTAGTCAGGGCCAACCGTTTACGAGACTTCGTAATCGGACATACAGCTACTAAAATTGAAAATATTTGCATTCTATTTAATTAAGCCCCCATGCACACGATGTTCTGTGTCCCTTGTGCACACAGGACACAACGGAAATTATCGATAGCTGTCTTTAGATTTATTGGCTTTCCAGTTAGATACAAATGGAAGTCATCCGCGTACATGTGACAAAGCTGATGACACATAATTGAGATGCAATAAAAGGAGTATGGGACCTAATACTGAAGCTTGGGGGACGCCTGATACTACCTGCCTCCTCTGTGACTGTATGGTGCCGGACACGACGCACAGCTGGCTCGACATCAGGTATGGGTGAAACCATTGCACTGTACTTGCAGAGAAATTTTGTCTGCTAAATTTGGCAAGTAAAATGTCGCAGTCAACAATGTCAAAGGCTTGCGATGCCTAAGAAGTACATGACGGTCGCCTCTTGTCCATCCATGGAAATCTGGAGACCATCTGCTAGCTTTATTATGGAAGATGCTGCACTACTTTTTTTTTTTTGTGGTTTTAGGGCGCACAACGTCAACGGTCATTAGCGCCCAGACTACTTTAGGAATGCACCGCGAGTCACATGTTTAAAACAGCAACAAAACGGAGAACACGATGAAAGACATACTGACAGGCATAGGATTAAAAAAGAAAACAGCATAATCAAATGTCCTTTGAGAGGGTTGTCAAATTGATAAAATGAAGAACGCGAGCAGCTGCTCGTGGGTCATCCGCTAAAATGGCTTCTACAGTACATGGCAGGCCAATATCGAGACGTAGGGTGTTAAAATTCGGACACGACGTTAAAATGTGGCGGACCGTCAGCAATTGCCCACATGGGCAGAACGGCGCCGGCGCAGCCGTCAGCAGATGGCGATGGCTGAACCGGCAGTGGCCAATTCGCAACCGGGCCAAAACTACCTCCTCCCGCCGAGAAGGGCGTGAGGAGGACGTCCAAGCCACGGGTAGTGCTTTCAAGGCCCGAAGCTTGTTGTCTGAAAGTGCAGCCCAATCGGCATGCCACAGCGAGACAATGCGCCGACAAATTACCCTGCTACAATCTGACGAAGGGACACCACAAGAAGCTGTCCGAGGCTGGAGGACCGCAGCCTTGGCCGCGGCATCTGCAGCTTCGTTCCCAGGGATACCGACATGGCCAGGAATCCACATAAAGCTAACCGGAGAACCGACGTCCACCAGCTGCTGAAGAGAGCGTTGGATCCGGTGCACGAAAGGGTGAACCGGGTACGGATCACCGAGGCTCTGGATAGCGCTCAGGGAATCGGAGCAGATGACATATGCAGAATGTCGGTGGCGGCAGATGTAAAGGACAGCCTGGTAGAGGGCAAAGAGCTCAGCTGTGAAGACCGAACAATGGCCATGGAGCCGATATTGGAAACTTTGTGCCCCGACAATAAAAGAACACCCGACCCCGCCATTGGTCTTAGAGCCATCTGTATAAATGAAGGTCGTATTAATGAACTTCGAACGAAGTTCGACAAAACGGGAGTGGTAGACTGAATCGGGGGTAACCTCCTTCGGGAGTGAGCAGAGGTCAAGGTGGACGCGAACCTGAGCCTGGAGCCAAGGTGGCGTGTGGCTCTCGCCCACTCGAAAGGTGGCAGGGAGTGAAAAATGAAGGTGTTGAAGGAGGCGACGAAAGCGAACTCCAGGGGGTAGCAGGGCGGAGACATACAACCCGTATTGACTGTCGAGAGAGTCATCAAAAAAGGAACGATAAGATGGGTGGTCAGGCATTGCCAGTAGCCGACAGGCATACCGACAAAGCAGTATATCGCGCCGGTAGGTGAGTGGCAACTCACCAGCGTCAGCATGAAGACTCTCGACGGGACTAGTATAAAACGCTCCGATCGCAAGTCGTAAACCCCGATGTTGTATGGAGTTGAGGCGGCGTAAGATGGATGGCCGTGCAGAGGAGTATACGAAGCTCCCATAATCCAGCTTGGAGCGGACGATCGACCGATATAGGCGAAGGAGGACGGTTCGATCCGCTCCCCACGACATACCACTGAGAACACGGAGGACATTGAGAGAACGGGTACAACGGGCAGCCAAATAAGACACATGTGGAGACCAACTAAGTTTCCTGTCAAATGTAAGACCTAAAAATTTTGTTGTCTCCACGAATGGGAGAGCAACGGGACCAAGTCGTAAAGACGGTGGGAGAAATCTTTGTAGCGCCAGAAGTTAATACAGACCGTCTTCTCGGCAGAAAAACGGAAGCCATTGGCGACACTCCACGAGTAAAGACGGTCAAGAGAACGCTGAAGACAGCGCTCCAGGAAACACGTACGCTGCGCGCTGCAATAGATGGTAAAATCGTCCACGAAAAGGGAGCCTGATACATCAGCTGGGAGGCAATCCATTATTGGATTGATCGCTATGGCGAAGAGAGCGACGCTCAAAACTGAGCCCTGTGGTACCCCATTCTCCTGGCGAAAGGTGTCTGACAGGACAGAACCCACACGTACCCTGAACTGTCGATCCATTAAAAAGGAACGAATAAAAAGAGGGAGGCGACCGCGAAGACCCCATGTATGCATGGTGCGGAGAATGCCCGCCCTCCAACAGGTGTCGTAAGCCTTCTCCAAATCAAAGAACACAGCCGCGGTCGGGCGCTTCCGCAAGAAGTTATTCATAATGAAGGTCGACAAGGTAACCAGATGGTCAACAGCAGACCGGCGCCTACGAAATCCACATTGTACATTGGTAAGTAGGCGTCGAGACTCGAGCAGCCAAACCAATCGAGAGTTAACCATTCGCTCCATCACTTTACAGACACAGCTGGTAAGCGAGATGGGTCGATAACTGGAGGGCAAGTGCTTGTCCTTCCCCGGCTTAGGAATCGGGACAACAATAGACTCGCGCCAGCATGCGGGAACATGTCCCTCAATCCAGATGCGATTGTAAGTACGAAGAAGAAAACCTTTACCCGCAGGAGAAAGGTTCTTCAGCATCTGAATATGAACAGAATCAGGCCCTGGAGCGGAGGACCGTGATCGGCCAAGTGCGGTTTCGAGTTCCCGCATGGTGAATGGGGCATTATAACTTTCACGATTCGAGGAGCGGAAGTTAGGTGGCCTAGCCTCCTCTGCCTGTTTGCGGGGGAGGAAGGCAGGGTGGTAATGAGCGGAGCTCGAAACCTCTGCGAAAAAGCGGCCGAAGGCATTGGAGACAGCCTCAGGGGCCACAAGGACGTCATTCGCGACCGTCAAGCCAGAAACTGGTGAGTGGACCTTAGTGCCAGATAGCCGGCGCAGGCTACCCCAGACAACAGAAGAAGGAGTAAAACTGTTGAAGGTGCTTGTGAAAGAAGCCCAGCTGGCTTTCTTGCTTTCTTTAATAATACGACGACACTGTGCACGTAGTCGTTTATAATTGATACAATTCGCCACTGTAGGGTGGCGTTTAAAGGCGCGTAAAGCACGTCGACGAGCACGTAGAGCGTCTCTACATGCTGCGGTCCACCAGGGGACCGGTACGCGACGTGGAGAAGAAGTAGGGTGAGGGATGGAATATTCAGCAGCAGAGAGAATGACTTCCGTGAGGTGTGCGACCTGACTATCGCAGCTTGGGAATGTTTGATCCTGAAATGTCGCCCTTGAAGAGAAGAGCCCCCAGTCTGCTTTGGAGATGTTCCAACTAGATGAGCACGGAGAGGGGGTATGCTGCAGGAGATGGATAACACACGGGAAGTGGTCGCTCGAATATGTATCAGAAAGAGCATACCACTCGAACCGGCGTGCAAGTTGGGGAGTACATATAGAGAGATCTAAATGGGAATAGGTGTGAGATGTATCCGAAAGAAAAGTAGGGGCGCCAGTATTGAGGCAGACGAGATTGAGCTGGTTGAAAAGGTCTGCTAACAGGGAGCCCCTCGGGCAGGATGCTGGAGAGCCCCAAAGGGGATGGTGGGCATTGAAGTCTCCAGTTAACAAAAATGGTGCAGGTAGCTGAGCAAGAAGTTGCATCATGGCTGCCCTGGTAACGGCAGACGACGATGGAGTGTAAACGGTACAAATGGAAAATGTAAAAGTGGGGAGAGTAATGCGGATGGCAACTGCCTGCAGGCCGGTGTGCAACGTGATGGGATCGTAGTAAATATCATCCCGGACCAGCAACATAACCCCTCCATGAGCAGGGATACCTACCACAGGGGGTAGGTCAAAACGCACAGAGGTGTAGTGTGCCAAGGCAATTTGATCGCATGGGCGTAGCTTCGTTTCCTGGAGGGCTACAACGAGCGGACGGTGCAAGCGAAGCAGCAACTTCAAGTCCTCTCGGTTGGAGCGAATGCTGCGAATATTCCAGTGAATAAGTGCCATCGTAAGAAAAAAGGAAGATGAAAGAAGGGGTCACCTCGAAGGCCGCTGAGGGCCTGGCTTCGAGCGAGCACTGCCGCCGCTATCAGTAGGCGGACAGTCATCGTCCATTGGGTCTATAGGTTCATCGGCCATCTTGGGAAGATGGCCGGGAGGGGGAGCTTCCTCCGCCGGTGAACGGCCAGATGTTCGGCTACCAGCGGTGCGGCCAGGCGAAAGGGATGACGGCCTGGGGCGGCAACCGCTGGGTGGCGCAGGAGAAGAAATGCACCGTGGCGGAGAAGGAGAACTGTGCTTCCTATTAGCCTTCTTGGATGGTCGTTTGGTGGAAGTACCGGACGAAGGCTGGGAGGTCGAGGTACGTAGGAAGTCTGCACGGGACGGTTCCTTCTTGAAGGCCCGTGCATCTGACTTCTGGGTCTTCGTCTTAGCAGAAGCTGATGAAGGGGCTGGTGTCTGTGGGGTGATGGGACGAAGAGGAGACGTCGACCGCGCGATCTTAGCACTGGCCGAACGGACGACCATGGTGCTGAAGGTCAGATCGCAGGTCTGGGTTGCCACCTCCCTGGTAGTCCGAGGAGAGGCGAGGACAGTACTGTATTTCCCCGCTGGGAGCAGCGTGGGCTTCCTACTAGCCAATAGCTTGCGAGCAGCCGAGGTGGACACTTTCTCTTTGACCCGAATTTCCTGGATACAGCGTTCTTCCTTATAGACAGGACAGTCGCGGGAGGATGCAGCATGGTCACCCTGACAGTTCACACAACGAGGAGACGGAGGTGGACAGTCACCCTCATGGGCATCCCTGCCACAAGTGACACATTTAGCCGCATTGGAACAAGATTGGCGAGTGTGATTGAAACGCTGACACTGGTAGCAGCGCGTAGGTGTCGGGACATAGGGGCGAACAGAAATAACCTCGTAGCCCGCTTTGATGCGCGATGGCAGCTGAACACTATCGAAGGTAAAAAAAAGTGTCCGGGTCGGTACAAGGTCATTGTTGACCTTTTTCATGACCCTATGGACAGCCGTCACGCCCTGCTCAGCGAGGAAAGATTGAATCTCCTCGTCAGTCAAACCGTCGAGGGATCTAGTGTAGACCACACCACGAGACGAATTCAAAGTTCGGTGAGCCTCCACCCGGACAGGGAATGTGTACAGGAGTGTGGCCCGAAGCAGTTTTTGTGCCTGAAAGGCGCTCTCAGTTTCGAGTAATAAGGTACCGTTACGCAACCTGGTACAGGATTTGACAGATCCGGCTATGGCATCGACGCCCTTCTGGATAACGAAAGGGTTGACAGAGGAAAAATCCTTTCCGTCCTCAGATCGAGAAACGACGAGGAACTGTGGGGCAGGCGGTAGTACTTTTGTCACTGGTAGCTGGTCACGTTTCCGTTTTTGGGCAGAAGTCGAGAGAGATGGAGTGAAATCCATTGCGGAGAAATCCCCCATGATTGCCAGCGTCTCCGATGGCGCGCTCCTTCCTTGTGGGGACCCTCTCAGAGGGCACTCCCGCCTTAGGTGAATGTTTACACCTCAGGTCACACCTCCCGAGAAACAGACGGAGGGACCAATCGGCATGGTCAGAAGGTATCAGCTCAGGCAATCACCCCTCCCCGGGCCTGGCCTTTACCAGGGAGTACGCGCGTGCCTTACATGTCTACCCAGGGCGGGGAATTACGCGTTACCCCGTCACCGGCTACGCGTGCGAACGCGTGGGTCGGCCTTCAGGCGCGCACAGGGAGGAAGGAAGAAGAGGAAAAAGGAGAGAGAGAGAGAGAGAGAGAGAGAGAGAGAGAGGACAGTGTCTCAAACGCCGAGGCGGAGACCAGAGAAGGCAAGGAGAAGAAGGCAATGAGAAGGCAATGAGAAGGCAAGGAGAAGAAGGCAATGAGAAGGCAAGGAGAAGAAGGCAATGAGAAGGCAGGGAGAAGAAGGCAATGAGAAGGCAAGGAGATTATGCAGGGGAAAGAGTAAGGAAGACAGTGAGGTGGAGAAGAGCAAAGAAAGGAACCAACCAAAGAAAGGAAGAAACGAGAAGTGAAAAAGCAAAATGACCGCAAATAGAGGTCGTGGAACCGTCCGTCTCCGGACGCAGGCGCTAACTACCCCCTTGAGGGGGAGGGACTCCTTTTAGTCGCCTCTTACGACAGGCAGGAATACCTCGGGCCTATTCTTACCCCGGACCCGCAGGGGGAATGCTGCACTACGATGTATGAGGAAACGTATTCGTCTAGTAGGTTGTTAGCTCGCCGTGGACTATCTTATCTAGGTCCTTGGATAGTGTAGGAAGAATGCAAATAGGTCGTAAAGAAAGGGTGCTGTGGCAACGTTCTTTATAGCTAGTGGTTTAACTAAGGGCACATTTCTCCTAAGGACTCGGTGGAGTCTTGGCAGTTGAGGGGAAACGTACCCTGTCAAGAACGAACTCCTTGTCATTCTGTAAACACCTAAATTCCTACCACGCGATGGTCTCTTCGTCCTACGAGAGAGGAAGGAGTAGTCGAGCAACATGTTACTTCCTTCCTCATACATGTCACGAAATGAAGATGCCGAGAATATCAGAGTAGTTCGAGATCGCACGGAGACTTAGCGTCGGTCGCTCTTTCCCTGCAGCATCGCGAAACGAACGGTAATGAGTGAAATTATAGTGCTGCCTGTAGTACCCTCCGCTCGCGAAGTTTAGATGTAGATGTTGTAGTCGCCGTTCAGAAATACCCTTGAGGAAACATGCATTGCGGCCTGCTCTGAACGGCACACATATAGCGTGCTTGTAAAAATCAACGGTTGCTCGAGGATGCCATAAAGAGGTACTAATAAAATATCCAGTTTCAGCCGTTTATAATAGGGATCTTAACTCGGTTCTTCTGTACTTAGCACATCGTAACCCTGTGCCAACAAAGTCGGAAACACTCACCTATTTGTTTTCCACACACTGACTGCGTTACAGTCTGAATGGTTTACCACAGTATATTTTAAGACATTACTGCCAGTGATTTAGGCATATATGTCACTATATATATATTGTACGAGAGAACTGACAGAGAAATCGAAGAACAGAACAGAGTGGTTTCTGGGAAAGCAGGTCTTGTGTTGATAATATCTGCAGCGTTAGACAGGTGACTGACAAGAGAATGCCACATTACTTGGAGACACACATGGCCTTTACACACTTGCATAAGAACTATGCCAGTGTGTCACTTTCTAGGAAATGGGAAGCTCTGAATAGCCAAAACATTGCTAAATGTTACGTACAAGCCGTTATAAAACTGTTTTCAAGGAATATTTGTTGTGTCCAAGTTGGGAAGTTGCTATCACAAAAATTTAACGTTAGAAAAAGACTCAGACAAGGATGCAGCTAACGCATGCCTTCTTTAAAATATGTTTTGAACAAAGCACGCTAACTGGAAACGGAAGTGCAGAAACAAAGGAGTTAGAATATGTGATGACATCCTGTCGTCCTTAAATTTCGCCGACAATCAGGTCATTTTCGCCGAGGAAGAACATATTATGTTAAGAAAACTTAAAGAAGGACATGAGCATTGGGTATGGAAATAAACGACTGAATACTTGGTTGTCGGAGGTATAGGAAGGGATCTTGTTATGGGTGATGTATCCATCGTAAAGTGTAGTCGCTCATATAAATATTTAGGGACAATCATTTGGGACAAGGGTGGAAGAGACAAGGAATTACGCACTTACTCTCCATTAATTGGAATAACAACACATCAAAAATTTTAAAAAGGAGGTTACGCAAAACTATACTTTTTTTGTTTTGTAACGGTTTTATGGCGCAAAACTGTTACGGTCATTAGCGCACGCCGGCCGCGGTGGTCTAGCGGTTCTGGCGCTGCAGTCCGGAACCGCGGGAGTGCTACGGTCGCAGGTTCGAATCCTGCCTCGGGCATGGGTGTGTGTGATGTCCTTAGGTTAGTTAGGTTAGAGTAGTTCTAAGTTCTAGGGGACTTATGACCTAAGATGTTGAGTCCCATAGTGCTCAGAGCCATTTGAACCATTAGCGCAAACCTGTAGTTGAGAGCCGTCCTGAACTGTGGGAGGTCTACAGGGTCAATGAGAAGAAATTATAGGCAATTGAAATGCCGTTTTGCAGAGGAACGTGTGACGTGTGAGATAACAAGTAGAGACAAAATAAGAAATGAAGTGCTACAAGAACAGATAGGAGCTACACAGGGCATTGCAGACACAACTGAAAACAAAAACGTAAAGTGGTATGAACATCGTAGAAGAATGCAAGAGAAATAATGGTCCTGTACAATATGGCACTGGAGACCTCCAAGACATATAAGAGATATGAGTTTGGATACGTAGAAAACTCGCAGAAAGAAGAGGATCTTTTCTTTCTAGTTAAAACTCTATTTCTTGATATCCTTAATATCTGGTTTTCTCACATCACGTCCTCCAATATGACCATTCTTGCGACGCAATTTCTCTATTTCCCAAAATCATCGATAAGTCGAAGTGAGGGTGCTGTCATGCAGAAGTGTCCTGAAAGGAAAAAGGTGCTCGTACACAAGAGCCCGGTTCATTGCGTATCACCACACTGTAACAGATAAAAATGTTAACGAGCACAGAAAATTGCTAATTCTAGCTGGGTGCTGAATATCACGTGTTAACGACAACATCAAGCAATGGACACTGAAGATTTAGTAGCACACCAATAACTTAACTAGGAGTCGGCTATAGTGAGTTGTTTACTACGAACGAAGAGTCTCACCCACATATACAATTCGTGCCAGGTTAAAAAGAAATGTTCCTGGACGAAACGAAAAAAAATCCTCTGTGAGTGATTTGTCAAATTTTGATATGTGTCTTAAGTATGAACCGCCCCGTAATAATAATAAGAGTAAGTGATGATGACCAACATGTCTTTTTCTTTGGATGGACAGCAGATTATTGGTCGGAATCTCAGTTTATGAGCTGGATGATTATTATATGTTATAGATTCTCCTGTACGCAAGTGCAGTACTGCACAGTGACTGTATTATTAGTGGATCTGTAAGTGAAAGTAACGGTCATTGCAAAGCCTGGGGTCACACATAGCCTTTACCTTCAAGGAGTATCGACGAGGTTGGCTAGTCGCCTTTCGACAGCCATACCTCCATCAGCAATACATTACGCCTTTCTCTCGCTGCAAAGTGGGCAAAGGTGTGGGATTCTCACGTGAGAAGTGGTTGTGAAGTGCTGTAATTAGTGATCAAGCTGCGCCATTTATCCTGGTAGCCCGTAAGGGCAGCCCTTTCCCCTATCCCCTCGTTAGCTCTCTCGGTCTCTCTCTCTCTCTCTCTCTAACTCTTTCCGTCTTGTACCAGTTTGATATTCTTTCATGTCATTCGCCAATTTCATCAACTCTGCGTACCTGCTAACATAATATTGTTTATAATTATACGTCTTATATAATATATTTATATAACTTAGTGAAATTTAGCTAGGCATACAGTCTCTATTGATAGACGAAGACTTCATGAATACCGTAAAAGCGGGCATCTTTGGAACACTTTCGGCATTTTTTGTAACATAATTTATAAAACACGAGAGTATACTGAAAAGTAATGTCACTGAATATTTTATTCTGATATCAGTATCGGTTAAGGCAGGGCTTCCCAACCTTTTCAACTGGTGGACCCCTTCTTCAGTCGAAAATCCATGGCGGACCCCTAGTCAGTCAAGATCACAGTAACTTTAAATTTCCGAGCGAAACCCATGGGAACTGAAAGCTTCGTAATGCAAGATCCATGTTCCCAATGACCCACTCCCCCCCCCCCCCCCTCCCGAAGTATCAATAGTCTTTGGTTTAGAGATGAATGAAAACAATTTGGTCAAAAATCGACTTATGAAATAGGTAGTGCACTGACAAAGCAAATTTAACATTTAATTATGCCTGGGGACGCATACGTGCCAGCGAGCACTGTGATTGGTTGACAAAGCTCACTCCGCGCATGCGTGAAAGGTTTCAGCGCATCTACCGCCGTGAGCCGGCGCACAAACGACCCCCGTATTATTGCGAAACAGTCGATCAGAGAAGCCGCATTCTGCGGCACTAGGCTGTGTATGCGTTCTCACTTAAGAACCGCAAAGGCTGCTTGGGAATACGACCTGAAGTAAAAGTACACATGTTTTACACACGAAAAAAAAGGTGATGAATTTGATTTTCACATTTTTATCCAATAATTTTACTCATTATTACACACGATATGGTGAAGGGTGGCCGCGGACCCCCTAGAAAGAGCCGGCGCACCCCCGACCACACGTTGGGAAGCCCTGGGTCGACTTTTCCGCTTCGCTGTTGCAAGTTGCGGGCCTCTGCCGCTAGAGGGATCAGAGATGAAGCGTATAACATGGCGGTGGGTAACGTAACTATGTCGGTGCGTGAGAAGAGGGGGGTTGTAATCGAGTTTCGAATTCGAAGAGTTTGTCCACACATGGAACACCTTCTCCTACAGCATGACAAGGTGGAATGTAAAATGACTCGTTCCACATCATTACGATTTAACGTGCAAAATGATCCATGGAACATGAAACTAGCTGCGGTATCACACACGAGCTCTGCGACATCTGCAAAAATCAGACGCCTTGGGTTCACTGTCATCGATCATCCTCCATACATTCCCGACTTGGCCCTATCCGATTTTCATTTGTTTTCTAAACTTAAAGAACACCTTCGAGGACTTCACTTTGGTAGTGAGGAAGTGTTGAAAGTAAAGGTGAGGTTGTGGCTCCGCGAACAAAGCTAAACATTCTACACTGACGGTATCGACTAACTGATCTCTCGTTAAGAAATATGTGTTCGTCACCAGAGTCACTACGTTGAGAAATAAATATGTAGACTTGACGAATAAATACGTAAAATGTTAATAAAGTTTCTTTTATTCAAAAATCTTTAAGACTTCTCATATAAAAAATTCATAGGCGTTACTTTTCCACCATACCCACATAAGTAATGCGACATTTAATTTCCACATGCACAGAATTTTATAACATTTGTACTTTAATTGTGACAGAAATGAAGTTTTCATGTACAATGAAGCTTTAGGAAAATGCAATACTAAGTGTCAGAAAGTTACCCCAAGATCAGGAGAACATTGTGACATGAGATCTAAGACAGAGAATGTAGAATTAAATTCATCTGTCATGACGACGGAGAGACCTTGTGTTTCTTCATGACATACAAATATGTCATGTTTTATGATTTTTTTATTTATACACAGAAAAACATTGGTCCGAGTTTGTCAATTTGGTGAGATTTAGTTTTCTAATTTTATTAAAATCCAAATAATTATAGGCCTAACGTCGTTGAAATAAAATAATACGAAACTTCTTCACTGTTTAAAAACGGGTCACGACACTTACATTCAATACAAGATCCTCTAAGAAAGCTGATTAGTTCAAACCTTCAGATACTTACTTTAAAGTTCAGAGGTATGAGAAAAAAAGTCATTACACATTCAATACAATATTTTGAGTAACAGCATGTTATAATCAGAAAAAAAATTACGCTTCAAAACAAAACTTTGTGCTTTTTACCAAACTATTCAGAAAGAACCTTAATTTCATTTATGAGACTTGTTTCTTATAATCATATTGCCACATTTGTTCCAGCAAGTATGTGTGCTCTCACCAAGTTACTCCTGTAATCTACGAAAATAAACGTTTTGGTTTTTCAGTGGCCGAAGAAATATTTTGTAGCATTTAACTCTGGTACAGAGTAATGTGAACGTGTAACTTATTTATATCAACTTACCTTCAGTCTGTCAGCTCTTAACAGTTGTTGGCAACAGCACAAATTTTCCAAGAAATCTAGAAACAGATTTCTCCATCTTACAACAAAATAACTTTGCTACCAGATCATGTGTGAAACACGTACTTGTAGCTTCCATCATTAATGGCAGTACTAAAGAAGAAAACATGTAGGAGAGGAGGACGTTGAATGGTGATCCGAATTACAGTATTTAAGAATAAAATGTTGGTACGCACAGTTGTCAGAAAATAATACCTCAGTCACAAAGTTTCCCACTTTTACGGTACCTTTGGAGTGAACATTTTTCTTGTACTTCATGTTGTTTTTCTTTTATTCGTTTATTCTTTATTTTATCCCCCCGCTTACTCCTGAAATCCTGTCATACCAGTTCCCCATTTACTCTTTCTCGATCTCATTGGTATATACAGCTGAACCAAAAACCAGCAGTTTCAAAAACCTACAATATATTCGGGAAAGTTTGAGACTGGTAGACTGCTTTTCATGAAAGACGCTATGTTTGACTTTTCCACTTAACTCTTTAGGGCACGCCTACTTCAGCTGCCTTGAGCAAGTTGTTACCTCACCAGAATTTGATGTAAATAAAACAAATTGTAACAAACAGTCCTTAGTTCAATGGGAACAGCTTTCCACTACGCTACACTGAATACATGTAATACCTACTGTTTACAAAAAACACTCCCTTGCTGGTGTTTCCTAACTAGTCCAGCGGATTGCTAGTGGAAGCTAAGCACCATTTTCTCCAGAAGTGGTCAATTAACTTTATCTCGAATGCATCGTTTTTAGCTGCCTATGTGAATCATGCCATGCTCTTCGCCAACGTTATCCGCACGAAATGGGTTTTCTGCACTCTGTTGAGTAGGTATCTTCACCTGAATTGCGAGTAAGTGTTTTACAAGCGGACGCTGCAATCTCGTCTGTGGTACAGAAGTCACCGCCTCAGATATTAGTAACATTTTCCATAGACCTTTTGAACGATTCTTCTATCGAGATAATCTGGAACGAGTCAGTTTACAGGTAATGTGTAAACGGTTAGTGTTAACATTATTGAACGCATTATTTTTTTAATCCTACTCATACAACTAGGCTCAAAGATTTTTTTGTGTATCTCTGCTCACTGTACGTCAGAGGGAACAGAGATTACTATGGACACAGGAACGTCATCGTTTCTCTGTAAGATCATCAACAAAAAGTACCGTTACTGAAAGTCATAGCGAGGAATATCTATAGGGTGAGCATAGCGCACTGCGCCTAGTCGCCAACATTAAACCAAGACTGACACGTCAATTCGATTTAATGCTGTTTGTGAACATTCCACGCTATGGTATAAACTTCAATATTACACCTACTTACCCTGCTTCGACATATTTATTTATTAGTAACTACAATGGTGAAAAATATTGTAGTTGTAGTACTTGTAAACTGAAAATCGTTAAACGAGGAAAAGTTAATGTTAATGGTACACCAAAAGTTTAATTACAGATGACGTACTACGAACTTAACTGGC
This sequence comes from Schistocerca nitens, assembly GCF_023898315.1. NCBI lineage: Eukaryota > Metazoa > Arthropoda > Insecta > Orthoptera > Acrididae > Schistocerca > Schistocerca nitens. The sequence continues at coordinate 282,559,098 of NC_064617.1, forward strand.
TGTATGACCACACATTTAAACGTTCTGGGGTAAATCAAGCAGTGTAAGAGTGTGCTGTGAATCAATTCGTTGAATGTTTACACGTTTCGAGCAGTATTCATCACAGATAAGATTTATATATGGGAGTATGAGTCATTACCTCTGTATAATACAAATTTCCAAATCTCTGTAATTATTTCACAGTACGTAATAGGAAGCTACGTACCTACGACTTGCATAACAATTACTCGCAATTAATATCTTAGTTTCGTCTAAGGGAAGATTAAAAATACGGCACCAGAAAATAAATACGGCAGAATTTTGTCACTAAAAATATTTCAAAGTGTGCTCAAGACACTTTACAGAACAATGTTTTGGTAGGAAGAAGTGTGTGTATGTGTGCGTGTAGACTTTATTGTATATTTATTCAACATTTTCAATTGTTTTCAGAAATAACTTACAGGTTATTTCTTATAAAAACTCAAAAGACCAACCACCCGCTGCTAATAAGTGTCGTTACTGGTTTAGAATAGACAGGTTCATCTTCAGATGACTCTTCACGTTCTTGATTACATTTGGCTAAAGCATGAACAACTGTCTGATGATGAACCTGGCGGTTCGAAACCACTAACGGTGCTATTTATTTTCAGTAAATGTCGTTATTATAGATAGTTGGTTGGGGTTTTTACTTTCTGAAAAAAAGTCTATTTTTACAGCTGCGGCCTCACAAAGTGCTGTTTCGACAAAGTAATATGTAATGTAATATTTATTCTATAATATAGCAAACTCTTGTACACAAAATGTGCCGAGTTACTTACAGATACGATCAAGCGTGAGACGGACAATGAATGCGCCAGGTGATACATCTACGAGAGCAGGAGGCGGGCCAGTGCTGCTTGTGATGGAGAAATTCTTTAGAGAAATGCACTGGGAAATTTCCAGATGGATACAAACGGACCAGCAACGCAGTTGATCACGTGAAACACCTGTGGTACGCTCGTGATGTACGAGTGTAACTTTCAGGCATCAGGAGCGGGCACAAAATGTCCGATCCATAATGGATCAACGAAGATGAAATCTCCGATTGGCTGAAATAAACTCGGAAGGAGTAGAAAGGGGCGATATTTCGAAGCAGTTTAAAGGTAGGCCCTTTGCGATTGGCAGAGGTAGTTTCCGTAACATGAAAGGAATGCTCCCATTGGTTTCACGAAGCCGTGACGTGAAGCACGAAAGAACGCAGGTGGGGGACAGTTTGTTACGAAAGACTCAAGACCGAAGCCTTCGGGGACTCTCCTCTGAACCAGAGTCAGTCTAGAGCAGGGCGCATCACGCTCTGTATGACGCCAAAAGAGGAATTTTGTGTAAACACTGTTTTCACTTTGGCTGACATTCAGTTAGAATTAGTTGAAGAATCGTTGAGATCTGATAGGAGAGAAACGAAACAGCCACATAGTCAATTGTTCTTGCAAGAACTGAGAGGGCATTGAAGTATACATGCTGCACCACCTATGCACGTGTCTATCGCCATATTTTCCAGACTAGGGATGAGTACATGTTTTCACGCCTAACGAGAAACATAGGACAGTTTCAGATGATAAAATCAGTAAAGGTTTTGATTAGCTTTTTATAGGATTTTAAGAGGGCGAGAGCAGCCATGCAGCCGACAGCTCATTGCAGCTAAAGGTAAATGCCGCTGGCAGAGGCGTAAACTTGTTGGTTCACCAGTGCAAGTCCACTGTGAACTCTAGCAACCTTGAGTAATCTTTCGCTCGTCTGGTCACAAAAAGTAACGGTCCTCCGTAGACTTGATTGTCATCCTGTATAGTACCGGTCTATTTGTTGTGCGTAGCTAGCACTCCCTTAAATGCCGTCAACATATCAGGTGGCCAGACCAAATACAGTGACAAGTAACAGAAACAATCAAGAGAGTTTTCAGTTCACTCGGGTATTCAATTAGCATGAACAGATGGTTCAAATGACTCTAAGCACTATGGAACTTAACATCTGAGGTCATCAGTCCCCTAGACTTAGAACTACTTAACCTAACCAACCTAAGGGCATCACACACATCCATGCCCGAGGCAGGATTCGAACCTGCGACAATAGCAGGAGTCCAGTTCCGAACTGAAGCGCCTAGAGCCGCTCGGCCATAACGGCCGGCCTGAACTTAGAACCGGAATCGGATGATTTGTCGTAATACTGGCCAACTTCATGGTGTAGTAGTAAGGGCAATCTTGTAGAGAACCTTCTATTTCAATTTGATATTGTTGTGTTTAGGGTTATTTCTACTGAATAAGACGTAATGCGTTATATTGAAACTGTCCTGTAACTGTCATGTCACAATCTATGTAAATTCGTGTACTTATTTGACATTAATTCTGAAATTAAACAAATCGTGTACAGTTAAACACCGATGTGCTCTGTCATAGAATAAGGGTCCACTCCTAACCCCAGTCATTTATTCTATAGACGCTTACGCACTCACAGTGTGTTTTTGTTGATGTCTGTAAACAAGAGTGGAGTGTCAGACAATGACATTCACAATCTCCGCAGAGTTTATGATTATTAGACCGCATCGAAGTCATGTGAAGTGGGAGTCAGTGTATACTGATGACAAAAAATTCTATTCACAGCGTGTGAATGTTCACGATGCCGACCTTCCACTCTATGGCGGAATTTTGCGATCTGGTCTCTTCGTTGTTCTCAATAGGTCCCCACCGTCCGTTTCCGTAGCTGGGTGGTCAGTGCTGCTGACTAGCGTATTTGGACCCGACTTCACTTACCGGTACTCTCAGGGATTTTCTCATGGTGACAGGAGTGGTACAGGATCACCCGGCCTCGTGAGGTCAACTGAGAAACTATTCGACCGATTTGTAGCGGTTCCACAGTCAAGACACCCGACAACGTTTGGAAGATCAGTGTGCTTGACGACATTCCCCTCCATACCGTATCCATTCGTAGAGGATCACAGGGCGATCGTTCGGTTCAGATTGGCCCAACTTCGAGCGGGAGGCGGTACTTTACTTTCACTGTCTCCTCGCTGACGACTTCGGGCACTTTTAGCGTTGAAACTGGCGCCACAGCTTTCTGTTCAGGTATCCTTGAGGCAGGTGAAGACCGTAGGTGTCGCGGCGACCGTGACAGACGGCGCTCTCTCGCTGTTCTTGAGTTCCGCTATGCACCAGCCTCCAGTCCTTCCCAGCACGAGGTTCCGCGAGGCGGTTGAGGCCGCTGCATTTCACCTGGCCAGGGACGCCGCGGCGGATGGATCGACGCAACGCGGGGATGCGATTGGTCCGGCGCGTCTCCAGACACTGTTCCCAGTCCTCAGTGCCACCACGCCCAGTTGACTCACACGCACTTAAACTGGCTGACGCAACGCGTTCTTCTGTAATCGTGTTTCGCGGTCATCTCGTCGCTAATGTCTCAGATTTCTCGATAACCTCGGCGAGCATAATCCTCGCATGCAACTCTTCAGCGAAAGGATGCATGTAAATGAATAACGGGAGATATCATTGCGTCATCGCAGGCAATGAAGTGTCTAAACGGTACTCCCGCCTTGCCCTTGAGTTCCGTATTAGCAACCTTCCAGGTAATGACAGCAAAGAACGTGAACAATAGAAACACGACGTCGCTGTAAACCTTTTTTACGCATTGAAGGGTTTGTCGTTAACAACTGCCCTATTATTAAAAACGCTCGCCTTGCAAAAGTCTCGGAACAAACAAACACTTTAAAAAAAGAAATAAAGGAAAGTTAGAATTGTTTCTCAGTTCCTCTAGGACTGGAGTAGTGGTTTTAATTAAATTTATATTTAACAACCGCATCCACAGGCATTTCTTCGGAAAAACAAGAGTTCAAACGCCGATATGTTTGACGAAACAAAAACCTAAAAAAGTATCACAAAGTGGTTACATAACCTAATATGCATGTTCAATTATTTATCTTCCTACGCAGTCATGGTCTACATAGTGAATTTCTCTGCCTATAAACCTGTTGGCAGAATGTGGTTTGTAATGGTAAAAATAAATAACAATTACATTGTTCATAATGCGTGTATTCACACAAAACGTATTACACAACGCACACAGACAAGAGAAACAATCACTCTAGGATATCCACACCTCAAGTACAAAGGAAAACATGGAGCCAGATTATCAACATAACAACAGGGATTAGAGAATGAAACTGTTAACACATGAACGACACTTGCTGAGCAGTACGAAAGACCCTGGCTTAACAATATGTCAGGTGGACACATGTTCTCATGGACTTAGGAGAAGGCTCATATTGAATTTTTATTAGTTAGCGCTATCGGACATAAGCGTAAACTGTTCGGAGGATAGCCCAACTTAATATGCTAGAACAGTGGTCGTCAAACTGCAGCTTGTAGGCCACATGCGGCCCTAATCACGTATCTGTGCAGCCTTCGGTTCTCAGTCGTGTTTTATAATAATACACTGAAGAGCCAAAAAACTACCATTTCACAAGTGTACCGTGAATATCAGGAATCCGGTCGGAAAAAGACCCTGCAAGAATGGGACCAACGACGACTGAAGAGAATCGTTCAGCGTCCCTGAAGTGCAACCCTTCCGCAATTGCTGCATATTTCAATGCTGGCCAGAGTGCGAACCATTCAACGAAACATCATCGATATGGGCATTCGGAGCCGAAGGTCCACTCGTGCACGCTTGATGACTGCACAACACAAAGCTTTATGCCTCGCCTAAGCCAGTCAGCATAGACATTGGACTGTTGTTAACTGGAAACATGTCGCCTGGTCGGACGAGTCTCGTTTCGAATTGTATCGAGCGGATGGAGGTGTACAGGTAAGGAGATAACCTCTTGAATCCATGGGTACTGTTCAAATTGGCGGGGACTCTGTAAAGGTGTGGGGCGTGTGCAGTTGGAGTCATATGGGACCCCTGATACGGCCAGATACGACTCTGACAGTCTGTCAGATCACCTGCATCCATTCATGTCCATTGTGCATTCCGACGGGCTTGGGCAGTTCCAGCAGGACAATGAGACACCCCACACGTCCAGAATTGCAACAGATATGCTCCAGGAAGACTCTTCTGAGTTTAAACACTTCCGCTGGCCACCAAACTCGCCAGGTATGAACATAATTGAACATGCCTTGCAACGTGCTGTTCAGAAGAGATCTCCATCCTCTCGTACTGTTACGGGTTTATGGACAGCCCTCCAAGATTCATGGTGTCAATTCCCGCCAGAGTATCGGCACGAATTTCGCTTATAACTTTTGACTCAGTCATTTACGGTACATGAACCCTTACCTCAGATTGGTACATTTACCTTCCTCCATCATCCCTGAAAGTTTTGTAAGAGCATAACGGAATCATCCTGTATTTTTCATCACAGAATGCGCATTGAATTTTATAAATACCATATCATTCGATCTTATTTATCCTTTTACCGACATCGCGGTTCAGGTCACATACCTCACTAGATTATTTGTCTGGAACTTTATTTTAGCACCGTACGGTTATAAATGTTTGCGATCTATTGCGAGACGGTTCCATAGAACGACGTCACGATCATTTTCGTTTTATCCCCGTTAAATTTATTCTTTCTGTGTTTATTACCTCTACGCAGGAATTTATTCACAATATTTCCTTCGTAATCATTGTTAAAAGCTTACTGATGTACCTACGAGCTTAAGAAAATCGAACAATCGTACATGAAGCATGATACTGACAACATACCCGTACCAGGTCGTGTTTTCTATGCAATTCCAACGTTAAGAGGACAGACCTGTAAGAAGATTTATATCAGGTCGCACATTTAATTATGATTTGGAGAATTACGCGTTGTAAGTGGGGTAAGACAAACCAAAAAACAGACTTTGTTAATTTTGGGAATAACTGTTCTCATTTGAAGACTCTGTTTCAAAGTGAAGATGTTACCAGTGACGACTTTTTGTGTTCTAAATGTCTAGACAGAATAACAACAATGATAGTATCTGAACAAGGTGAAGCCTCCCATGGTGTAGATGATGCAGATTTTGAAACTTCCTGGCAGATTAAAACTGTGTGCCGGACCGAGACTCGAACTCGGGACCTTTGCCTTTCGCGGGCAAGTGCTCTACCAACTGAGCTACCCAAGCACGACTCACGCCCCGTCCTCACAGCTGTGCGTCTGCCAGTACCTCGTCTCCTACCTTCCAAACTTAATAGAAGCTCTCCTGCGAACCTTTCTTTCAGGAGTGCTAGTTCTGCAAGGTTCGCAGGAGAGCTTCTGTTAGGTTTGGAAGGTAGGAGACGAGGTACTGGCAGAAGTAAAGCTGTGAGGACGAGGCGTGAGTCGTACTTGGGTAGCCCAGTTGGTAGAGCACTTGCTCGCGAAAGGCAAAGGTCCCGAGTTCGAGTCTCGGTCCACCACACAGTTTTAATCTGCCAGTACCTCGTCTCCCACTGCAGAGTGAAAATCTCATTCTGGAGATGCCGATTTTGCATCAATATAGGAAGAATTAAATGCCCTGAATCTGTCAACTACAGAGGTAGGTGTTAGCTCTGTTAAGAAACCGTGGTCAGTGAAGTCGAGTCATAAGTTTAATGCATCAAGAAAGCGCAAAGAAATTACTAAAGCTATGGATGAATGCCCTACAGCAAAACTGGACGTACACTTCAAAGTAGAAAATCCATGTTCTGAAGAAAATGAACCAAAGCACTCTTGCACCTCTTGCCAGGAATTTTTCACAAATATCAGTTCATCTGTTGAACACTGTGCATCCTACAGTGAAAAGGCGCAAGTTTTAACTATTAGTCCAGAGACATTTTCAAAGAAAACAATTTTGGATCAGTTCCATCAGTATCAAAGTGCATGATAGACAAATCAAGAAATGTGAAGTCTGTAAAAGGAGTCTTTGGAAGACCAGATCCCTATTATGGTCATCCTGTAGAAGCAGCTCAATTTCAAATAGTGCAGTCATTTTATCTGGAAGATAAATGGGACTGTTCTCGCTAGCGTGACAACAAAAAAGACACTATAACAGTTGAAGGTCAAAAAGTTGTGAAAGTGAAGCGGTACATGACTCGTAATATTAAAGAAAATTTGCAATTTATAAGACCAACTACACAACTTCTCATAATGAAAGATCAACATTTTATGGACTACGACCAAGTAGGAAGTTCTACCCCCACCAAGAGATGTCTGTTTATGTGTGTACTGCGCGAATTTTGAGCTTTGTGTGGTAACTTTGAAGAACTTACTGGGGCACGTGACATACAACACCTTGGTTGGGTGTATGAAGTTATTAGTAGTCTGTGATGTAAAGCGAGAGACTTGTTTGTTTCAAGAATGTGGTGACTGCCCTGGAAAGGGAGGACTGTCTTTACAGACACTTGGCCTGGAAGACGTAGCAGATAACTCTGCAGGAATTGCTAATGCGACATTGTGGGGAAATCAAATAATTAAGGAAACTGTTGCCTTTGACAGTTTCATTGATGAACTTGGTAAATGGTCAGTGAAAGCAGTAACACGCCAGCATCTGAAGAAATTGCAACAACAACAGGCTGAAGGACTATGTTTAGTGATTCACTGTGATTTTGCTGAGAACTGGTCTGTGATTCTTCCACAAGAACTACAAGGGTATCATTGGAGTAATGTCCAGACTTTTATTTTTACAGGAGTGACATATTTTAAAAACAAGACCTCAGTTCTCAGTAAAAAGGGTTAATGACTGTGACTATGATCAGTAATTGACGACTGAGTTTGAAATGGAATTCCTTTTTCATCTTTTTGAATGCTAGATGTTATTATATATGACTAGGCTATCTTTGAACGCCTCAGCTGTCACCAAACATTAAATACTGGAACTAATTTGAAATACCACCCAAAGAATCAAACATTCGAAGATCAAGCAAACACGCTCGGCAGTAGAGCTGCTGAAATATCTAAAAAGGGAGACGCGCGAAGTGAATCTGTGCGAATCAGAGACTGTACTTCAAGATCAACACCAACAGGCGAGCTGAACGGAAGCCTGAAGTATTAGTGTCTGTGGAAACATGGGAAGAAAATTACATTGTCAAACAATACTGTATACGTTTGCATTTACCTGGAGACGTTTCTGTACAAATGTTTTCCAAGCTACTTTTGGATATGGGCAATGGCAAACTTCCGGTTCTTCCTGAAGCACAGATGTCGTTCTCACCGAACTTCTGTCAACTTCAGTTATCATCTGAAGATCTTGAAAATAAAGATTTTCCGAATATCGGCAACAACTTTAGGAATCGCGACTCGCTATGCGAGCGAGCTATTTAGCTCTAAAGAATGATGACACAACTGTATCAATAATAAATGCAACTGAAAATTCCTGGATGGGCTATTGTTGTTGTTGTCGTGGTCTTCAGTCCAGAGACTGGTTTGATGCAGCTCTCCATGCTACTCTATCCTGTGCAAGCTTCTTCACCTCCGAGTAACTACCGCAACCTACATCCTTCGGAATCTATTTAGTGTATTTATGCCTTTGTCTCCCTCTGCGATTTTTACCCTCCGCGCTTCCCTCCAATATTAAACTGATGAACCCTTGATGCCTCAGAACGTGTCCTACCAACCGATCCCTTCTTCTAGTCAGGTTGTGCCACAAATTCCTCTTCTTCACAATTCTATTCGGTACCTCCCCATCTAATCTTCAGCATTCTTCTGTAGCACCACATTTCAAAAGGTTCTATTCTCTTCTTGTCTAAACCATTTATCGTCCATGTTTCACTTCCATAGATAGCTATACTCCATACAAATACTTTCAGAAAACACTTCTTGACTTACATCTATACTCGATGTTAACAAATTTTTCTTCTTCTGAAACGCTTTCCTTGGCATTGTCAGTCTACATTTTATATCCTCCCCACTTCGACCATCATCAGTTTACAATATGTACAAGAGCCAAGAGGGAATAATAAGAGTGGACGACCAAGAACGAAGTGCTCGGATTAAATAGGGTGTAAGACAGGTGTGTAGTCTTTCCACATACTGTTCAATGCATTCATCGAAGAAGTAATGATGGGAATAAAAGAAAGGTTCAGGAGTGGATTTAAAATTCGAGGTGAAAGAATATCATTGATACGATTCGCTGATGAAATTACTATCCTGAGTGAAAGTGAAGAAGAATTAAATGATCTGCTGAATGGAATGAACAATATAATGAGTACAGAATATGGACTGGGAGGATGTCGAAGAAAGATATAATTAATGAGAAGTATCAGAAATGAGAACAGCGAGTAACTTAACATCAGGATTGATGGTCACGAAGTAGATGAAGTTAATGAATTGAGTTACCTTGGCAGTAAAATAACCGATGACAGACAGAGCAAGGAGACATCAGAAGCAGACTAGCAATGTCAAAAAGAGCATTCCTGGCCAAGAGAAGTCTTCTAATATCAAATATCGGCCTTAATTTGAGGAAGAAATTTCTGAGAATGTACATCTGGAGTACAGCATTGTATGGTACTGAAACATGGACGATGGGAAAACCGGAACAGAAGAGAATCGAAGCATTTGAGATGTGGTGCTACAGACGCATGTTGAAAATTAGGTGGACTAATAAGGTAAGTATTGAGGAGTTTCTGAGCAGAATCGGAGAGGAAAGGAATATGTGGAAAACACTGATAAGGAGAAGGGTCAGGACGATAGAACATCTGTTAAGAGATGGGGGAATGACTTCCATGGTATTAGAGGGAACTGTAGATGGCAAAAACTGTAGAGGAAGACAGATATTGGAATACATCCGGCAAATAATTCAGGATGTACGCTGCAAGTGCTACTCTGATATGAAGAGAATTTCACAGGAGAGGAATTCGTGGCGGGCAGCATCAAACCAGTCAGAAGGCTGATGAACAAAAAAGCCGATAGACGGGCGAATAATGTGGTGTATTGGAATCTTAAATAAGTGTAAATTGCTTTCAGGAAAAAGTGTGTTACATTACTTATTGAATGCCCCTCGTAGATTTCAAACTACATACAGATTATACTTTTTCGTATATGCAGAGGTAAGTAAATATACGCAGATAGGACAACGCCTGCCGATTTTCGCTAGTAACCTACAAATTTAATCACATAGTCTTCCCACCGTACTGTAGAAACACAATAAATGAAAACACATTTTCTATCCTTCCTGATGTTGATATTATAACGACGAGCAGTTTATTTGACTCATAATTCCTCACTGTCACTTACTGCATTTGTCTCATATAGCACATAGCATACATGTTTGGAAAGAAAAAATCGGACACGCCAGAACAAAACTTTACTATGTGATTATCTGCTCGAAAGATGTTAGTTTAGTTTCTCTGTTACATATCGCTGGCAGTGTTATCGAGCTCAATCGCTGTAACGTGGTATTGTTCACGAGTGCATTGCGAGTACATCTGACATACGCATAATGGGCAGCATACAGATCAGCAGTTCGGCAGCGTATCGACAGATCTCAGGGCCTGGCGATTTGTCAGACTGCATTAACCAGGATGGAAGCCGTCGCTGCGTAGCCACGGCTATGAATCAGCTATCACCAGATGCAACTGAGGCCCGTACTATTGGATGGGGCACCGACAAGGCGATTTCCACACAGGCAGTCTACATCAGCAGCGACTGTAGCGCATAACTGAATAGTAAAGACGCCCTGATGCCCCATTCACAGACTGTGGTAGGGGAGGCCGATATGAAATACAAAACACAGTTACGCAGTAGCTACGACAGTAGTCCAAGTTACGTAAATGTCTTACATGACGTCCTAACAATAACCTAAACAATGCACGCCACAGGTACGTGGAGTGTACGGAGTATAAAGACGAATCCGCTAAAACTAGCGTAAGATGTACAGGGTGGCGCACTAAATGTGTTACCAATTGTTTCTTTCACAATTTGCGACGCACATTAGATATCCCGCTGGGATATCTACAGCAGTACCTGCAGAACTTGGCAAAACAAATTAGTTACGAAATGATGTGTAATTCTCGATACAGCCGCTAGGAAACTAGTAAGCAGCAATGGCTGACAATGGAAGACTGACGACACAGCAACGATCGGCAATTGTGCTACTTTTTCATGAAACGAAAAGCCTTGTTGTGACTCAGAGGCGTTTTCGACAACAGTTTAACACACGATCACGAAACGTACACGTGATTTAATGGAGCTCAGAAGACTTATTCTTCAAGCTTGCAGTGAAATTGCGGAAGACATGTGCCGTAGGGTTATCACTAACTTCAGTGTTCGTTTGAAGGAAATTAGGAAACGAAATGGTGTACATGTTGAGCATGTGCTGAGTTAGAACAAATCTCCATGGACGGCTCTACATTGTAGTATACGTCCCTTTCAGATTGTATTGTCAATAAAGTTTATATTCAAAAACAAAAAGCTAACACATTTCGTGCGCCACCCTGTAGAATATGAAGAAAAGTGGAATCGGTGGAATATAAAAGTTACTGTAATCAGTCACATTTTACCACGTTTTTATTAAGTCGCTTTCTGTCTGTATGTTTGTTCGATACAAATTTTGCAATTTTTAAACTAACTACCCGTAAGCTAGAGATCTGAAACATTCGAACCGACTTCGAACTAGATGACAGTGCAACGTTAACTCGCTTTCTTGTCCGGTGTGTGGCAGAGATATTTTGTTTACCTCTGTAATTTTCCAGTGACTTGAAACTTCCAAGATAGCTTATAAGTGCATGACAATGCAATATTAATTCACTGTATTGGCTGGCGTTTGGCGGAGGGAACTTTGTGTTCACGACCCCTTCACCATTTTCCTGTTCCAGTCGTGAATGTGTTACGTGACCTTTTTTTCCAAAACTGTCCCGTAACTAATATAAAATCAAAACATAAAGACCCAACATATCGAAAAAATTAATCAACATTGAGAAATGAAAAGTACACTACTGGCTATTAAAATTGCTACACCAAGAAGAAATGCAAATGATAAACTGGTATTCATTGGACAAATATTACTAAAACTGAGTTGTGATTACATTTTCACGCAATTTGGGTGGATAGATCCTGAGAAATCAGTACCCAGAACAACCACCTCTGGCCGTAATAAAGGCCTTGATACGCCTGGACATTGAGTCAAACAGAGCTTGGATGGCGTGTACAGGTACAGCTGCCCATGCAGCTTCAACACGATACCCCATCTCATCAGGAGTAGTGACTGGCGTATTGTGACGAGTCAGTTGCTCGGCCACCATTGACCAGTCGTTTTCAATTTGGTGAGAGATCTGGAGAATGTGCTGGCCGGGGCAGCAGTCGAACATTTTCTGTATACAGAAAGGCCCGTACAGGACCTGCAACATGCGGTCGTGCACTATCCTGCTGAAATGTGGGGTTTCGCAGGGATCGAATGAAGGGTAGAGCCACGGGTCGTAACACATCTGAAATGTAACGTCCACTGTTCAAAGTGCCGTCAATGCGAACAAGAGGTGACCGAGACGTGTAACCAATGGCACCCCATACCATCACGCCGGGTGATACGCCAGTATGGCGATGACGAATACACGCTTCCAATGTGCGTTCACCGCGATGTCGCCAAACACACATGTGACCATCAATATGCTGTAAACAGAACGTGGATTCATCCAAGAAATGACGTTTTGCCATTCGTGCACCCAGGTTCGTCGTTGAGGCGCTCCTGTTGTGATTCAGCGTCAAGGGTAACCACAGCCATGGTCTCCGAGGTGATAGCCCATGCTGCTGCAAATGTCGTCGAACTGTTCGTGCAGATGGTTGTTGTCTTGCAAACTTCCCCATCTGTTGACTCAGGGATCGAGATTTGGCTGCACTATCAGCTACAGCCATGCGGTTAACATGCCTGTCATCTCGACTGCTAGTAATACGAGGCCGTTGGGATCCAGCACGGCGTTCCGTATTACCCTCCTGAACCCACCGATTCCATATTCTGCTAACAGTAATTGGATCTCGACCAACGCGAGCAGCAGTGTCGCGATACGATAAACCGCAATCGCGATAGGCTACAATCCGACCTTTATCAAAGTCGGAAACGTGATGGTACACATTTCTCCTCCTTACACGAGGCATCACAACAACGTTTCACCAGGCAACGCTGGTCAACTGCTGTTTGTGTATGAGAAATCGGTTGGAAACTTTCCTCATGTCAGCACGTTGTCGGTGTCGCCACCGGCGCCAAGCTTGTGTGAATGCTCTGAAAAGCTAATCATTTGCATATCACAGCATCTTCTTCCTGTCGGTTAAATTTGGCGTCTGTAGCACGTCATCTTGTTGGTGTAGTAATTTTAATGGCCAGTAGTGTATATCAGTACTAGTGATTTTCGGTAGTTAATGATTGTAATTAACATTTTATTTGGAACTGAATGGCCTATATAAGTACGAAACCACTTTGCAAGCATATTGGGATGAGCAGCCAGCGCTCGGCCGAGCAGCGGAGTCACGTAGCTGGCTGGACAGGTAGACCACACCAAGGGGAATCCGCAGAATGTCTCTGCCAACCGGCTGACCAGACTTTCTTTTGAAATGCCTCAACTGGGCGCTGGGTGCCATAGGCAACGTAAATACAATCTCTCAGGACGTAAGGCCACCAGCAGCGACTACTTTTATGAATCAAACGTGGAAAAAGGAGAAGTGATGTTTTTAGCAATGTGCGGAAAGGCACTGTTGCGGACAAAACGCAGAACAAATAATTTCGTTAAAATTTTTGTATAATCGTGACTTATTTAAGAATAACCATTTCAAAAGAACTTCTAGGCTTAAGAAGTTACAGTTATATCAAATTTTGTTTTGTACACGTGTATAAATAGTCTAGGCAGAAGCGTCTAGCTCTGATTTTTTCTCATTTCGTCAGTTTGTCATTTTGTGACGGCTCATCTTCCCTCACGTTGTCTGTATTGTGTTAGCTCGTGTGAGCATGACTTTTAATTGTGAAAATATATAGTTTTTAAGTACTCAAAACTTTAATTTCAGGAGTACCTCTCATCTAACCTAAAAGGTAAGGTACATTTCACCTCTGTGAAATGGAAAAGTTTTGTTATTAAGAATAAATGATAATTATTTTTTAAGTAAATTCAGGGAAGTGAGACAGGGAGTTTCAGTGCACAGGAATCAATCAAAGTTGAAACTGTGAGAACTATAATTATTTTTGATGGCTACATTACGCAGCGGAGAGCAGCGATCGTCATTTTTTCATGAAATCGAACGAAAGTTAACGTAGACATAGCATCTTTGACTGCCACTATTAGTTATCGTTGACTTTATAACAACTCTCAAAAATATCTTTTGACGTGAATATACCACGTTCTGGGATCAGAAAAAAACCAATATTAATCACTAACACTACTGACTAGTTAAGAAATATCAAGATTATAAGAGCCACCACACTTTGAGTCCACAAAAACCTGGTGTTTGCCCAAAATAAAAACTGCTGGGATTGGCTAATGTAAATAACCTGGAAGTTAAGAGAGAAACTCTACTGTGCTGCCGAGTTCCCACTTCATTGGTCACAGAAAGAGAATGAGAATGAGATGCCTTTTTTCAGCACGAAATTGTAGGAAGCGTGGTAGTGGGTAACCACCTGAAGCAAAACTGAGGGAAAGAGACGAGCGTATATTAAGGAATCTTTTACTCGTCAGCGCTCGGGACGAAATCAGAACGCCAAATGCAAAAATACAAATCTTCCTTTTTTAAGAATCTGTCAGTGCTAAATCAGTCCACTACCGGGAGCCTTCTCCATCAGACTTCTCTTCCACCGGGCTTTGTCGCCGACAGGGTCCATCTCAGAGGAGATTATCCACAGGCGCGGGTCGTTAGTGTGCCACCAGTGACTGATTCTGAAGCCGCTTTAGCCTCCGCCTACAAACTGAGATGCTGTAAGCGAGCCGTGACAGCGAAATGATCCGTACGGAGAGTAAAGTTATATTTATACAGTTTCAGTTACTCCGAGCTTCACTCTGAGGACTTACTTTCAGATTCGTATGACCAATATATCTTCAATTCCTGCCATAGATGCAACATAGTCCCTTCTCTAGCGCTATCTGTCTTCTATACTAACATCACGACAATCATGATACAACTTGGCGAATGTAATTGCTTCATGTTCATACTCGATTATTAGAATATTACCCCAGAACCTTTAGTCAGATGTGTCAAGGTTCTATTTTGGAACTGCTACTGCTTGTCAAATTGTTTATGAGTCACTTTAATACAATAAACTGGATTGTGATTCTTGTTTCATTTAGTGTCATTGAATATCTACACTCATGCTCATAAATTAAGGAATATGTTGATACATGGTGAAACAACGCTCTGGTGGGGGGTTTGCGGGTTTAAATCACCTCGGGGTATGACCATGCGGTGCATTTGACCTGCGGTCGTCGCTCGGTGGCGCTGGCAGCAGCCCACTTACGCAGAGGTGTGTTGGTGCATGTCAGAGTACGGTGCAGCGAGTAAGTGTGCAGACGTTTTCAGATGTGCTAATGGTGACTGTGTGTTGAAAATAGCTCAAAGAACACATATTAAAGACGTTATGAGGGGTAGAATACTAGGGCGACTGGAGGCTGGTCAGACACAGCAGGTCGTAGCCCGGGCCCTCCGTGTGCCGCAAAGTGTAATCTCAAGTTAATGGCAACGATTCCAGCAGACAGGAAACGTGTGCAGGCCATACAGTACGGGACGTCCACAGTGTACAACACCACAAGAAGACCGGTATCTCACCATCACTACTACGGAGTACTGCAGGTGGCCTTGCTCGGGACCCTACCGCAGCCACTGGAACAGTTATCTGCAGACACACAGTCTACAGCCGACTGAACAGACATGGTTTATTCGCGAGGAGACCTGTAAGGTGCATCCATTGACCCCTGGTCTCAGGAGAGCCCGTAAAGCCTGGTGTCAAGAACACAGACATGCTCATTGGAACAATGGTCCTAGGTTATGCTCGCGGACGAGCCCAGATATAGTCTGAACAGTGATTCTCGCCGGGTTTTCATCTGGCGTGAACCAGGAACCAGATAGCAACCCCTTAATGTCCTTGAAAGGGACGTGTATGTAGGTCGTGGTTTAATGGTATGGGGTGTGATTATGATTGGTGCACGTACTCCTCTGCATGTCTTTGACACAGGAACTGCAACAGGTCAGGTGTATCGGGACGTCATTTTGTACCAGGATGTCCGCCTTTTCAGGGGTGCAGTGGGTCCCACCTTCCTCCTGATGAATGATAACGCACGTCCCCACCGAGCTGCCATCGTGGAGGAGTACCTTGAAAAAGAAGATATCAGGCGAATGGAGTGGCATGCCTGTTCTCGAGACCTAAACCCCATCGAGCACGGCTGGGATGCTCTCTATTGACGTATCGTTGCACGTCTTCAAACCCCTAGGACACTTCAGGAGCTCCGACAGGCACTGGTGCAAGAATGGGAGGCTATACCCCAGCACTGCTCGACCACATGATCCAGAGTATACCAACCCGTTGTGCGGTCTGAGTACGTGTGCATGGCGATGATATCCCATATTCATGTCGGGGTACATGCGCAGGAAACAGTGACGCTTTGTAGCACATGTGTATCGGGGCGGTTTTCTCAACTTATCACCAATACTATCGCCTTACAGATCTGTGTCGTGTGTGTTCCCTATGTGCTTATGCTATTAGCGCCAGTTTTGTGTAGTGCCATGTTGTGTTGCATCACATTCTGCAATTATCCTTAATTTATGAGCATGAGTGTAGTTCTTTATTTTGGAGGCTGTCTAATTAATGCGGCACCCACGAGTGCTGCACTGGAACTCAGACACACACAAGCGCACACACACACACACACACACACACACACACACACACACACACACACACACACACACACACACACACACATAATAAAAGTGGCAGTACAGCAGTCATGGCTGCCGCATCGCGGTCGCGAAGTGGGGCGGAGGCAGTGCCAGATAAGTTTTACAGTTTGACGATAATTTATGGATTTGTAGTTTTAACTTGATGATGTCCACTGTGGACAAACGGTAGATACTGTTATTCTGAAGAAGGTTGGGTTATCCCGACTGAAACCTAGGTAAATTCTAGGTAAACGGAGCAACTGAGGCTGTTCATTATTAAAATTAAAATTAGCACTATTTAAATTAAATTTGCCATGACAGAGAAGGAGAAAAACAGAGAGAGAGATTGAAGAACGCTTAATAGCGTATTAGAGGACACGAATCTTGCAGTGAACAAAGTAAAGATAAGAAAAAAATGCCGCCTTGACGTCACGTTGACATAAACAAATTGAAACAATATGCTCAAACTCACGCTGTGTTCGTTTATCTCCGACTGAACGCATTTGTTAACTTTGCAACATTATTTCATCACTACATGTTTTAGCTGTATTAAATTTCACGTTTTTTATCTCGCAAAAGAACATGACATTGTTTTTAATAATCCAATGTCGTTATATAAGGTAGCTCATAGCTCTGTTTCATTTGTGGCTGGCGTTGCTGCCTCCAGATCACGGGGTCCCGGGTTAGATTCCCTGCCGGCTTGGGGATTTTTCTCTGCCGGGGACTGGGTGTTTGTGTTGTCCTTATTATTTCACTATCATCATTCGTGATAGTGGCTAGATTGGATTGTGTAAAAAAACTGGACTGTCTAAAAATTGTGACTTTGTACGGGCGCTGGTGACCTCGCAGCTGAGCGTCCCACAAAACAAGCATCATTATCATCATCTGTTTCATTTGTGAAGACACCAAGATTGCAGTTTTCCAGTTAACCGTCTGAAGAAATCTAAGTACAACTCAGTCAAGAATTTGGCAAGAATATAACATCCATCACCTAATTTATCGTTGAAAAAATTATACAAAAAATTAACGTGAGGCATGGCTTACTTGCAGGTGGACGCTGGAAAATGCACCCATGGAATTCAAATTAGGACGAAAAAGTGTCAATTAAGCTGCAAGCATAATCACACAATCTTCGAAAAAGCATACCTACAAGAAAATACTAAACAAGGAAGTTGAGATTATGACAGCTTCACTGATAATAATCTTTGCTACGTGTACCGTGAAACTCACCGAAGGAAACGGTCTTAGTTACTGCGATGTTGCCTCCTTTTTTAATTTCTAACGTTTTATGGCTTTTTGGCCACAATGCTCGGAGGAAATTTGTCATTATGGTACAATGTGAGAGCATTATGTACTCACTGTTTGCGAAAAAAATGGCTACTATTTTTTATTTTTTATGTAATTTAATATTTCAGGGATTCTCTTATAGCGTTTTAAGGAAACTACGGAAACCTGAATCTGGATTACAGTGTAGAGTTTTAAAATTATTACTCCACCCACTTCTCTGCCCACTGAGTCTAGTGCTTTAGCTACCGCACCATCCCGTTTCGATACCCAAGTACCCAGGACGTTCCAAAAAACAACGTAGATTTTGTAGATGAAATAGTATATTACCGTTTCCTGTTTCCCGCTCGTTCTACTTCGTTTAATCTACCCACCTGACTGAATTCCCAGTGAGAGGCAAAGGAAAAGCATGGCCTGTGAGCGGCTGAGAATGCACATGTATTAAGTCCCACGCAATGAGTGGACGCGCTTTGTCAGCTGAACCTGCCCGTGCATAATCAGATACACGGCTGCATACAGCTGACAGCAGAAAAGAACTGCAGTTGGCACAGCTATTCATCTCGTAGCGACCTCTAGGCTGTCTGCAGGTAGCAACAAGAGGTTCTGCCTAAGAATACACCGTGGCCGTCCTTCAGCGAGCAGGTGCCCCATCTATCACGACACGCATCTCGCAGCCCGTCCAGGCGATTCGCCAAGTGAGCGCGATACCGACGTGCACCCTAGGAACAATGATGTTTATGGTTTATTCAAATGGACGTCAATGACAGCGACACAACGCGACAGAAATAACTATAGCACACCGGAAATGTATTTTAGGAGAAGGAGAGGAGACCAATCAGGCAATAAACTATAAAATTCCTGAATGAAAGTAACATTGGTTCCAACAATAACAGTAATACTAATAACCAGAGACCACATTATATGCATCATAAAAACCTCAAAATATGGATGCAAATATACATGAAAAATGGTTAAAAATGCACGAAAAGCGTCGAAATATGCAAGATCGAATAATAAATAAACATGGTAGTTACTGCGTGCATTGTATCTCAATGTCGAACGTGTGCTTGTCAATTGCGAGGAAGAGCGCCGGCCAAGCGGAAAATCGGTACATTTAGAAAGCTGGTACCATTTTCAGAACACTGTCTGGTAGAGATTAAGAAGGGGCCCTTTCTAGGATTATTTTCTAAAAATTTGCAATTGTTATCGGTAACAGGCGGATGCGAAGCAAGTGAGCCGCAGCTAACCAATCGATATATACAGGACCGACTTCGAGATATATCGCACGCAGAGAAGCACGCTCAAAAACTCCGTAATATTTTATTTAAAAAAATATAATCTTTTTTTAAGTATTAACTTTTAATTAATACTATTGGGGCAAGGCATCATTTACAGTTTATTTTACATTTTTCTGCTATTGTAAACATAAACGACCAAGTACTGTTCCAAATTTTCGGTAGTAAGATTGTATCTTTGATCACTGAAAACATTTTACTATCTGAAAAGGACCGATTTACATCGACTGAGGTAACTGGGCAGTATTTGAATTTGGGAGCTATGTTGGCTCTTATTGTTTCTGATAAAGTTCCACCGTCCCATTCATAGAACTAACAATTTGGCACAATGGGTCAAAGCCTAGATTATTGTTTAAAGTGTTTTGAAACTTTCCATTAAGTTTTCTTGTGAATACCTCCGGCAATGAGGAGTTCACTAGAATAATTCTATTCATTAACTGAATAGATTCATTCAACGCCAAACCTTGAGTTTCAAGCTTTTTAATACTTGCAGGTATATGGGAAAAATGAGTTCACAGCATTGTCTTTCTTAATGCCGGAATCATTAAAAGCTTCCTTGCACTGGCAAACTGCTAAAGCCTCTGCAGTATCAAAGTCGATTACTACCCCTCTAATGGCCTCGAAATGTTCATTGTAAAACAACACATCTTCGACCCACGTACACCAACGAGTTAGCACTGGCTCGGGAGCTATAGGCACATTTGGTAGCTTTTCTTTGTAGGTCTTCAGGCGAGCAAGAGCCTTTAGAAACATTTTCTTTGTGGATGAAATCAGTTTATTCACATTCACAAATGTGGAACCTACTTCTTCAGCAAGACGATGTACTTCATGAGCGAAGCGCGTCACATGAATCAAATTGGAATAAAACACTCGGAGGGCTTTCCCTGCTTTGATCATCTATGGAGGTGCAACTGAAATAAACACAAACACCCTTTCATCTGCAGAAAATTCTGGAAATATTTTTCTAATACCATCGTTCAAAAATCTGGCGATCGTAGATCGATTTACTTTTTCAAGTTCTTCGCAGGCCGCTAAATAGGAAGAAGAAGGCTCTTCTTTTAAAGCAATTAAAGTTGCAATGTAACGGCCACAGTTACGGTTTCGTCAACTGAAATCCAGGTAATGCTGTCCTTGAGTTCATTGCGTATTTCTTCCAGAACATTTATGTAAATTTTCGACATGTAACTTTTACGCAATGTTGATTCATCTGGTATATTTTGATTTAAACAATGTTTGCGCAGAAAGCCTTTGAGGATAGGGTTTGTAGGTTTGTGAAGAATAATACTGCTTGCAATGAATGCTTCACATAGATCCATGTTAAACAGACTTTTCTGGTTACCTTTTGACAAATCCCTGCTACTACAACTTGCTGTTGTCAGAAGTTGTTGTGGTCCTTTCTTCTGCATTACTGCGATAGGAAGACTTGTCTTGACATGCTGGTCTATTTGAAACTTTTTTGCATGAAACATTTTTCTCGAAAACTCGACAATATGAAACAATTCCGTCATATGTAAATGTTCCAGGATGGTCAGCTATCCACGAAACGACGTTTCTTTTTTCGGGCGGCATGGCCCACAACGCTTTACACACTACACGTCGTAAACACGTTCACTTGTGTACACGTAAATAGAAAGCTAAACTCAAACAATGGATGTGCCACTAAAAGCTTGCATAGTTTAATGTAATTGTTGCCGACGCGTACGGTATGACAGCGGAGCGGATTAACCGGGTTCGTGGGCGCAGGAGCATTGACTCTGTCCGCCTGTTCCTGTTCTTCTTCTGTAATGATTTCGCTTGGCAGTGGCCTCTCGGTCACCGACCGCACGCAGTTCTAGGTCGTGGTCAATCTGTAAGACATCAAAACTAGATCGAGCCAGAGCCGCCCGTCTAAATTTGTAAAATATTGTAAACACAGAGCGAAAATATGCATCGTCACTAATTTTGTAGTTAAAATATGCAATAACTGGTGAAAAGGAGCCACATACGCCATATGCATATGCAACATGCATATGGGGAAACGTGTAGGTCCATTACAAGGAATCTCCAGATTCTCCTAAAATGATGGTTAATTAGTTATCCACATGTTCTGCGGATATCTACGATGTGGAACAAATCAGTTCTCCAATTATAGTACACATTATTAGCTAAACACAGGGCAAAATGCTGACAAATTACTTTTATGTTAAGTTACGTTTTTTTTATACATACAGTGATACTTAACTATGTTCAAACACTCGCTTGCTTACCCAAACACACACACATAGACGCCGGAAATTCATTTATGGAGTATAAGCAGTTGTCAAGTTGACATGGTTTCAGTTTATGTCTGATGCTTTTGTTTCACTGGAGCCGGCCGGAGTGGCCGAGCGGTTCTAGGCGCTACAGTCTGGAACTGCGCGACCGCTTCGGTCGCAGGTTCGAATCCTGCCTCGGGCATGGATGTGTGTGATGTCCTTAGGTTAGTTAGGTTTAAGTAGTTCTAAGTTCTAGGGGACTTATGACCTCAGCAGTTCAGTCCCATAGTGCTCAGAGCCATTTGAACCACTTTTTTTTGTTTCACTGGAGTGGTCAAGGTAAATGGGACGCTCTGTATAAGAATATAAATTTACAGGAGGGTCAAGGTGTTTCGCTAAGTCAGTATGCCTAGTCCGCTCCAGCCTCTTCACCTCACAGTAACACTTGCACCCTATGTTATCAGTTATTAATTGGATGTGTCCCAATCTGTTTCTTCCTCTATACTTAGTTTTATCCTCTGCGGCTCCCACTATTATCATGGAAGGTATTTATTCCCTGATGTCTTAAACATGCGCTCCATCGTCCTGCTCCTTTTTCTCGTCGCAGCTTTCCATATGTTCCTTTCATTGCCAATTATGCGGGAGACCACCCTCATTCCTTACCTTACAAGTCCACCCACTTTTCAGCATCCTTCTGTAGCACCACATCTCAAATGCCTCGATTCTCTTCTGATCCGGTTCCCACAGTCCATGATTAACTTGCATACAATGCTGTTTTCCAAATGAACATTCTCAGAAAGCTTTTTCTAAAATTAAGGGATATGTTCGATCTAACAGACTTCTCTTGGCCTGAAATGCCCTCTTTGCTTGCACTAGGTTGCTCTTTATATTCTCCTTGTTTCGTTTGACATTGGTTATTTTGCTTCCAAAGTAGAAGAATTCCTTAACTTCGTATACTTTGTGACTACCAACTTTTATGTTCAGTTACTCGCTATTTTCATTTCTGCTACTTCTCATTACTTCTTCAGTTTACTCTCGATCCTTATTCTGTACTCATTTGAATATTCATTCCATTTAAGAGATCCTTTATTTCTTCTTCAACTTCATTGTGTATAGCAATGACATCACCGAATCTTATCGACACCCTTTCACGCTGAATTTCAATCCCACTCTTGAATCTCTCTTTTATTACAGTCGTTGCTGCTTTAATGTGTAGATTCAACAGCAGAAGCGAAAGACTTCATCCCTTTTTAATCCGTGCACTTCGTTCTTGGTCTTCCATTCTTATTGTTCCCTCTTGGTTCTTGTACACATTGTGTATTACTCGCATTTTCCTATAGCATATATCTATTTTTCTCAGAATTTCGAACATCTTTCACCATTTTACATTTTCTAACGCTTTTTCTAGGTCGACAAATCCTGTGAACGTGTCTTGATTTGTCTTCAGTCTTGCATCCATTATCAATCGCAACATGAGAACTGTCTCTATGGTGCCTTTATCTTTCCATTTTTCTATATATTCTCTTGTCATCAGTTTGGATTCAAGAGGTGTTAAGCTGATTGTATGGTACTTCTGGCAATTGTAGGCTCTTGCAACGTTGGGAATTGTATAGATGATGTTTTTCCCATAGTCCAATGGTATATCGCCAATCTCAGACATTCTACACACTAGCGTGAATAATCGTTTTGTTGCAACTTCCCCCAATGATCTTAGGAAGTCCGACAGAGTGTTACCTATCCCTTCTTGCTTATTTAATCTCGAGTTTTCCAAAGATGTTTTAAACTCTAATACTGAATCCCTTATTTCTTCCATATAGGCTCCAATTTTTTCTTCTATCACATCATCAGACAAATCTACCCCCTCAAAGAGGCCTTCAACGTACTCTTTCCACCTACCCGTCATCTGCTCTGTAATTAACAGTGGAATTCCCACTGCCCTCTTAATGTTGCCACCCTTACTTTTAATTTCATCTAAGGCTGTTTTGACTTTTTTATACGCTGAATGAGTCCTTCCCACGATCATTTCGTTTTCCATTCCTTCACATTTTTCCTGGTGTCATTTCGCCTTGGTTTCCCTGAACTTCTTATTTATTTGATTCCACAGTGATTTACATTTGTGTATTCCTGCCTTTGCCTGAAATTTTTGTACTTTCTTCTTCCGTCGGATAACTGAAGTATTTCTTCTGTTGGCCAAGGTTCCTTCGCATTTAACGTCCTAGTACCTATGTTTGCTGTCCAACATCTGTGGCTGGTCATTTTAGAGACGTCCACTCGTCTTCATCTGAACATCCTACTCTGGTATTCCTTAGCGCAGTATTCACATCCATACCGAACTTCGAACGTGTCTCATCATAGCTGAGTACTTCAGTATCCTATTTACTTCCACACTGATTCCTCGACACGATCCCCTTAAACTTCAGTCTACTATTTATCATTAGTAAATTGTAATCTGACTCAACATTCAAGAATAAAAAGATTGGCGGCTTGCTTTAAATGTTCAGAAATGTAAAACAGTGCGTTTCGCAGAAAAATAGTGTCAAACGTCATGATTATAAACAAGTTACACTACATTACTATTGTTATGTCCGCCCCCGGTAACCGAGTTGTTGCCGGCATGGTAGCTCAGCGTGTTCGGTCAGAGGGCTGCTCGCTTTCTGTAATAAAAAAAAACGGAGTAAAGGAATAAACGATCAGCTTGAACGGATGTCTTGTGACGTTCGCCCAGACCAAACACAACGAACAATACCGGAAAAAAGTGGTCAGCGTGACAGAGTATCAATCCTTAGAGCCCGGGTACGATTCCCGGCTGGGTCGAAGATTTTCTCCGTTCAGGGACTGGGGGTTGTGTTGTCCTAATCCTCATCATGTCATCCACATCGACGCGCAAGCCACCGAAGTGGCGTCATATCGAAAGACTTGCACCCGACGAACGGTCTACCCGACGCGGGGCCCTGGTCAAACGACATTTACATTTTACTATTATTATTATATTATTTGAAATTCCACCATGCTGCTTCAGGAAGTTGATGTCCAGGCACTGGCCTCCAGATCCCATAAGTTTCGAGAAAAATGGTGAAGGCCAGTCTGTGCGATCCCCTAATCTGTTGGTTTCTAATCAGAGTTGATCTGCTCTTCCCCGTCACCCCTGAAAATTTGTATCTCATCTTCACAATTTATCTGCAGTTCACACTTACGTGTCTAGCAGAGGGTTCTTCGAAGTACCGACAAACTATTTCTTTACCATTCCCCTCTCTAACCACCCTTGGGAAAAATGAAAACCTAAATCTTTCTGTCTGGTTATTCTTATTTTTTTCGACGATCGTTTGTCCTATGTAGGTTGGCGACAGCAAAATATTCTGACACTGAGAGGAGAAAATTGTTGATTGAATTTCGTGAAAAGCTCTCGCCACAAGGAAAAACGCCTTTGTTTTAATGACTGTCACCTCAGCTGACTTATCGTATCCGTCACACTCTACCCACATTTTCGGGATAATACAAAAAGAGCTGCCATTCTTTTGCCTTTTTCGATGTCTTCCGTCAATCTTATGTTGTAAGGATCCCGCAGCAGTACTGTACCAGAGGAGGGACAAGAGACCTGTTGCATCTTCTCTTTGCTTTATCTGCCCCACAACATTATCCACGTGATTTTCACAGTTAAGTTGGTCGTAATTGTGATTCCTACGTATTTAGTTGAATTGTGTTATTTACTGAATAACCCAAGTTTAATGAATTTCTTTTTGTACTCATGTGGATGACCTCACACTTTTCCTTATTCAGAGACTTTCGGCACTTTTCGCACCATACAGATATTTTGTCTAAATCACTTTCCAATTAGCTGTCATCTTCCGATGGCTTTACTAGGCGGTAAATGACAGCATCATCTGCAAAGGTCAGATTGTCTCCCAAATCGTTTTTATGGATTTGAAACAGCGGAGGACCCAACACTTACTTGTGGAACGCTGCATATCATTCCGTTTTATTCGATGACTTTCCGTCGACAACTATGTCCTGTGACCTTTCTCATAGGAAATCACGACCGAGCGAGGTGGCGCAATGGTTATCACACCGACTCGTGCTCGGGAGGACGACGGTTCAAAGCCGCGTCCGGCCATCCTGAATTAGGTTTTCCGTGATTTCCATAATTCGCTTCCGGCAAATGCCGAGATGTTTCCTTTGAAAGGGCAAGGCCGATTCCTTCCCTATCCTTCTCTGGGGTCCGATGGCCTAGCTGTTTGGTTCCCTCCCGTAAATCAAGCAACCAACCAGGAAATCAGGAATTCGGTCGAACAGCTGAGGCAAGTTGTTCAGAATCTCTTGCAATGGTGGACCTTGCAGCATTATTTTGATGTCCATTACTCCGTCTCCTCGAAGGAGCCTGACTGTACGGAAGCTACGCAAGTGCCAGAGAATGAGAAGGAGAAGTTCCTTTGCATTTTTGTGGCAACGAAAACGCTGAAGTCGTATCTTCAATTTCCTGAGGTAGCACAGTACACGCCATAGTTGATCGTTGCACCACAAAGGAGGAGATCAAACATAATAACCCCTTCAGAGTCCCAGAAGACGGTCGCCACGATTTTATCGGTTGAGGGAGCGGCGAACTTTTTCTTTGCAGGAGATTTTGTGTGGCGCCACTCCGCGGATTGCCGTTATGTTTCTGGTTCAAAGTGATAAACCAATGTTTCATCGCCTTCGCGATATTCGACAAAAAATTTTCACCGCCAGCCCCGTAACGCGAAACAATTTCGCACGGATTGTTCTTCGTTACTCTTTACGGTCTTAACGGCGGCGAGGGACCCGTCGCTCACACACCTTTGAGTATCCCAGCTGGCGGAGTAATGTGTCAGCACTTCCAACAGAGATGTCCGTTGTGCAAGGAGATGTTTGTGATCTGTCGATCAAGTTGACTGAGAGTGTCCGCACGTTTCAACATTGCAGGAGTCACAGCTGTGTGCGATCAACCGCCACGAGTGAGATCTGACAGATTCGCGACCTTGTTGCGATGACGATAAACTACTCGCCCAACGACTCAGGTGCTTTTGTTCACTGTCAGATCACCGAAGACATTCTAGAAGCTCCTATGAATGTCTGCGATGCTCTGGTTTTTCTCCAAAAGAATATCAAGGACGGCTCTGTGCTTGGAAGGCACCTGTGTTACAGACACCAGTTTGAAAGCTACGTACAATGCCGTCACGTATCGAAACTTCATAAAACAATACCGGCTGAAGCGGGAATATTCGACGATGACCCACAGCAAATCTCGCATTTATTTCAATCGAAACTGGCCTAGAAAAAAAAATGTTGTTGCATACTTGTTGAACGCCCCTCGTAAATCGATCGCACTCATTGTTTATTAAGATAGTGTACACAACTGCCATTCTTGGTGAGTAATTGTACGAGTGTAAGTCAATTATTGTCCGCAATTTAGTTTTATTTTTGTTTATTTTGGTATTACTGTCGTTTTACGTTGATGACGCATTCTTTGTTTCTTTGTTGTTTTTCTTTCGGTCATCAGTCTACTGACTGGTTTGATGCGGCCCGCCACGAATTCCTTTCCTGTGCTAACCTCTTCATTTCAGAGTAGCACTTGCAACCTACGTCCTCAATTATTTGCTTGACGTATTCCAATCTCTGTCTTCCTCTACAGTTTTTGCCCTCTACAGCTCCCTCTAATACCATGGAAGTCATTCCCCCATCTCTTAACAGATGTTCTGTCGTCCTGTCCCTTTTCCTTATCAGTGTTTTCCACATCTTCCTTTCCTCTCCGATTCTGCTCAGAAACTCCTCAATCCTTGCCTTATCAGTCCACCTAATTTTCAACATTCGTCTACAGCACCACATCTCAAATGCTTCGATTTTCTTCTGTTCCGGTTTTCCCAAAGTCCATGTTTCACTACCATATAATGCTGTACTCCAGACGTACATCCTCAGAAATTTCTTCCTCAAATTAAGGCCGGTATTTGATATTAGTAGACTTCTCTTGGCCAGAAATGCCTTTTTTGCCATAGCGAGTCTGCTTTTGATGTCCTCCTTGCTCCGTCCGTCATTGGATATTTTACTGCCTAGGTAGCAGAATTCCTTAACTTCATTGACTTCGTGACCATCAATCCTGATGTTAAGTTTCTCGCTGTTCTCATTTCTACTACTTCTCATTACCTTCGTGTTTCTCCGATTTACTCTCAAACCATACTGTGTACTCATTAGACTGTTCTTTCCGTTCAGCAGATCATTTAATTCTTCTTCACTTTCACTCAAGATAGCAATGTCATCAGCGAATCGTATCATTGATATCCTTTCACCTTGTATTTTAATTCCACTCCTGAACCTTTCTTTTATTTCCATCATTGCTTCCTCGATGCACAGATTGAAGAGTAAGGGCGAAAGGCTACAGTCTTGTCTTACACCCTTCTTAATACGAGCACTTCGTTCTTGATCGTCCACTCTTATTGTTCCCTCTTGGTTGTTGTACATATTGTATATGACCCGTCTCTCCCTATAGCTTACCCCTACTTTTTTCAGAATCTCGAACAGCTTGCACCATTTTATACTGTCGAACGCTTTTTCCAGGTCGACAAATCCTATGAAAGTGTCTTGATTTTTCTTTAGCCTTGCTTCCATTATTAGCCGTAACGTCAGAATTGCCTCTCTCGTCCCTTTACTTTTCCTAAAGCCAAACTGATCGTCACCTAGCGCGTTCTCAGTTTTCTTTTCCATTCTTCTGTATATTATTCTTGTAAGCAGCTTCGATGCTTTGTTGTTATATCTTTGCAATTTTCAAGCTGCTATCGCTGCCATGCCGTCAATAAAGGCTGCTCTGCCGTCTATTTGCACCTAAGAAGAACAACGTTCAGTGATCCGTTTTTTGTGGTCGGAAGGCGTATCAGGGGCCGAAATTCATCGAAGACATTCGGTTCAGTACAGGAACAGTGTTTTTGCCACAACGGAGTGTCTACGAATGGAGTGAAAAATTCCGAAATGGTCGCACAAGTGTTAGGCACGATGAAGGAGCCGACGACCGCTTACCGCCACAAATGAAGAAAAAAAAGGTTCAAATGTGTGTGAAATCTTGTGGGACTTAACTGCTAAGGTCATCAGTCCCCGAGCTTACACACTACTTAACCTATATTATACTAAGGACAAACACACACACCCATTCCCGAGGGAGGACTCAAACCTCCGCCGGGACCAGCTGTACAGTCCATGACTGCAGCGCCCCTGACCGCTCGGCTAATCCCGCGCGGCACAAATGAAGGAACCATTGACCGTTCACGTGAAATAATTCCCTTGGACAGACGATTAACTATTGACGAAGTGACTCATCGTCTGCAAATTATTCACGGTTCTGCCTACAAAATCATCCACAATAGACTTGGGTTTCATAAAGCTTGTGCAAGATGGGTCCCAAAACAAGTTGCATAAAAAAACGCGATTGGACATCTGCAAAGAACATTTGGATCGCTATGGTAACGAAGGGCACAATTTGTTAGACAGGATTATTACTGGTGACGAAACATTGATCCATCATTACGAGCCGGAGAGTAAACGACAGAGTATGGAATGGCATAGCCGTGCAAGAAAAAGTTCAAGATTCAACCGTCCGCAGGAAACCTGCTGCTTACGGATTCGTGGCCGTGCGGTAGCGTTCTCGCTTCCCACGCCCGGGTTCCCGGATTCGATTCCCGGCGGATTCAGGGATTTTCTCTGCCTCGTGATGACTGGGTGTTGTGTGATGTCCTTAGGTTAGTTAGGTTTAAGTAGTTCTAAGTTGTAGGGGACTGATGACCATAGATGTTAAGTCCCATAGTGCTCAGAGCCATTTGAACCATTTTAGCTTACGGATTTTTGGGACGCACAGTGTCCAGTATTAGAATATTGTGGGGAAAGGGGCAGAACAGTAAACAGTGTAGCTACACTGAGATGCTTACTGCATGGCTACAGCCGGCAGTTCGTAGCAAACGCCGAGGCTTGTTGTCAAAAGGTGTTGTGTTGTTGCAGGACAAAGCCCGTCCGCACACTGCTGCCCACACAGCTGAAACGCTCCGGAAACTCAAATTTGAAGTTGTGGATCATCCTCCATACAGTCCCGATCTTGCCCCTTCTGACTGTCACTTGTTTGGTCAACTCAAACAGGCTATAAGGGATCGTCGGTTTGACTCGGACGAAGCAGTGAAAGAAGCGGTGCATTCCTGGCTCGTAGCTCAACCGAGAAACTTCTTTTAAGAGGACATCTGCAAGCTTGTACAACGATGGACCAAGTGCGTTGAAACGCAAGGAGACTATGTCAAAAAATGATGTTCTTGTAAGTTTCCTATTTGATTACAATAAAATTTTATAACTACTTGGCGCATAATAATTGACTTACCCTCGTACAGTTCACCAAATCGCTTCGTTTTAGGTGGATGTAATAACAGTCTGTTACATCTACATCTACATGGATACACTGCAAATCACATTTAAGTGCCTGGCAGAGGGTTCATAGAACCACATTCACAATTATCTATTATTCCAATCTCGTACAGCGCGCGGAAAGAATGAACACATATATCTTTCCGTACGAGCTCTGATTTCCCTGCCGGCCGCAGTGGCCGAGCGGTTCTAGGCGCTTCAGTCTGGAACCGTGCGACTGCTACGGTCGCAGGTTCGAATCCTGCCTCGGGCATGGATGTGCGTGATGTTAGGTTTAAGTAGCTCTAAGTTCTAGGGGACTGATGACCTCAGATGTTAAGTCCCTAGTGCTCAGAACCATTCGAACCATTCTGATTTCCCTTATTTTATCTTTGTGATCGTTCCTCCCTATGTAAATATTTTCGCATTAGGAGGAGAAAGTTGGTGATTGGAATTTCGTGAGAAGATTCCGTCGCAACGAAAAATGATGTCCATCCCAACTCCTGTATCATTTCTGTGACACTCTCTCCCATATTTGGTGACAATACAAAACTTGCTGCCTTTCTCTGAACTTTTTCGATGAACTCAGTCAGTCCTATATGGTAAGGATCCCACACCGCGCAACAGTATTCTAAAAGAGGACGGACAAGCGTAGTGTAGGCAGTCTCCTTAGTAGGTCTGTTACATTTTCTAAGTGTCCTGCCAATGAAACGCAGTCTTTGGTTAGCCTTCCCCACAACATTTTCTATGTGTTCTTTCCAATTTAAATTGTTCGTAATTGTACTACCTAGGTATTTAGTTGAATTTACGGCTTTTATATTAGACTGATTTATCGTGTAACCGAAGTTTAACGCGTTCCTTTTAGCACTCATGTGGATGACCTCACACTTTTCGTTATGTAAGGTCAACTGCCACTTTTCGCACCATTCCGATATTTCTTGTAAATCGGTTTGCAGTTTATTTTGGTCTTCTGATGACTTTATTAGTCGATAAATGACTGCGTCATCTGCAAACAACCGAAGACGGCTGCTTAGATTGTCTCCCAAATCGTTTATATAGATAAAGAACAGCAAAGGGCCTATAACATTACCTTGGGGAACGCCAGAAATCACTTCTGTTTTACTCGATGACTTTCCGTCAATTATTACGAACTGTGACCTCTCTGACAGGAAATCACGGATCCAGTCACATAACTGAGACGATATTCCATAAGCACACAATTTCACTACGAGCTTTTTGTGTGGTACAGTGTCAAAAGCCTTCCGGGAATCCAGAAATACGGAATCGATCTGAAATCCTTTGTCAATAGCACTCAGCACTTCATGTGAATAAAGAGCTAGTTGTGTTTCAGAGGAACGATGTTTTCTTTGAGGGAATTCGTTACGTTCGAACACAATGTATGTTCTAAAATCCTGCTGCATATCGACGTTGACGATGTGGGCCTGTAATTTAGTGGATTACTCCTACTACCTTTCGTGAATATTGGTGTGACCTGTGCAACTTTCCAGTCTTTGGGTACGGATCTTTCGTCGAGCGAACGGTTTTATATGATTGTTAAGTATGGAGTTAATGCATCAGCATACTCCGAAACGAACCTAATTGGTATACAGTCTGGACCAGAAGACGTGCTTTTATTAAGTCATTTAAGTTGCTTCACTACTCCGAGGATATTTACTTGTACGTTACTCATGTTGGCAGCTGTTCTCGATTCGAATTCTGGAATATTTACTTCGTCTTCTTTTGTGAAGGCGTTTCGGAAGGCTGTGTTTAGTAACTCTGCTTTGGCAGCACTGTCTTCGATAGTATCTCCATTGCTATCGCGCAGAGAAGGCACACACCGTTGGGTGGCTTGCAGAGTATAAATGTAGATGTAGATGTAGATGGTTTCTTGCTGCCGGCCGTAGTGGCCGAGCGTTTCTAGACGCTTCAGTCTGGAACCGCGCAACCGCTACAGTCGCAGGTTCGAATCCTGCCCCGGGAATGGATGTTTGTGATGTCCTTAGGTTAGTTAGGTTTAAGTAGTTCTAAGTTCTAGGGGACTGATGACCTCAGATGTTAGGTCCCATAGTGCTCAGAGCCATTTGAACCATTTGTTTCTTGCCGCTAACATACTTCAGATACGATCAGAATCTCTTTGGATTTTGTGCCAGGTTTCGAGACAAAAGTTTCGTTGTGGAAATTGTTATAAGCATCTCGCATTGAAGTCCACGCTAAATTTCGAGCTTGTGTAAAAGATCGCCGCGCGGGATTAGCCGAGCGGTCTACGGCGCTGCAGTCAAGGACAGTTATCTGGTTGCCCAAACAGCTGAACTGGTCTATTACCTTTAACGTCGTATTTCGCAAACTAACACACTCAGTATCATTTAATTTTACCATTTTTAAACTTATCTTCCAAGTTCTTAAAATAACAGGACTGCAATTTCATCAGCCAATGCTAACGCTTATTTTTTATCTTATTACTTTTTTTGTGGTTTTACCTCAAATATAATTCTCTTCGATTTCCTTCAGTGGTCGGTTCTCATATGAATCAAACTGTCATTCATCGTATCAAATACAAATTCTTTCCACATCTTCCTTAAATCACATACAGTCAATTTAATGACCCTCCCAAGCACAACATCGTCATGAACAAAGTCTTACATTGTTCCCTACTCTACTCAACAGATCGGTCCTTTCACAATTTCCTGCCCTAACCCTAACATTATAATTGTTTTGAAAAGAACCGTGGTGTCGTCCGAAGCATCATTCGGTACCGAGACCAAAATCGAAGCACGCTGAAGCGAGCTGAGACAAATTAAGCGACATGTTCTTTCGCAGATTCACTTGTAAATATTTATTGGGAACTCCAGATTAAACTTCAGCGCTACTCCTCTATTATATCAGTCTAAATTAGCTTCACCAGCTTCGTTTTCATTCGCGAGATAGGATTAAAATTGTTACTATTCCTATTCGACTAATAAACGTCCTGTAGCCAACTAACTACTTTCTGGAAGTTTCCGAGACATGACCACTGTATTGAAAAACATACACCTCTAGTAGTTCATGCACCTTCTCCGCCTGGCTTCTAGTAACTTCCAAGGATAATGTCAATCAAAACAAACAGAATGACCACTCAACGTCAACAAGCAGAAGTCCCACAGAAACAGAACGTCTCAAGTTTCTACATCTACATCTACATCTACATCCATACTCCGCAAGCCACCTGACGGTGTGTGGCGCAGGGTACATTGAGTACCTCTATTGGTTCTCCCTTCTATTCCAGGGGAACAAAGCAATTTATTGTCTTCTATTGTAAATCGCTAAGTCCGCCTCCTCTTAATGGAATACAACTTTAACCAGCCACGTCCTGCTATGAGAGACCTCTGCCTACCTAGCATTCAGTCGTTTACTACAGCCCAACACTTCCCTAGAACACTGGAATACAGAAGAGGCGGCTGGTCCCTGCGGAGGTTCGAGTCCTCCCTCGGGCATGGGTGTGTGTGTTTGTCCTTAGGATAATTTAGGTTAAGTAGTGTGTAAGCTTAGGGACTGATGACCCTAGAAGTTAAGTCCCATAAGATTTCACACACATTTGAAATTGTTTTTTTTTTTGTTTTTTCTTTTTTTTTGTAAAAGATCACCAATCTTGGGGATTTTGTGTCTGTTTAAATTTGGTATGTTTGTTTCGCTGTTTCTGCAACAGTGTTCTAACCCGTTTTGTGTGCCAAGGAGGCGTCGTTTGTTATCGGACGATATTGGAGGGTTATACCCCTTAGCTACGGAAACAGCGTGTGGCGATGCTGAATACACCTAGAGTTGCCACGTCGCAGTGCCGAGCTGCGGGCAGATGACGTAAGGAGACGTTCTCGCGGCTGTAGAGGTTTCTAGAGCGACCTGGGCGGGGATGCGCTGCGCTCTGCCGTGCCTCGCCGGGGCGAGGTCCTCGCCTTGGGCCGCGGAGCGCGGCTAAATATACGCCAGTGGCAAGGACGCGGCCTCCAGCCCCGGACCGACGCCGCACCCTGCCTACAGCTCCGCACTACAACGTGGCAACTCTACGAGTACGCAGCGTCGTCGTACGCTGTTTCCATAGCTAGGAGGTGTAACCCTACCATTTCGTTCAAATGCGTCTGAATTCCTAAGGGACGAAACTGCTGAGGTCATCGGTCCCTAAACTTACATACTACTTTAAGTAATTTATGCTAAGAGGAGGAGGAGGACGACATTAGAGAGAGCACAAGCGCGGATTAGGGATGGATGGGGAAGGAAATCGGCCGTGCCCTTTCGAAGGAACCATACCGGCGTTTGTCTGATCTAGGGAAATCACGAAAAACCTGAATCAGGATGGCCGGACGCGGAATTGAACCGTCGTCATTCCGAATGTGAGTCCAGTGTGCGAAGCACTGCTCCACCTCGCTCGATATGCTAAGAACAACACACACACCTATGTCCGAGGGAGGACTGTCCCTTTTCGTCCGGTATATAACGTAATAGATTGTTATTACGTCTGGATAATTTGTTCTAAAAGTATCTGTTCGAAATTAAACTGATCGACGCGATTTGAAAAAGTGGTCAATTACTCACGAAGAATGGCAGTTGTGTACACTGTCTTAACAAATAATGAGTGCAAATCGATTTACGAAGGGCGTTCAACAAGTATGCAACAACATTTTTTTTCTCGGCCAATTTCGATTGAAAAAAATCGGAATTTGCTGTGGGACTTCATGGAATATTACAGCTTCAGCCGCCATTGTTTCATCAACTTCCGACACGTAGCGGCGGAGCAACTAACATCAGTGCCTTAACGCACTCGTATACAATTATCCCGACTGTTAATTTGAATGATAAATTCTCTAGAAAGTTACTCATTGCGCTGCGATAAGTTGGAGATGCTCTGCCTCTGCGATTCTTTCTCGTGTGCGGTGAGTGAACCTGCAAGGGCAGTACGTGTGTGAACCTGCAAGGGCAGTAGGGAATATTTACGTCACAGCAAGCAAGAGTGCGAAAATGAGCGCAAGAGAATTACAACTATGGTGTGAGCGCTGATTTTGGCCGATAGTTGGTCAAAATAACTTGCTTTTGACTTGATTCCTGGTCTGAGTATCAAAATTGTACTCCTTTAGAACAAATTATCGCTCCTGAAAAGTGTGTGACATTGCAGTTCACACCGCCTGGAACCACTGTCTATAAAACATTTAGTTGCACTATCTGCAGTTACGCCTTAAAGGACGGCCAGTTTCGCGATAAGCTCCACCACACATTGTTTCGCATTCGGTTGTACGCCATCACATTCCGTCAGTTCTCATCACCCCGTAACACCAGTATGTTGTATCTGGATTCTTTAGGAGTTCGCCTTCGATCTTGACACGTATCGGCGCTATAGGTACCTTTTAGCCTGGCGTGTGTAACGGAGGTACGTTCCAAGCAGACACCCGCCACTGAGACGCAGACATTCACAGGAGTTTCTAGAATGTCTGAGGAGATCTGACAATGGACAAAAGCACGGTGAGTCGTTGGGCGAGGTGTTTGTCATGATCGCAACAAAGTCGCGCAAATCTGTTGGATCTCACGAGTGCCGGTTGTTCACATACAGATGTGACTTCTGCAATGTTGGAACGTGCAGGCACTCTCAGTCATGTTGACCAACGGATCACCATCAAGCATCTCGCTGCACAACTGGACGTCTCTGTTGGTAGCGCTGACTCATTAATCCGCCAATTGGGATACTCAAAGGTGAGTGCCCGCTGGGTGCATCGTCGCCTTCGTAAAGAGTAACGAAGGACCATCTGTGCGGAATTGTTTGCCCGTTATGGAGCTGATAATGACAACTTTGGTTGAATATCGTGAGAAGCGATGAAACTTGGTTTCATTGGCGCCACACAACCTCACCTACGAAGAAAAAATTCAAAGCCTCACGCTCAGCCAGTAAAATCGCGGCGACGGTAAAATCATGGCGACGGTAAAATCATGGAGACGGTCTTCTGGGATTCTTGAAGAGGCTGTTTTGTTTAATGTCCTCCATCATGGTGCAACGGATCAACTATGAAGTGTATTGTGCTACATCAGGAAAGTGAAGAAACGACTGCAGGATGTTCGTCGCCACAAAAATGCAAATGAACTTCTCCTTCTCACTCACAACGTAAGGCCACACACAAGTGTGCACACCCGAGAGGGCCGGCCGCTGTGGCCGAGCGGTTCCAGGCGCTTGAGTCTGGAAACGCGTTGCTGCTACGGTCGCAGGTTCGAATCCCGCCTCGGGCGTGGATGTGTGTGATGTCCTTAGGTTACTTAGGTTTAAATAGTTCTAAGTCTAGGGGACTGATGACCTCAGATGTTAAGTCCCATAGTGGTCAAAGCCATTTGAATCGTTTTGGACACCCGAGAGGAGCTCACAAAACATTATTGGACTGTTCTTCCTCATCCGCCCTATAGCCCGGATCTCGCACCTTCTGACTTCCATCTGTTTGGCCCAGTGAACGATGCACTCCGCGTGAAGCAGTGCATGGATGAAGGGGAGGTTATTGATGCAGAGGGACGTTGGCTCCGACGTCCACCAATAGAATGGTACCGTGCGGGCACACAGGCCCTCCTGTTAAGGTGGCGTAAGGCTGTCGCATTAACGGAGATTATGATAAAAATACGGTTATGTAGCCGAAAGAGCGAGGAATAACTTGATGCACTGGAATAAAAAAACTAAGCTCCTTCCGAACAGGCCATGAAGGCCCAATGGTACTGACCGGCCGCCGTGTCAACCTCAGCCCACAGGCGTCACTGGATGCGGATATAGAGGGTGCTTTGGAATCCTGAATAAAAATAACCTGCTCTGATAAAATGTGTTGCATTGCTTATTGAATGCCCCTCCTATATTGAATAGTCAAATTTATACAATTTTGGTAAACATTTTTAGAATACAGTGATCAATAGATTATTATATTTTGACTAAAGTTCAGTCTTGATCACACCATTTATGTTTCGATGATATAGGTAACCGGTTTCGGTTATTTTTACATAACCATCATCAGACCCATGGCTCCTCAGCTGAGGAGAGCTCCGCCTACCATCCTAAGAGAGCCATGGGTCTGATGATGGTTATGTAAAAATAACCGAAACCGGTTGCCTATATCATTGAAACCTAAATGGTGTGATCAAGACTGAACTTAAGTCAAAAAATAAGTCAAATTTATCATTAATTAGTGAAATTTCAATCATGTAATGAAATAAATCAGTCACCAGTCCTTAAGCGAAAAAATTATTTCTTGAACCACCTCTTTAGAATCAGACATTAGTTCACGTAACAATGAGTTACATTTGTATTGATGATGTCAGTCATTACTTTAACAAGAGTAAAGTCTAGTGTTCAGGGCATAGCAAAATGCTATTGTTTTGAATGGAACTGGGGACCTAGAAACGACGGAGAGCCTTCGTCCCTGTCGTAGCCCTCAGTGGTACACAACCCCCACAACAGGCTGCAGCAGTCCACTCACCCCACTGCCGCCCCACACTGAACCCAGGGCTATTGTGCGGTTCGGCTTCCAGTGGACCCTCCCGGGAACGTCTCACACCAGATGAGTGTAACCCCAATGTTTGCGTGGTAGAGTAATTATGGTGTACGCGTGCGTGGAGAACGCGTTTGCGCAGGAATCGCCGACATAGTGTAAGTGAGGCGGAATAAGGGGAACCAGCTCGCATTCGCCGAGGCAGAAAACCGCCTTAAAAACCATCCACAGACTGGCCGGCACACAGGACCTCGACATTATGCCGCCGGGCGTATTCGTGCCGGGGACCGGCACGCCTTCTCGCCCGGAATGCGGAGCGTTAGACCGCATGGCAAACCGGGCGGGCCAAATACTATTACTCGTTATCCAGAGACTGCGGAGCAAGACAGCATGTCTCAAAATGTGAGACTTTCCCGGAAGGGTCCACTGGGAGCCGAACTGCACAATAACCCTGGGTTCGGTGTGGGGCGGCGGTGGGGTGAGTGGATTCTGGCCGTATGTAAAGTACACCAGTACCAAAAAACAGTCAATACCGTCACTGCGCGATAGCGATGGAAATGTTACCGATGATGGTGCCACTAAAGCGAATGTACTAAATACAGTTTTCCGTAATTCCTTCACGAAAGAAGATGAAGTAAATATTACAGAATTCGAAACCAGAACAGCTGTTAGCATGAGTGACATAAAAGTAGATATCTTAGGTGTTGCGAAAAAACTCAAATCACTTAAGAAAGGCAAGTCTTCCGGTCCAGATGGTATACCAATAAGGTTCCTTTCAGAGTATGCAGACACAATGTCGCCTTTCTTAGCAATCATATGCAACCGCTCACTTGACGAAATATCTGTTCCTAAAGACTGGAAAGTAGCACAGGTCACACCAATATTCAAGAAAGGAAATAGGAGTAACCCATTGAATTACAGACCCATATTACTGACCTCAATTTGCAGTAGGTGGTGGTGGTGGTTAGTGTTTAACGTCCCGTCGACAACGAGGTCATTAGAGACGGAGCTCAAGCTCGGGTTAGGGAAGGATTGGGAAGGAAATCGGCCGTGCCCTTTCAAAGGAACCATCCCGGCATTTGCCTGAAACGATTTAGGGAAATCATTTGTAGTAGGATTTTGGAGCATATACTGTACTCGAACATTATGAATCACCTAGAAGAAAATGACTGATACATAACCAACACGGATTCATAAAATATCGTTCTTGTGCAACGCAGCTAGCTCTTTATTCCCATGAAATAATGAATGCTGTCGACAAGGGATCTCAGATCGATTTCATATTCCTAGATTTCCAGAAGGCTTTTGTTACCGTTCCTCACAAGCGACTATTAATCAAATTGCGTGCACATGGAGTATTGTCTCAGTTGTGTGACTGGATTCGTGATTTCCTCTCAGAGAGGTCACAATTCGCAGTAATAGACGGTAAATCATCGAGTAGAAAACAAGTGATATCTGGCATTCCGCAAGGTAGTGTCAAAGGCCCTCTGCTGTTCCTGATTTACATAAATGATCTATGTAATAATCTGAGCAGCCCCCTCAGATTCTTTGCAGAAGCTGTAATTTACCGTCTAGTAAAATCATCAGACGATCAATTCCAGATACAATATGATCTAAAGGGAATTTGTGTATGGTGCGTAAAGTGGCAATTGGCACAAAACAAAGAAAATTGCGAGGTCATCCACATGGGTACTAAAGGAAATCCGATAAATTTTGTATATACGATAAATCGCACAAATCTAAGGGCTTGGTTCAAATGGCTCTGAGCACTATGGGACTTAACTTCTAAGATCATCAGTCCTCTTGAACTTATAACTACTTAAACCTAACTAACCTAAGGACATCACACACATCCCGAGGCAGGATTCGAACCTGCGACCGTAGTGGTCGCGCGGTTCCAGACTGTAGCGCCTAGAACCGCTCGGCCACCCCGGCCGGCAATCTAAGGGCTATCAATTCGACTAAATACATAGAAATTACAATTACGGGGAACTTAAATTGGGAAGATGACGTAGATAATATTTTGGGGAAGGCGAAACAAAGACTGTGCTTTGTTGGCAGCTCACTTAGAAGACGCTACAAACCTCAATAAAGAGACAGCCTACATTACACTTTTCCGTCCTCTGCTGGAATATTGATGCACGGTGTGAGATCCTTATCAGGTAGGATTGACGGAGAACATCGAAAAATTGCAAAGAACGTCAGCTCGTTTCGTGTTATCGCGCAACAGGGGTGAGAGTGTCACTGATAGGATACGCGAGTTGGGGTGGCAGTCACTGAAGCAAAGGCTGTTTTCTTTGCGGCGAGATCTATTTACGAAATTTCAATCAGTAACTTTCTCTTCGGAATCCGAAAATATTTTGTTGACACCCATCTAGGTAGGAAGAAATACAAGCTCAAACGGAAAGATTTAGGTGTTCCTTTTTCCTATGCGCCATTCGAGAGTGGAATGGTAGAGAAGTAGTATGAAAATGGTTCGATGAACCCTCTGCCAGGCGCTTAAGTGTTAATTGCAAAGTAACCATGTAGTCTGTAGATGTACAAATTCAGTGGGTTACAGCACCAAAACTAATTACGACGTTCGTACCATGTTTAGCTTACATGACAGACAAACTCTACATCTACATCTACGTCTACATGATTATTCTGCAGTTCCCAATTAAGTGCCTGGTAGAGGTTTCATCGAATCACCTTTAAGCTACTTCTCTACCGTTCCACTCTCGAATAGCGCTCGGGAAAAATGAACACGTACATCTTACCATGCGAGCTCTGATTTCTCTTATTTTATTATGATGATCATTTCTACATAAGTAGGTGGGCGCCAACAAAATATTTTCACACTTTTAAGAGAAAGTTGGTGGTTGAAATGTCATGAGAAGGTCCTGCCTCAGAGAAAAACGCCTTTGTTTTAATGACTGCCACCCCTACCCGTGGCACTCTTTCACCTATTTTACGATGGTACAAAACGAGCTACCCTTCTTTGAACTTTTTCGATGTCCTCCGTCAATCCTATCTGATACGGATCACACATCATACAGCAATACTCTAGTAGAGGGTGTACAAGCATAGTGTAAACTGGCTCTTAAGTAAATCTGTTCTGCCAGTAAATCGTAATCTTTGGTTTTCTTTCCCTACAACGTTATCTATGTCTTCGTTCCAATTTGAGTTATTCATAAGCGTAATCCCGAAGCACTGAGTTGAGTTTACAGCCTTTAGATTTGCGCGATTTATCGTATAACTGTAGTTTAGCGGATTCTTCTCAGTGCTCATGTAGATGATTTCACACTTTTAATGCTTTAGCGTCAATTGCCACTCTTTGCACCATACAGATATCTTGTGTAAATCATTTTACAATTCGTTTTGATCATTTGGTGTTACGTGACAGTAAATGGCAGCATCATCAGCAACAATCTAATAGGGCTGCTCAGACTGTTTCCTAAATCGTTTAGGTAGAACAGGAACAACAGAAGGCCTACAACACTTCCTTTTGGAAGAACAGATATTACATCTGGTTTACTCGATGTCTTTCCATCACTTATTAATAACTGTGCCCTTCCTGGCAGGAAATCACGAAGCCAGGCACACAACTGAGACGACATTACATAGGCTAGCAATTTAATTAGAAGTCGCTTGTAAGGAAAGTTGTCAAAAGCCATAAATCTAAAAACAAAAGACAAAAGTTTTGTTTGTGAGTGTTTCAGATTGTCGTGAGTGAAGCATAATGAAAATGATTCAAGAAAGGGACTCGGTGTGCGGAATGGTTTATTCAGATCAAATTGGACAAGCTGGTTCGAAGGAATTTTCAAACATGGTATACGAAGCAAACAATCTCGCGGACGTAGGAACAAAAATGTTCAAATGTGTGTGAAATCTTATGGGACTTCACTGTTAAGGTCATCACTCCCTAAGCTTACACACTACTTAACCTAAATTATCCTAGGGACAAACACACACACCCATGCCCGAGGGAGGACTCGAACCTCCGCCGGAACCAGCCGCACAGTCCATGACTGCAGCGCCTTTGACCGCTCGGCTAATCTCACGCGGCCGACGTAGATACGTCGCTGGTAAAGGAATTTTACTCAGACAGGAGCGTTGATATGAAGCATCATACTGGACGACATGGAACTTGTGAAGCAGACACAGAAGTGATGGGTTGGACTGGTCCAATTCCCTGGCCCCCTGGGTCACCGGCATTACACCAATGGAGATTTTTTCTGTGAGGGTGTATCAAGGACAGTCTACCAAACGCTTGTCAACCACATCAGTGACTTAAAGAACCGAATCGCTGCTGCCATTGCCACAGCCGATGCGGATATGTTGCGCATAGAATGGATAGAGCTTGCGTACAGACTCGATGTTGTGCGTGCCGCCAAAGAAGCACATGTTAAAATTGATTGAATGGTATGAAAACTTTGTGAGATAGTGTGTCACGTAGAACAGACATGGTGTAAATATTTTAATCAATTTCGATGCTACAACACATGACAGTTGTACCGTAACTTTTGAGATACGCTTTATTTAGTTAAGTCAAAATTGATGCTCAAAACTTTACATTTGTTGAAACAGTGATAAACAAAATCAAAACTGAATGGATAACAGTAGTATGCAAAGCGATTATAATGAAGTAGTATAATCTCACTATAATCGTTACTGTCACGGGTTCTTACAGATAAATTTCGCGAAAATTCACTTTTAGTGTTATTTTATTCCAACGTTAACCATTTCAGAGCAACAGTAAAATTACCGTTGTAACCCTGTAACACGACAACCAAGACATCGATAGAAAAAATGACCACAATAACAGAAAGTGAATTAATGTAGTTACCGGTATATGAGAAGTAAAAATCACAACGATTTGCTAGATTCAATTGTTCAACAGTTCTCTTAAACGTTAATCCCAAAAGTT
The DNA here is from genome assembly GCF_023898315.1 of Schistocerca nitens. Lineage (NCBI taxonomy): Eukaryota > Metazoa > Arthropoda > Insecta > Orthoptera > Acrididae > Schistocerca > Schistocerca nitens. Next base: position 282,601,457 of record NC_064617.1, read on the forward strand.
AGTCGTTACTGTTTTTGATGAAACTCTGATAATGATTTTAATTAGTTGGGGACAATAGGTACTTTCAAACTCAAGACAAATTTAGTAATTGTCCTCATTCTTAATCAAATTTAGCATTCTAATGTGACACCTGTTCCAGGTGACGACCAGTTAGAATAATGATGACTACGAAAATGTCATAAAGTCCACACAAAAATTATCTGGACGAAATGACTCAAAATACTGGCAAGTCTTTTACAAAGCTAAAAATCTGTATTAAAGGATGTAACACATGGACCGCAGGTCGCTTGGAAGGCGCAATGAACTGTGCCTTCAGGGAAACGGCTACTCGTTTGAACGTCTCTCTTAAACGAACAGGCCGGCAGGAGTGGCCGAGCGGTTCTAGGCGCTTCAGTCTGGAACCGCGCGACCGCTACGGTCGCAGGTTCGAATCCTGCGTCGAGCATGGATGTGTGTGATGTCCTTAGGTTAGTTATGTTTAAGTAGTTCTAAGTTCTAGGGGACTGACGACCTCAGAAGTTCCATAGTGCTCAGAGCCATTTGAACCATCTGAACCATCTTAAACGAACATTCTGACAATATAAAAGCCAACTAATCACAGCCATTTGTGTACATCAAGGTGCATGCAGCGCTAAAACTCGAAAGGTTTCTAGCTCTCTACCTAAAATTGACAGAAATCTGATTTAAATTGATTTGTACACTACGTATAAACTGGCAGGGACTGTTGAATAAATAAGTTCGCTCTGACATCTGCGTATGCAGAAAGGGTACCTGGACGAATACGTTCTGAAAAGGACTATACTGCAATCTGTCTACTCTTTTCATCTCCCCAAATGCTGAGTGAATATTATTCTAAAATACATTCAGCTGACACCTTGATTGCTAAAGTGGTACCAATGCCGGTCGATCGCTGTAAGATCAGTGGTCCTGAGTTCACACACACAGATACGAAAATAATCTAAAGAAAACAACCGGAGGTGTTGTAGGATGGGGATATTATGAAGAGAATATCCCAAGAACGTGTATCTCAAGCACTTACCTATGATACAAATTTATTCTAGCGCCTAAACAATACACTATTTCCAGCAACACGTGATTTGACACACACCAGTGTTCTCATAAGGTATGTGGTAACCAAAAAATAAATTACTGCAGTACTTAAAAATACCTGTTCTTTCGATAGGCGTAGCGCCTCTCTTATAACGCTTTTTAAGAATGAAATATGGGTCTCAGAGAAAGAAGAAAAATATTGAAACGATCGGTAGTTGACTAAAGTTCTAGGGGTACAACAGGAAGCGTGGAGAGAGAAAGCTCCATTAGTGCTTTACAATTTGCTTGATGTTCACACCGACATGGTCAGTCCTGGTTCGAAGGAATTTTCAAACATGGTATACGAAGCAATCAATCCCGCGGACGTAGGTACAAAAATGTTCAAATGTGTGTGAAATCTTATGGAACTTAACTGCTAAAATCATCACTCCCTAAGCTTACACACTACTTAACCTAAATTCTCCTAAGGACAAACACACACACACCCATGCCCGAGGGAGGACTCGAACGAGTCTGTAAGACTCGTGCGTGTGTTTGTGTGTGTGTGTGTGTGTGTGTGTGTGTGTGGTTACAGGCTAAAGTGTACAGCCAATCAGCCCTAGTGGAAAGCTGTTGCAGCCGGTTACGAAATAGATTTTCTTAGTACAGGCACAAGTGAACACAAACCTTACCGAGTGATGTAAATATAAAGAAAAGTCGATAGCGGCACCTACAACAAGCTCTTTCACCCTAACTAAAAATTTTATATCGTATGCATTAAAAATTTTAATAGATTAGACAGATTTGAGACAACAGTACAATGCTGCTGATTGCTTGCTGATTCCATTGTTACACTATAAAGATTCGGAAATTGTATTTTAGGATTCCTGTAAGAAATCGCTATTACGAATGTTGAAAGTAATTTAATTCATTACTCCTCAGTTTGAAACTGTGAACTGAACACAGATAGCAACTAGAGATCATAGGATAATAGATTTCATAGGGGACTAACTCATTTCGCCAGTTCAAAAACTGTAGCACACATGAACAAAGGAAGCCGTTGCGAAATATTCACATTCAACTAAATAATCTTTCTGAGGTGTAACATTTATCAGAAGATGATTTATCCATAAGATTGTAATCCAAACGCATCAGCTGAATTAGTATTCTAAAATATAAATCGGAATGTTAATTTTGGAAACATTACAGAGTCGTAAAATCTAAGAACAGTTTTGGAATCAGTGCGAAAATTCTTTCAACTTGAGACACTTTATACACAATTTCTCAATACTTTTAAATTCCACCCTGCATTATTTTCTTAATATGGCAGACAAGTTCCAGGCTCTAATAGTGAAGTCAAAAAGGGTTGCTACCTCATTACTATATATTCAAAAAGATTTAATATGTAAACAAATTACTTATAATTTGATTCTACTATAACCTAAGAAAGAGCTGGCCTTCAGACATACTATTTCTGTTACATATGTGTAAGAAAGTACTTGAAGCGCATGATGAGTCTATGTTGTGGTAGGTTACATAGACCTGCAATACTTTTCACTTCGTTAATCCCAGTGAAATGCAGATTAGCCATAGTGTACAAATATGTACGATAACAGGCAATCAGTTGTTTAAAAAAGATTTACACTTTGCAGATTTGTTTTACTTATTGATATTACTTTTTACATCGCTTTAAAACCTAACAACACAAGTGAATTTCGGGACCAGTGACCTGAAACCGAAACCAACAATCAAGTTCATCAGACGGCACTGACGATACCACAAGATGGTTTTTTGGAGTCGAGATGCTCTGTCCACTGGTACTGCTTCATCTACCTGTGCGTCTGGCTGTATTCGGGCAGTCGTATTCTGAAAGGCCAGAGATACTTATAAATAACCATGTATTTTTAATATGGTTATCCAGGTCAGGAATACGAATTATATCTTTCCAGCAACAGCACTGTGAAATCATACTAGTTACAGTCAGTGCTTAGTTTAAGTAACTGACAATGAATGGATGAGATTCGAATATTGCTCATTCCTCTCATTCGTGGTTGGTTGTTGCATGGGGGCTTAATAAAAATATTAATGCAAATAATTTTAATTTTTTTTTTTTTGCTTTAGTAGCTGTCTGTCCGATTACGAAGTCTCGTAACGGTTGGCCCTGACTGTTATTGTTACGCAATCTGACTGCTTAGAACAATAACAAAGAATGAAATGGAAATTTTCATTAACACAGTTAATTAATTAAGCCCCCAGCAACTATAAAACCAACGCAACAACAAGCACAAGAGTAACTGTTCTGTGTGTGGGAGTGTGACTCAACGTACGCATCTGGCACGGTTCTTCTTCAACAACACAACAATTTTTAAATAACATTATACTGAATTAATTAAAGAAAATACAAATACCATAATTACTCAAGAGAACCACAATTACACTCTAATCCAAGAACCCAAGCCAGATGCTTTGTTGACTGAACCTGTAATGACACATTATTTAAAACATGGAAATAATGAAAAATAAATCAAGTTTCGTTACCTTCATATATTGACCAAAATCACTCTCATAATTACAATATATCTCCACACCGCCTCGCTATTACCACATCTGAACAAGAACCTTTCAGTATCACATCTCAGCAAGCACTCCCTATTAGCACATCTGAACACCAACTGACTACTACGAGCTCTCCCCAAGCAGTGACCTCTAGCACATCTCAATAATGACAGCCCGTGGAGGCGGCGGAACAATGCTCTCTAGCGATCTCTGGCGCTGTGGCTCAGTGTAGCCACCTTTCATATGCCCTTCCTCCACGGCTAGAATTTGATGGTATTTTTGCCAGCATTGGTGGTGAAAATACCACCAAATTCGTCAAAAAAATACAGACAAAAATAAAAGATAATATTAATACGTAAATATCATATAACTAGATAAAATTTTGGCTTTGCACTGACCTTTCAATAACCTATTATATAGAATACAGTAAGCAATACAAATTCTTTCATACATGTGACTTTACATAACAGTTTATACAAGTATTATGTGGTTAAACAGTTCAATCAATAGCGTCAGCAATGACGAATATGTGCAGGTAAGAGTCTCATAACTTTCCACAAACAGTAATACACAATAAATCAGTTTATACAAATATTCACATAAACGCTTTCCATAGCCCAAGAATAAGCAGTTGACAGTTCCAGCAGTAGCACCCAGCAATGGTCAACAGGTGCAAATACCACAAGTAACATTTTTTCAATAGAAACAGTCCATCAGTGGCACCCAGTACTGTTGAATAGGTGCAGACACCAACAAGTAACACCATTTCAGTAGAAGCAGTCCATTAGTGGCACCAGCAATGTTGATCAGGTGCACACAGCGACAGGTGACTTCATTTCAGTAGAAGCAGTCCATCAGTGGCACCCAGCAATGTTGAGCAGGTGCACACAGCAACAGGTGACTTCATTTCAGTAGAAGCAATCCATCAGTGGCACCCAGCAATGTTGAGCAGGTGCAGACATCAACAGGTGACATCTTTTCAGTAGAAGCAGTCCATCAGTGGCACCCAGCAATGTTGAGCAGGTGCAGACACCAACAAGTAACACCATTTCAGTAGAAGCAGTCCATTAGTGGCACCAGCAATGTTGATCAGGTGCACACAGCGACAGGTGACTTCATTTCAGTAGAAGCAGTCCATCAGTGGCACCCAGCAATGTTGAGCAGGTGCACACAGCAACAGGTGACCTCATTTCAGTAGAAGCAATCCATCAGTGGCACCCAGCAATGTTGAGCAGGTGCAGACATCAACAGGTGACATCTTTTCAGTAGAAACAGTCCATCAGTGGTACCCAGCAATGTTGAGCAGGTACACACAGCAACAAGTCACATTTCTCAGCAGAAGCAGTTCAATAAAATACACTGTCACTGATCACACTGTTCATCAGAGTTTATAAGCAGAAATTAAACATGTCCTAGTGGCACCAATCATGTAGAAAAAGTGCAAGTAACAGTCCATACTATTCACCATAACTACTGAGACAGTTCAGTCATGAACAATAGTTTGAATGCACATACAATTTCTTTAACAAAATATAATCAATGCTCTTACACTAAACATACAAATCATAATAAACACACAAATGATATCAGTTAATTGTCACATTAACTATTGCAGTACACAATAACAGTTAACCTATAATATTTATGGGTGTCAGTGCAAGCCACAACAAACAAGTGAAATAATATTTAGGAGATAGGTTGGGATCACTTCTCTGGGATTATAAAAGGAAAACACACAAAACACACTCACTCATCTTTCATCCACATTAGTGCTACTGTGTAATTGAATAGTGTTAACTGTGTAAATGCAATTCTGTCAAAATTTTATGTTCATCATGTGTATCAAGTAGTAGTGGCAGCAATGTATAACAGTCAATAATAGTTAGTCAACGTCATAGTCATCATGTCAAGACCAATGTTTGCCAAGCCAGATCAAAATGTACTGTTGCTGAACAACTGTCAGTGAGCCAAGATATGCAAATACTTCCTCTCTTCAAAAAAAAATGTATACTGCTTATTGATTTAACAAAGTGTGTGTGTAGGCAATCTTCTTTCTACTTGAGTGTTCTAGTCTGCCATCTTCATCCTCCTTGTTCCATATGGACCAACAAAAAAAAAAAAAAAATATGCTCCTCACTTACTTTACCTCTTATCCACCAAACTCCAATAATCATCACTTAATCTTAATACTTCAATAATACGTCGATACATATAAACCTCAGCACCAATATCATTTCACTTCCATAACAACTCTTTCCTCTAGTCAGTCTCCTCGAACAAGTACAGATAAAATCCTAGTGCAACTTCAATTCAGCATCCCATACAATCCGAAGACACATTGTCCACACACAACCTCTGTGTATTCCATCTGACCCAAATTTTCTACTCATTATAAATTATAAGATACATTTTGGTTCCTTGTCCATCATTAAATAAAAGAAATGCATACATGACCTCTAACAGACTTAGTTCGAATAACTCTCAGTAATTAAGTACGATTACGGAGTGTGAATAATCATAATATTTCACAGTGTGTACACCACTTCAAGAATCATGGCAGAAGCAATCATGTGGAGTATTCCTTGTGTCAAGTGTCACTTCCTATTTCAATTGCTCACGAAAAATGCAGTGTAATACTGTCAATGGTCTAAACCTAGTTTTGGTCTGTCATGTCGTTAGCTTCCTTCCTATTAGCATAAATTTATACAGCTTCCATAAAACCTCAGCTCATGTGACTTCTATGACTTTCTTTTACTAATGTCGTTCGTCGAATTATAGCAGTTCATTTTCTTATCTTAAAAATATAAGGCACTGAGCGTAAGCAAAACATGCAATAGCGAGTAAATATACCAGTAGAGAACAGAATGTCAACAAGTGGATGCAGCACAATCCCTACAACGAGGCTCTGCCAAGTGAACAATCTATAATTAATACCACAGTGTAACCTAAACTCTATATTTGTACACAGTATATCAGCATTTCTATATACTAGATTGAAGAGTAGTTATGACAACAAAACAGAAATGTGTAAATATGCAATCCATACGCACAGCAGCAAACATCCCTTACACAATAAACAGGTCATTAGAATCACATCGCCATAAGCAAATAAATCTTCATATGTAATCTTAATAAGTAAACATGAAGGCGCAAGCAGATAAATCACAAAGTGTAACCTACATACATAACAGCACAACTAATCACGTGGCAATTATAATTTAAATAAATAAGCACAGCAGGCACATAATAAAAAAAATATGACGTCAGTGAAAAAGCATAGCAGCCAAGCGATGCATAATATACGCAAGTAATAACACTGTTCATTAATCAATAATTGTCAAAATCAGTAAATGTACACAAGCACGTCGCTTCACAAGTAATTTCATAGAACATAAAATTTAGCACAAAGTATGAGTCACGTAATCGCGAGCAGCAAATTACGTCTAAAGTACGTACCTAAGTGAAATTATGTTACCTGAAAAATAAACTCAATTAATAGTTACCCTTTTTAGTTTATTAGTTTCATCTTCGAAATGACCTTCTTCCTGAAAATTTTCTCCAAAGCAAGTCGTCTTAACGTCGGACACGCACAGAATTTACCTGAAGGTCTTAAATACTTTATACAACCGTATCCTGAAAAATACTGAACGTTAATAACATAATTTATGAAGTCCTTATAGCTTTATACAGAATTTAGTCGGAGAAATTAGACTGTGTATTTGTTTACGTCTGTCAGTGCATTCGCACTGAGCGCTCGATCAGCTGTAGGCGCGTGACGTAGGAAGGTAATTGTTTGCGGTCAACGACTGCCTTGTGCGGCGCGCAGACTGACTGTTGCTTTGAGTATGTGCCGCCGCCAAACACAGCGCGGTATCCTTGTACTCTCTCCATGTTTACGTAAACTGTTGGTTTCTCACAAGTATGTCATTCCACAAAAATTTTTACGTTAGATATGTGATGTATTCCCTTAGAGCGTCGAGATTTAAGAGTTTCTACTTCAACAGTGTTATCATGTATAATTTTGCGAACTCTATATGGACCGTTATAAAGCAGAAAAAATTTGCGACACAAGCCTTTTCCTTTATGAGACAAACGGTGGGACTTAATTAACACCTTCTGGCCAACTGACAAGATTTTTAAACGACCAGGACGTTTCGCTGATTTCTCTCTTCTAGCAGCCGCCGATGCAATATTTTGTAGAGCCAGGTTGACAACTTCAGAATGCCGCAGTTTCCGTGAAGGCGGAAAAGGAACGATTTCAGAAATGCGATTTGTCGGTGCTTTATTCTTTAATATCAGTGTAGGCGGTAAAGAAGTTGAATCATTAGGAAGTTCATTCAGAATGTTTTGAAAAAGATGAAGATACTGATCCCACGTTCTGTGATTCTGATGACAATAAAGACGACACAATTTATTGATTTCCTTCATCCATCTCTCTGAAGCATTAGATTGAGGGTGAAAAAGTGAAATAAAAATTGGTTTAATCTTACGACGCCGTAGAGCACGAAGCCAAATTTTAGAGCGAAACTGTTATCCATTATCTTATATAACCTTATCAACATGACCCACTTCTTTAAGAAAATGTTTGATGAAAGCATTAGATACTGAACGAGCTGTTGCTTTGCGTAACAGTGTAAAACACACATATTTTGATGTCAATTCCACTGCTACAAAAATGTACGCAAAACCATTAGTAGATCGAACCACTGGACCGAACAAATCAACTGCAGCCATCTCCTTTAATTTCGCTGGAATGATAGGAAACAACGGTGCTCTGTGAGAAACAGTTGGCGGCTTAGCCTATTAACATAATTTGCATTTGGCAAGAACAAATCGAATGCGTTTTTCCATATTACTAAAGTAACAATTTTCTCGTAATTTACGAAAGCATTTTCTGGGACCAAAATGTGCATAACTGAAATGTGTAAATGAGGTGTGGCCAAATCATCCAATCTAACAAAGCGTCTAAGAAAATTACACACACCAAGGAAACTACGAACATCACGTTTTGTGGAAGGAACAGCATAATTACGAATAGCATCTAGTTTCTCTGGATCGGGAAGAATACCTTCTGTAGAAATAATGTGACCGAGAAATTTCACCTGAGAACGACCAAATTCTGATTTTTCCAAGTTCACTGTCATGCCAACTCGTGCAAAAATACGTAATAATGAATCCAAAATTTTGTTATGCTCACTCCAAGAACGTTTAGCAATAAGAATATCGTCAACATAAGAAGTAATATTGTCACGAAGATAAACAGGTAAAATTTCATTTAAGCTACGAATGAATGCTGCAGAAAATATAGTAAGTCCAAACGGTAATTTCCAAAGTCACTTTTGGGTAAAACAGTCAAATCCGGTTATTTTTTTACCTACTGTCTAGATAGATGGATAGTAGAAGAATTGTTTTTTATAGATACAAAGAATAGTGAAGAGTAGGCAGCGGTGCAGAAAACTAAAAGGGAAATAACACCACTACAGCTCGGGGCCCTGTGATCGCTACGGCACATATTCACTTAGTGTAGTGAATCCCCTGAGGACTTTAATAGCTGCACATAATTTTCAATCTGTGACTTAGTAGCAAATCTGGCGGAAGTGCGCACGTAAATCGATCCAACCATGAACATGGACGTATGTCATTCCTAGAATTACAAAAGATCTTAAATTTCCGAACAGTCAAGAAGTGTTTACAGTCAAAGCTTCCGCCTCGCGGCGACAAAGACCTACCGCGTCTGTCCCAGTCCCAATGTCGATTATTGTCAAGTTCGCGCGCCTGGCGCTCTCTTGTTGCATCCCGTAAATGAAACAAATTACTTTCTTCAAAGCCCTCTGCTATCTGTGATTCTAATTTTCTCCTGCTGTCTTTTCCTACGATTTCACCTTCGATATATTTGTCTTGCTTTTGTAATGCCTCAGATTCCCTTTTGACGCGTTCATTAACTTTTCCCTGATTTTCAACATGCTTATTTATGTTCTGGTACTCTTCGGTTTCTGCAAATGACAATGGTGCTGTATCATCTGAGTCTCTGTCCCCATTTAAACTAAGACTTGTCAATTTATCTGAAATCTCCTCAACTCTTTCCGATAAATCACCTATTTGTTCTTTCTGTTTATTTACGTCTTCCGTAAGTGTCGCGACTCGGGTTTCAGTATTGTCACATTTAGTAGTTAACTGTTCACACTGTTGCGTTAAGTTATTTATTCTGTCATTTGGTACGGATTCCTCGATTCTCTCAAATATTTCTTCCTTATCGTGTGCACGTTGTAAATTTAACTCTGAAAATTTCTGTACTATCACGCGATCTCTCTCCTCCTGTTCTCTATCCTGTTCCCTTTGTCTAATCTCTACTGCAATTAATCTATTATTGTGAGCATTCAAAATCGGTTGTACTTCTTCTCTGATTTCTTTCTTTAATTCATCTTTCATATTTTTGAAACATGTCCCTATTCGTGAATCTAACCGTGTTTCCATTGTTTCCATCTCTGTTTTAATTGTGCCTATTTGTGATCCCAACTGTGATCCCAGTGAGTCTAACCGTGTTTCCATTGTTCCCCTATCTGTTTTTAATTCAGATCGTAACTGTGATCCCAGTGAGTCTAACCGTGTTTCCATTGTTCCCATCTGTGTTTTAATTGTTCCTATTTGTGATCCCAAATTTAATATTGCACCCATCAACTGCTCCATATTAGCTTGTTCGCAATTCCTTTCGCCCCTAACATTTCCCGCAAAACCAGTTTCATTCGTCATAGCTGTAAAGCTATCTGTGTTTGATGCTATTCCAGAATTTTCTATCGTTAATCTCGTATTCTGTGAATTTTCTGATTGAGAAAAATTTTGAAATGGTTCCGGACTACTTTCCCGACTTATTAAATTGATTTCCACTTCATTATTCAACATACTGTTCTCCTGTGTTGGCGAGTTCGCCATGTCAACAATTTCGTCATTCTCACTATTCATCATTTTTGCCTTTTTCATTGATCGCGTAATCATTTACAAAATATACAAAACTCGTCACTATATGAAAATTACACACAATGACTCTTTATCTCCAACAATACCCTTCACACGAAATGCTTCCCTCAAACACGATTAACGAACAATTGAAATAATTGCATTAAATTGTCAAACGCGTATACAAGGCAATAAAAATTAAATTTTGAAAAATACCATTAGAAGAATGCTAATTACCAAATCTACACATGCAATATAGACTACAATTACTAACTACAAATTACTACAACAATCCTACTGTCTACTATTTCTACAATCAGAAGAATTCCAAGGGACGATCCGAAGCAGTAGACGCCACGTGCATGGGGGCTTAATAAAAATATTAATGCAAATAATTTTAATTTTTTTTTTTTTGCTTTAGTAGCTGTCTGTCCGATTACGAAGTCTCGTACCGGTTGGCCCTGACTAGTATTATTACGCAATCTGATTGCTTAGAACAACAACAAGGAATGAAATGGAAATTTTCATTAACACAATTAATCAATTAAGCCCCCAGCAACTATAAAACCAACGCAACAACAAGCACAAGAGTAACTGTTCTGTGTGTGGGAGTGTGACTCAACGTACGCATCTGGCACGGTTCTTCTTCAACAACACAACAATTTTTAAATAACATTATACTGAATTAATTAAAGAAAATACAAATACCATAATTACTCAAGAGAACCACAATTACACTCTAATCCAAGAACCCAAGCCAGATGCTTTGTTGACTGAACCTGTAATGACACATTATTTAAAACATGGAAATAATGAAAAATAAATCAAGTTTCGTTACCTTCATATATTGACCAAAATCACTCTCATAATTACAATATATCTCCACACCGCCTCGCTATTACCACATCTGAACAAGAACCTTTCAGTATCACATCTCAGCAAGCACTCCCTACTAGCACATCTGAACACCAACTGACTACTACGAGCTCTCCCCAAGCAGTGACCTCTAGCACATCTCAATAATGACAGCCCGTGGAGGCGGCGGAACAATGCTCTCTAGCGATCTCTGGCGCTGTGGCTCAGTGTAGCCACCTTTCATTGTCTCCAAACTTTCAGTTGAGGCTAAATTTCACACAATCACATACAATTCTGACGTAAAAATTTGTTTGCAGGAGTGACAGAGATTCCGTTGATTTTAGTGAAATCATTCGTAACTTCATGACGTTAATGTATGTATGATAAAATTTAGTTCAATATATTTTTCATGATTCTCCCAATAATTATTTATTTATTTTAAAATCATACAAAATGCTCAATTTGACCAACTGCTGTGTGCACCTAAAAAACTGAGAGGAATGTCCGTTTCATCATTATTTGTTAATGTAATGAATGAGATGAGATCTTGCGTCAGTATGGAAGTCGTCAGTTTACATTTCACAGGCTCTGTCTTTGGCACTTTTCCGTTGTTATCTGGAATACTCTATACACCCTGTCGTATTCATTTAGCATCCGCAGAAACTTTTTCCAGTGCTTCATAGGGTCGGATTAAGTGAATGACTACGGATATAATTATGGTATTGCAACTTGATGCACTACAAAAATTACCAATACTGAGTTATGACTACATAAATGAGATAAAATGATTACTTACTTTACAGGAGACAATTAATTCATAAATCTTTCAAATCGCAAGTCGCTGACCGTATATCAGAAGAATAATGCGTATTGGGGTAGAATAGGCAAAGAGTGAGGGAAGGGAGGGTGCATCAGGATATTGCGTCTTCTCACATTTACATTTTCTTGGCCTTGGTTTTTGTGCATTCGTGCTGCTGCAGGGCGGAACGGATGTTTACCCATTGTCGTAGCAGCGAGACACTGCAGGCGCCCCCGCTGCTATTATTGAACATGGTTGATGGGTGCAGAGTACGTCGTTGTAGAATGAGGTTACCTGTGACCGGTGCTTTCACAGCCGCATGGTCAATGCTTTTATATTATGCTGATCAACGCTAACACTACAAAAGGACAGAAACGCAGGACAGAATATGTCATCGTTCTCTCTGACTCAAGGTCGTCCCTCATCCTGCTCCACCGTCTAAGAATGGGCGTACCGACGAACTATAGCCTACGAAACGCTGGAACTACACTCATGCTAATAAATTAAGGATAATTGCAGAATTTGGTGCCACACAACGTGACACTACACAAAACTGCCGCTAATAGCATAGGCACATAGGGAACACACACGACAAAGATCTATAAATCCACGGTATCGGTGATAAGTTGAGAAAACAGTCTCGAATCATATGTGCTAAAAAACGCCACTGTTTCCTGCACATGTACCCCGACATCAATATGGGATATGATGATCATGCACACGTATACAGGCCGCACAACGGGTTGGCATACTCTGGATCAGGTGGTCGAGCAACTGCTGGGGTGTAGCCTCCCATTCTTGCACCAGTGCCTGTCGGAGGTCCTGAAGTGTCGTAGGGGTTTGAAGACGTGCAGCGATACGTCGACCGAGAGCATCCCAGACGTGCTCGGTGGGGTTTAGGTCTCGACAAAAAGCAGGCCTCTCCGTTCGCCTGATATCTTCTGTTTCAAGGTACTATTCCACGATAGCAGTTCGGTGGGGTGGTGCGTTATCATCCATCAGGACGAAGGTGGGACCAACTGCAACCCTGAAAAGGCGGACATACTGGTGTAAAATGACGTCCCGATACAAAATGGCTCTGAGCACTATGGGACTCAACTGCTGAGGTCATTAGTCCCCTAGAACTTAGAACTAGTTAAACCTAACTAACCTAAGGACATCACAAACATCCACGCCCGAGGCAGGATTCGAACCTGCGACCGTAGCGGTCTCGCGGTTCCAGACTGCAGCGCCTTTAACCGCACGGCCACTTCGGCCGGCGTCCCGATACACCTGACCTGTTACGGTTCCTCTGTCAAAGACATGCAGGGGGGGGGGGGGGTGTACGTGCTCCAGTCATAATCCTATCCCACACAACCTATCCACGACCTCCATACAGGTCCCTTTAAAGGACATTAAGGAATCTGGATCCTGGTTCACGCCAGATGGAAATCTGGCGAGAATCACTGTTCAGACTATACCTGGACTTGTCCGTGAACATAGCCAGGCTTTACGGGCTCTCCTGTGACCAAGGGTCAGTGGAATGCACCTTGCAGGTGTCTGGGTGAATAAACCATGTCTGTTCAGGCGTCTATAGACTGTGTCTGGAGACAATTGTCCAAGTGGTTGCGGTAAGGTCCCAAGCAAGGCTACCTGCAGTACTCCGTGGCCGTCTGCGGGCACTGATGGTGAGATATCGGTCTTCTTGTGGTGTTGTAAATTGTGGACGTCCCGTACTGTAGCGCCTGGACACACTACCTGTCTGCTGGAATCGTTGCCATAATCGTGAGATCACGCTTTCTGGCACACGGGGTGCCCATGCTACGACCTGCTGTGTTTGTCCAACCTCCAGTCGCCCTAGTATTCTACTACTCATAACGTCATCAGTATGTGTTCTTTGAGCTGTTTTCAACACAGTCACCATTAGCACGTCAGAAAACGTCTGCACACTTACTCGCTGCACCTTGCTCTGACATGCACCAACACACGCGTGTGTGGACTACTGCCATGTATCAGCATTTTCCTTAATTTATGAGCATGACTGTACTTTCTCACTTCTATAGCGAACAGAAGAAAGAGGCATTGCTTGAGATAAAAGAGCGATTTGGCCTAATATACATACAGGGTGTTTAAAAAATGACCGGTATATTTGAAACGGCAATAAAAACTAAACGAGCAGCGATAGAAATACACCGTTTGTTGCAATATGCTTCGGACAACAGTACATTTTCAGCCGGACAAACTTTCGAAATTACAGTAGTTACAATTTTCAACAACAGATGGCGCTGCAAGTGATGTGAAAGACATAGAAGACAACGCAGTCTGTGGGTGCGCCATTCTGTACGTCGTCTTTCTGCTGTAAGCGTGTGCTGTTCACAACGTGCAAGTGTGCTGTAGACAACATGGCTTATTCGTTAGAACAGAGGATTTTTCTGGTGTTGGAATTCCACCGCCTAGAACACAGTGTTGTTGCAACAAGACGAAGTTTTCAACGGAGGTTTAATGTAACCAAAGGATCTGTTTGAAAAATTTCAACGGACTGGGAACGTGACGGATGAACGTGCTGGAAAGGTAGGGCGACCGCGTACGGCAACCACAGAGGGCAACGCGCAGCTAGTGCAGCAGGTGATCCAACAGCGGCCTCGGGTTTCCGTTCGCCGTGTTGCAGCTGCGGTCCAAATGACGCCAACGTCCACGTATCGTGTCATGCGCCAGAGTTTACACCTCTATCCATACAAAATTCAAACGCAGCAACCCCTCAGCGCCGCTACCATTGCTGCACGAGAGACATTCGCTAACGATATAGTGCACAGGATTGATGACGGCGATATGCATGTGGGCAGCATTTGGTTTACTGACGAAGCTTATTTTTACCTGGACGGCTTCGTCAATAAACAGAACTGGCGCATATGGGGAACCGAAAAGCCCCATGTTGCAGTCCCATCGTCCCTGCATCCTCAAAATGGTTCAAATGGCTCTGAGCACTATGGGACTCAACTACTGAGGTCATTAGTCCCCTAGAACTTAGAACTAGTTAAACCTAACTAACCTAAGGACATCACACACATCCATGCCCGAGGCAGGATTCGAACCTGCGACCGTAGCGGTCTCGCGGTTCCAGACTGCAGCGCCAGAACCGCGCGGCCACTTCGGCCGGCCGCATCCTCAAAAAGTACTGGTCTGGGCCGCCATGTCTTCCAAAGGAATCATTGGCCCATTTTTCAGATCCGAAACGATTACTGCATCACGCTATCTGGACATTCTTCGTGAATTTGTGGCGGTGCAAACCGCCTTAGACGACACTGCGAACACCTCGTGGTTTATGCAAAATGGTGCCCGGCCACATCGCACGGCCGACGTCTTTAATTTCCTGAATGAATATTTCTATGACCGTGTGATTGCTTTGGGCTATCCGAAACATACAGGAGGCGGCGTGGATTGGCCTCCCTATTCGCCAGACATGAACCCCTGTGACTTCTTTCTGTGGGGACACTTGAAAGACCAGGTGTACCGCCAGAATCCAGAAACAATTGAACACTGAAGCAGTACATCTCATCTGCATGTGAAGCCATTCCGCCAGACACGTTGTCAAAGGTTTCGGGTAATTTCATTCAGAGACTACGCCATATTATTGCTACGCATGGTGGATATGTGGAAAATATCGTACTATAGAGTTTCCCAGACCGCAGCGCCATCTGTTGTTGAAAATTGTAACTACTGTAATTTCGAAAGTTTGTCTGCCTGAAAATGTACTGTTGTCCCAAGCATATTGCAACAAACGGTGTATTTCTATCGCTGCTCGTTTAGTTTTTATTGCCGTTTCAAATATACCGGTCATTTTTGAAACACCCTGTATATTGAAATGTTCAATACGTTGGCGAACAAGACAGTTCATGCTAGAGTAAGAATCCCGAAGGACATCCAAGCTAAATATTATCTTGGGATTGCCGGCCGGGGTGGTCCAGCGGTTCTAGGCGCTACAGTCTGGAACCGTGCGACCGTTACGGTCGCAGGTTCGAATTCTGCCTCGGGCATGGATATGTGTGTTGTCCTTAGGTTAGTTAGGTTTAAGTAGTTCTAAGTTCTAGGGGACTGATGACCTCAGAAGTTAAGTCTCATAGTGCTCAGAGCCATTTGAACGATCTTGGGATTACGCGATCCAAAGAGAGAGACGAATGTATCGACGAGTGGCAACTACGATGACAAAAAGAAATTCCAACACCAAAAAGAAGATGTGCGAAATAAACTAAAGTTGGTAGGCCTGTTTCTACATCTCAAAGACGCCGTCTGTCCAGGTTTAGCGCCAGTAGCTTTAGAGTGAAGCTAGTAGGTATGTGGGTGCAAGTCAGGTTTACTTTAAATACCCGCGGTACTATCGTAAGCATTAGTTACCTTTGAGATTGGACATAGTGAACTGATGTTACTCAAGAAGGACTTTTAAACGACGAAGAAGTCATTATCAACAGCTCTCTGAATTGAACTAAATCGCGAAAGAGGGCTACGAGAAGCTGGAGGTTCCTTCCACGATACTGCAGAAAGACTTGGGAGGAACGTAGTGGCTGTACATGATTGCAGGCAGCGATGGTCACGGCCGCAAGAAGACCAGGATCCGGACGGCCACGTGGCAGTACTGAGAGAGAAGACAGTCGTGTTCGGTGTGTGGGTGTGACGCAGCAACAATTCGAGCAGTAGTAGGCACCACAGTGTTACAAACGAACTGTTACAAAGCGGTTACTCCAAGGACAGCTCCGAGCCATGCAACTTGTAGGGTGCATCCAACTGACACCAACCACCACCACCTAAAGAGAAAGCCGCAGCGCGCTCTTGTGACGTCACGCATAGCGGGCCAGGGTTGGTTGGCTCGGTGCTGCGCTGAAAGAATCGAGACGCACGGCCTGCAAATCTTTGTCAAACGGTTTTACAGAATCTGTTCCGTAAAGAATAATTGATTTCTGAAATACTTTAGCTTTATATGGCAGCTTCATGATGAAGTGCCAATCATTTCGATAATGGTCATAACTATTGTGGTATTTGACATATGAGTATCAAATTTGAGAACGTTGCCATCAAAAATAGGGGTCGCTATGAATTTGTGTTTGATGCATATTATACATTCTATTGTTGAGTATGAAATACAGATGAGGTTTTGAAATTTTCGTAAAACTTTTGATCAATATCTGCTTCCAATCTCGAAAAAATTGAGCATCTGCAGCAAGTTCACTTCCGATCGCAACGCGCAGGAATGAAATATTCATAACGCCTCTCATATCTCGTAAGCCGCCGGAGATAACGAAAGGAGATTTTGGCAAATGATACCACGCAAAGAGGAGAGTACTTTGCCGTATGGTTAAAATACGTAACCTTATCTATCCCGATATAGCAGAAGCTATAGTTTATAATTCTCTTTTACCGGTAATGCAATTGGTTAAGACTTATTAATAGCCAGTGAAAACGTACGAGTGCGGGATGTAAATAATATTGCGATATAAATGATAAAACAGGGTACATTTGTGAAAAATGCACTGTGATAAACTACTTTCTTTCTGGACCAGAAGACTGTTATTTACACTCACTTAAGAAATTCTGCACTAATACTGTGTATAATATTAAATTCCTCTGCCTTCAGTATCCACAAATTTATATTTCGTTTTCAAAATCAAAATAAAGCCATTTGAAAACGAATACTATTTACTGCGAACTTTTGCTCACAATTTTAGTCAAATGTATCCAAAATTCAAGATATTCCACTAGAAAAAATAATAATTGTACTAGATATATAGTTTTTACATACCTTCGTGTTCTCAGTGGGTTGGAAATTGTCCCGATGAATCACTGAGAGCCATTTCCGATGCATATTCGGATCTTTCGGAAAGGAAAACAACATTACTTTCGGTCCAGTTCCCTAATTCCCACGACACCTTGGCACACAACATTTGTAAAACATGTTCACAGTAGCTTCACTACACGTAAACACTGTAATCGCTAGTTCTAAGGACGCATGTAGCACTCGATCCAATAAACGTGTAGATAAACAAACGCTTCGAAACACAACATGGTGGCCCACTCGGAGTGACGTCACGACCTGCTATGAATTTCGCGCCGCGGCCTTGTCTCTAGGTGGTGGTGCACCAACCCACCGCCGTGGCAATGTATGTCGGCGGCCTAGATTCGTTCGACAATCAGCTTCAAATGCCGGTTCTCTATATTTTCTCAATAGAGTTTCTCGAAAAGAACCTCACTTCCCTCCAAGGATTCCTATTTGAGTTCCCGAACCATCTGCCTAACACTTACGTGTTGTTCGAACCTACCGATAACAAATCTAGCAGCGCGCCTCTGAATTAATTCTATGTCTTCCTTCAATCCGATCTGGTACGGATCCCAAACACTCTAGGCAGTACTAAAGAACAGCTCGCACCCTGTCCTATATGCGGCCTCCTCCACAGATGAAACCCACTTTCCTAAAATTCTCCCAACAAACCGAAGTCGACCATTCGCCTCACCTACCACAGTTCTCATGTGCTAGTTCCATTTCATATCGCTTTGCAACGCTACGTCCGGATATTTAAACGACTTGACTGTGTCAAGCAAGACACTAGTAATACTGGAACCGAATATTAAAGGTTTGTTCTTCCTACTCATCAACATAACTTATATTTTTCTACATTTAGAGCTAGCTGCCATTCGTCACACCAATTAGAAATTTTGTTTAAGTCACCTTGCATCTTCTCACAGTCACTCAACTTCGACACCTTACCGTACACCACAGCATCGTCAGCAAACAACCACAGACTGTGGCCCACCCTGTCCACCAAATCATTTACGGATATAGATAACAACAGTCGTCCTATCACACACCCCTTGGGCACTCCTGACAATAGCCTTGTCTCTGATAAACATTCGCCGTCGAGGGCAATATGTTGTTGTTGTGGTCTTCAGTCCTCAGACTGGTTTGATGCAGCTCTCCATGCTACTCTATCCTGTGCAAGCTTCTTCATCTCCCAGTACCTACTGCAACCTACATCCTTCTGAATCTGCTTAGTGTATTGATCTCTTGGTCTCCCTCTACGATTTTTACCCTCCACGCTACCCTCCAATGCTAAATTTGTGATCCCTTGATGCCTCAAAACATGTCCTACCAACCGATCCCTTCTTCTAGTCAAGTTGTGCCACAAACTTCTCTTCTCCCCAATCCTATTCAATACTTCCTCATTAGTTACGTGATCTACCCACCTTATCTTCAGCATTCTTCTGTAGCACCACATTTCGAAAGCTTCTATTCTCTTCTTGTCCAAACTAGTTATCGTCCATGTTTCACTTCCATACATGGCTACACTCCATACAAATACTTTCAGAAACGACTTCCTGACACTTAAATCTATACTCGATGTTAACAAATTTCTCTTCTTCAGAAACGATTTCCTTGCCATTGCCAGTCTACATTTTATATCCTGTCTACTTCGACCATCATCAGTTATTTTACTCCCTAAATAGCAAAACTCCTTTACTACTTTAAGTGTCTCATTTCCTAATCTAATCCCCTCAGCATCACCCGATTTAATTTGACTACATTCCATTATCTTCGTTTTGCTTTTGTTGATGTTCATCTTATATCCTCCTTTCAAGACACTGTCCATTCCGTTCAACTGCTCTTCCAAGTCCTTTGCTGTCTCTGGCAATATACTGGGTTCTATTACTTAAGAAGCCTTGTAGCCACTCACATATCAGTAAACGTATTCCATATGCTCACACATTTGATAAGAGCCTGCAGTGGGACACCGTATCAAATGATTTTCGGAAATCTAGAAATTGGAATCTGCCTGTTGCCGTTCATCCATAGACCGCAGTATATCATGCGAGAAAAGGGCAAGCTGAGTTTAGCACGAGCGATGCCTTCCAAAACCATGCTAATTCGTGTACATAAGCTTTTGAATCCCGCTTCGAAGGCGGCGCGTGGGTGTGCTCCTGAGATATGCAAATTAAGTCGAATGAAGGAAGCGAGTAGGAGCAGGTGGGGTAAAGCACTTCGGTACTGCAAGTAAAGTTAAAGCACCTTTACTGGTATATAAACATATACGAACACATTACTTAACTTTTGGTACAGATGAGTACGTGTGTGCAAAGCCGTTCATGTATCAAAGCTAACAGTTACTAGAAGTTACAAAGTCTATACTGGCTTGCCCCACTAGGTCGTCAGCTCTTGATCAACTGGGCAGAAAGTGGAGCGGCGCTCGTTGAGCTCCACAGCGTCGGCTAGAGGGCGCTGTAGTCGGGGTAGTTCGTCCGCTCTCGTAGTGCCAACCTACGCCGTGGCATCGGAACTATCGATACCACATAAGCTTCTGTCTCAAGAAAGTTTATTATACTCCTACTGAGAGTAGCTTCAAGGATTCTTCAGCAAACAGAAATTATGGATATTGGTCTGCAATTTTGCGAGTCCGGTCCTTTACCCTTCTTATGTACTGGAGTGACCAGCGCTTTCTCCAGTCGCTTGGGACTTTGGGCCGGGCCAAAAATTAACTATAAGTGCAAGCTAAGTAAGGGGTCAATGCCGTACTCTATGTAAAACCTAATTGGGATTATTTGCTTTCAAATCTCAGTTGTTTCTATACACCTGGGATGCTTATTATTATGTCGTCCATACTGGGAGCCTGCCCGATGGTCAAATAACAGTATGTCTGTACGATTCTACTCTGTGAAAGATTACTTGAACGCCTGGAGGGATTTATGGAAATCAGGGGAAACCTAAATCTGGATGGTCGGACGCTGGTTTGAACTGTCGTCCTCGCGAATGAGAGACCAGTGTGCTAAACACTGCGCCGCCTGGGTCGGTGCTGCATGCAGAGCTCTGCGAGGGCTTGATCGATGCGAGTTGTCTGCACGGGCCCGCAGCGTGCGAGAGAGAGTGCTAATGCACGGAATAGGTTGGTGCAAGTTGCCGAAGATGACTAATGCTGCCTCGCCTAATAACGCAAGCCGGCCGCGGTTGCCAAGCGGTTCTAGGCGCGTCAGTCCGGAACCGCGCGACTGCTACGGTCGCAGGTTCGAATGCGGCCTCGGGCATGGATGTGTGTGATGTCCCTAGGTTAGTTAGGTTTAAGTAGTTCTAAGTTCTAGGGGACTGATGACCTCAGATGTTAAGTCCCATAGTGCTCAGGGTCATTGTTTTTTAATAACGCAAGCGAGTGAGTGCTTGCCCACTGTCACGCGGATGTTACGCATTTGTCCAAAGCCGCGTGGATAACAAGAGCTCGCACTCACGTAATACAGGCTGCGAATTTGGATTGTACGTGTGCACGATGTGCTTCCCTTACCATTACGTCTTGTGCTTCCTTCTTGTTTTTAGTTATAGTAATACTCAGTCTCTGTGGTGATATTTTATGAATCTCAGATGAACATAATAAAGTTCTCCGTAGCAAAAATAGAAAATCACAAGCTGAAAAGAAATTCTGAATGCATTCCAGTGCTTGCCGAGCCCGTTGGTGCCGTTACGTTTTGACGAAGCGTGTCTAAAGCAGCCTTCCAGCCTGTCTGCCCCTATCTCCGCCGCAACCGTTAGAGCGTCACAACCCGCCGCAACGGAGACACAAGAGCTCATTTGTACTGAAGCAGAGTGGTTAAAGCACTCCAGCTTGGGTTTCCGCAAGCGTGGTAAGCTTCATGGCACACGTTGAGCTTGCTGCGCGTGGCAACACGTTGCCCTTTCAGTCCAATTTGACTAGTCAGGTGAATGTTTATGTAGGTAGTTTCACTGCAGCTCATTTATCATAACGGCGGCGCGGCAGCAGCAAAATGATGAAACCAAGCTTAAAGGAGATTGACGACAAATTAAGAACTGATGAATGTTTACGAGTCACAAAACAAACCCAAGTGCAGCAGGGGAAAGTATTTGTGTGTTTATGAGGCAGCTTCAAATAAATTGGAAGGTGTCTCGGAATGCAAATTGTGTGAAACGTTACTCATTCGAAAACCTCGAGAATGTTACGACACGTTTGGAAATTTGACCATCAGCTTACTCACTCCATAAATAATTTATAAGAGGACAAAAACTTAGCGGTCGACACGTGTGTGGAACTGTGTGCTAAGGCATTTTATTAGTGCGTAATATAGGCTTTCTAAATGCACGGCAAACACTGAATAGGAAAAAAATATGGCTCAGTGGATATTAGAAACCACATTCTGGTCGTATGCAACGTAGGGGAAAGAAAGTTTATTTCGAAAGAAAAGCTTCCTCTTTCAGACATGTACTTTTTAGATTAATGTAATATGAAAAACTAGCTTCGTGTTTGCGAAAATCCATTTGCGGAGTTCAGAATTAACTACTTTGGCCACTTAGAATCAATTCAGCGAACCCGCAGCACACATCATGCAAAAATCCACTCCTGGAAATTGAAATAAGAACACCGTGAATTCATTGTCCCAGGAAGGGGAAACTTTATTGACACATTCCTGGGGTCAGATACATCACATGATCACACTGACAGAACCACAGGCACATAGACACAGGCAACAGAGCATGCACAATGTCGGCACTAGTACAGTGTATATCCACCTTTCGCAGCAATGCAGGCTGCTATTCTCCCATGGAGACGATCGTAGAGATGCTGGATGTAGTCCTGTGGAACGGCTTGCCATGCCATTTCCACCTGGCGCCTCAGTTGGACCAGCGTTCGTGCTGGACGTGCAGACCGCGTGAGACGACGCTTCATCCAGTCCCAAACATTCTCAATGGGGGACAGATCCGGAGATCTTGCTGGCCAGGGTAGTTGACTTACACCTTCTAGAGCACGTTGGGTGGCACGGGATACATGCGGACGTGCATTGTCCTGTTGGAACAGCAAGTTCCCTTGCCGGTCTAGGAATGGTAGAACGATGGGTTCGATGACGGTTTGGATGTACCGTGCACTATTCAGTGTCCCCTCGACGATCACCAGTGGTGTACGGCCAGTGTAGGAGATCGCTCCCCACACCATGATGCCGGGTGTTGGCCCCGGGTGCCTCGGTCGTATGCAGTCCTGATTGTGGCGCTCACCTGCACGGCGCCAAACACGCATACGACCATCATTGGCACCAAGGCATAAGCGACTCTCATGGCTGAAGACGACACGTCTCCATTCGTCCCTCCATTCACGCCTGTCGCGACACCACTGGAGGCGGGCTGCACGATGTTGGGGCGTGAGCGGAAGACGGCCTAACGGTGTGCGGGACCGTAGCCCAGCTTCATGGAGACGGTTGCGAATGGTCCTCGCCGATACCCCAGGAGCAACAGTGTCCCTAATTTGCTGGGAAGTGGCGGTGCGGTCCCCTACGGCACTGCGTAGGATCCTACGGTCTTGGCGTGCATCCGTGCGTCGCTGCGGTCCGGTCCCAGGTCGACGGGCACGTGCACCTTCCGCCGACCACTGGCGACAACATCGATGTACTGTGGAGACCTCACGCCCCACGTGTTGAGCAATTCGGCGGTACGTCCACCCGGCCTCCCGCATGCCCACTATACGCCCTCGCTCAAAGTCCGTCAACTGCACATACGGTTCACGTCCACGCTGTCGCGGCATGCTACCAGTGTTAAAGACTGCGATGGAGCTCCGTATGCCACGGCAAACTGGCTGACACTGACGGCGGCGGTGCACAAATGCTGCGCAGCTAGCGCCATTCGACGGCCAACACCGCGGTTCCTGGTGTGTCCGCTGTGCCGTGCGTGTGATCATTGCTTGTACAGCCCTCTCGCAGTGTCCGGAGCAAGTATGGTGGGTCTGACACACCGGTGTCAATGTGTTCTTTTTTCCATTTCCAGGAGTGTAATTAAAACTGGTGTAACTGGGGTCATACATGGTGACAGTTACTGGACTATACGAAATAAAATCGTCATAATTTCTAAACGGTTTGCGTTAGGACATTCAAACTGCACGGCTGGCCGCGGAGCATGATGGGAATTAGTATGCTCGTTATGGTTTGGTTTGGTGGCGAAGCACACTTTCATGTGGATCGGTTCGTCAATAAGCAAAATTGGCGCGTCAAGGGGACTGAGAATCCGCATTTCGCGTTCGAGAAGTCTCTCCACCCTCAACGGGTGATTGGCTGGTGTGCAATGTACTGTGACGAAATAATGGGTGCGATATTCCTTGATGGCACGGTGACTACCGAACGGTACGTGAAGGGTTCATGCAACACGGAGCTCGACCCCATGGAAGCAGGAGAGTGTTTGACGTCATGGAGAGGCACTTTGGGGACTGCTTTCTGGCTCTGGGGCACCCAAAGGCTACTGGCATGATGGACCTCGATTGGACGCCATATTCTCCGGATATGCGCACATGCGATTCCTTTTTGTGGTGCCATTTTGAAGACAGGATGTACAGCAATGACCCCAAAATCATTGCTGGGCTGAAAAGAGCCATTCAAGAGGTCATCGACAGTACCGATGTTCCGAAACTTCAGCAGATCAATCAGAATTTCACTATTCGTCTGCGCCACATCATCTTCAATGATGGCAGACATATCGAACATGCCATAACCTAAATCCGAATATCTGTAGTGACGTATACATGTTAGACAAAGTGTGGGAACGCCGTAGTTTGTAACTAATTTACGTTTTTTCATATAGTTAAATAACTGTTACCTTGTCTTGGGCTAGCACACACTAAAGTTACAGAAACTAGACTTCAGAAACCTTACTGTAGTTGGCATTGGACAATAAGGATATCTTCAGGTTTTTAGGTACAAAGGATCTCGTCTTTCAGAGGTCGCAAGCAGAAAACATGTATTACAGGTGACCTGCTGATGTTTAGAATTTAGAATGGAAAAATACTAGCCTATTTCCTATAAAATTAAATGAACAAACCCGAAGGACGCCGAAGAGGAAAAAAGGACAAATGAAATCCGCTATTTTCTGGTCTACCAAGACCCAAAATGAATATATGTTTCATTGAGCCCCGTCCCGTGGTTCTCGGGTAAAAAGAAACTGCCCATCAATTTCGGAACCTTACTCAAGAAACTACACTGAAAGCGTACTGAATAAACTGCTACGTTACATAGCACAGCGAGAAGACGGTCGGGCAAGCAAGATTCCTTTAGCCTGTTTGGGTTGGACATAGCTTGGCTTGGATTGCAGTGAAGCAGCCTGCCCGTTCTGCTGGTAACGCGCGGCATCTTGCCTGTCTGGCTAACAAGCAAATATGGGCAGGTAAAATGCGGAATGTGTGCACCTCTGGTGTAACGTTCATGTTCCATTAGCCGAGTGGTAGGTCCACGCGCCTGTTGCGCCGCACTCGGTGAGTGTGCATCCGCATGATAGTAAGTGCGCTAACTCCAGACCGCGTGCTTCCGCAAAAAGTGCAAAGTGAGTGATAGTAGGGAATGATGTCTGCTCTCGCGGGTTCGCCACGCGGAGGCAGTGCTCTAACTGCGTCTCCGTCTTTTTCCGTGGCGGTGAATCTGTGGTGTCACTGCCAGACACCACACTTGCTAGGTGGTAGCTTAAATCGGCCGCGGTCCATTAGTACATGTCGGACCCGCGTGTCGCCACTGTGTGATCGCAGACCGAGCGCCACCACACGGCAGGTCTCGAGAGACGTACGAGAACTCGCCCCAGTTGTACGGCGACGTTGCTAGCGACTATACTGACGAAGCCTTTGCTCTCATTTGCCGAGAGACAGAATAGCCTTTAGCTAAGTTAATGGCTACGACTTAGCAAGGCGCCAATTGTCACAGTGCATGTATCCTACGAGTCTCATTTGTATAGTCAAGATAGATGTATCACAAGGATTGATTAAAAGTTATGTATATTCCAAAGATACGTATTTTCTTTATAGTATTCAATACGTATCCTGTTCCAGACTTGACGCCAGTCGGCGTGTGTGTACGCGTGCCTTTCGGCTTCCTCCTCAGTGTGGCGTGACTAGCTTGTTACGCCACAACAGAATCCACGTATTCCCGCTGCTTACTCTACTTCCTTGTCTCGGGTTCATAGTGATTCAGCGCTCGTTGACACAGCCGCAACATTCGCGCTGCTGTTTCGTTTGAAGCCTTCTGAACAGTCACGACAACATATGCCGTCTTCAAAATGTCTTTAAAGTTACTGAAAACTGATCCATGACTTCTGCAGCGAAGTCGAAATAAACTTGGTAACATGTGAACGGACATTATCCTGCAACATAAAGATGCAGTCCGACGATATTCCTTGGCGTTTGGACTTGATGGCTCGCTTCAGTTTTTGCAAACTGCCCACGCACAGCTGTTCGTTACTTGTGGCGCTGTGTTCCAGAAAGTCAATGAGTAGCGGACCTTTGCAGTCATAGAAGAACATGATCATGAAGTTCCCGGAGCTGGTGTGCCTGTTGTTTCGACTGCGCTGCAGAAGTTTGGCTGGAAAGTCCTTACACATCCTCGTACAGTCACGATCTCTTCACATGCGATTTCCTTACTTTTGGAGCCCTAAAGAAGTTCGTGGCTGTTGATTGGCTTCGGAGGAACTGGTTCACGCCTGGGTACAATCATGGTTCCGTAGGCAACCGCATCAATTTTTCCATGAAGGCATTGACTGTTTCATCTCATAGTGAGATAATATCACCGATTATGGCGATTACCTTTGAAATAAAAACAATTTACTTACTTTTTAGGGTTCCGTACCTCAATCGGTTAAAACTGAACCTTCATAGGAACGCTTTGCTGGCCGTCTCTCTCTCTCTCTCTCTCTCTCTCTCTGTCCGACAGTTAAAAACCATTTTTCTAAGGAACAGGTTGACGTATCAAGTTGACATTTATGTCACATACTAAGGTCCATAGGCCCCCTTGGCGGTGTAATAAACGTTAGTTTGTAAATCAGTGCAACCTAAATATGCGGTCATTTAGTTCACATATTTTGAAAACGAAGGAGAGAAACACAGCAATCCGTCGCAATTCCATTAGTTTTTATTACTCTTGCATATCTAGCTTTCGGCTATAAATAGCCATCTTCTGTGCATTTGAGCTACAATCACAAACTCGCGGCAGTGCGTGTCACCATACGATCTTACTGGTGAATAGGCAGAAGGAAACGGAGGCGTTTGTTTACAGCAAGTACGTGCTTTGATTCTCGTAAATTCACTCATCAAAACCTGCAGGCTACTTCCCGTTGGGCTGGAGTCATGAAATTTTGCACTTAAAATGGTTTCACAGTAAAACCAAAAGAAAAAATTGCGGCAGCTGTAAATCTGTAATTATATTACACGCATTTTTTTTTCATTTGTTATCATGCTGTCTGTCTGTATGTCTGGCCGTCCGTCTCTTAAGATCCCTTTTCCTCAGGAACGGGTGGACGAACATCAAGTTGAAATTTATGTTTCATACTAACGCCTATGGTCCCTGGGGTGTATGATAAATGTTAGATTCTAAGTCAATGCAGTCAAGACGTACGATCATTTACGTCACACACATTTTAATACACACTCACTCATCGAAACTTATAGGGTACTTTCCGTTGATCCACAATGATGAAATTTGGCAAGTGCAAGTAAAGGAAAGCATAATCCGAAAATTTGTGATTTGTAATTGTATGATATGAAATTTTTTTTTGTCATTTGTTACCCGACGTCAAGCTTGAAATTAGAACATTAGTTCTGCATTCAGGCTGACTGGGTCACAATAGTAAAAAATCAAACATCAAGCAACGAATGACTTTATTGCTAACATGAATTTATCCACTATTACCTGGCCTTTTTTTCCATACGTCATGTTTTCATTTTACTGTCATTTATATTTCTCTTACCCTATAGGGAGGCTGCTGTGTGCCAAGACTTCTAGATATGTGGGTCGATTTCGTTTCAGTTGTGTACCAAGACTACCCCGCATTTACTGTGTTTGGGACGAATAATATACTTTGACTTATTTAAAAGAGCTCTCTGTTATTGGTCTGTAGCTTTCCCCCTTTGACTTATTTAAAAGTGCTCTCTGTTATTGGTCTGTAGCTTTCCCCCTGACCTCTTAATGCTTTATGGTATTGATTTTAGCAATCAAAACACTTGCACTAAGTGAATAGGTCTGATGTTTCCACAGTCAGTGGACGGAAGATTGTGTAACCTCCCCACAATAAAATAATATAAATAATATTCACATTTAGCGTAATTACCCAACAGTGAAAATATGTATAGCGTTGGCATTTAGTATAACCTAGCAACAGTTTACTATTCCGTAACCTACTAATAATAACGTGACTAATTTATCAATAAAATTGTGACTCACTTATAACCTTTCAATAATTGAGTG
The DNA here is from genome assembly GCF_023898315.1 of Schistocerca nitens. NCBI lineage: Eukaryota > Metazoa > Arthropoda > Insecta > Orthoptera > Acrididae > Schistocerca > Schistocerca nitens. The sequence continues at coordinate 282,629,865 of NC_064617.1, forward strand.
TGAATTTAAACTGGTAAGTTTTCGACGTCTGCATTGCTGCGTTATGGCCCTGAAGAAACATACTGAATAAATTGAAAATTCTTACCTCAATAAAGTCGCCGGATAACGCGTATCTATCTGCTCCTATATGAAACTAAACTTTTCCGGCGCATCCCTGTGCAATGCTGGCCGATAGTTTTGTCATGTATAAAAATAAACAACTGATTTTTATTTACAATAATCAGGATGATAATGGATTGGAGAAATTAGTAAATTCTTTAAATTGAGATGAATAGTTGTCAAAAGTTAATTTTTTTATGAGAAAGATTATTATTAAGAGACTTTTTTAAAACATTTTACATGGGACCTGTTATAACAATAGTACATATGCGCGAGGGTGCTTTTACCATATACTACATTGCTCGGGCTCCGTCATCGCTCCCCACGACCGGCCCAGCCAACACGATACACCACACTGATCGCTACTACTATTCCTACTGCTACACAGTTCTTACTGCGTACAACACTGCTATCTGGTCTCAGATTCTCTTATAGCTTACATATCGCAGGCAGCGCGTGAGCAAACCATCGAAATTACATCAGCTCGAGTGCGCTAGCAACAAATTCCTTAATCATGGACCTCTTACAATTGGTAGGTGAGAATTTCTTACTCTGCCAACAGGGTAACGGTGGCAGGTAGTACCTCTGATTCCTCAGTCATTCGACGTTTACAGACAGTACACATCAGCAAGAGTTAAAAAAAAAAAAACAGCAACAACAACAAATACGGAACATTATTTGTTCGAGGTGATAATTAAAACTTTATGACTGACCCTCGCTTACAGTGCAGAGTCTCCAAATGCCAACGAAAAAAAACTTTGCTTGAGCCCCGCACATCTGGCCGCTCGTTGGAAAGCGTCACATTTAGCTGTCAAAGGTCCATCAATCTAGACCAGTCGCAAACGACGGCTGCTCGCAGCGTCTCGCTACAGCCGGCCTCCCAAGGGCGACGCTACAAAGCGCCCAGCAGAAATAAGCGTTCCAATTCGCGCGGGTGTTTATGCCGCTGCCCTGTGGCCCACATAGGCCCGCGGCGACGGCACGTCTCCCCGCAGGCGTCTGTTTGCGTAACCCTGAACGCCACGTTACGTTCGGGCCAGCCTTCGCGCGGCCGCCCTTCGATCACGGCTGGCAACTAGCGATCGCTCGTATCGCACAGCAAACACCGTATTCATTACGGCGATAACGGACAAATATTGTTCTCCGCCCTTGGGCCGTACTTGGTTTCATTGCCACGGCGGATGGGCGAGCGGGCGATAACAAGTTATCGAGAGGACAGTGTTCCCACCGCTGAATTTACCTCCGGGGGCCGACTTGACCTCGTCACAGATTGAGGATGACCCGGTTACGACCGGCAGTAAACACGGCCGCCATTTGGGTCCCGTCAATTAAAAAAAAATTCCCGCGTCAGAGACGCCACGCGCCGCAAGGTGGCGTGCGGAGCATAGATTTTATCGTATTTATAATGACTAACGCTTTCTGGAAACGTCCGTTCTCCTCAGAACTTCCACACACCGCCATGATGTCGTACTCCGGACGAAAAATTGTCCGAAAAGATGACGTGGAAGAACTTACAACGAAAGCAAATGGAGCTTCATCATACACAGTGTGTCCCAGTGTAAGTTTCTAATAGAAAATTAGTTGTATGTGAAAGAAAACTGAATAAATTGATTTCAAAAGCTTTCTTGTGAGTCCAGTCCACTCACTTTACGAAACACATTCTTATATTGGGTAACTAGTTCTTATATTTGTGTTCGTTTGCTATCCAGTTCCTTAGCCGCGTGGTATTAGGCGCCTTGTCACGGTCCGCGCGGCTCCCCCCGTCGAAGGTTCGAGTCCTCCCTCGGGCACGAGTGTGTGTGTGTCGTCCTTAGCGTACGTTAGTTTAAGTTAGATTAAGTAGTGTGTAAGCTTAGGGACCGATGACCTCTGCAGGTTGGTCCCATAACACCTTACCACAAATTTCCAAAAAAATTATCCATTTCCTCCTTTACGTAGTCCACGATAAGCTTATCATGAGCATCGAGAAACTTTTTTACTCGTCCGACCAGCCTATTCAAAAATCGTTCCAATGGCTCTCAGCACTATGGGACTTAACATCTGACGTCATCAGTCCCCTAGAACTTAGAACTACTTAAACCTAACTAACCTAAGGACATCACACACATCCATACCCGAGGCAGGATTCGAACCTGCTACTGTAGCAGTCGCACGGTTTCGGTCTAAAGCGCCTAGAACTGCTCGGCCACCGCGGCCGGGATCAGCCTATTGTCTCTGTCGAGTTCACGTACTCGTTCCCTTTCTCCTCGTTCCTTTTCCTTAGTTATCTCTTACAAGTAATACTGGTCTTTCTTTCAACCATTGCGCGAACACTGAAATGGACAGATATTGAAATAAATGTTCGCGGAAAAGACAATCAAGTGACATAGCTCAGTAGTGGGAAGGCGTCTGCACCGTATGACCTGTTGCTCTCTAGCACGTTTATCGTAGGTCGCTATAACAACAAAGGCAGCCAAGCGATTGAAAAAAAAGAGTGTCGAATGTTTTAACGTACAATCGTCGAAATGATGAGCATTGTTATAAGTCTATACCGCTGGCGTCAGTGTGTTGTAGAATTACGAACATGTTCTGGGTTCACACATTATGATGTTTCTGCGGAACGAAAATCTTCTCTATAAACAACACTATAAAGAGAGTCACTGTGAAACACATGAAATCCAGAGCCCCGTAGACAAAAGCGCCCATGTCGATACCTTTCTTCTTTACTTGAGCAAGGTGTTCTTCGTAGTTCCGCAGCGTCCTTTAGTGAACAAAATACGAACTTAATGCCTACTGTCACAGATTTGCGACTGGAATCAGGATTCTGTAGGAGACAGAAATCTGTATGTTGTTCTCGACGTGACGAAATCGATACAAGGGACTTTTGGACCATTACTGTTTACTTACTGATTATTCACTAGGTCAATTATAGATTGAGCCGAGATAAAAATTGCGCGTTCTGTGAAGCAGTCGCCCTCCGTTTCTGGCGGTGGCGCCGCTGTGGCAATCGCAGCTTTGGTGTCTCCCTCTGGTGGGAAAGCGGAAAGGTTGCCTGTTCACGTGCATTTAAGGGGCGCTATAAGCTCGACTGTGGCAGGTGGTCAGTCGGAGTGAGGCTGGGTCAGTCTCGCGTCACCAGTTGCTGGTCTGTCTCTCGTTCGCATTTGTGCGGCAGTGAGTGTCTGTCTGTCGTCGGAGTGCTAGTATGGCTGTCGTTTGGATCAAACCTTAAATCCAGAAAATGAGAGTATTGCCACTCCGCCAGTAACAGAACTCAGCTAGTGGTCGCCCGGTCGGGGGCTTAGTTGCTGCATCTGAGTCTGCGCGTTAGGCCGCCAGTCTGCTCGAGTTGCTTGGGCAACGGTTATTAGCGGTTGGATCGGTCGGTTGGTCGGTCGCACACTGAGACACAAGATGACTGGTCTGCCTTGAGCGTCGGCGCATGTGAGGTCCCCACGTGAGTCCAGTGGGCAGCGCCGTATAGAAAGGGGTAGTGGCTTCGCGGTCGACACGAGAGCAACAGGAGTCAAACCACGACATCGGGCTGGCCGGGGCGAGCTGCGACGCCGTGAGACGGGAGATCGGCGCTCCTTCCTGCGTCCGTTGAAGCGGCTGGCAGCGGACGGTTCGGAGAGCGTTGGGGGTGCTGCGCCAGGCCTTCGACAGAAATCGCAGTTTATTAGAAGTTAAGTGATTGGAAATATGTTGTTTCATTTACTTGTTAAATTCTACTTGTTTTCTTGGTGAGGTCACCAGCCGCTTTGTTTTGGGGTCGTCCCACCATTCTTCACCGTTTGCCCACCTGCAGGAAGGTGGTTATTTATGAATTGAGTGGTTCGTTTTCCCTTGTGGAGTTGGGTTGGGTTAGAGCAATCTGCGGTTTGGGTTGTTCAGTAATCCCCCTGTCAATCTGCTATACGTTAATAGCTGCCTCTGTCAGGTTTGTCAGATTCGGTGTTAACGAGTTTATTGCTTAAGGTGTAAAGACCGAATTCCTGAAATATGTTTTTATCTTGCCTATCATCTTGCGAGGTGGTATATGTGTAATGTAGAGCATGTTGGTACATTTGTTGTAAAACTGCATTTCATGGATTTTATTTAAAAAGCCATTTTAGTATATAAAGTTGCCACCCTTCCACCATAAGAGTTCTTTTAAAAACAAGCTGCACTTTCGGTGGCAAATAATTTTTAATGTGAGTGTTTTGTACCACTTCCATCCCTCTTACGGGGTGCATACTTTATGTGTTTGTGTGAGTTGTTATAAAAATTTTTAGTTTAAAGATATCTGGTGTGTTGCAGATTTGCACCAGTGTAGTCTTTCAGACGTTATTGTGAGCGGTCGTGACTACGGCTGTGTTAAAAGGGAGCTGTAAGGTTCTCAGCCTGAAAGCTCATACTATAAAAAAAATCGTTATTTCTGCCTCTGAATAAATTGTAACTTGATATTTACAGGGTGCTTTCTGATTATAATTTTAAAGCTGTTTCAAGAAGAAAAAGGCTTTAGGAATAAAATTTCCATTTATTAAATTTTTTTTTTAAATTTGTTTCTTCAGTTACCATTGGCAACTATTCCACGCTCACATACTGTGATTAAATGTGTTAATGTTCTTGATGAATCGCTAGTAAATAAAGTAAATTCTTAAGAAAAGGTTTTGAAAGTAAATTCACGGTTCATAGATATATTAAACAGTAATGGATTCATCACTCAATGCTTGTTCGTGAAACTTTGTAGATAGACTTTTGCATGGTAGGTGGTTTCGTTCTTCAATAAACCTCAGGTTTGTCAACGTTTCGGTGACCCCACTCTGTGAACCAAACAAACCTGTGACAATCGTGCTGATTTCTTTTCATAAGCTCAGTATCGCTGTTAGTCTTATTTTTTATCGGTCCCACACGTTAGAGTGACATATAAGTCAGGTCATACAAATGATTTTCAAGCTTCCTCTTTTGTAGACTAACTACATATGAACCGAAGTATATCACCTGTTTTACCTGGATTGGGCCCACGTAATCATTTCATTTTGTATCTCCACAAACTATTACTGCCATGCACTTCTATGACTTGAGTGATACGAATTGTGACTTTTTTTTAAAGTCGTGTCACAAACATCGATATAAAGACACACAGAGATGAAATTACGGAATACATAAAGCAAAGAATCTAAAGCATACATACCCAACAGGGGTATATAGGTTGAATACTGGAAACAACAGTATATCTTAAGCTATCCAGAATCTCATACCAGAGTATTGTGGCAAACATAGGAATTGTCGGGACAACTCCGGCTGACTATATAATAGCTTACAGCTGCTTCAATAAACCTTTCAATGTAACAATTGAAAGAAGGGAGACGTAGTCTGATTTACTGACGGGTCGCAAAAAGACGAAGGCGATGGATAGGGATACGGGATCGCAGTATTTACACTTATTCAGACAACAAAGCAGCTCTGAAATCTGTATCAGCCCCTGCAACGAGATCAAAGATCTTTGCAGAATGCCATGAAGCCTTTGTGAGACTAGAGGAAGGCAACAGGGTAAACCTGCTATGGGTCTCTGGTTACTCAGGAATCGGTGGCAGTGAACGAACCCGTAATCTGGCCAGGGCAGGTGCAATGTCTCCATTTATTGGGCCGGAACCTCTGCTAACGGTCACTGAGGCAATGTAAAATGAAAGCTATGTAGTTGGATCAGGAGGCAGCACGTTGAATACAGATCTTAGATCCAAAAACAAAAACATAGCTGATGATACTGAAGCCCTGTTTCAAGAGAGGTTCTGTAATCTTGAAATTCAACAGGAGACAGATTAATCTCATAGTACGACTTGTGGCGATGGTAATGTTAAGAAACACCTACACACGATGGGTACAGAGGAAGAAGGCCCCAGGTGTAGAATGTGTGGTGAGGAGGATGAAACCGCGCCTGATCTTCCAGTGCGCAGCGTTGTGGGGTGGACAGACACAGAATATTCGGGTCATCATATCCTGAAGAAATCGTGTCTAATAAGGAACAAGTAAAGGGTCTTCTCCTATCCTTTAAGGGTACCAGTTGGCGTTACTAGAGCCACAGGGTGCGAATTGGCACAATAAACCAAGTTTCCTTGCGGGCACCTGTGAAGTGGGAGCACTGTTGTTTTTGTCTCCCTGCGCTAATCATATCAGATCAAATCAGTCAAACATATTCAGGCATACAGACAAGGAAAACTACACCACGGATGACTAAAAGCAGACCACTGCAAGCGCATTTGGAGCAGCCAGAAGTAGATCTTCCTCGGTGCAGGATGAGGGACAGAACAGGTGACAGAGCAGATTTTTCAGGGTTCCATTTCTCTGCGGTCGCCATCGGTATTGAGGTCTGGTAATCGCCAATTTTTCCTATTACGTGTTGATCTTCCGACTCAGAGAGTAGGCGATTACGAGCAAGCCACTTCTTTTGATGGCCAGGAGGAAGAGTTTTAGATAGTTGAGCCCATTGGGAAACATTTACAACTCGTCCTTCCCATATTCCCATTCTTGCCTTGGAACGAGTCGTTTGCAACTTGTTTCTTGTTTTCATGAAGGTTCCCCTGGACCTTAGTCTCTGCACAGTTGGTACACAGTCATGTAAACCATGGCGGGCTTGGTGACCAAGTTTGTTGGTTTCACGCTGTCAGTAACCTAACGACCGATGTCTGAGGGAGCAATACATGCCAGATAATGTTCAAATGGTTCAAATGGCTCTGAGCACTATGGGACTTAACATCTTAGGTCATCAGTCCCCTAGAACTTAGAACTACTTAAACCTAAGTAACCTAAGGACATCACACACATCCATGCCCGAGGCAGGATTCGAACCTGCGACCGTAGCAGTCCCGCGGTTCCGGACTGCAGCGCCTAGAACTGCACGACCACCGCGAACGGCCCAGATAATGTACCTTGGCGTTATGGCTCATTGATATTGTAGATGAAGGGTACTATGTTTTTGCGCTTTTTGCAGTGCACCAATTTATATTACTGAAAATTTCAGCCAAGATGTCTCTTTTTGCACCACTCTGAAACCCAATATCTAACTTGGTATTCATGCAGTTCTTTTTCAGATATCACTTCACTATGTTTAATTTCTCAACAACGAAAAGTCTGAGGTTCCAGTTAATATCGTATTTCGTGTCATTAATATACAACATGACAGCAAGGGTCTCAACACACCTGCCTCTGTCAATAATTTTCCTCCCATTTACTATGCTGCATCCAACGTATCGAGATATTTTCAGTCCACCACAACATACGATAACAAAGTTCCCTAATTAGGGGCTGTGGTAATTGGAAAGGAATTCCTATCCCTTATTACCAAAATAACAGAGAATACTGCGCACGTAATCTCTCTAGGGGATCTGAGAGTACGAGAGACGTAAACACGTTTCTGACAGACAGACGCTATTCGGTTTCGCCTGTAGTCTTTTTGGGCGTGTTTTCTCCCCCGTTCTGGGATAAAGACCGCTCGTTTGAACTAGTGAAAAGCTGCAATCTTGGTCCCGTGAACGCAAACAACCGCCAGACCACCGATATAACTCGCTTACTTGACACCATATTTACACACTGGTAAAGTTGCCATCTGGATCCCGTGAACGTAAACAACCGTCACATCACCAAGGTAACGCGCGCGACGCCTACTCGTTACCAGATGTTCTTACTGGTAGTTATTAAAGACGTATAAATAGAACTTGTCTTTCATATGTAAAACAGCTCCTCCGAAAATGACGGCTTGGTATGTAATCCCGCACTATCGGGGTTTACAAGTGCCGGAGAGGGGAATATTTTTTTTTCTTTAATAGACACACAGACTTTACCGGCCGCGATTATCTAACAGTACCCTAAGAAAATGACTTACTCAGTCCGAATTAAAAATCTCAAATAGTGTAGCTTTAACGGTATTCTTTACTGTGGAGTAAGTGTTATGACATGAAACGTTAAGACTTTCAGTATGCTTAATGTATTATCCTATAGATAAAAGCTATTTTACGGATGTTTTGACTCCACTAACTGTTGGCGCCTGAGAAATTTTGAGAATGGCATTGACGCGCCACTGAGTTCTCGTGCACGGCTCTCAATGCCGGGGGGACATTTGCAATGCTGATGCTCTGCGACTGCACTGTGCATGACAAGCCATCTGTTTGTTGTAAATGCAACGGAATGAAGCTGACACCAAGGGAAAAAATTTTCACGCAACTAAGAAATGTGTCACACATAATGAGGAAAAAAGTTAAACACAATAATTGTTCACTTGTTATTGGTTTCTCTGTCTTAAGGTTACTGCAGTTAACTGAAGAGAATTTAGCACTGGACACGTCTCTCTTATGTTTTCAAAGCATCGTCTGCGGTCATTCTGCAAACTGGTTACACATGTTTGAACATTTTTTGCTGTTTTAGATTAAAAACAACATTTTTTATAAAGTTGGTATTCAATTTATTTACGGTGTTTCTGCCTATTGTCGACATATTCTCCAAACCGTTGATCTTTCCTCTTTGTTAGAAAAAGCTAATGCAGAAGGAAATTTCATTTGGCAGTTTTTGCCTTTCTGTACTTTTTCTTCCACAAATACAGTGTAAGAAAAAATGTAGAAAGACGAAGACTGCGAAGTGTATATGTGTAATGAAGTTTCTTTCGTATCAACTTCTGCTTACAAAGACGGAAGAAGCAGTGGTTTGGAGAATATGTAACACTAGGGAGAAATACCGTAAGTAAACTGTACACCAGCTTTATAAACAGATTACTGTTTTTAATCTAATACAACAGAAAATGTACAAACATTTGTATCCAATTTGCACAATTACCAAAGAAGATGCCCTGCAAATAAAAGCGAAACGTTTCCGGTGTAAAATTCTGTTTCATTAATTGCAGTAAGTTGACGGAAAAAACAATAATAATTGATTGTAACAGCTGCTGAGGAAGATGGTCGTGAAAACAAACCTATTATAACTGTTGATGTTTTCTAGACACTACACTTCCGTCAGTTACCTTGATACTTCAGGATGTGGCCTATCTGCCTACCCATTCTTTCAGTCGAGTTGTGCGATAATTAATTTTCTCCCCTTTTCGATTCACTACCTTTCCTTTGGTCACCCAATCTAATCTCATACATACAAAGTAACTAACAAACGCTACTTATGCGCGATACAGAACCAATAATGTACATAGTTGAAGATGCTCTTATAGTAGAGCCTTATCTCCACCGGATTTTTAGCAATACTCCTCGTTAAGTAATTACCTGAATTAAGTACTTATGTCCTCGAAGTGTTTACTGCAGTACACATCGTAAAAAGAATTAGGACCATCTCTACCACTGTGTTTCACATAGGTTTCTCCCACATAACAATCATTAAAATATATTTCGCTTAAAAATCTCATATGTGGCCGTCGTGCTAGGAGCTTGTGGATCTCACCATTATGGTTGGAGGAATCATAGGTCGCACATACTATACTGACTGTTTCAAAACCATTCATGTGGCTTCATAAAACTTTATCTTTAACATGAATGAAGTTTTAACTTAGACAAAGGAATAGGAAGTTATTACTTTCACAAGAACAATTCTTTCTCGTGTGCGGTGCGTGAACCTGCAAGGGCAGTAGGTGTGTGAACCTGCAAGGGCAGTAGGGAATATTTACGTCACAGCAAGCAAGAGTGCGAAAATGAGCGCAACAGAATTACAACTATGGTATGAGCGCTGATTTTGGCCGATAGCTGGTCAAAAGAACTTGCTTTTGACTTGATCCCTGGTCTGAGTATCAAACTTGTACTCCTTTAGAACAAATTATCGCTCCTGAAAAGTGTGTGGCATTGCAGTTCATACCGCCTGGAACCACTGTCTATAAAACATTTAGTTGCACTATCTGCAGTTACGCCTTAAAGGACGGCCAGTTTCGCGTTCGGTTGTACGCCATCACATTCCGTCAGTTCTCACCACCTCGTAACACCAGTATGTTGTTTGTGGATTTTTTAGGAGTTCGCCTTCGATCTTGACACGTAGCGGTGCTATAGGTACCTTTCAGCCTGGCGTGTGTAACGGAGGTGCGTTGCAAGCAGACACCGGTCATTGAGACGCAGACATTCATAGGAGTTTCTAGAATGTCTACGGGGATCTGACAATGGACAAAAGCAAGGTTAGTCGTTGGGCGAGGTGTTTGTCATGATCGCAACAAAGCCGCGCAAATCTGTTGGATCTTACGAGTGCCGGTTGTTCACACACAGATGTCATGTCTGCAATATTGGAACGTGCAGACACTCTCAGTCAAGTTGATCAACGAATTACATCTCGCTGCACAACTGGACGTCTCTGTTGGTAGCGCTGACACGTTAGTCCGCCAATTGGGATACTCAAAGGTGTGTGACCCCCCTGGGTGCCTCGTCACCTTTAAGGCAGTAAAGAGTAACGAAGGACCATCTGTGCGGAATTGTTTGCTCGTTATGGAGCAGATAATGACAATTTTTTGTTGAATATCGTGACAAGCGATAAAGCATGATTTCATTGGCGCCACACAACGTCACCTCCAAAGAAAAAATTCCAAGCCACACCCTCAACGCCGGCCGCGGTGACCGAGCGCTTCTAGGCTCTACAGTCTGGAACCGCGCGACCGCGACAGTCGCAGGTTCGAATCCTGCCTCGGGCATGGATGTGTGTGATGTCCTAAGGTTAGCTAGGTTTAAGTTCAAAAATGGTTCAAATGGCTCTGAGCACTATGGGACTTAACATCTGTGGTCATCAGTCCCCTAGAACTTAGAACTACTTAAACCTAACTAACCTAAGGACATCACACACATCCATGCCCGAGGCAGGATTCGAACCTGCGACCGTAGCAGTCGCGCGGTTCCGGACTGAGCGCGTAGAACCGCTAGACCACCGCGGCCGGCTAGGTGTAAGTAGTTCTAAGTTCTAGGGGTCTGATGACCTCAGAAGTTAAGTCCTTTAGTGCTCAGAGCCACTTGAGCCATTTTACTCACTACACCAGCCATTACTCCAGCTGCATCGACCGGTTTTTACATCCCGTGCTCTATAGCTGTGGGGACGAGAGCTGCCGAAGTTTGGCCCACAGCGCTTTCTGTCCACGAGGCCTACGTTTGCGCCATTACCTCGGCCGCCAGAAGGTATGGCGCAGCCGTGGTCCTTGGAAGTTGAACGTCGCCCACCTAGCCTCTCAGGAATGACGCCGCCTTACAGAGAACACGTGGGATTCTTGTAGCCGCCGGCGTGGCACCTACCGGTCTACACTGTCATGATGGTTACTCTGCGCCAAACCATTCCTCCGGAAGACCTTGATAGGCTACGGACGAGGTGTTGCAGCATGGAAGAGACATGGACTTTTACTACAGCGTCTTAAGAGAATGTACATTGCCGTACTCACCTGTAAGGCAGGTGACGGTGAACCGTACCAAGGCACAGACCATCAGATTAACACGTTGCCACGTTGAGGGTGTGATTTTCAGAGCGCGCACCCAAGACAGAGTGGCCTAGAAGGAACCGTCCATGTACCACGTCACTGCAGAACGACGGCGCCGACGCAGGACACTGATCCAAGCTATGACGACGGAAGACGGACGGCGCCTTGATACCCAGCGCGATATAGGAAACGTCCTTCATGCTCACTACACTAGGCTGTACTCGAAACACCGACATCCCCCCAGAGGCGATCGCCGAAGTCTCTCAACTCACACTTATGGCACGATCTCTCCGACAGCGGCGTCGGATTTGTCTGCAGATGTAATGGAAGAGCAAATCATTGAAGAAATACAGGCGGGGGCTGCTCATAAGTCCCCCGGACCTGATGGCCTTCCTCTGGAATTTTACCCGACATATCAGCAATTGCTGGCACCAGCATGGACTGATATTTGCCACGATCTTTTGTCTCCCACGACGCAGATCCCTGGGGCGTTCCTAGAAGGACTGATTGTGCCCATACACAAACCACGAGGCGGATCCAGGATCAGTGACTATCGGCCCTTGACCTTACTCAACAGTGACTTGAAGATTTTCACCTGGCTTCTGGCGGCACGCCTAAAGAGATCGGTACAGTGTCTTGTGTCGCAGGACCAGGCATCGTTAGGTGGTGACCATAAAATTCGTACTGCACTGTGCCGATATCGAGATATGATCGCGTTAGCCAAAGCTCGCCAACTGCCGGGAGTTTTGGCCTCACTCGGCTTTAGCCAGGCCTTTGACAGAGTCGACCACACATTTTTGATGGAGGTACTACGACACATGGGGTATCCGGACATCATAGTTAAGGTACTGATGCGTTTCCTACGCGGCGCAACGTCCAAGGTGTTATATAATGGCCGTCTCACGCCGACGATACAGATCCAGCGATCGGTGCGACAAGGCTGCCCTCTTTCGGCGATATTGTACGCCCTCGTCTTGGAACCACTCCTCTGCGGCCTCCCACAACGCCTGACTGGGATGTCCCTTGGTGGACACACTTTTTACTGCACTGCCTATGCGGATGATCTGGCACTCTTTCTTCGTAGTAATGACGATGTTCGTGCAGCACTGGCGTGGGTGGCGACCTAGGGCGCGGCATCGGGGAGCAAACTCAATCTCCACAAATCGCACGCTCTGTCTGTAGGCAGAGGTCTACCCGCCGAGAGCGTCGCACCGCTACGAACCAGTGACACAATCCGCTGTCTTGGCATTGAATTCACATCTGACATGAAGCTTTCAATAGCCTTTAACTACAGGTGTTTATTGAATCAGATGAGAACAGGAATAAGTGACCACCGTCTTAGACATCTAGACCTCCTGCAACGGACGCGATATTTTAATGTCTGTTTGGCGTCACGTATCCCCAATTTTGCACAGATACTCCCGATACGACCTACTATGGTTCACCGCATGTTGGCGGTTTTGGGATCCTTTGTTAATACGAGCATGTTATTTAAGATTCATTACGAGTCCCTAACCCTCCCGAGGAGCAGAGGTGGTTTAGGCCTCTGTCATGTTCAGAACAGAGCGAAGGCCCTGTTCGTCAGGTGTCACCTGCAACTGTAGCGACGAAGCCCGACGTGCCTCACAGGTCTCTTACTGGAGGTCTTACGACCGACCTCACTCGCACCCCCTGTGATGATATCGGACATCCCAGCACATTTCTTCTACATTAGCCAACTCTTCCTTGAATTAAGCTACATCCGTACCGCACTACCACCCACACGCTTGATGATGACGAGGGCGATATATGCTGCCATGCAAACGAACAGGACGCCGAATGTGATTGAAAGCAAACACCCCACTACAAAGTGGCGCGCTGTGTGGCAGGCAGTGAATGCCACCACCCTTGATACTGGTGTGCAATCTGCATGGTATGTGACTGTTAAAGGGAAACAGTTGTGCCAGTCCCGCCTGCATCACATCCACCTCGCTGATTCACCCTTGTGTGCCACATGCCAAGTGATTGACACGGATGAACATCGTTTCGAATGCGGGTCGGCAAAGGACGTTTGGTATTTGGTGCGTCAGATATTGGCTTTTCTCACAAGCACGATTTCCGACAGGATAACTATCGGATCACTTATTTTCCCCTATGAGATGTATTTCCCAAGAGCAAAAACGAACTTTGTGACGTGGATTAGCGGCCACGCTGTTCACTACCTATTCGGTAATGGCGAAAAGACAGTACCCGATTTTTGCTTTTACCTCAACGAACGACATTGTGCGATCGTCAAGAACCCTAAATATAGGCAATATTTTTCTAATTTTACTTTGGAGCGCATTCCATAATCCGCCTCGCAGCTGGATTTTCGATGACATGAGAAGATAACCATAGGATCTCTTTCCAGTTTCCTTTTTTATTGAGATAGAACAAACAACGGAGGAAACACAGCATCGAGACGACAGTCTTCGAAAAATTCGCAGCGGGCTATAGTATGGAGCATCCTTATGTCATAACGGGACAACTTCCTGTTACTCTGTTTATGTAGCCGAAGAGGAACGGCTTTCCTTTATCCATTTGTATAAAAATAAAATAAAATAAAAATAAACAGAAAAACAAACCTTCCAAAATCCTTTTTCCTTTTTTTCATTTTTGTTAAAAAAAAGTGGCATTGCATACGAATCAGGCGACCTGGGATCCATCCCAGGGACTTCCCCATTATTTCTGTTTTTCCTATGTTTATTTTACTTCGTTTCTTCTGATTGTTCAACTATTTACCGTAGAAATTAAACACATTCAAGCAGTATATTTATATAACTAGGCGAAAGTGTTAATGAAAATAAAGTTTCCAAAGATTCTTGTGATTACGTGCGCTACTTTTTATTCATTATCACAGTAAAAGGTTTGCAATTTTTATGGTGACATCTATCATAGAAACAAGTGAAACATATATATGTTTCACACCAGGCACATTTTATGAAGGCATTGAGCAGCTACATTTTGCCGAAACATGCGTCATTGGAAAGGACACTTCATTCGAGTTTTGGAACGACGGTTTGTTCGCTATCAGTTTGGATGCAAACCAAGCGTACTGGATCATAGGGATGAACACAGGAGCACTGAATTGATGCTGCACGATCGAATGTATTTTCGTTGCATCTTCTCGTGATGATATTTATCGCTGTTGTAGGAGCAATTCCGGGGCTCTTTGTAGTCTTTTAATTAGAATTTTGACTTGGCGATAGAAATATACATCACACGGTTGAACCAGCGGTTTACATTTTGGTGGAATGACCTTCATGGTACACATTGTCTCGCCCAGCTCATTCGTAAATGTCTCATCATACAATGTTGAAACTCTCTGGCCGCTCAAAGAATCCACCAACAGAAGAAATTTATTGTCTACGACGTATGGCTTTAGTGTTGTCTCCAAGAATGTTGCATAAATTCTTTTGTTAGTTTCCCTGAAATGGAACAAGTAACGACAACATTTTCGTACTCGTCTTCTAATTTTTTGTCAGTGGCGGCAACCGGAGGGGAGAAAGAGAGACAGACAGAGAGAGAGAGAGAGAGAGAGAGAGAGAGAGAAAGAGATTTCATAAATGTTTTCTTCATCAGACTCTGTGCATAGTAACAGATCTTCGTCGTGCTCTATAAAATGCGTATTCATAATGTCGATAATTGCCTTTGCAATTGCTTCTCCTATGGTTATTACTGTTGCATGAAGGACATCGGAGGATGGTCAGTGATCACCCCTTTTTCTTTATAAATTGAAAAAGCGTCGGAAACGTTTAGAGATTATCAGTCACTCTTTGTTGGGTTGCCATGTTTGATTTTGGCGCTACGATACTCACAGCTCCACGAATCGTTGCAAACTGACAACAGAAGCACAGTCTAACACATACAGTCGCGACACTCACTGGTGAGAAATCCATTACCGTCTGATAGCTGACGCGACGCTTGTGATTCCAGCGGTCAGCTAGGGTAGCGTCTGTTAGCGTCATGTACATAATAAGAATAATATTTTATTTTCTAACCTTTTTGTGCGTCATTTACAATATGATTGTTTTATATTTGACTCGAAAGCTTGAATGTATTTAAATTCTACGGTAAATAATGGAACAATCTGAAGAAATTACGAAAAATAACAATGAGAAAAAACAGAAAAAATTAGAAAGCATCTGGGATTGATCTCAGGTCACCTGTTTCCTTAGCAACGCGGCCACGCTGTTCACTACCTATTCGGTAATGGCGAAAAGAGAGTACCCGATTTTTGCTTTTACCTCAACGAACGACATTGTGCGATCGTCAAGAACCCTAAATATAGGCAATATTTTTCTAATTTTACTTTTGAGCGCATTCCATAATCCGCCTCGCAGCTGGATTATCGATGACATGAGAAGATAACCATAGGACCTCTTTCCAGTTTGTTAATCCTTGTCCTCAGTTTTTTTGTTACAGAGGCCAACCAGCTCTTTGACCGAACACGCTGAGCTATCGTGCCGTCTCCTTGACCATTACGCTACGCCGTCAACGACGAGCAGAGGGCTGAGTGAGGTATACAGTGCTATCGGAAAAACTTCCGAGAACATTTTCTCCTTTCCTAAGATCCACTCAGGCGAAATATTTAAGGCACGTGAAGTGGAGACCCGCCTCCTTCTACACACGCAATTTGGGCGAAATCGGTGTGTCCCCATTGGTGACCTCAACTTGTAAGTTACAGTTCTCCACAGCCATTGATTTACTGTCGGCAGGGTAGTCGATAGTTAATAGGAAGACCTTGGGAAGTTCCTGCGCCACGTTGGCTGCGGGGATTCACGAATTTTCCCCAGCCAGGGAATAGCCCGTGTCGCACCGTTCCCAGTATCCTGGCGAGGGCGTGGTGTGGCCTTCACTGTCTCTTAACTGCCGCACGACGCTTTCCGCCATGTCGTGAGTCACGCTAGCAGCATCAAAAATTCTGTCAAGTAATAATTCCCTAGAAAGAAAATGTTGACACAGTACACTCCTCGTAAAGACTGACATTAGGTAAGCGCGAACTTCGTACGAACCCCTCACCGCAAGCAAACGTGGATGCCCTACCGACTACTCATCCAGCAGAAATCCCGCAGTAAACTTAAACTAATAAAGCAATGAACAACGGAGTTACATCCCCCCCCCCCATCAACTTCAACATCAACAGAGCCCTGATATTATCTATCCACCTCTACACAAGGGAGCCTGAACTTCCGCGATCACCAAATTCCATCACTACTAATGCACTGCGAACTGCTTTCTGTATCCACCTACTCTCCCTAACAAGAATTCTTTACTAGTTTATCATCTTCTCTTTATCTCTGCCCACATTTCATATTTGTCTATATCAGTATAATACTGAACGGTAATAACCCCTTGGGTAGAGTCAAGGGGTAAAACGAAACGATTATATTACCTTATATTACCGAGGAAGGAAATGTATCAGTTATGTTAACAGAATTAGTATACACTTTACCAATTTCGGGTACTTTCCTGCGGAGTGTGCACATTATTCCACAACAGAAACAGCAGGTCTAATATTTTCTCTTATCACTTTAATTTTATTCTTCCATTTCGTAAGTGTTGCTACTGAAATTTGAACACAGCGCATTACAAACACAGTTTGCATGACTTTTACGCAGATCAAGGTAACACAGTGGTTGGACTTGTATTCGGAAGGACGAGGGTTCAAATCCGCTTCCGACCATTCAGATTTAGGTTTTCCGTGATTTCGCCATAGCTCTTCAGGCAAAGTCTGGGATGGTTCTTTTGGAGGGGCAAGACCGAATCCCTGCGTATCTTCCAAACATTCCGAGCTTATGCTCCGTCTCTAATAACTTCGATATCGACGGGAAGTTATACCCTTATCTTCCTTCTTTTTTTTCATGTCTTTTGCACCTGAGAATACAACCGATGTGCTTTTTCAGAATCGACCAGTCCAAATTTCACCTTGCCTATGATATTTAATAACGCTACAGTCCATATAGATATTATGTTTTTCATCTAAATAGACCATAACAGAAACTAATATTCAACGCCACGATGACTTAGTTTGAGGCAACAGAAAACATTATACTTTTTAGTTATTATGATGACATTTCTAGATTTACTAATTCTTTTTTACATCCATTATTTTTAATTAGAATTTTGGCCAACTCAGGACCACTTGAAAAAGCTGATTTATGACATCATATTCTTTTCCTTACTTTATGGGTTTCCTAATTCTTCTTTATTCTTGTTCTCTATTGTTCTCTTCATTCTTCTGTCCATGTCCGTTCTCTCTTATTTTGTGTTTTCTTCCGGAAACCCTTTCTGTTTTTATGCCTTCATGGATTAGTCCCGGTTCCTGCAAGTATTTCTATAAAGTATGAAATATAGGTTTCTGAGTTTTGTCAAAGGAGATGGATTTTTTGACAGCCTCCTGTTATCCACTGGTTTTAAGTGAACGTAACATATACTTCTCTGCTTTCTCACTGTGTCTATTACATTCTCGGGTTTTTCATACTTCTGCCTATTTTATTTTATAATGTGCGTTGAGCGTGCCAATATGATTCTTAACAAATGCATATATTGAAGGCAAGTATTTATGTATTGATGCAAGTATACGTACATGTTGATGCTACATGGGTGCTGGACCGATAGACGTGTATGTTATTTTTTCGTTGAAAGTAAACATCTTATGAGTTCTGAATGAAATTTGTTTTTGCTAAATCACTTTTTCCATTCAGCAAACGGTTACTGTGTGTTTGATTATAATATGGTGTATATTTCAGTTTCTTCAAGCAGATATATTGTTTTGCTGACAAAGTGGAGTGTTTCCACGTGTTTTGTTTACTAATTTATTTACTTTTATTTGAATATCTGTGATTCTTCGTTCACTTTCAGTTACGTGGCAATTAAAGAGTTTACACAAGGCAATAATATAAAACCAAATCGACAGTAAAATCTGGTTCCTGTCACATGCCTTTATTGTTGTGTAGCCCAAAGTATAAAAGACACGCAGACTGTGTTTATAATGTATTGTGCTCATTTTCGATAGCACCGCTTACGAAATAAAATAAGGAAATGCGAGTGGTAAGAACGAATGTTAGACCTAGCACTTGATTCATGTTATCCAAAGTCTTTACACGCGTCAGAGTGCGAAAACACCCGAAATTGATAAAGGGTCAGAAATTCGATAACATAATAAGTGACTTCTTTTTCTTCTTTTAGTGTTCAACCCTGAGGTGGGTTTGCAGCAGAACGCCATTCCTCTCTTCTGTCTGCCTTCCTCTTCATTTCCACGTATGTCTTACATCCAACGTCATTCATGATCTATTGCATGTATGAGATCACGCCATTCCTCTCTTCTGTCTGCCTTCCTCTTCATTTCCACGTATGTCTTACGTCCAACGTCATTCATGATCTGTTGCATGTATGATATCCTTGGTCGCCCCCGCCGATTCCTTCCTTCAATAGCTTCCTCTGCTATTGTTCCAATGATGTTGTTGTGTCGCTGGATGTGCCCTACAAGTTTGTCTCTTCTTGTTTGGATGTGCCTCCACAGAGATTTGGTTTCCTGTACTCTTCTAAGCACCTCTTCATTTGTTACTTTGCCTCTCCAGCTGATCTTCATCATCCTTCAATAGCACCACATCTCCATGGCCTCTAGCCGTCTTCTCTCTTCTCTTCCAATTGTCAAAGCCTCATATCCGTATAGTGCCACACTCCATACGAAACCTTTCATGATACGTTTCCTTATTTTCAGACTGATGTTGTTTCTGATAATTTCCTTCTCCGATTAAATGCAATTTTGGCCTTTTGTATTCTGGTCGCAATTTCTTTCCGGCTTCTACCATCTCTTGTGATTTTGCTTCCCCGGTAAGTAAATTCCTCTATCACTTCAAGCTCCTCTCTTCCAATTCTCATTCTCAGAGGTTCATATTCTGCTCCTGTACTGTACTGCATACCATCACTTTAGTCTTTTTCTTGTTTATTCTCATACCATACTGTTTGCATAGAATATTTTCCATCGTTCTGAGGACTTCCTCTAGATCTTCTTTTGTCTCCGTGACTACAGCAATATCATCTGAATAACGTTGCTTGTCTATCTTATGCCCATTAATTTTGTTCCCCACCTCAGTAGTTTCTCGAACTTGGTCTATAGCTTCCTGGATGTAAGCATTGAATATAAGAGGAGAGCACATCCTTGCCTGACCCCTTTCCTGATATTTGCTTCTTGTTCCTGGTGACAGTTCCTAATCACTGCCACCTCATTCTTATAGAGGCTGAGTATCACACGGATGTCTTTGTACTTTATTCCACTTTTCCTCAGCACTCTGAACATCTCTTGCCAGATAACGTTATCAAATGCCTTTTCCATGTCTACAAAGGCAATATAAGTTGGTTTATTTCTCTGTAATTGCTTTTCGATAACGAGTCTCAGTGCCAGAATCGCCTCTCTTGTTTCCAATCCCCTTCTGAAACCAAGTGACTGGTTTTTGGAATTCCTACCTCAGTAACAAGGCACACAGTCACGGTGTTTCGATAACCATTATGAGGAATATTGGGAACGCTTATAGTGTAGTCATAGCTGGATTACTTTTAAACAGCTATCTCCGTTATCACTGATCCGTTAGACTCTTTTATTAAATACGTAACCACTGATTGCCTAAAACATTGGAATATGAGCACTGGCGAATGCAGCTATGTGGCGGAAACCACAGCTTGAGAAAATATTGTATGATCGACGTTATTTACAATTCCAACGCAGTCAACGATGACCAAATCTAATAGAACGAGTCATTCGTTTGGCGCTGTGCGTCCAGTCGTCTGACCAACTTAACACCTCGGTGTTCTGCCAATCGTGCCACAGTGACACATAATGTCATTACAATGTGGTGCATATTTCAATTTCTTCAAGCAGATCCATCATTTTGCTTTTGAAATGATAATTAAATCAAGACCCTACGCTGCCGACAGGCGTTGATATATATCAACGGACACAGTTGAAAATGTGTGTCCCGACTGGAACTCGATCCCGGGATCTCCTGCTTACATGGCAGACGCTCTATCCATCTGAGCCACCGAGGGCACAGAGGATAGATAGTGCGACAGCAGGGACGTATCCCTTGCACGCTTCCCGTGAGACCCACATTCCCAACTTAATGTCCACACATTACATTCATAGTGCCCCTGCCCAATACACTCATTACTCGCGGCAAACAATCTTACCAAGTCCCGTAAGAGTTCGAGCAATACGTGTGCATCCGCACAGAAGAAGAAGATCAATGGCCGGTTAGCTTTAACGATATGTCCGAAAGAACAGATACCACCTTCATACATTTTGCTTTTGTTGGCAAAGTGCTGTGTTTCCATGTTGATGTTAAATATCTGTGATCCTTTGTATTTCTTTTGCGTTTCGATAAGGAAATAACTGCGCCTAACCTCGGCTTGCAGAAAAATACGGCGAATACTTTAACAGATTTAATGAAATATTTACTTTTCTCTGAAAATTAGAGCTTGATGACGGTTTTATCATTCGAGAACCGACATGGATGCTCGAAGTAAGCAACAAAAAGTGCATAGTTGTAAATGTGATAAGTAAGCTTTTGTCATTTGTAATAAATTATATCAGTAAAATTTATATAAATTGTACAATCGATAGTCAAATGTCTGGATGTAAGGCCGTTCTAAGTGAATCAGTGAAATTCAAGATAAAGTACAATTTATTGCTCTCCTCGAAACAAAGCAAAACAAATTTGCTAAAACAGCATTAGCAACTTCTTGGCAAAAAAAGACCCTTGACTACTATTATTAATATAGCAAAATATATTAAGAATACGGTCTCAATTCATCACAAATTACAGCTGTAGACATCTACAAAAACATTTGCTTTTTATTTTTCCGTCGACTAAATATTGTATACGTTAAGTCTTTTTAAAAATCGAACGTTTAATTTTTGTTTATCATAAAGTTATGTCAGAGGCAGCAAAGGACTTGGAATAGCAGTTGAACGGAATGGACAGTGTCTTGAAAGGTGGATATAAGATGAACATCAACAAAACCACAATGAAGATAATGGAATGTAGTCGAGTTAACTCGGGTGATGCTGAGGGAATTAGATTAGGAAATGAGACACTTAAAGTAGTAAAGGCGTTTTGCTATTTGGGGAGCAAAATAACTGATGATGTTCGAAGTAGAGAGGATATAAAATGTAGACTGGCAATGGCAAGGAAAGCGTTTCTGAAGAAGAGAAATTTATTAACATCGAGTATAGATTTAAGGGTCAGGAAGTCGTTTCTGAAAGTATTTGTATGGAGTGTAGCCATGTATGGAAGTGAAACGTGGACGATAAGTAGTTTGGACAAGAAGAGAATAGAAGCTTTCGAAATGTGGTGCTACAGAAGAATGCTGAAGATTAGATGGGTAGATCACAAAACTAATGAGGAGGTTGTAAGAGGTCCATGACTAGGGAATTTTTTGCTACCACACTCGAGCAGATGTAATTTCGATGGATTGCCCACGCGCTGCCTGCGATATGTAAACTGTAAGAGAATCTCAGACCTGAGAGCAGTGTTGGCTGCAGTAAGAGCAGTGTCAGTAGCAGTAGCAGTAAGTAGTAGGGAGCAGTCGTGTGTGTGGAGTTGGCTGTGCCGGTCGTGGAGAGCGATGGCAGTGCGTGAGCGATGTAGTATAAGGTAAAAGCAGCCTCGCGCATATGTACTACTGTTGTATCAAGTCCCATGTAAATGTTTTTACAAAAATCTCTTAATAATAGTCTTTCTTATAAAAAGTAACTTTTGACAATCATTCATCTCAATGTAGAGAATTTACTAATTTCTCCAATCCACGGTCATCGCGATTATTGTAAAGAAAAATCTGTTGTTTCTTTTTATACATGACAAATCTATCGGCCAGAATGGCACTGGACTGTGCCAGAAAAATTTCTTATAGGAGCAGATATATACGCGTTATCCGGCGACTTTATTGAGGTAAGAATTTTCAATTTATTCAGTATGATCTTTCAGGGCCATGACGCAGCACTGCTGACGTCCAAAATTTATCAGTTTAAATTCACAGTCAATTATTGAAAGGTGACACGTGAGCCACAATTTTATTGAGAGATTAGTCACATTGTCTTATTGATAGGTTACGGAAATTATTTGTTGGGAGGTTACACTAAACCCGAATGTGATATATAATTATATGTTTTTAACACTTGGGACGTTACAAGGTATTGAATAGAATTGGGAAGAAGAGGAGTTTGTGGCACAACTTGACTAGAAGAAGGGATCGGTTGGTAGGACATGTTCTGAGGTATCAAGGGATCACCAATTTAGTATTGAAGGGCAGCGTGGAGGGTAAAAATCGTAGAGGGAGACCAAGAGATGAATACATTAAGCAGATTCAGAAGGATGTAGGCTGCAGTACGTACTGGGAGATGAAGCAGCTGGCACAGGCCAGAGTAGCATGGAGAGCTGCATCAAACCAGTATTTAGACTGAAGACCACAACAACAACTTGATAGGTGCTATGTCTGATGTGCTATTAGCTTCTAGTAGGGGTGTTCAATAAGAAATGCAACAAATTTTTTTTCTCGGCCAGTTTCGGTTGCAAAAATGTGTATTTTTTGTGGAACATCGTTGAATATTCCCACTTCAGCCTGTTCCGTTCACGAAGGTCTGATAGGTAGCGGCGCTATACGTAGCGTTCAAAATGGCGTCTGTAGCGGAGGTCCATGTCTCATGTGCTATTAGCTTCTAGTAGGGGTGTTCAATAATAAATGCAACAAATTTTTTTTCTCGGCCAGTTTCGGTTGCAAAAATGTGTATTTTTTGTGGAACATCGTTGAATATTCCCACTTCAGCCTGTTCCGTTCACGAAGGTCTGATAGGTAGCGGCGCTATACGTAGCGTTCAAAATGGCGTCTGTAGCGGAGGTCCATGTCTAATGTGCTATTAGCTTCTAGTAGGGGTGTTCAATAATAAATGCAACAAATTTTTTTTCTCGGCCAGTTTCGGTTGCAAAAATGTGTATTTTTTGTGGAACATCGTTGAATATTCCCACTTCAGCCTCTTCCGTTCACGAAGGTCTGATAGGTAGCGGCGCTATACGTAGCGTTCAAAATGGCGTCTGTAGCGGAGGTGCATTCCAAACAGATAACTGTCATTGAGTTCCTTACAGCAGAAAACCAGAGCATCGTAGATATTCATAGTTGCTTGCAGAATGTCTACGGAGACTTGGCATTGAACAAAACCACAGTGAGTCGTTGGGCGAGACGTCTGTCATCACCACAACAAGATGGCGCAAACCTATTTGATTTCTCAGATGACGGCCGGCAGCACACCGCTGCGATTCCTGCAGTGTTGGAATGTGCGGACACTCATTCGAGGTGATCTACGGATCACAATTAAACACATCGTTGCCCAACTGGAACTGGACGTCTGTGTAGGCAGTGCTGACTCACTCGTGCACCAGTTGGGGTGCTCAGAGGAGCCTGAACACTGGGCTCCTCACCGCCTAACAGAAATCCATACAGAGCGACGATGGACCGCCTGTGCGGAACTGCTTGCCCGTTGAGAGGCTGAGAGTGACAATTTTTTGTCGAAAATGGCAATAGGCGATGAAACATGGGAACTACGCAGCGGAAACAGCAATCGATGGAGTGTCTCTATACCACCTCTTCCTCGAAGTAAAAGTACAAAGCTGCACCCTCAGCCGATAAAACCACGACGACAGGCTTCTTGCACTCTGAAGGGATTATTATATTTGGTGTCCACTCTCATGGTGCCACGATTTACTCTGAGGTGTACAGAGATACCCTCAGGGAATTAAAGAAACCACTTCAGCGTGTTCGTCGCCACAAAAATGCAAACGAACTTCTCCTTCTGCATGACAACCCAAGGCCTCACACATGTCTGTGCACCCGAGAGGAGCTCACAAAACTTCATTAGAACGTTCTTCCTCGTCCGCTCTACAGCCCAGATCTGGCACCTTCGGACTTGCAGCTGTTTGGCCCAATGAAGGACGCACGCCACTGGAGGCAGTACGTGTGTGATGGGGATGTTATTGCTGCAGCAAGACACTGACTCCGACGTCGACCAGCAGAGTGGAACGATGCCGGCGTGCAGGCCCTCCCAGTAAGGTGACGTAAGGCCGTCGCATTGAACGAAGATTATGTTGGAAAATAGCATTTCGTAGGCAAAATAGTGGGGAATAGTGGAATACTAAATAAAAACAGCGTGCTTTAAAAAAAATGTGTTCCATTACTTAGTAAATGCAGTATTTGCACCTTGTATATTGTGGCGCTTAGGGGTAAAGGTCCCGGAGAGTTGGGAATTATTGCTTTATGCCTTCTACATCCACAGTGTCAACGTTTCCTATGTAATTTCCAATCCTGGTACCACGCCAGACCAATGTCCTCAAAGACATGATGGTATATTCTCAGCGTCCTCTCCCAGCGTACTTTCATTAGTACACTACTGGCCATTAAAACTGCTACACCAAGAAGAAATGCAGATGATAAACGGGTATTCATTGGACAAATATATTATACTAGAACTGACATGTGATTACATTTTCACGCAATTTGGGTACATAGATCCGGAGAAATCAGTACCGAGAACAACAAACTCTGGCCGTAATAACGGCCTTGATATGCCTGGGCATTGAGTCAAACAGAGCTTGGATGGCGTGTACAGGTACAATGCCCATGCAGCTTCAACACGATACCACAGTTCATCAAGATTAGTGACTGGCGTATTGTGACGAGCCAGTTGCTCGGCCACCATTGACCAGACGTTTCCAATTGGTGAGATATCTGGAGAATGTGCTGGCCAGGGCAGCAGTTGAACATTTTCTGTATCGAGAAAGGCCCGTACTGGACCTGCAACATGCGGTCGTGCATTATTCTGCTGAAATGTAGGGTTTCGCAGGGATCGAATGAAGGGTAGAGCCACGGGTCGTAACACATCTGAAATGTAACGTCCGCTGATCAAAGTGCCGTCAGTGCGAACAAGAGGTGACCGAGACGTGTAACTAATGGCACCCCATACCATCACGCCGGGTAATACGCCAGTATGGCGATGACTAATACACGCTTCCAATGTGCGTTCACCGCGATGTCGCCAAACACGGATGCGACCATCACGATGCTGTAAACAGAACCTGGATTCATCAGAAAAAATGACGTTTCGCCATTCGTGCATCCCGGTTCGTCGTTGAGTACACCATCGCAGGCAGCGTCTGTGATGCAGCATCAAGGGTAACCGCAGCCATGGTCTCCGAGCTGATAGTCCATGGGATCGAGACGTGGCTGCACGATCCGTTACAACCACGCAGATAAGATGCCTGTCATCTCGACTGCTAGTAGTACGAGTCCGTTGGGATCCAGTACGGCGTTCCGTATTACCCCCCTGAACCCACAGATTCCATATTCTGCTAACAGTCATTGGATCTCGACCAATGCGAGCAGCAATGTCGCCATACGATAAACTGCAATCGCGATAGGCTACAATCCGACCTTTATCAAAGTCGGAAACGTGATGGTACGCAGTTCTCCTCCTTACACGAAGCATCACAACAACGTTTCACCAGCCAACGCCGGTCAACTGCTGTCTGTGTATGAGAAATCGGTTGGAAACTTTCCTCATGTCAGCATGTTGTAGGTGTCGCCACCGGCGGCAACCTTGTGTGAATGCTCTGAAAAGGCAATCATCTGCATATCACAGCATCTTCTTCCTGTCTGTTAAATTTCGCGTCTGTAGCACGTCATCTTCGTGGTGTAGCAATTTTAATGGCCAGTAGTGTATTATATTCAAATTCCAAGAAATATGCACTGTATTTGTCCATTAAAGTTGTCCTCTATCCAAAGACTGATTTGACCACCACAGCGCTTTGCAAGGTTAAGGCAGCCATAGAAGACAGATTAGAAGCGACAGGGGATTACCTCTTGCTTTACGTCTGCCGGTGATCTGTAAAAATCAACAATGCCGAACTGCAAGTGGCTCGTAGCCCCTGCGAAACTGTTGATCCCCTTATAATTACATGGGTAATTCGTCGGAGGTAGGCGAGGGCATACCAGTACCGCGGTACTGAAACCACCTTTCGAGATGTGGACAGCTTTAATTCTCATTTATCATTCCCACCCTGTCTGACCCACAACTCCAGTCGATTAAGATAAGGACACGGCCGGATTGCCTGCCCATCCTCCTACCCGAAACCCCACCTGGTTCTCCGTCTCTAGTGCTCTCGTCGTTGAGTGGACGTTAGTAATTCTTATCACCCAATCTTCCCAACCCTCAATACTGTAGTCAACATCAGCCTTCTTCACTCCCCCTTTCCAATGCCGTTCTTTTCCAGAACTCTCGTTTACGCTTACCCAAAATACCAAGTTTAACCTTTACACGTTACATCCGGTAACACATCGCAGCTAATCTGCTCGAGTGCTTCTTCATTCCTCATGTTTCCACATATCTGCTTGTAGCAGCCATCAAACAGTTGTTTCTCCCTACTGTGCGTACGTCTTTTCTGTTCAGAGCACTGCATCTTTTATCGCCTTCCCCGACTAAGTAGGAACACGTTATTTTAATACTTATAAACATGTAAATATTTAAATCTTGTTTCATGATTCAAATTACGTTTGCACATTTAAAATCCAATTCTGCACACTTATACCGTTGCAGAGTACCCTTGTTCTTGGAGTACTCGAGATGTGAAGTAACAGTAACGTAAGAAATATTACCAGTTCACTTAATTCAAGAGTTCGAAGATGACCACACGAATAATATCCCAGTGGTAGCCATAGAGGTGCGGTCTGTAGACTGCAGCAGCAAGGGAAACCATTGCGTTTGTAATGGAGCACGTGAATAACACACCTTCCGTGTGCGCCTTTTCACTGAACATTGCTAACACATCTGTTAGTTGGATTATAAATGTAGTGATCACAAGAGTTACAGTTGATTTCTAGC
Source organism: Schistocerca nitens (assembly GCF_023898315.1). Lineage (NCBI taxonomy): Eukaryota > Metazoa > Arthropoda > Insecta > Orthoptera > Acrididae > Schistocerca > Schistocerca nitens. Next base: position 282,657,299 of record NC_064617.1, read on the forward strand.
GGTCTCTCGCCTATTGGTCGCGAAAGCGTCCATTGTATTACGTGTTGTTTCGTTGCTACGGGAATAAACTGCCTGACACAAAACTGAAGCACCCTGCAGGGAAAGAGGAAACGAAATGGAACTTCACAGGTTGAGAGGGCGTGTGATGTTATTGCATTGACTACAAAATCGAGTCAACTTTACAAAGAACTTGGCAGTATGAGTGCACTTAAGAATAAAAAGAACTCCGCACTAACAGACCATGAAGGCCCAAAAGTACCGACCGGCCGCCGTGTCGTCCTCAGACCACAGCTGTCAGTGGATGCGGATATGAAGGGATGTTTGATCAACACACCACTCTCCCGGCCGTATGTTAGTTAACGAAACCGGAGCCTAAAACACCACTGTCCGCACAGGACTTGAAGGCCCAACGGTGCCGACCGGCCGCCGTGTCATCCTCAGACCTTATGCGTCACTGAATGCAGATACTTAGAGACATGTCGTCATCAAACCGCTCTCCCGACGTCAGTATTCGTGATAGGTGCCGCTACTTCTCAGTCCAGCAGCTCCTCAATTGGCTTCAGAAGTGCTGAGTGCACCTCGCTTGCCAAACAGCACTCGTCAGACCCAGAAGGTGGGCCATCGAAGTGCTAGCCGAGCTCCACAGTGCTTAACTTCGGTGATCTGATGGGAACTGGTGCCACTGCGGCAAGGCCGTTGGCAGCCTACTTAACACTGTGACGTTTCACCCCATCTGGCCTCAGTCCTTGCACGGATTCGGTTTGGAATGGTGTCACAAAATCTTTGTATCCTCTCCTGATGCGCGTTAGCCCAGAACTGTTGTAATTGGCCCTTGATATCCTGGATGGTGTTGATGTCCGAGCTGACCCATACATGTTCCATCGTGTACAGATCTCGGGACTTTGCTGGTCACGGATACCTCAACATTATGCAGACTGTTCGTAGCGGCACATGCCTTGTATGGACGAGTATTGTCATGCTGAAAAACGGCACTCTGTTACTGTCGCACGAGACATAACACACGAGGGCGCAGAATGTTTGCGACGTATCGTTGTGCCGCCAGTGTTTCAACAGTCACTAGCAGCCGTAACCTCGGGTCATACCCAGTGGCTCCGTGCGCTATGACTCCAGGAGTAACACCGCTGTGCCTCTCAAAAACTTTGGAAGAATGGAACCTCTCCGGAGGTCGCCCCCATATTTGGCGACGATGATAATGCGTGCCAGTGCAGAACCGCAAATCGTCACTGAACACAATGCAGGGCCACTCATCAGTGGTTCAAGCTTCCCGCTCACAACACCACTCCAAATTCAGCCGTTTGGCTCAAATGGCTCTGAGCAGTATGGGACTTAACTTCTGAGGTCATCAGTCCCCTAGAACTTAGAACTACTCAAACCTAACTAACTTAAGGACATCACACACATCCATGCCCGAGGCAGGATTCGAACCTGCGACCGTAGCGGTCTCGCGGTACCAGACTGTAGCGCCTAGAACCGCTCGGCCACTGCGGTCGGCGCAGCCGTTTGTGTAGTGGTGTTCACGCGAGCCTACGCAAGTTAATAAATATTATTAGATTTTGTTAATTGCATATAATTTCAATGCGTTTCCAACTAAGTTAAAATCGTTTTATCACGTGTGGTTTTTACAGTCAAGCCCCAGTTCGTGCGTTTTTGTCCCGCTACTGTCTTCCTACACACTTCTAATTATCACGTAATTTCAGTTCAGTAGTTAACAAACATTCACTTTTGCTCTCTTTCATGCTGGTGACAGTAATTAATTAGTCTGCAACCCAAATTTCGTACAATTGCAGTTATTTATCCAAAATTATATCTAGCTACAGTAAATCATTTAACTGCTTACAAAATTTATTTTTCGATAGCTGCTTTACATTGTGCAGTAACGTTCGATTGTAATTGTGACTGCATTGCTCTTCGGAATCGATGCCTTTCCAATTAAATTAGGAAGATTAGATAACACGGATCATTAAAATCACTGATTAACGGAGAATTTAGCCACGTTATAAACTCTTATATACCGCTAAACAATTAAATATTTCATTACGATAGGTTCTGAATGGGATTTGTACAAACAGCTGCGACAAGTGCGTAAGATAGCCATTGAATGGTGTTCCTTCTAAGGCTAAGGTAAATATTTCTTGGCCTTAATGAAATTTTGTTTTCGTTGTTTTGGTACTTTTTGTACAGTAAAGTAATTCAAGCAACAACTTGATCTGTGGAAAATTTCGTTTGTACGACTTTTTAAAATAAATGTATTGCGTATGTTTGTCAAATCACACTACTGAAGTACCGTGTAGTGATAAAATGGTGTGTTTTGATATGATCGGCACGGAAGTCCATATGAAGCTTCCAAAAGCATTTATAAGGAAAATATCCCTTTGCTAACAATTAATGTCTGGACTGCCACGTGGCCGCACTTCCCCTGAAGATATTCAATGTGATGTACATCCCTAAAGTGCCAACGTGAATGAAAACATGGAGCATCATTCGTTACATTAACAAATGTTTCAAATGGCTCTAAAGATTATGGGACTTAACATCTGAGGTCATCAGTCCCCTAGGCTTAGAACTACTTAAACTTAACTAACCCAAGGACAGCACACACATCCACGCCCGATGCAGGATTCGAACCTGCGACCGTAGCAGCAGCGCGGTTCCGGACTATAGCGCCTAGAACCGCTCGGCCACACGGCCGGCGGAGAGTTATCAATAAGCTACATTGCACATGCGTGTCAAATGTACTGGTTCAAATGGCTCTGAGCACTATGGGACTCAACTTCTGAGGTCATTAGTTCCCTAGAACTTAGAACTAGTTAAACCTAACTAACCTAAGGACATCACACACATCCATGCCAGAGGCAGGATTCGAACCTGCGACCGTAGCGGTCTCGCGGTTCCAGACTGCAGCGCCTAGAATCGCACGGCCACATCGTCCTGCTCAAATGTACTCTTTGAAGAATATAGCGTCAAGAGTACCAGAGATGCAATTACAACCCTCTCATTAAAATAAACTGCAAACAGCACCGCTAAATGATTTTAATCCTGGATTTCAGTTCTCTTAATAGATTACGACATAACGCATGGACTGAGACTGTCGATCGTCACTTTGAATAGTCTGTATGAGACAAGTTACAGCAGATAGGTGTACGAGGGGCGTTCAATATGTAATGCTATACTTCTATTCCTAGGCTAATTTCTATTAAAAAAAAAAGGCGGGATTTATTGTGAGACATCGAGGAATATTCCGGCTTCAGCCACTGTATATTCATGAAGTTCCGATAACTGGCGGTGCTACACGTAGCCTTCAAAATGGTAACGGAGGTACGTTCTAAGGAGAGAGCTGCCGCTGAGTTTCTTTAGCGGAAAACCAGAGCATCGCAGACATTCATAGACGCTTGCAGAATGTCTACGGGGACCTAGCAATGAACAAAAGCACGGTCAGTCATCGTGCGTGGCGTCTGTGATTATCACCGAAACAAGGTCGCGGAAAACTGTCCAGTCTGCCGCGTGCCGGCTGGCGGCACACAGCTGTGACTCCCGCAGTGTTGCAACGTGCGGACACTCTCATTGGAGGTGATTGACGAATCACAATCAAGTACCTCGCTAATCAAATGGACGTCTCTGTTTGTAGTGCTGGCACACCCGTCCATCACTTGGGATGCTCAAAGATGTATGGCTCATCCACCGTACAGCTCCGATCTCGCGCCTTCCGACTTTCACCTTTTTAACCCAATGAAGGATGCACTCCGCGGCAAGCAGTACATGGGTGATGTTGAGGTTATTGGTGCAGCAGGACGTTGGCTCCAATGTCGACCAGTATAGTAGTACCATGTTGGCATAGGGGCCATCCGAGTAAGGTGGCCTAAGGCCGTCGCATAGGATGGAAGTTAAGTTGAAACAGAGTTTTGTATCCAAAAGAGTGGGGAATAATATGGTGTATTGAAATTATGAATAAAACCAAACTGTTTTTAGAAATAGCGGCCCTCTAATATATTCCTGTCAGTAAGAAAACAAGTATTAATGCGTGATCATTGGCTTTGTCTCAAAGCAGTCAGTACAGAAACCTCTAAAATCCGTATAACTTGGATGCTAGTGGCTTGGGACTCACTGTATACACTGTCTGTCCAAAAAGTTCCGAGACAGATTTTATTCCTGGCGTAATAGCGACATCAGCGCAAGAACTTCGGTTGGAGCTTAAACTAATCACAGTAAGCAGCAGCTGTGCATTCGACCAGTATGTTGTGAGTAGACAGTGTTAATAGCGGACTTGCCCCCGTAATGTGTCAACGTTGTTTTGTCACAAATCGGGGGGCACATCTTGACTCCCTAACAAAAACAACGACGCGTAGACACCTGCCGCAATTTGACTGAAATGGAAACGCGAAGAATTTTTTTCTTGAAAAAGTCATCACGGGTGGCGAGACTTGCTGTAGGCAATACAAACCTACCACAAAACTGCTAACTGCAGTAATTCACATGATGGATCAACACCTTACCAACATAATCGACTTTCAAGCAACGTGACTCGCGAAATAAACGACACCACAAAGAAGGACTTTCGTGACAGCTTCACCTGAATGTATGGACGTTCTGTGCGTTTTACCCTACTGGGGCGAGACTATGTAGAACACCTGAAGCGTTAAAACCACCATCTTAGAGTTCCTCTGTTTTTATTCATCCAGTCCCGAAACGTTTTGGACTTGAGGAGTAAAAATGTTCAAATTTGTGTGAATTCCTAAGGGACCAAACTGCTGAGGTCATCGGTCCCTAGACTTACACACTACTTAAACCAACTTATTCTGAGAGCAACACACACACCCATGCCCGGACTCTAACCTCCGGCGGGAGGGGCCGCGCAATCCGTGACATGACGCCTCAAACCGCGCGGCCACTCCGCGCGGCTCCTGCGGAGTACTTCATCCTCAGAAGGGAAAACACTTTCGTTTTCATATCTTAGATGCTGGCTGAAAATACACCTATGAAGCGATAACAGTAGATCCCGTCGAATAAATATGACGCACTGTACCACCCACATACAGCAGGTGATAAGATAGTTACAGGAAAAAGGAAGTTCTTGAATTCACAACATTGCGCATACACCTGTGGAAAGTAGAGGAAGAACAATGCACCTCTAGGAAGCGATACAGCGAGGCGTAATCCACCTGAGAGCTGTTATCAGGAAGGCAGCGCTACATCATCCGAGCAGAAACGCCAACTTCGTGTTAGAGATGTGACTCATCGTTTGCAGTGGAATCGATAACGCAGATACCGTGCAAGGGCAATCTGCGTCACGGTGCCCCTTTACACGCTTTCTGAGCTGTGTACGCGTTTCCAGGAAATCGGATGCTCATCGCTTCGTACGTAGTCTAGACTAAATAAAGTCTGGCGTAATAAAGTGTGACGAGGTGCAGAATTGGTACTGGGTCCTAAAAGGGTATTTACTTCACCGTGCACTGTACACACACTGTGTGGAGTAATAAATTGTACTTATATGATTATATACACATCAAAAAAAGTTTTGCATCACCACGATTCCGAGAGTCCCGGAACCTGTACAGAAAATTGGAATACAGATCTGTAGTGGCGTAACAAGACAGCCAACCACTCGAGGGTAGCCGAAAGGCACGCGTTTAATTACACGCAGACTGGCGTGAGGTCTGGAACAAGGTAAAGTAATTATCCTATAAAGAAAAGAACGTAGTTCTTGGAATACTTAACTTTAATCCACAATTGGAGAACATCGCTCTTGTTTAGACATTATTACACTGAATATAAACTGGTAATGGCGCCTTGCTAGGTCGTAGCAAATGACGTAGCTGAAGGCTAAGCTAACTATCGTCTCGGCAAATGAGAGCGTATTGGTCAGCGTAGCTTCGCTAGCAAAGTCGGCTGTACAACTGGGGCGAGTGCTAGTAAGTCTCTCTAGACCTGCCGTGTGGTGGCGCTCGGTCTGCAATCACTGACAGTGGCGACACGCGGGTCCGACGTATACTAATGGACCGCGGCCGATTTAAAGGCTACCACCTAGCAAGTGTGGTGTCTGGCGGTGGCACCACAAGATCAACATAAATATCATTTCCGCCCTTTTTATTGCTCATGAAAAACACACATTGCATGTTGTACCACCATACAGCGAGACCTTCAGAGGTGGTGGTCCAGATTTCTGTACACACAGGTACCTCTAATACCCAGTAGCACGTCCTCTTGCATTGATGCATGCCTGTATTCGTCGTACTGTACCATCCACATCAAGGCACTGTTGGTCCAGGTTATCCCACTCCTCAATGGCGATTCGGCGTAGATCCCTCAGAATGGTTAGTGGGTCACGTCGTCCATAAACAGCCCTTTTCAATCTATCCCGGGCGTGTTCGATAGGGTTCCTGCCTGGAGAACATGCTGGCTACTCTAGTCGAGCGATATCGTAATCCTGAAGGAAGTAACTAACATAATGTGCACGATGGGACCACGAATTGTCGTCCGTGAAGACGAATGCCTCAGAAATATGCTGTCAATATGGTTGCACTATCGGTCGGAGAATGGCATTCACGTATCGTACAGCCGTTACGGCGCCTTCCATGATAACCAGCGACGTACGTCGGGTCCACATAATGTCACCGCAAAACAGCAGGGAACCTCGACCTTGCTGCATTCGCTGGCGTTCAGCCTGATTGGGTTGCCTCCAAACATATCTCCGACGAGTGTCTGGTTGAAGGCATATGCGACAGTAATCGGTGAAGAGAACGTGATGCCAATCCTGAGCGGTCCATTCGGTGTATTGTTGGACCCATCTGTATCGCGCTGTGTGGTGTCGTGGTTGCAGAGACGGACTTCGCCATGGACGTCGGAAGTGAAGTTGCGCATCATGCAGCCTACTGCCCACAGTTTGAGGCGTAACACGACGTCCTGTGGCTGCACGAAGAGTATTATTCAACAAGGTGGTGTTGCTGTCAGGAGTCCTCCGAGCCATAATCCGTAGGTAGCGGTCATCCACTGTAGTAGTAGCGCTTGGGCGGCCTGAGCGAGGCATGTCATCGACAGTTCCTGTCTCTCTGTATCTCGCCCATGTCCGAACAACATCGCTTTGGTACACTCCTAGACGCCTGGACACTTCCCTTGTTGAGATCCCTTCCTGGCACGAAGTAATAATGCGTACGCGTTGGAACGGCGGTATTGACCGTCTAGGCATGGTTGGAATACAGACAACACGAGCCATGCACCTCCCTTCTGGTGGAATGACTGGAACTGATCGGCTATCTGATCTCCTCCGTCTAATAGGCGCTGCTCATGCATGGTTGTTTACGTGTTTGGGCGGGTTTAGTCACATCTCTGAACAGTCAGAGAGACTGTGTCTGTGATACAATTTCCACAGCGAGCGTCTATCTTCAGTTCTTGGAGCCGGGGTGACACAAAAGTCTTTTTTATGTTTGTATTGGAATAATACAACATTGTTACTTAATTTTGGAGAAATAAGGGTACGAGGAAAACAGCAATATGATACACTCTCGAAAAAGATTAGTACACCCGTTTAGAGATTTTCTAATTCACTCAAATCTATTGAATATGGAGTATATCAAATGATTACATTTACAGATTAATAGCAGAAGCGAATCTGAGGTACCAGGCATCGACCCACGCGGAAACACACATATTAGCACGTGGTGTAGCCTCCACGGGCGGAACTGTTCGCGCTGACTCTGGCATCCAGTCGATCGTACAGACAGCGAATGCTGATCCGGGATATGTTTGCCTCTCCTGCTCGACCTGTTCACGTAGTTCCACTGGTTGACGAGCTGCACGAGTCACTTCTCGGCCCACCATATCCCACACGTGCGCCACTAGAGCTAAGTTCGAAGATCGTGCTGGCCAGGGAAGTTCCTGGAAGTATTGCAGACCAAGGGCAGTGTGTGGGCGAGAATTAGCGTCCAGGAACAACACATCACCTTCCTGTTTCAACAACGGCAGAAGATCCTATCTAACAACATTCTCCTCGTACCGAAGTCGCTTAGCGTCCCCTCCACAAACACAAAAGGTGAACGAGAGTTGTAGCTTATCGCACTCTATACCATAAAGCTTTTTTGGGTGGAGCCAGTGAGTCTTGGACGATTGCGCTCTACGAGACAGCAGGTCAGTGTCGTACGCGCAAACGACCATCTTTAGCGCGCAGGCAGCATCTACTTTCAACACTGAAGATCACGGCGCTGTATTCCATGTTCCTGGTAATCCTCTGACGACGGCAGTCGAGCCGTGCACGACGATATTGTGGCGTGAGTGGAAGACGGGTTAGACGTGTGCGTGCCCGTAAAATTTAACCGACAGGAAGAAGATGTAATATGCAAATGATTATCTTTTCAGAGCGACACCTACAACGTACTGACATGAAAGTTTCCAACCGATTTCTCATACACAAACAGCAGCTGACCGGCGTTGCCTGGTGAAACGTTGTTGTAATGCCTCGTTTACAGAGGAGAAATGCCTACCATCACGTTTCTCACTTTGATAAAGGTCGGATTGTAGACTATCGCGATTGCGGTATATCGTATGGCGACATTGCTGCTCGCGTTGGTCGAGATCCAATGACTGTAACCAAAATATGGAATCGGTGGGTTCAGGAGGGTAATACGGAACACCGTGCAGGATCCCAACGGCCTCGAATCACTAGCAGTCGAGATGACAGGCATCTTATCCGCATGACTGTAACGCATCGTGCAGCCACGTCTCGATGCCTGAGTCAACAGATGGGGACGTTTGCATGACAACAACCATCTGCACGAACAGTTCGACGACGTTTGCAGCAACATGGACTATCAGCTCGGAGACCATGGCTGATGTTACCCTTGACGCTGCATCGCAGACAGGAGCGCTTGCGATGGTGCACGAATGGCAAAACGTCATTTTTTCGGATGAACCCAGGTCCTGTTTACAGCATCATGATGGTCGCATCCCTATTTGGCAACATCGCGGTGGACGGACATTGGAAGCGTGTATTCGTCATCGCCATACTGGCGTATCACCCGGCGTGATGGTATGGGGTGCCATTCGTTACACGTCTCGGTCACCTCTTGTTCGCATTGACGGCACTTTCAACAGTGGACGTTACATTTCAGATGTGTTACGACCCGTGGCTCTAACCTTCATTCGATCTCTGCGAAACCCTACATTTCAGCAGGATAATGCACGACCGCATGTTGCAGGTCCTGGACGGGCCTTTCTGGATACAGAAAATGTTCGACTGCTGCCCTGGCCAGCACATTCTCCAGATCTCTCACCAATTGAAAACTTCTGGTCAATGGTGGCCAAGCAACTGGCTCGTCACAATACGCCAATCACTACTCTTGATAAACTGTAGTTTCATGTTGAAGCTGCATGGGCAGCTGTACCTGTACACGCCATCCAAGCTCTGTTTGACTCAATGACCAGACCTATCAAGGCCGTTATTACGGCCATAGGTGGTTATTCTGGGTACTGATTTCTCAGGATTTATGCACCAAAATTGCGTGAAAATGTAATCATATGTCAGTTCTAGTATAGTATATTTTTCCAATGAATACCCGTTTATCATCTGCATTTCTTCTTGGTGTAGCAATTTTAATGGCCAGTAGTGTAAGTAGTGTTGACACGTCAGTGATCACAAAACCGCCTATATGTGCTGTGGTAGATGTACGATCTGTTACTGCTGCCCTTATAATATGTAACGAAACTGTACTTTTTACTGGTGGAGTGAGTCTGAGATTGTATCAAAAATTGCGACATTAAAAGAGATTATTTGATTTAGACAAGAAATCTCAAAAGTTTGTCGTTACAAATGTCTTCCATAGACATCAAGAATGGCTGATCATGGGAGTATCTTTTGATCACTTTGGTCTCCACCACTAGACGATGACTTCGAGACAAAGGCTAGTGTTTACTGCTATAACAGTTTCGAAACATTACACGTTAGTAATTAATCCTGGAGTGGCACATATATAGTTCAGTTCATTGTTCATACGTATCTTAGTTCGGTGTAACTCGGAGTAATCTGATTCCTGCTACTGCTGCTGCTGCTGCTGGAGCCGTCGCTGTCCAGGTCCATTTCATCTGCTAACTGAATCAAGTTACGTGAATTCCTTGAAATAATCCAGATATAGTAGTTTATTTATGACAAACTGCGCAACTTCTTCTTAATGGGAGCCAGCTCCACATAACAGGCTACATAGTCGCAATACTATATTACAACAATTAGGTTATTGCACAGACTTGCGATATAGTGGTTGCGTCTCAAACTGTCTCCAACTGACCTCATCAGAGCCTTGTGTTCCTCCTATTTATACATTTTTAACAATGAAGACAACAAAACTACAGTCCAACTTTACAAACTTAATAGTTAAAAGTTTAACATTAATATGAGTAAGTGTCCACAAAACCTTGCTTATGTTATGCTGAAACTGACGTATAGAATAAAAAAGATTTTTACATATGATATGCATCATATTTTATAAAATACTGAAAAACGACAATGCTAACCTAATTTTTCTTAATTATGGCTTCATTACTGAAAGCAAAATATTGCGAACATATATTTGACAAACATTACAAACAAGTAAACAAATGAAATAATAAATTTTATGCGATATAATGTATTACGCGAAATCACTTATTAAATACAATTGGAATTACGGAACTTTCAATGAATTGTCTCTTCGGAGAGTATTTCGTTAGGGTATTGAAACAGAAATGTAAACATGGGGTTGTTTTATTTCAAATACGATGATCCTGGCGGGCGTCAGTGTTGCATGGACTTTCAGAACCTCTTCTACAGGTGTGAACATGTTCTCGTGATCAGTGACACCAGCATGGTTGTACAATTGACGCAGCACGTCCAACTTGCGCGTTAATTCTCGGAAAGGGCCATCCCTCCACTCGGGAGCCCACAGTTTCACACTCGCTCAGTTGGCTGTAGGAAGCACGAGTGTGTCTCTGTGGTATAGTTTCCCGCTTGCTTCACACAGTTCAAATGGCTCTGAGCACTATGCGACTTATCTGCTGAGGTCATCAGTCGCCTAGAACTTAGAAGTAATTAAACCTAACTAACCTAAGGACATCACACACATCCATGCCCGAGGCAGGATTGGAACCTGCGACCGTAGCGGTTACGCGATTCCAGACTGAAGCGCCTAGAACCGCTCGGTCACACCGGCCGGCTGCTTCCACGTTTTTACCACACTGAGCCTTCTGACTAAGCAGAGCATCCCCTATTAAAGGGTAGACATAGATGGCGCTTTGATGACTATGCCACTACGCTATCCTTTGGCGGACGACTTTAAAACCATTATTAGTTTTTCTACTCTCTCCCAGATGGTATATGCCGCCATCGGTTCAAAATCGACGTCGTCTTTTCAGGTGTACCAATTTTTTTCCCGGCAGTTTACATATTAACTGAAAAGCCTAACTTGTAGTCCAGCTATATTTCACTACGTGGTCACAGTTTCTAGGTTTCAGACGTGAGAATGATATTGTTCCAACCGAAATGTCACGTTAACCTTGTTCTCATTGAGCTTGTCGGTTTGCATAAAGCTTCTGCAACTTCTGCCAAACATGTAACTTCACTTAATCTCTAAGAAATTTTCACAATTTGTGCAACTATTTATCAAATCTAAAAATACTTTCTGTACGCAGGATCAGTTCTTTCGTCTTTCCATGTGATTGGAGCTACTCTTCAGACCGTACGTTTCTGTACATGGGTTCCTATCCGAAATATTATAAACTGTAGGATAAATCCTGGACAGGTGCCTCGTGCGGTGTAGACTCCGCACCCCTCGTGGTTTCGGCAGACACAGATTGAGTGTACGCATATCGGCACTGCAGTTGCTCAGTGGACGCCAGGCTATAATAAACGTTTTTATGTTTCGATCGAGGACGTTTTACATAGACGCTGAGGTAAGTCTACAAATATCCCTTCAAAACTTTTCAGCGTCACCCTTAGTTCTTAGTCTATACTAAATAGTGAATATTTCCAAATGTTTGCTTAGTTGTATTAATAGTAAGTTCGGTTGGGCGTGTTTTGAGCCAAGTACGGCCATCTTGGCTATCAAGGTCATGAATTTATAATGAGCGGCGACTCTCCCGCACAGATCGGGATACATGCCGCAGTTAAAGTCCGGTATATATGTCGTACACTTTTTTTTTAGGGTTACTTCCTGCACAGATCAAATAACAGCTTTAAGTAGGTGAAAACATTTCTGTTTTGTCTGTATTTTCGTTCAAATGACTTAAAATGCTCAACGTTTCAGTTCCTGACGACACAAAAGAGTATCACTAGATGTGTGTAAGAAGTGTGGAGAATTATGCTTGGAAAAAAAAAAAAAGACAGGGTCTGGTTACGTTGCACAATTTGTTTGTAATTTTTTGCTATACGAAGACTGCACGATTTTCGATATATTTTGCGTCGACTGAGTCCAGGAAAATAGAAAGAAAACCAAATGAACTAAGTTTGTAAATATTCGTTTTGTTTTTGATTTAACATTTCACCAGGATTTATTGACTGTATTAACTAAAGATAAATGGATTATATGTCTTAGTTTTAATGATTTCAACTATCAGTAAGTAACTACTTACCTAAGCCAGTGAACTGCTTAGATATGTAAATAAGGTATTTCAAAAAAAGCTATTGTTAACAGCCCACACTTTTTCCTTCACCCTATAACACATTTATAACAACTTAAAAAACAGGATAGTTTCCGGTATTTATCATGTGGTGCATCACCCACAGCATAAGCGATAGATCCCGCAATGTAAAGATGTTTTCATAGCCAAATATTATGTTTAAATGTTAAATCAAAAACTGTATGTCATAGACAACTGGTGTGCTTAGTTGTACAAAAACAGTGTTACTAAAGGTGCACCATAGCATTTTACGTATGACGACTTGGAAAATGTGCGCCACCTCTCCCATATGTACCCCACGTACTCCTTGAAGTATATCAGCAACGTCAAACTGATACACTGATGCTCAGAGACAATAAGCAAAATACGTCCACTGAGACAGCAGTGAGACTGAAAGCATTATTTTTTCTTCTTATTAAAAGAAAGAAAAGAAGTCGAAGTAAATGGAGAAAAAGAATAAGAGTCAGTAAAATTTCTGCGTTATGCTTGACACAGCTTCTCATTTACAGGCTATTGGGAAATTCCAGTTACAAACTTGTAGGCCTTGTAGAGGCGAGCGAGTACATAATATTTTGAGCAGGGACCCATTGTCCGGAAATGCACTGTTTCCGTTCTACGACGGCTGCAATTCAGATGTGTATCGCGTCCACCTCTGCTGAGGGAAAGAGAAAAGTCTCAGAGCTGCTTGTCCCTCTATGCAGTAGGGCTGACAGGACGACGTGTACTACGCCAGACCGTCACGTGGTGTCAAACACGTCTGCCTTGCTGCGAGCCCTATTCAACGCCTGTGCGTCTCCGATAAGGTAAACATGATTCGGTACTCGTTTTCAGAGTACATAGACGTGCTCCTTATTTATGGCGAAGCTCGAGGTAATGGAATAGCTGCTAGTTGGCTCTATCACGAAACGCCACGCAGCGCGCCGTCATACAAACTTTTTCCCCAAGTTACGCAGCCGCTCTCAGAAACAGGTACCTTAACCGTGAATAGACAGGACTACGGTGCTCCACGACAAACGTCACACGCCCGAATTTGAAGAAGACGTACTACACCTCTTTGAAGAGAGCCCTTCAACGAGTACTCGAACAACTGCGCGTACAATGGGTGTTAGTCACAGTAGGGTCTGTGACGTTCCGCAACGATTACATCCGTACCACTTACAAAGAGTACACGCTATCGGTCCTGTGGTGTCACCGCCAGACACCACACTTGCTAGGTGGTAGCCTTTAAATCGGCCGCGGTCCATTAGTATACGTCGGACCCGCGTGTCGCCACTGTCAGTGATCGCAGACCGAGCGCCGCCACACGGCAGGTCTAGAGAGACTTACTAGCACTCGCCCCAGTTGTACAGCCGACTTTGCTAGGAAAGGTTCACTGACAAATACGCTCTCATTTGCCGAGACGATAGTTAGCATAGCCTTCAGCTACGTCATTTGTTACGACCTAGCAAGGCGCCATTACCAGTGTATATTGAAATGGAGATTATATCTGTACAAGGGCGATGTACACCGATTATGGATTAAAGTTAAGTATTACATCAACTACGTACTTTATTTGGTACTAAAAATTCCCTTAACTGTTCCAGACCTCACGCCAGTCTGCGTGAGCTTAAACGCGTGTATTTCGGCCTCCTCTATCAATACGGTGTTGGCTCTTCTGCCAACACTTCAGGTCCAGCCGATTTTCCACAACGCGTTGCCTACTGCATGTAGTTTCTGCACCGCTGCATCGAAGCACCCCTGCTTCAACGTCGGGATCGGTTCATAGATGAATGTGAGTTCGCTAGGGATTGTGTTCACGGTTTGCGAAATAGCCGTGTCTGAATAGACGTGGCCAAGTATGTTCAGGGATTTCAGCACCGGTTTGGTATTAACGTGCGGGATAGTCATGTGATTCGGCCATACCTGGTTCTATTCAAGCTAACGGGTCCTGCATACCTGATCATCCTATAATACGTGTTGGACCGGTTCTTGGAAGCTGTGACACTGAATGTCCGTCAGTGAAAGTGGTTTCAGAGTGATGGGAATCACTTGATTTTTCGAGTGCGGTTGTGAGACATCTCAACAGACTATACGGTGAAAGATGAACAGGTCGAGGTGGTTCAACCGCGTGGTGCCGGGATCGCCGGACTTAAATCATATAACTACCCCTTGTCAGTTCATGGCAACGGTCTTGCCGCAGTGGGCACATCGGTTCCCGTCAGATCACCGATGTTAAGCGCTGTCGGGCGTGGCCGTCACTTGGATGAATGACCATCCGGGCCGCCATGCGTTGTTGACATTTTTCGGGGTGCACTCAGCCTCGTGATGCCAATTTAGGAACTACTCGACCGAATAGTAGCGGCTCCGGTCAACGAAAACCGTCATAACGACCGGGAGAGCGGTGTGCTGACCACATGCCCCTCCTATCTGCATCCTCAGCTGAGGATGACACGCCTGGTCGGATGGTCCCGATGGGCCACTTGTGGCCTGAAGATGGAGTGCTTTTGTGAGCTCGAATGCGAAGTTTCATTTACGACACTTATGTAGAGACAGAGGACGATCTGCTGGCACGAGTTCTGGCCGCTGCAGTAGAAACTGAAGAGACACCAGGTGGGACGGAGAGTGTGTACCAGGACATGCTTGGTAGGTACAATGTCTGTAACAACGTTGGCGGCCACCACATCGAGCCGCTGTTGTAATTCATCAGTACAGTTCTGTACGTACAGTATGCTAGGTTCTTTTTTGTTCTGGATAATGTAAACACGCAGTGTTTAAGTGTTAATACAAACAAATGTACTTAAGTGATAAATGGATGTTTCATTACGTTTTCTTTAGAATTGTTGCCTAAAAGATATACTGCGCTATACCTAACTCAGTACCTCCAGAAGAATTACATGAGTTAAACATCTGAATTGAAACCGTAGCAGAACGGAAATTGTACGTTTCCGGACATGGGTTTCTATTCAAAATATTATGTACTCTCTCCGCTCAACATGTACTAGACGTGTGTAACAGGAATTTCCGAAAACCGTGTAGACGTTCAACAACTTACGTAAGGTCCATCCACTACTTAGAACTAGAAATGATATAGAAGGCTAGTACTTCACACGTGCTCTTTCCACGCATTTCCCAGTGACTACGCAATTCCGAGTGAAAGCGGCGCTTCACCGCCTGCTCGGGTGGGACAAACCCGGTGCAAACACTTGGCGCGTTCGCAAGCATTGTTTAGCGACGGCTGTCGCGCGCCTGGACGAGATGTCACACTCCAGATATGCCCACGAAAGCGTGACACGAGACTCACTTTCCTTTTCACGTTTATCGTGCCTCCGGTGGAGGGCACATTGAACATATGCAAAATGCAAATGAAAACTTTGATCCTGATCTCTCTTTGGTATCACATGGTAAGCCCCTCGGCGATCCGTCTCCGCAGAGCTCTGTGTCGGGCATGGTGACTTGTTTGCTGCAAACCCATCCCGGTCAGGCTGTTAATCTGGTCTATCCACTGCAATAGTGCAGGTCATCTAAATCTTCAGCCGTCACCATCGCCTCTTGCCCCCTGGCAATTTGACCAAAATATTTTAACTGATTTTGGTTGACAAGAGTCAACAATCTTGTTGTGATGCCGAGCTCTCTCAGGAAAGTTTCATTTCGTCGATCTGCTGTCCATGACCCTAAATGTAATTTTAAAAAGGATTAAAAGTTTGTATTTGCGTGGAAGTGAAACCACATAAAACTGTAAAATAGATGATTCTTTTCAACTTAAAAGCTTGTAGTCTTACGTGTAAGTTAAAATTCAATTTGAAATCATCCACGTTATATGGAACATTATGAGGACTGCGACTGTATTGTAAATTTATGAAATGATTTCAGCTACTTCAGTGACTTTTTACTAATATTTAATTAGCATAATACGTTTCGGTAGCACACTGCCATCTTCAAGTACTTTCCAGTTTCATGTACATTGCATTAATCTGAAATGTGATTTTATTCATTTGCTGTGTTTTTCAGTAAAGTTGCGCATTGAAATACAATCGTTTTTTTTTTTTTTGGAAATTTAGTTAACTGGGAAACAGAGCACAGTGACAATTTTTTTTTTTTGGCTACGCCAGGGGCATGCTGCGGTACTATGACACTGGGACTTCAGTGTGTACGACACCACCGGGATAACAAGGCCGTCCAGCAGTGTTAGTGACGTCACACTAAGCGGCCCATAGCCGACGCAGCAGTCCACGGACACCTCCGTACAGACGCGCCTGATGCTAACGATCTTCTGTCCGTCATACAGAAAGGAGCGAACTATAATTCGAACCAAAGACCAAATTCTATATATTCTTGTAAACAGCATAAAGGTTCATAACGAAATACCGATTACATATACGGGCAGGAATAGGTTCTAGAACTCCTCTGAAAAGTGTTTATCTTCAGTACCAGAATGAACATCAAATTGTCAGGTTTTCTAAATAGAAAAGCACTTTGTTAGTAACAGACAGCAATAACGAGACTTGCAGTTGGCGATTTCTACGTGAAAAAGCTGTAGAGAGATTGAAAATGGTAAGTAAAGAGAGCTTCAGCCTTTTGCTCACATTCTTACATGTAATGCACTTGGTTCTTTTTCATTTCCTTACCTTTCATAACATTTTTAATATTGTTTCAAGAAGTGTATCTTCAATAGCAGAGTGAACTTCAAATTGTCAGGCTTTTCTTAAAGGAAAGAGCAGTCCCTTAGTATCACAGTGCAAGACAGAATCTTGTGTTCAGTGATGTCTATGTTAAAAGGAGAATATTTGATATCTATATTTTGTTTCCATTCTTCATTACTGGGGATACACTTGTAAAAATTCTTGAAAAGAGCTGTCATCATGAACATATGAGTAAATTCACAATAGTAATGTGTTTTATGAGATAAAGCGAACTCTTTTTACCTTATTGTAAACGAAAGTTGTGAGGGTTTTGCTATGTATGACAGTGTTTAAGATAATTTACTTTCAGTGTAATAGCTTGAAAATGTTAAGTCCTGCTGTCAGTTGGCATTTGTCACCACCCGTATTCGAGTTTTAAAGCTAAATAGTGTTCTGACAATTATAAAATAGTGGCAAAGTTCCTCAATCGATTAAACTTATTCCTGCCCGTATATGTAATCGGTATTTCGTTATGAACCTTTATGCTGTTTACAAGAATATATATAATTTGGTCTTTGGTTCGAATTATAGTTCGCTCCTTTCTGTATGACGGACAGATCGTTGGCATCAGACGCGTCTGTACGGAGGTGTCCGTGGACTGCTGCGTCGGCTATGGGCCGCTTAGTGTGACGTCACTAACACTCCTGGACGGCCTTGTTATCCCGGGGGTGTCGGTGTGTACAAGGACTTCAAATGCAGTGAAGAGCCAAAGAAACTGATACACCTGACTAATATCGTCTAGGGCCCCGCAAGCAGGCAAAAGGACCGCAATTCAACGTGGCATGTACTCGACTAATGTCTGAATTAGTGCTGGAGGGAATCAACACCATGAATCCTTCAGCGCTGTCCATAAATCCCTAAGAGTACGATGGATGGAGATCTCTTCTGAACAGCACGTTGCAAGGCATCCCAGATATACTCAATAATGTTCATTTCTGCGGAATTTGGTGACCAGAGGAAGTGTTTAAACTCAGAAGAGAGTTCCTGGAGCCTTTCTGTAGCAATTCTGGTCGTGTGGGGTATCGCATTGTCCTGCTTGAATTGACCAAGTCAGTCGGAATGCATAATGGACATGAATGGGTGCAGGTGATCAGACAGGATGCTCACGTACGTGTCACCTTTCAGAGTCGTATCTAGACGTATCAGGGGTCCCACATTACTTCAAATGCACACGCCCCACACCATTATAGAATCTCCACCGGCTTGAACAGCCCCCTGCTGTATCCATGTATACATAAGTTGTCTTCATACGCGTACACGCCCATTGTCTCGATACAATATGAAACGAGGCTCGTCCGACCAGGAAACACGTTTCCAATCATCAACAGTCCAATGTCGGTGTTGACGGGCACAGGCGAGGCATAAAGCTTTGTTTCGTGCTGTCATCAAGGGTACACGAGTTGACCTTCGGCTCCGAAAGCTCATATCGATGATGTTTCGTTCGTTGAATACTTCGCACGCTGGCACTGGTTAATGGCCCAACATTGAAATGTGCAGCAATATACGGAAGGGTTGCACTTCTGTCACGATCCTCTTTAGTCGTCGTTGATCCCATACTTGCAGGATCTTTTGCCAGCCGCAGCGATGTCGGAGATTTGATGTTTTACCGGATTCCTGATGTTCACGGTACACTCGTGAAATTGTTCTACTGGAAAATACCCTCTTCATTCCCACCTCAGAGATGCTGTACTCCAAGGTTCGTGGGCCGACTATAACACGACGTTCAAACTCGCTTAAATCTGGGTAACCTGCCATTCTAGCAGCAGTAACGGATCTAACAACTGCGTCAGACACTTGTCGTCTTATACAGGCGTTGCCGGCCGCAGCGTCCCATTCTGCCTGTTTACATATCTCTGTATATGAATACGCATGTCTATACCAGTTTCTTTGGCGCTTCACTGTATATAATTGGCAACAAACAGAAATTATTTGTTTAACTTTTCGAGGGGATAGTTAAAGGTGTGAAAAACCTAAGGACGAAACTAACTTTCACATGACGTTTCACAGCCAAGTAATAAAGCTGGATGAATCTTGAACTATAAAGAGAAACAAATGCTACAGTGTGGTGCTTTGCTGAAAGAAATACGCAAGTAGTCAAACAGAAATGACACTTGTAAAATGTTCAAATGTGTGTGAAATCTTATGGGGCTTAACTGCTAAGGTCATCAGTCCCTAAGCTTACACACTACGTAACCTAAACTATCCTAAGGACAAACACACACACCCACGCCCGAGGGAGGACTCGAACCTCCGCCGGGACCAGACGCACTGACACTTCTATTGAAATATAATAATTACACTGAAATCACCACAACTGATGATAGTTGCCTGAGCATTATAAAAGGCGGGACACGGTTCTTAATAGGGTGTGTGATCACTGCGAACGGCAGTGTGTGCTTTCCAACGTGTTCCCATGCTGGCCACAAGACTGGTAACGAGTTCATGTGGTAGGGCGTTCCATTCCATTGCCAGCGCGGTTGACTTGAATGGTCGTTGGTGCACGTGGACGCCCTGCAGTGCCTCTCTCCAATGCATCCAGTACGTGTTCTGTGTAGAGATGGGTAAAATTGTTCTTTTCAGAGATCGGATCAGAAATGTTCAGTCCCTGAAATGAACTAGCTCTTTTTCATGACTCACCACTCATTCACAATAGAAAATAAATGGAAGGCACATTGCCCTTTAAACTTGGTTTATGCCAGTACTATACCTGTATTTTGATCTTATTTGATTCTATTTTGAAGTAACACAGATAATGAGTAAGAATTTTGTATTGTTTATTGAAATTTCCACGATATGACAAAGTTTTTGATTATTGATTTATTTTGCACTATCGTGGTTTTTTGGGTGATCGGAAAATGTTGTAGCTTGAGATTTACATTAACAATATATTTGGCTATAATGTATTAAAATTTCATTAACCTCGTACAAATACATCGCAAGTCATATATTTTTAAAGTAAACGTTTCCTTCCGAAGACGCCTAAAATCGCAAAATCCGTACTACAATAAGAAAAAAATATATAAATTTGACTGTAAGACCAAAGTGCTGCATATAGCCTTCCGCAGAATAAAACAAGGAAAATATTGGTGTATCACATTTTGCTATACGTTTATCGGTTCGCTCGTAATTAAAGCGTAAATTCGAGTGACCATAATAAAAAATCCTATAGTAAGAGGAGCCGTCAGGAACCTAATCTGATCAGTTAAAACAAATAAAAATAAAAAAAAACAAATGATGTATACATAACATAATTATGTAATATACATAATGGTATTACTACGAAGAACAATATCCAGTAGAGACGAACTCCGATGCAGAGGCACTGAGTCAAGCAGGTCGAGCTGCGAGCTGTATTACTGCGTGAGCTAAGACCGCAGAGACCAGAGTGACACCTGAGTCGCTTTGCTCAACGCTCTGGCTAGAGTCGAGACGGTGGGGTGAGCGTTGAGCGGGCGAGTTCCGAGGGTGGGGGGAGCGGTGAACGGCCACCAGTCACCTGTTCCGAGACAAATCGTCCGTTCTCTTGCGAGCAGGTTGTTGCAAGTAGTTCTTATGTTCTCCGCTAGGAGGCTCTCTGTCCTGTTGCTCGCATCAACTGCCCAGAGGGCAGGACGTGCGACTGAAACGATCGCCGACGGAGTGCGATGCTAAGTTAAGGAGCGCCAGACACTGCACGCGGCAGAGGAAGCACAGAGAGGGCAGGGCATATGCGAAACACAAAATCCAATGGGGCACTGCACAATGCAGGCAGCCAAGGCAGAAGCAGTATCCACCTGCCGTGTTCGTTACGGTCGCGCACGGTCGTCCATAAAAATGAAGTCAGGATCGAATGCAATCTCTGAAAAGATGCCCTTGGGGAAGAAATACAATGTCGCAATAGCGCAAACCGGTGAGGGCATCGTGTTAAAAAAAATTCGAAGTCAGTACGCTCATGCAACATAACATCTCCCCACATTATAACACGTGGACCACAAAACGATCATGTTTGTCAATGTTCCTGGTTGCATTATGTGTTCCCACCTGTCGCTATATGAGGATTACGTTCAGCATTGTCGAACATGATCGTTTTGCTGGTCCAGGTGTCGTGTTGTGGAGAGACATAATGCTGCATCGGTGTAATGAAATCTTTGCCCACTTACACTCACCTGACAACGTTGTTTTGAACTAAACTCCTTCCCATATGCGTCTATTCAGCGGTACACTCGGTCCTCCCTTTATTCTGATGGATAACAGCACGCGATGGCAACGGATAGCTCACATGGAGGTTTTGTATCCGGCGTGGACAGGCGGTGCGTGGGTTTGCTCCTGTGAACTGCTTCTCTAATATAGGCCGAGAGTGAAGGAACGAGTGCGAGCAGAAGGGGTGAAGCACTTCGGTACTGCATGTAACTTTAACACTTTTAATATAGTCAAAAACACAAGTAAATATGAAATGCATACATAAATTTCGCTAGGATGAGCACGTAGGTGTGGAGCCGTAGTCCATGTCTAGTCCTGTGAAGTTCAGATGTCTGTTCTGTATAATCTCAAACTAACAAAATCTCGTTGCTGTCCAAACTTTAACTGAACGTAACTAAGCAGTCTCAATAGCAAGACAGCCCACTCGGTAGTACACCACTGGCCATTAAAATTGTTACTCCAAGAAGAAATGCAGATAATAAAAAAGTATTCATTGTACAAATATATTATACTAGCACTAACATGTGATTACATTTTCAAATAATTTGGGTGCATAGATCCTGGGAAATCAGTACCCAGAACAACAAACTCTGGCAGTAATAATGGCCTTGATACGCTTGGGCATTGACACAAACAGAGCTTGGATGGCGTGTACAGGTATAGCTGCCCATGCAGCTTCAACACGATACCACAGTTCATCAAGAGTAGTGACTGGCGTATTGTGACGAGCCAGTTGCTCGGCCACCATTGACCAGACGTTTCCAATTGGTGAGATATCTGCAGAATGTGGTGTCACCGCCAGACACCACACTTGCTAGGTGGTAGCTTAAATCGGCCGCGGTCCATTAGTACATGTCGGACCCGCGTGTCGCCACTGTCAGGATCGCATACCGAGCGCCACCACAAGGCAGGTCTCGAGAGACGTACTAGCACTAGCCCCAGTTGTACGGACGACATTGCTAGCGACTACACGTACGAAGCCTTTCTCTCATTTGCCGAGAGACAGTTAGAATAGCCTTCAGCTAAGTTAATGGCTACGACCTAGCAAGGCGCCATTTGTAACATTGCATGTATCTCAAGATAGTCTCACTTGTATCATCAAGAATGCTGTATACCAAAGGACGATATAAAAGTTAAGTGTTCTAGTAGCTACGTTCTTTTCTTTATCACATTCATTACGAATCCTGTTCCAGACTTCGCGCCAGTCGGCGTGTGTGTACGTGTGCCCTCTCGGCTACCCGTCACTGTGGACTGGCTGCCTTGTCAGTCCACTACAGAGAATGTGCTGGCCAGGGCAGTAGTTACACATTTTCTGTATCCAGAAAGGCCCGTACAGGACTTGCAAACATGCGGTCGTGCATTATCCTGCTGAAATATTGGGTTTCGCAGGGATCGAATGAAGGGTCGAGCCACGGGTCGTAACACATCTGAAATGTAACGTCCACTGTTCAAAGTGCCGTCAATGCGAACAAGAGTTGACCGAGACGTGTAACCAGTGGCACACCATACCATCACGCCGGGTGATACGCCAGTATGGCGATGACGAATACGCGCTTCCAATGTGCGTTCACCGCAATGTCGCCAAACACGGATGCGACCATCATGATGCTGTAAACAGAACCTGGATTCATCCGAAAAAATGACGTTTTGCCATTCGTGCACCCACGTTCGTCGTTGAGTACACCACCGCAGGTGCTCCTGTCTGTGATGCAGCGTCAAGGGTAGCCGCAGTGATGGTCTCCGAACTGATAGTCCTTGCTGCTGCAAACGTCGTCGAACTGTTCGTGCAGATGGATGTTGACTCAGGGATCGAGATGTGGCTGCACGATCTGTTACAGCCATACGGATAAGATGCCTGTCATCTCGACTGCTAGTGATATGAGGCCGTTGGGATCCAGCACGGCGTTCCGTATTACCCTCCTGAGCCCACCGATTTCATATTCTGCTAACAGTCATTGGATCTCGACCAACGCGTGCAGCAATGTCGCGATACGATAAACTGCAATCACGATAGGCTACAATCCGACCTTTATCAAAGTCGGAAACGTGATGGTACGCATTCCTCCTCCTTAGACGAGGCATCACAACAACGTTTCACCAGGCGACGCCGGCGAACTGCTGTTTGTGTATGAGAAATCAGTTGGAAACTTTCCTCATGTCAGCACGTTGCAGGTGTCGGCAGCGGCGCCAAACTTGTGTGAATGCTCTGAAAAGCTAATCGTTTGCATATAACAGCGTCTTCTTCCTGTCGGTTAATTTTCGCGTGTGTAGCACGTCATCTTCGTGGTGTAGTAATTGTAATGGCCAGTAGTGTAGAAGCGATATTTCCAGGCCGTCTGCTCTTGATCAAATGGGGCAGAATTCAAGACGGCACTCGCTGAGCTCCACAGTGTCGGGCAGAGGGCGGTGTGGTCGGCGTAGTTAGTCTTCTCTCGTAGTGCCAGCTTAAGAGAGCGTGCACCTACTTTCTGGCATCGTAACTATCGACGCCACAGGAGGAGCACTTGGAACGAGAGGATATTAGGCGAATGAACGGACTCGCACGTTCCCCCGACTAAAATCACGTCGAACACGTTTCGGGCTCCTTGGGAAGACGTGTAATTACTCTAAATAAATGTTTTATCTCTGTTCGTCTCATTGCGTATTTCTTTCAGTTGCCTTCTGTACTACAGCGTAACAGTTCTTTCTATGAATGGTCCAAATTTCGTCGAGCTATGTTACTTGTCAGCGACACGTGATGCGAAAGTTACTTTCGTCTTTAAGTTTATCACATTAGTGACGCCCCAGGCGTCGGCAGGCACAGTATGCCGCCGGCGCCGCAGTGGCGCCTACGCCGGGGTGAGCCACGGTAAGTCCCCCTGCGCGCAGCCACAAGTCGACGACGATGGATTTACCGGTGCGCTGTGGCGTCGAGGCGCCCAGACTAAACAGCGTGGCCACACCTGCTGCAGCGGAGCGGGGCGGTTCACACGCTCCGCTGCCTTCTCCTGAATGTGGGCTGCTAGCGACGAGGCTGAGGATTACGACATTCGGACTAGGATTCTGTCATGACGAGTTACGAACTCCCGTCCGTCCAACTAACCAGATTTAGGTCTTGGTTTCGACAAACCGCTTCATCCCGAAAGTGCAACATTTAATTCGTAATCTCCGAGGACCGTTTAGTAACACATCACTTGTTTTCTGATAGCTTGTTGATTTAGTTCAGGAGTCCAGTACACCATATTATTCCCCACTAAGCTGCCTAAAAAACCGAATTTTTCAATATAATCTCCTTTCAACGTGACTGCCTTAAGCTACTTAATGGGACGGCCTGTATGCCCGCATGGTACGATTCTACTTGTCGACGTCTTAAGCGACGTGTTGCTGCATCAATAACCTCCCCCATCATCCACATAATACTTCCTGCCAGACAGTTGGAACGCAGAAGGTGCGAGATCCTGGCTGTAGAGTGGATGAGGAAGAGCATTCCAATAAAATTTTGTGAGCTCCTCTCGGGTGACCAGATTTACGTGAAGCCTTGCATTGTCATGGAAAAGGAGAAGTTCGTTTGTATTCTTGTGGGGACGAACACCCTGACGTCGTTTCTTCAGATTCCTGAGGACACATCTTTTTCACTTGCTGTTCTGATTTAATTACCTACCGTCTGATTACCTGATGGTGGGTCTTTTTATTTCTTGTTTTGTCGTTTCAGCCTCTTGGCTGCTACGACAGGTTGTGGGGTCCAACTGTGGCCCCAGTTAAGTTCACGCCGATTCCCGCCCCTGTCGCACCGATGCCCGCGACAGCCATCTGGAGGCGGGTAGTTCTCACTTTTATTTCTTTTTCCGTTTGCAGCATTTTAAAATCTTAAATTTAATACAATTGAAATCGGAAAGTGAAATACAAAATGTTGATGATTAAGAAGAATTAAAAAAGAAGATAGGAAAGGAGAGAGTGGAGAGGTTGCTGCCACCATGTCGTGGGTGGCGGTCAGGGTCTTGGAATGTACTTCAAGTCGCTGTCCGGAGGACAGCACAATACATTTTAGAGTTGATCGTTGCACCGTGAGAGAAGGCATCAAACAGGAATAACGCATCCTATCTCCCAGAAGACTGTGGCCATGACTTTACCAGTTGAGTTTGTGGCTTTGAAGTTTTTCTTCAGAGAAGAGATCTTGTGGCGCTTCTCCAAGGATTGCTGTCTTGTTTCCGGTTCGAAGTGACGGATTCATGTTTCATCCTCCGTGACGATTTTCGACAAAAAATTGTCATGGTCAGCCTCATAACTCGCAAGCAATTTCGCACAGATTGTCCTGCGTTGCTCTTTATGGTCTCCTGTTAGCGAGGAACTCCGTGGATATACTCGTAAATCTTTCAGTAACCCGACTCGTGGACGAGTTTTTCAACACTATCAAAAGTTCTGCAGCGAGGTGTTTGATTATGGTCAGTCGATCACCTCGAATGAGAGTGTCCGCACGTTCCAACATTGCAGGAGTCACAGCTGTGTTCGGCAGGCCGGCACGCGGGAGACCGGACAGGTTTGCACGACCTTGTTGCGATGATGACAGACGCCTCCTCCAACGACTCACCGTGCTTTTGTTCACTGCCCGGTTTCCGTAGACATTCTGCAAGCACTTATGAATATTTTCGATCATCTGGTTTGCCGCGAAAAGAAACTCAAATGACAGCTCTCTACTCGGAATGCATCTCCGTTATAGATGACATTTTGAAGGCTGCGTATAAGGGGGGATATTCCACGGTATCCCACAACAACTTCCGCATTTTTTCAACCGAAATTTGACGACATAATAAACGTTTAGCATTACTTATTGAATGCCCCTCGCAAATGCTCTGCCGTAAGCATCTTAAATAATTAAAAATACGCGTTACGTGAATCAGAAGTCTGCTCACAATCGCTAGGGGCTCGTAAGCGATGATGAGTGAGGACAGGCTATAAGCAATACTGTATGGTAACTATAACTTGGCATGCGGGCCTCCTAGTTCCGGATCGGAAACTTTCAGAGCAGTCGGGAGATTTCGTAGCGTGGCGATTTGTACTTTTAGCCAACTGTGCGGCGTAGGCTGCATTTGTCGTCTGCTTTGTTGCCTGCTATGTGTAGGCGTGTAGTAGCTGTGTTTTCACTGTCGAAAATGGGTGATGATCCGGTTGCGGGCCCATCGCGGCAGTTACTGTCGACTCCAGTTCCAAGAAAGAATCCGGTTATAAGGAGCGCTTGTCGTAAAAAGTGCTGCAGTGATACAGAAAACCAAAAATCACAGTTACACCCGATTTGGCAGTCTTCATACATAGCTGCGACGTACCCTGGGAACAGCCTGCATAGTATTACGAGAGTTAGAGAATTTGCCGGGAATCACCCAGACGTATCCCCAGGAACTCCTCGCAAAAAATGATTAGTTTCAGCTATAATCCTATTAGAGAATATTTCTAAATAGCTCCACATTTGGTTGTAATTAATTCAAAATGTGTGCTCTTTTACTGGTAGAGCCAGTAGAAAGACAGATGCTTGTAGTAATGACTAATCGTACACTTTAACTCATTTTTGAAAATATTCGATTGCAATTTCAGTTCGTAAAAAAAGCGTTTAATCTCTTCAACTTAGGAGAAGAAGCGGAAAAACTGAAACAGTTGCTGATGACTCCAACAAAGGAGTCATTAGGCACACAATAGAAGAGTTTTACACTGTGCAAAAGATTGTGCCCACTGTAAGAAAACTTCTGCAGGTCTTGAACAGAAAAGTGTTAAAGTTCATTGGTTTCGTGTGGAGAAAGGTTGACAACAAAAGGACTTTATTATTGGAACCTGGCGACATTGCGCATTGGCGGTCCCGGTTCCTGGTGGAGTTGAAAAATATCAGGGAAGCAAGCACAGAATTTTTTTTATTTGGACGAACGCTGGATGGACAGAAACCTAACGTCGACAAATGCTGAAAAAAAAAAAAAGATGTTGGGATGTTACTGCGAGGGGAAGCGTCTCCAGAAGACTAGAAGTTGGAAATGTGGGTTCTAAAAACGGACTCGTTAGGTAGGCGGAGCTAAAGTTGTGGGCCAGATCAACCCAGGGAGATTACCATGGGCAGATGAATTCTGCTAATTTCGTAAAATTATTGGAAGAACTACTCCCAAATATTTCTCCATACTATGTAATAATCATGGACAATGCACCTTATCACAGCAGACAACTCAACAAACCGTCAACCAAATACGATAGGAAAGTATCTGTGATACAGTGGCTGCAGAACATAAAATTCCAATGTGATGAGAGTATGACAAAGGAGGCTCTGTACTCCCGTATTCGGGAGAATAGTGCGACAGCGAGTCGTATGCAGTTGACATATTGGCAACAAGAAAGGGCCACAAAGTAATTCGCTTGCCCCCATATAATTTCGATTTTAAAGCTATTGAGCTAGCGTGGGCAAAAATAAAAAGACTTTTTCGGGAGCGCACATTACAGGTGACATGTCATCTGAAAAACTGTTGACTCTTGGAAGCGATTGTTTTCGGGCTGTTACTGAGGAAGATTGGAAGGGTTACTGCAAAAAGGAACAACAGCTTGAGCAGGAGTACTGGAGGCATGGAGGTGTGATGAAAATAGCCATTGACAACCTCATTGTCGACGTCGGCACTTCAGATACCAATGACGAATCAGAGAAAACGATTACGTGCAACGTAATTATCAGAAGCTTCAGCAAAATTGGCCTGTTTTATTCTTGTTTTATTATAATTCGTGTTGAATATTATCATAGATTTGCTGAAATGTGTGGCATCCTGTAAATTTAGTAAATAAACAGTAAGTTATCTTCCATTCCTAGCGTCGTAAATTGTTCTTTTACCTACTTCGAATTCCGCACTTATTTTGATACGGTAACTGATAATGTAGGACGTTAATGTCTTTATTTACACTACTGGCCATTAAAATTGCTACATCACGAAGATGACGTGCTACAGACGCGAAATTTGACCGACAGGAAGATGATGCTGCGATATGCAAATGATTAGCTTGTCAGAGCATTCACACAAAGTTGGCGCCGGTGGCGACAACTACAACGTACTGACATGACGAAAGTTTCCAACCGCCGGCCGCGGTGGTCTCGCGGTTCTAGGCGCGCATTCCGGAACCGCGCGACTGCTACGGTCGCAGGTTCGAATCCTGCCTCGGGCATGGATGTGTGTGATGTCCTTAGGTTAGTTAGGTTTAACTAGTTCTAAGTTCTAGCGGACTGATGACCTAAGATGTTAAGTCCCATAGTGCTCAGAGCCATTTGAACCATTTGAAAGTTTCCAACCGATTTCTCATACACAAACAGCAGCTGACCGGCATTGCCTGGTGAAACATTGTTATGATGCCTCGTGTAAGGAGGAGAAATGCGTACCATCACGTTTCCGACTTTGATAAAGGTCGGATAGTAGCCTACCGCGATAGCGGTTTGTAGTATCGCGACATTGCTGCACGCGTTGGACGAGCTCTAATGACTGTTAGCAGAATATGGAATCGGTGGGTTCAGGAGGGTAATACGGAACGCCTTGCTCGATCCCAACGGCCTCATATCACTAGCAGTCGAGATGACAGGCATCTTATCCGCATGGCTGTAACGGATCGTGCAGCCACGTCTCGATCCCTGAGTCAATAGATGGGGACGTTTCCAAGACAACATCCATCTGCACGAACAGTTCTACGACGTTTGCAGCAACATGGACTATCAGCTCGGAGACCATGGCTGCGGTTACCCTTGACGCTTCATCACACACAGTAGCGCCCGCGGTGGTGTACTCAACGACGAACCTGGGTGCACGAATGGCGAAACGTCATAACGTCATTTTTTTCGTATGAATCCAGGTTCTGTTTACAGCATGATGATGGTCGCATCCGTGTTTGGCGACATCGCGGTGAGCGGACTTTGGAAGCGTGTATTCGTCATTGCCATACTGTGGTATCACCCTGCGTGATGGTATGGGGTGCCATTGGTTACACGTCTCGGTCACCTCTTGTTCGCATTGACGGCACTTTCAACAGTGGACGTTACATTTCAGATGTGTTACCACCCGTGGCTCTACCCTTCATTCGATCTCTGCGAAACCCTACATTTCAGCAGGATAATGCACGACCGCATGTTGCAAGTCCAGTACGGGCCTTTCTGGATACGGAAAATGTTCGACTGCTGCCATGGCCAGCACATTCTCCAGATCTCTCACCAATTGAAAACGTGTGGTCAGTGGTGGCCGAGCAACTGGCTCGTCACAATACGCCAGTCACTACTCTTGATGAACTGTGGTATCGTGTTGAAGCTGCATGGGCAGTTGTACCAGTACACTCCATCCAAGCTCTGTTTGACTCAATGCCCAGGCGTATCAAGGACGTTATTAGGGCCAGAGGTGGTTGTTCTGAGTACTGACTTCTCAGGATACATGCACCCAAATTGCGTGAAAATGTAATCACATGTCAGTTCTAGTATAATATATTTGTCCCATGAATACCCGTTTATCATCTGCATTTCTTCTTCGTGTAGCAATTTTAATGGCCAGTAGTGTAATATGCCAGTACAAACAGTGATCTCAATTTCCATAGCGCGAAGTATTTAAGTGACGGTTAACTCTGTCCTACACTTAGCCGCTTTTGCGGAAGTTTACGAAACACGTTTGTGTTGCCTGCACTGCGTGCTTGCAGTACATGAAGGTGGAGCTCGTCCTCATCCTCCTCATCACGCCCCACCTGTCAGCAGCGCTAGTGCTCGTCCCCCGCTCCCCACTCCCCGCACCCCACAATGGGAGACGCCAAGTAATACTTCGCGTGTAGTAGCTACGACTGTGTTGCTAACCTGTGGGTCGTTGTCGTGATTATACAATATGTGTAACATGGAGCAGACAGTAATTTAAGGGCCGTGTCAGAGACACATTTCTCAAATTATTTTATATCAGCCGTTATGTTTTCCGTTTGATTCCTGTGAAACTAACGGAGTACCTATGACTGCATGTTTACCTTCTTCTCGTACATCTACGGTCTTGAAACGGCCCAAAAGAGAAAACTGCGACGGCGGCGACCGTTGCACAGCCTGCCACGGCTGGCCGCAGCCGGCGGCGGCTCTAGCGCTGTGGTAATCGCTCTATTACCGTCTCATCCAGCTCAGGAATGCCGCAGCAATTGGATGGCGCGCGGATGTAAGCGCGGCTTCATTCACTGTGCCTACTGCCGGAGAGTTTTTCAGAGAGAAATCGCATCGCTGCTGGCTATCACAGCCAGCGTTTCACTCGGCTCTCAATCGAGAGTGCGAGCTTCTCAGAATCGTAAATCACTATCAATTCAATTCCGCTCTCCCTCGAATACAAGCGCGCGCGCGCGCACACACACACACACACACGCACACACACACACACACACACACTTCATTTGATTTCGATGGTCTCCGTCAGCAATTTCTCCTCCATGAGTGGGACACGTCTATTTACGATTAAAACTTAAATATTTATAGATAGTGAAGTTAACAGGAATAAAACAAAGAGGCGGAAGTTAGTCCACAACTTAATATTTTCGAGAGGTATAACCGCTCTTTTAGTTAAGAACAATATTATCAGGCTTATTCTCATATAGGGGAGAGGTGATCGATAATACCGGAAATAGTTAATAGCACTGAAAAAGTTTTAATTAAAATTATCGACCTACAGAAGGGTCCAAAAAACTGCATCCACTGCTTAAAAGTCCATAACTGGCAAACTAATTCACGGAGTTGTCTTATCTTTGGTAGTATAATAGTTTGTAGTTCCGGCAATCGCCACACAAGCGTTGTATTGCATTGTTTTGTTTCGTCAGATGACAGTCGCCAGATAGTCAGTGTTTTGTTCTTAGTTACACCTAGCTACTCGAGTAAACATGGCTGGCGCAGGGCTTACATTCGATGAAAGGAACTGAGTTTTGAAGTGGTATTTTAAGTACGAAAACATTAATGAGGTTCAACGGCAATGGTGAAATGAGTATCAAACAGAGCCACCGACACGTTTAACGATTCGTCGCATTCGAGACAGATCGTGGAATGCAGTACTGCGAATGGTTTACTAACATGGTACGCAACGATGAAGAGTTTGCAGAGATGATTGTGTGGTCTGATAAGGCACCGATCAAACTCAGTGGTACAGTAAATCGCCACAATTGCATCTACTGGACAGCCGAAAATCCGAACGTCCATGTAGACAAAGCCGTCAATTTGCCAGGAGTAAATGTGTGGTATGGGTTGTCTTACCGGGGCTTGATTGGGCCATTCTTCTTTGACGGCACAGTTACTGGTGAGGTGTACCTTCAGAACCTTCAGTCAACCAATTTTACCTGCCATCCGAGACTTGTATGGAGACGGAAGAGTTTACTTTCAACAAGATGGTGCCCCAGACCACTACCAAAATCGTGTTAGGGCGTATCTCGACGAAAATCTACCAGGAAGATGGATAGGCTCTAGAGGTGCTGTGGAGTATCCACCACGTTCTCCAGACCTAACTCCACTGGACTTTTACCTGTGGGGAACACTAAAAGACGTCGTTTATCGACAAAAGCCACGCACATTGGATGAACTTCGAGAATCCATCGTACATTCATGTGCAAATATCCAACTGAATATGTTGCAGTCAGTAGTTCGTGCTGCAGTTCGGCGGCATCGTTTGTGTGTGGATGTTAATGGTGGCCGTTTCGAACACCTACAGTGATGTCTTTAAGTTGGACTTTAAGCTATACTTTCACCAAAAATGAGACAACTCCGTCAATTAGTTTGCAAGTTATGGACTTTTAAACAGTGGATACATTTTTTTGGACCCCTCTGTATAATCCCTCATCAGAATAGCGCCCGCAGCAAAGTAGCGCTTTAGCGAAATCAAACATGGCTTAACGCGCCTACTTTTGTTTCTGAATTCTACTATATAAGCCATGCGCGGATATTGTCAGTTCTCTTGTCTTGTTTTATGCGCTCTGAATAAGTTTACGTAGCTGCGGCTTGCGATATAGCGGACATTTCCGTGCGATATGCTACGGAAGGTATCAGGGCACTTTTGTTAAACTGCAGTAAAATTGACTATAGTTAATTTTTACGGGACAGACTTTTGCCGTAAGGTCACAGACTAAAAATATCTGAGGAACTGTGTGCGCGAGAGAGACTAGTGCTCGATATTCAATTGTATTACATGCCGAATAACTAATCTGTGGACTATACGAAGGGACGTTAAACTGAATGTGAGAACGGAACTGAACACATAGCTCTGTGAAATTAACAGCGTACGGAGTTAGAATGACTGTATCAACGTATAGTAATGGACTAGCGCTTCCTATAATATCTTTGAGTGACAAACTATAAAAATCACGGACATTTTAGTTGCCGTAATTGCTGAGATAATTGCAGGATCAACCCTCCTTTTCCCCCTACACAAAACGCAATCATTCATGATCATTTAATTATTACTGAATATTGTTAATAGAAGAACTAACGTGATTTCCATTATTACGTGTGTATTACTAAGTAATAACTAACATCCAAAGATATTATTAACTATTTTGTCTTCGGTAACGCAGCAACAAATGAAGGATGATCGACTGAGCAAAAAGTTATCATTGATTATATGAAAACCAGAAATTTAGTCGCCGTTACAGTGAAGATGTTTGTGGCTCCTCCATCTCATGTATAGATATAACTAACTGTCGGGCATATACAGTAGATAAAAACATTTTATCTTCCGTCAGAGAGGTCGACGACATTAGATGGACGGAGGGCGGCTACAGAGGGCCCGAGTCACACTCGTGCTCTGGTCGATAGGCATACACGTGACATTTCCTGAAGTACGTGTCGTACAATGATATGACTTTGCAGGTACAGTAGGTACATTCTGTATCATACGTGGATACTGTCTGTAAAATATGGTGCGAACAAAATTAGTACTAACAAATAATAAATCAAAACGTCACGTCAGTCGAAAGCGTTAGACAGAAATCAGGCTGCATCTGTAAGGATCGAAGACTTATGAAAGGGAGGCAGTAACTGTGAAGGGAGTGAGACTAAGTTGTTGTCTGTCCTCTGTGTTATTCAGTCTGCACACTGAATACAGGAAACAAGCAAAGATTTTGGTAAGGAATAACAGTTCAGCGACGAGAAACAGAAATTTTAAAGTTACCAGTGACATTGTGTTTCTGACAGGACGGCTTCGAAGATCAGGAGAGCTTAATAGTTAATAACCCCAGAAGAGATTTATACAATAAGATTAGCATGAACAAATCTAAAACAATGGTAACGGAGAATATTAGAATTAAATCAGGTGGTGATGGGTGAATTGTGAGAGCATAAAACGGATTCTGCTATTTAAGGAGCAAAGTAACGACAGCATAAGAGAATACAATAGCGAGAAATTTGAAGACTGGTAATAGCGAGAAATTTGTTCACATCAAACTTGAATTCATGTGTTCGGAACAATTTTCAGAAAGCATTTTTTCGTAGTGCAAACGTAACTAGAAATAAAAGGTGGACGATAAGCGGCCCAGACAAGAAGATAATAGAAGCTTTTGAAATATGTTGAAATATGAATGAAGATTAGGTGCGTACACAGAGCAAGTAATGAGTAGATAATACAAGAGGGGAGAAAATATCTTTATAGTACGAGTAGTAATATAAGAGAATAATAGCACGCACGCTGAAGCATCAAGATGTTTCAAATGGCTCTAAGCACTATGGGACTTCATTTATTACTGCTACAATGGTTCGTTCAAATAAACAGCTTGAGTAATTTTGAACAATGTTCGAAAATTCATTATCAATTAATTCATTTGGGCTACTGATAATGTTTGATAAATCGTTGGTAATCTCGATTTGGCAGGTTTCACAATCATTGGGTGACTGCCTTCACTAATGTGCAAGAGTTCTCAACAAAATGTTTCTATTCTTCATCACTGAAAATTGAGCTTAATTGTACTTTCCTGACTCGAGATCAGAGAAATGAAATGCATTTATTTCAGCTGCTGAAGTTGCTTTTTGGAATAACAGGAAGCGTTTGCCGAAAATGTCCAGAATCTGTAAGTACTGCACCACCTATTAGCCGCGTGGGATTAGCCGAGCGGTCTCAGGCGCATCAGTCATGGACTTTGCGGCTGGTCCCGGTGGAGGATCGAGTCCTCCCTCGGGCATAGGTGTATGTGTTTGTCCTTAGGATAATTTAGGTTAAGTAGTGTGTAAGCTTAGAGACTGATGACATTAGCAGTTAAGTCCCATAAGATTTCACACACATTTGAACATTTTTGAACCTCCTGTTCACTCCGGATAACCTTGGAGGTCTATGACATTCACAAATCTTTTGGAAAATTATATAACATTTTGGAACATTCTACAACTTTCTCCAACATTCTAGTCTCGGCCGCTTTGGCTCTCGATTCTGAGCTGCTTCATCGTGTTTACATAAGAAGTCCATTGATGCGATGCCCTCTTTCGACACCCATATCATAGAACCTAGCCCCTACAATTCCAAATCAAACCTTCTTCGTGTATGGGGGATGGCTACCGTACCATTAAACCCCCATGAGCGGCGGGAGTGTGTGGCGGAGCTATAGCGGTATATATATTACAGAATTAATTATTGGCCTTTTTCGTTTTTAAATTAATACTAGCTGTATGAATATGAATAGCTCAGACAGCAAGTTAGGACTAAGAAAAAGTGAAGGCTAAAACTTAAGAGGATTATAAAGAAAGACTACACAAGGGAAACGAACTTGAAGACACTATTTTGTATTTTTTTAAATTTTTTTTTATTTTATTTTTTTTTATTTTTTGTACTTTTCATTCTCCACTCCAAGGAGTAGAGCGGGCTGTTTTACATCCGGCCCTTTATAGATTCCTGACTTTTCTGCCTATTTCCAGGAAAGCTTGTACTGAGAATAAATGAAATGGGCTTGCCAATACCGGTGTTTGCCTGAAAACCAAGGAAAACCTCTCAAAAGCCTTAGTCTAATCCGCAGGATCTGAACTATTTATTCGAGATAATGTTCTCCTTGGTGCCAGACAAAAATGAAAACTATTTTTGTTGCGTATGTTCACGTCCGACACTACAGGTACTGTGAGTGTAAGTGATAACGTATGGTACAAGAGAAGAGTGAATAGATGAAGAGGGGTGAGAGATATGATACTGCTAGAAGAATTTGGCAGAAAACTAAAACACTACGGCATACCCTAAGGATTATTAACGTATTTGAGAGAACATATCACGACGAAAGTATTCCATATGGTGTGCAATATGTATGAGACAGATGAGTTAGGAAGATTTCCCGATGGAATGTAGATTTGTATAGAAGTGAAACGTGGACGATGAACGTTTCTGCTAGAAGAGAAGAGAAGAGAAGATATTGAAATGTGGTGATGCAGAAAAATACTGAAGATTATATGGGTACTGAATTGAATCTAGGAGAAAATTTATTTATTGGCACAACAGTCCAAAAGAAGGGATCGTTTGCAATCACACATCCTGAGGGCACAGAGGAATCGTCAATTTGTTAATGGAGAAAAGTATGGTTTGGTTGCAGTAAGCAGGTTCCAATGGGTGTAGGTTGCAGTAGCTACGTAAAGATGAAGAGGTTTGCATAAAATAAAATAGTGTGGAGAACTGCATTAAATTAGTCTTCGGACTGAAGACCATAATAATAACATACAAGGCGTAAAAAATGAAAAGAATGTATAGAAAAGTTTAGTGTGTTTACAGGCGAAAGAAAGAAATCCAGTTTAAGTGACAAAAATGTAACAGCTTCACGGCTATGGATCTATAAATGTTTTGACGCTAACGGTGTACAGAATCGGTGTTCAAACTGCTGTGTCATCAATACTGTTTTAGAGATGTTACTGAAAATGTCCTTCGTAACCTCGAGAGAGCCTATGACGGATTTCCCTGTGAATGATGTTAAAATAATTGGTTCAAATGGTTCAAATGGCTCTGAGCACTATGGGACTCAACTGCTGAGGTCATTAGTCCCCTAGAACTTAGAACTAGTTAAACCTAACTAACCTAAGGACATCACAAACATCCATGCCCGAGGCAGGATTCGAACCTGCGACCGTAGCGGTCTTGCGGTTCCAGACTGCAGCGCCTTTAACCGCACGGCCACTTCGGCCGGCTGTTAAAATAATTATTGGGGCTCAACGCACAGACCGAAAAAGATCATTTCCGTTTGTCAATAGGAAATCATAGCCTCCATGTAGACAAAAATGATAATGGACACAGAGTTTTTCAGTTTTCACTAGCACATAACATGACTGTAGGCAGCAGTATGTTCCCACACGAAAGGATCCATGAAGCAACATGGTGCAGCCCTGATCAGTGTATGTTCAACAAAAACGATCATATAATTATTGAGGACAGGTGTTTCTCAAACTTACTACATGCATGTACCAGAGTAGTTAATGTCAATTCAGACCAGCACCTTGTAACTGTTCGAATACCTATCACAAGAAAAGTGAAAGTAATATCTCAAAGAAAGTATATTGTATCAAAGATAAAAAATTCTAAAATGTACTGTGAGAAGGTTACTAAGAATCTTGCACTGTACAATCCTAGCGTAAGTAATACTCTGGATCAGGAATTGAGTGCCTGCAATGACGCAATCACTAAGGCAGCGGAAGAAGCGCCAGGGAAAGAAGGAAAACAACTAAGGAATTCCTGGTCTGATGAAGACCGTAAGAGAACAAATTATGAGAAAAACCTGGCTTGTAGGAAAATGCTCAAGAGATCGTATACACGTTTAGCGGTAAGAGATTATCAAGATAAAAGGAAAGAAGAGGCTGCATCGGAGGAAGTAAAAGGGAATGGGAAGGAAAGCAGATTGAAGAATTGTAGACAGTTGTAAAAAGCAAATTACGTCAGAAAACTCCCTCAGAAAATTAATAGTGAAAGAAGAACATTTAAGCCGCGTATTAATATATTAAAAAGTAAAAATGGGGAATTACTAACTGATGACCAAGAGATATTGAAAGTTTGGGTAGAGTATTTCAGTGAGCTGTTGGATGCTCCAGAGTACCCTACTGAAGACATTCTAATCCACCCAGAAGAAGATGATGAGGCCATAGTCCCTCCTCTCGCTCAAGGAGACGTGGACATAGCTATCGCCCGACTGAAGAACAATAAAGCACGGAGTTAAATCGGGGATATACAAGATTTTGTGCCTCATCTGGCATAAGGAAAGAGTTTCCAGAAGAATGGAGTGTGGGGATAGAGCATTTGATACACAAGAAAGGAGGAATGTTTAGATGCGGCAACACAGAGGCATAAAACTCCCAACTATCGCATATGAAATATTATCAAATACCTTGTTTCGTAGACTCTTACCCACAGCAGAAAACTTGGAAGTTATCAGTGTGGACTCAGACCAGGAAAGTCAACTGTGAACCAGATATTTACCCTCCGGCATATAGTAGAAAATACGAATGAAGTTAATGTTGGTGTGCACCCTCTTTTCATTGATTCCAAATCTGCACATGACACAATAAATCAGGGTAAACTTTATGAGGCAGTGCGGGAAATTCAGGTGCCTGGTAAGTTGGTGCGTTTGTCAGAGGTCACCCCAAGGCATCGCCGGTGTACTGTGCGAGGGCAGTCTAGGCTAGGCTATCATTCTAGTTCGCCACACGAACTGGGGTAAGACAAGGGGAAGGGCTTTCCTTCCCACTCTTCAATTTGGAACTCGAAAAAGCGGTGCGTGAATCGGGTATCCAGACAAGAGGTACTATCTACTGTAAGTCCGTACAACTGCTGGGATATGCAGGTGATTTGTATCTAATGAGTAGAACATTTAGGGATCTACAAAGTGCATTCTCAGCTCTAAAACTGAGCGCAGAGAAGATGGGCTTGAAAATTAATCGGGGAAAGACCAAGTACGTATAACGGTGAAAATAAACCTTTACAGTCCACAATGAACCTTGATGGAATGACTTTTCAGCGAACGGAATGTTTTACTTATCTTGGTGTGAAGACAGAATGAAATTATGGCCCGCGTAAGCGCTTCTAGCCTATGTTGTTTTGGAACGCTGCGACATTTTCAATCCAAGTTTCTATCACGAGAGACTAAGTGCCGAGTCTATAAATTGCTGACTCGCCCAGTAATTACGTATGGCTCAGAAACATGGACGATTAAAAAACATGCTGAAAGCAGTCTGAGATTACACGAAAGAAGTGTATTTTGGACCTGTGTATGAAAATG
Source organism: Schistocerca nitens (assembly GCF_023898315.1). Classification (NCBI taxonomy): domain Eukaryota; kingdom Metazoa; phylum Arthropoda; class Insecta; order Orthoptera; family Acrididae; genus Schistocerca; species Schistocerca nitens. The sequence goes on from NC_064617.1 coordinate 282,695,977, forward strand.
GAAGTTGGCACGCTTAAGGAATGACGAGCTTTATGACTCCTGCAGGGAGAATGATGTTGTCAAATTCATAAAGTTCTGTAGACTGAGATGGGCTGGGCATATAATACAACTCGATGAGACAGATCCTGCAGGGAAAGCTTACTGCAGTGAACCAGAGGGAAGAAGAGCAAGAGGACGACCGAGATTGAGATGGAGTAACGAGGTTGGAGAAGACGCTACCCGAGTTGGTTGCCGTAACAGAAGGTCTACATCGAAGTCCAGTGAATGGCGGAAAATTATCAAGAGGATCAAGTTCCATCCTGGGATATAGTGCTAATCGAAGAAGAAGATGGGCGGTCAGCGGAATGTATGAGGGACAGTCAAACGAAATCCGAACACCCACTACTACAATCGAGGGAGGGTAGAATGTTTCCATTCAGAAGTAATCACCACCCACAATGAGGAATTTACCCCACAGGAAGACGAGACGTTCAATTTCTGTTTCACAGAACGCGTCGGTAGCTGACGGATACGCAACCGCACCCGCCCTTGCAGTTCCTCGACCGCCTGAAATCCACGTCCCCACACATGTCTTTGTTCAGGTAGCCAAAGATGTGAAAATCACACGTGAACGATCCGTCCTGCACGGAGGATGTTGCAGTGTTTCACGACCATATCACTGAAGTAATTTTCGTTCGATTGTTATGTGGCGACGGGCCTTGTCGTGCCACAAGATCATTCCGTCCGACAGCGTTCCTGGGACCTTCTACTTCGTAGGACCTTGCAGTTTATGCAAAGTGCTGTACACTGATTGTGGATCCAAGGTCGAGGAATTAGATCTGCAGATGGCCCCTGCAGCCGCAGAAGAATGTCATCATGGCCTTACGTGGTGCCACAATTCCGCGCCCGGGGGTGGGGGGGCAAACAGCAAAGACAACATTGGAAGCCTCCCATACATCTCCCAACAACGCTGTCCAAAGCTATTCACACAAGTTTCGGTAAGTTCATTATGACCTTCTTCTTCGACTGCAGGGGACCACTGTTTCTCGAACGTTATGCAGACACTTTGGAGAAACTTCGTCGCGCCGTAAAGTCAAAACGTCGAGGAATACTCTCGGACGGAATCATCCTGTTGCACGATAAAGTCCTCTCCCTTACTGACAATCGAACGAAGACTATTGGGAAACAGTGCAACATCCCCCTTAAACCCTGGATAGTTGACCATGTGATCTTCACATGTTTCGTGGCGTGAAGAAAGATATGCGCGAACGTCAGTTTCAATTAGACGAGGAAGTGCAAGAGTGGGCGCCAGCGGAAGACCGCGTTCTATGAAACAGGAATCGATCGAGTCGTCTCCCAGTGAGATAAAAGTCGAAGGTGTTCAGTTTTCATATGATTGCCTCTTATAGATGGCAAGTTAGAGTGCATAATTAGAAATGATTGGCAGGGATTGATAGAACGTTTGTGGAGCGGATACCCGGGTAGCATTGGCACAACAGAATATAGATTGGTTCAATGTTTTGTAGATGTAGAGAGTGGTGGAGCCGTGCAATTAGCATTTTTTGGCCAGTTAGTAGTTTTAAACTTCTGTGAACCATCTGTTCGATGGTTAGTACATTGGGTTTCCACGTTAGTTCACAGTCGAGGGTTGATCCCAAGTGTTTTAGTGTGTTGAATAATAGGATGTACAGGTCGTAAATGGTTATGTAGAGGTCATGAGGATGGAAGCGTTAAGTAATTCGTCCTGTAATTAATGCCTCTGTTTTGGATGTGTATATCTAGAGTAGCCATTGGCTACACCAGGAAATAAATTGGTTAAGTGGGCTGATGGTATCGATGGCACTTCAGGATTTTGTGGAAGACAGCTAAGAAAATGGTGTCATCAGAGTACTGAAGGAGGGGATGTACGTGCACTGATTACCCAAAATATGCTGAAGGCCGCATGTTGCGGTCACGCGACACGGAAACGAAAGCATATAATCGCAGCAGAGATGAATGGGGAAACATTTTAACGCCGATACGGTGGCAAATGGGGAAATACCTTGACCTAAGCGACTTTGACAAAGGGCACATTTTTCGGCCCGGCACCTGGGAACGAGGGTCTCGGAAACAGCGAAACAGGCAGTCTGTACAACTGCTGCTGTAGCGAACATTTCAGGAAAGTGTAGACATTGAGACCACTAGAAGGTGACAAGGTGTTGGAAGTCCACCATTCATCAGAACATGAAAGTCGGAGGCTTGCTCGCTCTGTAAATCAGTATGGACAGCGACCTTTGACAGATCTGATGACAGTACAAATGTTTCGGAGTACACATTTCAGCGTACATTGTTGATGATTGGGCTTCGTAGCTAACGACCCCTATGTGATCCCATGTTGATACAACGACATCGTAAATTACGGCTGCAGTGTGCACGGAGTCACGGAAATTGAACCCAATTAACGGAAACGTATCGCCTGGTCGGAAGAATTCATGTGTCTGGTTACAATAGGTCGATGGCTGCGTCCGGTTATGCCGTCGTCCAGGCGAAAGTCTGCCCGAAACGAGCACCTGCCACGGGTGCAGGGCAATAGGTGTAATATTACGCTGTGGGAGACGTTCACCTGGCTGGTAGTAATCAAAGGCTGCCGTGACAGCTGTGGACCACGTCAACATTACTGAAGGTTATATGCATCCCTTCGTGTTTGACGTCATTTTTGAGCAGCATATTTATTTTATTTATTTATTCTTCACAGTTACATCCTGTAGTTTAGGAAGCTAACATATGCCACACATCTCACATTTTGTGGATAGTAAAAGCTGCATATGTGTTCCTAGTACTTATAAACATTACAAAATAGTGCTAATGCTGCAACTCTATTCCTACCACCATAAAATTACCATAGATCCCTAAACAAACTACCGTACAGTAGGTTGTCAGCTTATGTTCTGGCTGATATAACTGTCTTACCTCAAGGTCACTGAGAAGGTCTTCCTGTGTCCGGTTATGCGTTTGGGCTCCTTGGTGCCTCCCACTCCCTCCTCTCGCACCGGTGAGCCACCGGAGTTGATCGAGGTCATTCATGGGAACCCCCTATAACTCTAAGGCGAGTTATATTCAAGTTCATGATGAAACTCGATACTGATCACGTGACATGAAATTGGCAGATAACTCCTCCTAGTCTCTCAACCAATGGGAGCACAGTAAAACGCCGGGAAGCCCAACTGTATAGCCTGACACCAGAAGTCCTAATCAGTGACCTTGAGATAAGGTCGTTATCTCAGCCAGAATACACTGATATCTTCGCCAATTGCCAATACTATTGTTGACACTACAGATTATATTCTTTTCATATTTATGTACTAGTGTGCACCTAATCATCATATGATTGTTTCTTCTCATAACACCCCAGCAAACAGCCATTGGCTGCTGGATTCCTTGAGCAGAGGACAGCGTGTCGGCAGCATTTACACCTTAGCAAGTGGTTTCACGATTCCTTACAATGTCTCAGAAACCACATTTCGGTCATTACTTGTGTCGAACCTATAGAGAATCTTGAAAACCATTTCATTCGCCGGTTGCCGCCTTCAGCTGCGTTCTCTGCATTGGCGGACTATATTGTCTAGCCGGGATGGCCATGCAGTTGAATGCCTCGTGAAATCGTCCTTGACCTACTGAATAAGGCAGCTGCATTATTGTCCAAGATGTACCAGTTGACTTTTCGCCTAACTGTAATTTGGGAGTCCACTGCTTAGCCGTTGCGCAAAGTAACTGAATGCTATCTTAATTTGTTTTCAAATGAAGTCAGACTGCTTTAAAAGGAAACTATCTTGGGTCAGTACTCACAGTTTATTAGTGGGCATTTTGCAATCACGGCAGTTTTCTGTACTAATTGTTGCATGTACACAGAATTTAACAACAATGGCACCCACACTGCGTATTTCGGCAGTGTAAAGAATTCGTGTTAGCATTCTGCAACCATGTCTTACTAAACTGATAATTCGGTAATATTTTCAGTTGTCAGGACCTGCTTTCTTTGGAATTTGAAGAATGTCATAATTTCAATTCCAGAGAAAGCAGGTAGTGACAGATGTAAACATGCGAGGCAGTTCTGATCCTTCAACTTCCCTTAGAAGATAGGTCAAAGAACGACAGATCTAGGTTTATAGGATTTGTAAACTTACAGCAAACTTTTGACATGTTGACTGTAATACTCTGTTTGAAATTCTGAAACTATCAGGTGTAAAATACAGGAAGTGAAAGGCTATTGACAACTTGTTCAGAAACCAGACGCTGTTGTTGTAAGAGTCGAGGGGTATGAAGGGAAAACAGTGGTTAAATCGGGAGTGAGACACAATCTGTGTATATTCAATCAGTACATCGACCAACCAGTAAATGAAACAAAAGAAACATTTGGAATGGGAATTAAAGCCCAAGAAGAATAAGCAAAAACTTTGAGGTTTGCCGATGACATTTTAATTCTGCCAGAGACAGAAAAGATCTCGGAAAAGCACTTGAACGGAACGGCAAGTATCTTGAAAGGAAGATATAATTTCAATATCAGATAAGCAAAACAATGATAATGGAATATAGTGAAAATAAATCAGGCGATGCCGAGGGAATTAGGTTAGGAAACGAGACACTAAGAGTAGTAGATGAGTTTTGCTATTTGGGTAGCAAAATAACTGATGATGGCCACTGTAGAGAGGATATAAAATGTAGACTGGCAATGGCAAGAAAAGCAATTCTGGAGATGAGAAATGTGTTATCATCGATTACAAAAGGTCTTTTCTGATGACATTTGTATGGAGTGTAACAATATATGGAAGTGATCATGGACAATAAAAGTCTTAGACAAGAAGGGAATAGAAGCTTTTGAAAGGTGGTGCCACAGAATAATGCCGAAGCATAGCTGGATTGATCGCGTAACTAATGAAGAGGTACTCAAGAGAATTGGGAAGAAAAGAAATTTGCGGCACAACGTGACGAAACGAAGGGATCGGTTGACAGGACGTATTCTGAGACACCAAGGGATCACAAATTTAGTATTGGAGGGAAGAGTGGGGGGGGGGGGGGGGGGTAAGAATCGTAGAGCGAAACTAAGAGATGAACACAGTAAGCAGATCCAGAAGGATGTAGGTTGTAGTAGTTATTCGAAATGAAGAGCCTTGCAGGGATTAGAGTATAGAGGTGAACAAATTTTCCTTCCAGCCTGACTCCCCCTATTTCCGTTGCAACCATTAAAGCAGCTCAGACTGCCGCAAAGGAGACGCAAGAGTAGATGTGTACTGAAGCGGAATTGTTAAAGCAGGCCAGTTTGGGGCAAACCTGGCTAGTTTTACGGGACCCGTTCGCTAGCTGCACCTGACAACAGGTTGCGGTATCAATCCAACGTGACTATAGGTATATGTTTGCATAGATAGTTTCAATGCAGTTAATTTGTCATAATGTTGGGGGCAGGAAAATGAAAAAACCAAACTTAAAGGAGATTCAGAAGTTAGGTAAAAGAGCCCAAGACTAACAAGGGAAACATTTTCATCTGTTTATTAGGCAATTTCAAATAAATCAGTCTCGTATAACAAATTGCGTAAAAAGTCAGCAAAACCTCATGAGACAACCTCAAGTATTTAATGACATGTTTTCAAATTTTGAAACATTACCTTAGAAACATTTATGAATTACTGTGCTGGTAAACCCCTTACGTTATTTGATTTTCAAACAGCTGAGCAGAACTGAACGTACTCAGACATTTCTCTAAAAAAAATGGTTCAAATGGCTCTGAGCACTATGGGACTTAACATCTTAGGTCATCAGTCCCCTAGAACTTAGAACTACTTAAACCTAACTAACCTAAGGACATCACACAACACCCAGCCATCACGAGGCAGAGAAAATCCCTGACCCCGCCGGGAATCGAACCCGGGAACCCGAGCGTGGGAAGCGAGAACGCTACCGCACGACCACGAGATGCGGGCAGACATTTCTCTATTTACTTATTCTGATCAACAGTAAACTGACACACAATATTTTTAGCGCAACGCAATCTGACTTTCGATAATCCCTACAAAAGAATGGCCCTGACTAACAATAACCTATACCTTTCATGAATCACATACCTCACAAAAATCTTCGTTACTCGAACTACTGCAATACAGTGAGCGCCAATACTGCCTGCTAAATAAAAGATTCTAACTATTGAAGGCATAGTAAGCAGATGAAAGATTTTGATAGAGAACAAACAATGTATTTACCTTTTTAATGTTCAAAAGTCATATCAGTTCATGATATCAAATATTACAAATTTACTCTTTCTGGTGGACACACGTCCAGATCGTCCGCTCTCAAAAGTCTGCCATCTCTCTCCCCACATCCACCACTGCTGGCGGCTCATCTCCAACTGCGCAACGCTACACGCTGTTCACATCCAATTGCCCACGACTATAATAGCAAGTATTCCAACACTGCCAACCAGCCACAGGCTGCACACAGCACAGTCAGTGATTTTCATACAGAGCTCTACGTGGCGTTACCAACATAAAAACCTAAACAGCCTACTTACAATTTGACTAAGAGATAACTCACTTCAAATATTTTGAAAGAAGACAAAGACTTTGTGGTCGACAGAGTGCGGAAATTTCTGCCGAGGACTTGAGGCCACTTAGCAGTATACAGGATTTCTAAATTTAGAGCTAACATTAACTGAAATAGGAAAAAGATAGGGCTTAGTGGATATTATAAACAACGCAACGCAGATCGAAGAAAGCTTGGTATGAAAGAAAAGCTTCTTCTTTCAGACATGCACTTTTTAAATGAACATAATATGTAAACTGAACTTCGCGTTTGCTAAAATGCATTTGGGAAGTTTGGAATGCACCCAAAATACACATTCTGGAAAATATAATTAAAATTGGTACAACTTGGGCCATATTCTGCTGAAGCACCATAAGGTTATAGAAAATAGACTTCCAGAACCTTACTTTAGTTGGCGTTGGCGTATAATAGACATCTTTAGATTCTTAAAGAAAAAGGATCTCGACTTCAGAGATGGCTCTGCTTCCTACGGAAAACATATATTAGACGTGACCAGATGGCATAAATCGGGAAGAGCCAATAGTGGTAGAGAGAGGGTGAACTAAACAGAAATCCACGTCCTCTATCATGGACAGGAAAAAACAGACAGTACAAGATCGATGGAACATCCGATATGAGTTTTTACAAATTTAAGAAAATTAAGTTCTCCGTCTTTTCTCGCTAGCTTGGTTAGTGTCTTTTTTTTAACGTCCCGTCGACAACGAGGTCATTAGAGACGGAGCACAAGCTCGGGTTAGGGAAGGATGCGGAAGGAAATCGGCCGTGCCATTTCAAAGGAACCATCCCGGCATTTACCTGAAACGATTTAGGGAAATCACGGAAAACCTAAGTCAGGATGGCTGGAGACGGGATTGAACCGTCGTCCTCCCGAATGCGAGTCCAGTGTGCTAACCACTGCGCCACCTCGCTCGGTCGCTAGCTTCAAAGGCTTGATTTCTGTGGGCATACAGCATTCTAATCTTTGTGGTAAATTTCTTAGACGGATGAATAGATAAAAACAGACCGAAAAAATAAAACATATACCCATATAGGTAAACAAGCATAAGCTCCAATACAAGTTGCAGAGAAACCCTTTCATATCGAAATAAATAAATAAGCTCGAAATACGAGGAAAAGGAAGAAAATGAAAAATAAAAATCCACAATTTTCTGGCCTAAAACAAATATAAATTCCATTGGACCTCGTTGTGTGACACTCCAGTAAAAAAAAAGGCTTTACATCAACTTCCGAATCTTACTCATAAAGTTACGTTGGTATTTGACATTGTTAAAGCGGAAGACAGGCGTTCAGTTATGTTTCAACGTATAGATAAAAAATCCTGTATCACGATTGCTAAAACTCCTTTATTGATTACTAGTTTCAGCTCATTGACGACCAGTCTTCTGATCAATAAAAATTATTACTTAATTCATTATGTATCAGCCACCAGGCACTACACATCGTCATAATCTGCTTAGCTGAATCTCTTTTGTTATCATGTACACACTAAATTAGGTCGTTCAAATGATTCAAATGGCTCTGAGCACTATGGGACTTAACATATGTGGTCATCAGTCCCCTAGAACTTAGAACTACGTAAACCTAACTAACCTAAGGACATCACCCACATCCATGCTCGAGGCATGATTCGAACCTGCGACCGTAGCGGTGGCGTGGTTCCAGCCTGTAGCGCCTAGTACCGCTCGGCCACTCCGGCCGGCAAATTAGGTCGTCATGTTTATGTAATTTACAGCGTTAACCACACGTGTCTCCAGTGCTCATATTGTCACACTTATGTTAAAATGTAAGGGGATTGATAGTAGTAACTATCATGCAGTTCATGTATGGTTCTAAAGAGTAATGCAGCTACTTCCTAGTACAAACCATATTTACATCCATACATGGACTGTATGATAGTTACCACTATCAATTCCTTGTATTTGAACACAGCCACTTTCAGATCAATAAACATTATTACTTAATTCAGTGCGTATCAGTCGCCAGGCATTACACATCGTCATAATCTGTTTAGCTGAATCGCTCTTGTCGTCATGTACTCACTAAAGTACGTCGTTATGTTCACACAATTTAGAACATTAGCCATGCCTGCCTCCAGTGCTCATATTGCCACACTTCTATTTAAACAACAGTGTGGCAATACGAGCACTGGAGACATGCATGGCTAATGTTCTAAATTGTGTGAACATGACGACCTGCTTTAGCGATACATGACGACAACAGCGATTCAGCTAAACAGATGATGACGATGTGTAATGCCTGGTGGTTTAAACACCCTGAATTAAGTAATAATTTTTATTGATCTGAAGATGGCTCGTCAATTAGCTGAAGGTGGTAATCAGTAAAGGAGTTTTCACGATATTGACATAGGATTTCTTATCCACGTATTTTACCATAGCACTATAATGAGAGCGTATAGAATGAACTGCTACGTAGCGCGGCGCAGCTGCAAGACGGGCAATCAAGCAAGAATCCTAAAGCCTGCTTTGGTTGGAAATAGCTTGGCTTGGATGGAACTAAAGCAGCCTGTCACTTTTTTTGTATATATATATATATATATATATATATATATATATATATATATATATATATATATATATTCGAGAGAACATTCCGATTGTCAGTGACTATACCGGTTCTAAGTGTGGAAGAGGCGGGAATCAACTCATCATGACAGGAGCACCCAAACTCTGGGGTGGGTTAAGGAAGACACTTATAAAATAATTAAAAATAAAATTTTGGAATAAAATATTAATGATTAATTATTCTGTATGTATGATGATTGGTTGTAATTGGTATTTGCTTATCTGGAACGTGGACGTTTAATTATTCGGTATCAGACGCTTGACAATGGCTATTTGGAAAAGGCAATGTAACTCGTAGTTGACCGTGAAATAAAACTGAAATAATCGGACTTCATAATTAAATCGTTTCCAAAGACTGCTGCGGTAGGTACGGACTCATGATCTAATCTCAATATTACAATGATTTGCCAGCCATGCCAATACGTCGTACAGAGGTGATTGTCTACTAAACATAAAAAGTTACACAGTTAGTTAAATCAGATATATTCAATGAAATAGCCTACAGTTCATAATCCTACTTACTTTTATAAATATAAATTCATTACAGAATCGAGTGCCTAGTGTGGTTGCAACTCGCAGTATTCTTCTATAACATGAAAATATGGCGGTGTGCCAGACAATAAAATAAAATACGTGCTTCTCGCACCACTTCTACCTGAGCTCTCTCCTCTCTTAATCAAACATAAGAGTAACGTAATTATTCTTTTGTCTTTATCAGCGACACAGCGCTGCAGTTGTGTGCCATAGGCTTTATTTATTAGTCACTGATTATTTATTTAATTAATATTTCGCGTTTCCGCGGAAACTCACGCTCGGCATGCAAATGTGCCTTTATACACTGCAGAGGAAAATGGAGAAAAATTGTCTGTATTCTGGATTGCGGACAACTGCATTAAGGAACTGCCAAAAGTCAAGGATACTTTTCTCGCCATCAGCAAAAATGTGATGTGCTGCGAGACCACAAATCCACCTCACAGAGTTCGTCTTTGCTTGTGGGAAGTATCCCGCATCCGGAAAGAGGAGCAGCTGAGTAGGTATCTGATGAGTAGTCGTAAGGCTAAGTAGGGACACCAAGAACCAGACACCTCTCTCCCATCAGCACACCAGGCGGTGCTGTGTCCATAACATCACAGTAGACACACTACGGGGTGTCTGCGAGGTCAGTCCTGTGAAGGCGTGACTGGCATAATTGTTTCCCACTGTCAGTAAGGTACCATGCAGACTGGATGTCAGTGTCAAGATAAGGAATGCCCATCACCAAACGGCAACCCAGTCGACTTGGGGAAGCTTCCCTTCAACCACATTCGATCACATTCGCTGCTGAAGAAAACCATATATCGCCTTCGTGGATGTCAATTGCGCCGGCAGTACGGACGTAGCTCAGCTCAAGGAAAAAGTGGCGGAAGGAGGAGAAAGGCGGGACTTCGGAAGACTGGTTAGGTGCTGAGAGAGAGTGTGGTGCAAGGGCTTCCAGCAATAGGCTGGTAAGGCACGTAGGACTACGGCGCCACAAAGTCATGTGAGAGCCAATGATAAGGGCTACTGCTCTGTCAGGCACATGATACAGACCTAAACCGGCCCTACACCGCGTGACAGTGAGGGTTTCGTACCTTATCTTGTACAGCAAGCTGTGGCAAACAAACGAACCCAATGTCGCTAGCATGCGCCGGGACATGGATGGCAGAATAGGAAGTGTCTGTGCCACTTGGGGGATATGTGAGGCTAAATATACACTACTGGCCATTAAAATTGCTACACCAAGAAGAAATGCAGACGATAAACGGGTATTCATTGAACAAATATAATATACTTGAACGGACATATGGTTACATTTTCAGTCAATTTGGGTGCATAGGTCCGGAGAAATCAGTACCCAGAACAACCACCTCTGGCCCTAATAACGGCCTTGATACGCCTGGGCATTGAGTCAAACTGAGCTTGGATGGCGTGTACAGGTACAGCTGCCCATGCAGCTTCAACACGATACCACAGTTCATCAAGAGTAGTGACTTGCGTATTGTAACGACCCAGTGGCTCGGCCACCATTGACCAGACGTTTTCAATTGGTAAGAGGTCTTGAGAATGTGCTGGCCAGGGCAGCAGTCCAACATTTTCTGTATCCAGAAAGGCCCGTACAGGACCTGCGACATGCGGTCGTGCATTATCCTGCTGAAATGTAGGGTTTCGCAGGGATCCAATGAAGGGTAGAGACACGGGTCGTAACCATCTGAAATGTAACGTCCACTGTTCAAAGTGCCGTCAATGCGAACAAGCGGTAACTGAGACGTGTAACCAATGGCACCATCACGCCGGGTGATACGCCAGTATGGCGATGACGAATACACGCTTCCAATGTGCGTTCACCGTGATGTCGCGAAACACGGATGCGACCATCATGATGCTGTAAACAGAACCTGGATTCATCCGAGAAAAATGACGTTTTGCCATTCGTGCAAACAGGTTCGTCGTTGAGTACAGCATCGCAGGCGCTCCTGTCTGTGATGCAGCGTCAGGGTAACCGCAACCATGGTCTCCGAGTTGATAGTCAATGCTGCTGTAAACGTCGTCGAAATGTTCCTACAAATGGTTGTTGTCTTGCAAACGTCCCCCTCTGTTGACTCAGGGATCGAGACGTGGATGCACAATACGTTACAACCATGCGGATAAAATGCTTGTCATCTCGACTGCTAGTGATACGTGGCCGTTGGGACCCAGCTCGGCGTTCCGTATTACCCTCCTGAAACCACCGATTCCATATTCTGCTAACAGTCATTGGATCTCGACCAACGCGATACGCGATACGCGATACGATAAACAGCAATCGCGATAGGCTACAATCCGACCTCTATCAAAGTCGGAAACATGATGGTACGCATTTCTCCTCCTTACACGAGACATCACAACAACTTTTCATCAGGCAACGCCGGTCAACTGTTGTTTGTGTATGAGAAATCGGTTGGAAACTTTCCTCATGTCAGCACCGGCGCCAACCTTGTGTGAATACTCTGAAAAGCTAGCATTCGGGAGGACGACGGTTCAATCCCGTCTCCGGCCATCCTGATTTAGGTTTTCCGTGATTTCCCTAAATCGTTTCAGGCAAATGCCGGGATGGTTCCTTTGAAAGGGCACGGCCAATTTCCTTCCCAATCCCTCGTTAACCCGAGCTTACGCTCCGTCTCTAATGACCTCGTTGTCGACGGGACGTTAAACACTAACCACCATCTGAAAAGCTAATCATTTGCATATCACAGAATCTTCTTCCTGTCGGTTAAATTTCGCGTCTGAAGCACATCATCATCGTGGTGTAGCAATTTTAATGGCCAGCTGTATACATTTACGTATTGTGTGCGTTGTAGAAGGTCGAGTGCTCGTAAACGGTGATCTAAGAGCCCAGCTCGTAGTTGTGGAAGGAGACGTCGGCAGTTGAGATCAACTGTCCATCGCAGCTCACCCCTCCGGTTGACGTCGGCGGCAGCTCGCCTGGCTAACGGGCAAGCACGGGTGGGTTAAAAGCGGAATGTGTACACCTCTGATAGAGTAGCTTAGAGAGCTTCATCAAACCAGTTTTCTGACTGCAGACCACAACAACAACAACAACAACAACAACAACAGTGACACAAGATATGAAGCAGAAGCGAGAGGAACGGTCATGGTGTATCTGGTAGGACAAATGCTGCTGCATGTGAGAAACTGGTACAGCGTGAACACAGTGTTCAGAGGGTCGGGGGATCGCAGCCGGCGCCCTCTTGGTGGAAGGTAGTGCGCGGCCAGCGTCCGCGCGGACACGTAAGCCGGCCAGCAGCGGCAAGTGCAAGGTCCGCGCGCCACCCGCTCCGTGACGTCAAAGGCGGCGCGAGGCCGGCCGTGACGTCAGCGTCGCGTGGCATCACGTGGCCGCGGGCCGGCCGCCAGTCGCTGCCGACGTCTGGCCCCGCCCACTCACTGCGGTTCCCTTTCTCCGCCTTTCCAGATACGCTACACCTACGACACGCAAATTTTCCTGGCCACAAGCGCATCTCTTTGCTTTCACGTCGCCATATCCGGCACCACCGCTCGTGTCGATCTATACTACTGAGCGATCCATACAAACCTGAACTATTTCAATGCGTCATAATTTCTTACCGAAAGCACGCAGAAAAGGGAAAGTTGTTTCAATTATCTCAGAAGCTCTTGCAGAATCAGAAGTACCGCCAGTTCTTGTCAAGTTGATTGTTGTTTCAGCGCATGTTTGTCCAGTATAATGCCACACTTGTTCGCGTTGTCAGTTCGCTCGTACCCTCATAATTCGCTGTTTGTGAACTCTGAGCGTGTATTTCGGGCGGCGTGACAGTAACGAGCAAATTAGTGCTTTGTTCGCAGTCTTTACCTGGCAGAAACATGAAGTGGGCATTTCCAGACCGGGCTTTTATTGTAAAAACTTACTGGAAGACTGGCTCATTGGTTACAACACAACGGGAATTCCGGACAGAATTCAGTGTGTGCGATGTTCCAACAAAAGCAACAGTTTTATCGATTGTAAAGCCGTCAGCACACGGACCGTGCATCCGAACGTTGAGCGTTGAGCGTGCCGAGTTTCTGACGTCATAGCGTGGAACAGCACGCTCGGGAGTCTTTCCGAACGTGCAGAGAAATATCTGGCATGTCAGATATTCTGAGCGTGCGTCTGACCGTTGACTAATGAGATAGCACAACGCCACCTACGTCTCCCTTCAGTACAGAGTTGTGAGGCGCCATATTGGCATTCATTTCGAGCCTATTTGTATATATGCCGTTTCTGAGCACCAGCAAATTGAGAATCACTGGAAACCCGTTGTTAACTGTGTGATTCGTTCCAATAAAATAATAAGAAACATCACATTCGTGGCAAAAGAATTATTGTAACTTGCGTATTATGAGAGTAGGCTATTTGAAGGCAGCGACACACTGCAGATCCACCCAAAACGTATTGTTCAAATGGCTCTGAGCACTATGGGACTCAACATTTGTGGTCATAAGTTCCCTAGAACTTAGAACTACTTAAACCTAACTAACCTAAGGACATCACACACATCCATGCCCGAGGCAGGATTCGAACCTGCGACCGTAGCAGTCGCGCGGTTCCTGACTGAGCGCTTAGAACCGCTAGACCACCGCGGCCGGCCAAAACGTATTGTTCTTGATACAACTTGTTATAATTAATAACATAATTATCTACGATTAACGTTTTTAGCAAGGTGTAACACAATATGATTAGACACCATGCGCGTGCTGTTAGTATAGCTAATGAGAAAATTGAAATGTGTGTGAAATCTTATGGGACTTAACTGCTAAGGTCATCAGTCCCTAAGCTTACACACTACTTAACCTAAATTATCCTAAGGACAAACACACACATCCATGCCCGAGGGAGAACTCGAACCTCCGCCGGGATCAGCCGCATAGTCCATGACTGCAGCGCCTCAGACCGCTCGGCTAATCCCGCGCGGCTATAGCGTAATGAGTAGCGTCTGTTTTCACATTCGTAATTGGGGTGGTGGTTCGCGTCCAAACACTACCAATTTTTTTTCCTAACATTCGCGTTTTTATTAGGTTCTGATACTTTATTATTAGTTTAATATAAGTATATGCTATAATATTTGAGGTTATGTAAATATAAGTTCACCTTTTTTGAGGGGTGACTTTGTTCGATTGGCTTAATTCACAGGACAGCTTGCGCTACTTGTATAAAAATATTTTGCTCCTTTTTCTTTTACACTTCGTAATTCACATGTTGCAAAGATTCTGTTACTGGGTAGGAACAGTGATCAAGTAAGACTGACCTTGGGGTTTTACTAAAATGTGGGAATGATGAAATAATGTTTATCTTATGCGGAGAAGTATTCCAAATTTGTACCGCACTGTTTGTAGTGGAACTTTTATTAGCCTGTGTCCTCATTGATTAGACACGGTACTTTCCTTTTCGTGGACGATGGAAGAAATGTGCGTTTTAATAGAGCTAACGTGGGAATTTTACGAGCGCCCGTTGAGTAAACAGTGTGATTTACGAACTAGAAACAACTGCCGCTGGAGTACGTTGCGATCGCGTATACCACGTTGGGGCCCACGTACCGTATGCACAAGTCGCATCGCTCCTGAGCGTTCAGCAGCACGTTGAACTTGGCACGCTCCACGTTAACGTTCGACTACACGGTCCGTGTGCCGAGGGGTTAAGGAAGCTGGAGACAGCTAGTATACTAAACAGTGACAGTGGTAAACATAGACCATCACTGAGTGCAGAGGTTAGTAATAACGTTCGAACCAGAGATCTGTACACTACCTGGATGTTGAGCTTCAGCTGTCTGATCTTGCCAGCCACAGACGCTCAAATTTCGTTTCTTGCCAAACTACAGCATGGCTGCTAGGATATGTCACTAGAAAACGAAAAGAAAATACTTTTCGATTCCACTCCCACATCAGCCTATTACATCACATATTGACGTAACGTTCAAAACAAGAAATCAGTCGGCAATTCTTTGTCACGTACAGGCCGATAGAAATTTGTTTGCCACACCACAACATGGCGGACGATGTAAAAGCACATGAATGTGCAGACTCGTTGCAGTTCTATACTCAGACACCAGACTTCTACATTCAGGTTGTGTAGAGACCACTCGAAGACGCTAGGAGAACTCTCCAACGAAATCGTTGCGTCGATTGAATCGGGAGGCAGGCATATCATATGGCACATGTTAGAGAGCTGCGAATAAATTAGCATTGCGCCCATTCTGAGCACACATGATGCAACTGCACAGGATTCAACTTCAAGAAACAGATTATGAGGAAAGAATTTGTTATGTCGAAGGTTTCAGGGGTTTCCTGTTCAAAGTCCAGACATTCTCTCCGTAACTTGGTTTCCGGATGAGGTATGGTTCCATCTGTCATGTTACATCAACACACAGAACACCAGATACTAGTCTGGTGTAAACTGCTACATCATACATGAAACACCACTGCACGATGAAAAGGTTGCAATGTGGTGTGCGATGTCAGCTTCCAGGATTACTGGCCTCGTTTTCTTTGGTACGACCGTAGCCACTATAGTTTGTAAGGGCATCTTCAATACATTGCAGCTGGATGACGTCGAAATTACAGAAGGTTATTTCCAGGAAGATGAGCAACGTGTCACACATCTACCACTTGCAAGCAACTTGTAACCAGTTTCAAATGGTTCAAATGGCTCTGAGCACTATGGGACTCAACTGCTGTGGTCATCAGTCCCCTAGAACTTAGAACTACTTAAACCTAACTAACCTAAGGACATCACACACATCCATGCCCGAGGCAGGATTCGAACCTGCGACCGTAGCAGTCGCACGGTTCCGGACTGCGCGCCTAGAACCGCGAGACCACCGCGGCCGGCCTGTAACCAGTTTCTTTAGTGACCAAATAATCTGAAAAAAATTGTGGCTCTCCAATCATCTGACCTAAACCCCCATCCGCCCACCATCGCGGATTTACTTACTTACGATACACTTGTCTCCGATGAAAACTCGCCGTCGAGGACAACATACTGCTTTCTATTACTTAATAAGTCTTCCAGTCACTCTCATATCTGGGAACCTGTTCCTTATGCTCGTGCTAACGTTGTTTCTGCAGTGGGTTACCGTGTCAAATGCTTTTCGGGAATCTAGGAATATGGAATCTTCCTGTGTCGCTTCATCCAAATTTCGCAGTATATCATGTGCGGAAAGGACAAGCTAAGTTTCACACGAGCGATGCTTTCTGAAACGGTGCTGTTAAGTGGACATAAGCTTGTCCGTCTCAGGTACATTTATTGTACTCGAACTAAGAATGTATTCCAGAATTCTACAGCAAAGCGACGCTAAAGATATTGGTCTGTAATTTTGCGACTCTTCTTATGTACAGGAGCCACCTGCGCTTTTTTCCAGTCACTTGTGACTTGAGCCGGGCGAGAGATTCGCGATAAATACAAGCTAAGTAAGGGGCCAATGCTGTAGAGTACACTTTGTAAAATTGAACTGGGATTCCATCTGGACCTGCCGCCATATTCGTTTTCAACTCTTTTAGTTGTTTCTCTACGTCTTACTTCACCGTCTCCTTCAAATTTTTGTGGCTGCGTTGCCACACACTTGTCTCTTTCTGCGCATCTTCTCCTTCTATAGGCTGGTAAAACCGCCTCATATCGCGTATTTACTGGGAAAGTTGGTCGGCGACTTGGCGTAGCTGTGACACGACGCAGCAACTTGTTAATAAAGTAGACCCCTTTCACTCAAATCCAACAGAAATGACATTAGGGTTTACATAGTGGCAGATGTGACTCTTTCGACTGTGAAGGGAAGCATATTAGGGTTTCAGGTCCTGCCGATGACCAGATCATTAGAGATGGAGCCCAGGTTCGAGCTGGGGAGAAATAGGGGAAGGAAATAGATGCCTCCGTTTCAAAGGAACAATCATGGCATTTGCTTTAAGTGATTTAGGGAAATCACGGAATATCTATAAAAACTAAACTCCTCCCGAACAGGCCATGAAAGCCCAAAGGCACCGACCGGCCGCCGTGTCATCCTCAGACCACAGGCGTCACTGGATGCGGATATGGAGGGGCACGTGGTCAACACACCGCTCTCCCGGCCGTATGTCAGTTTCCAAGACCGCAGCCGCTACTTCTCAATCAAGTAGCTCGCAGTTTGTCTCATTAGGGCTGAGTGCACCCCGCTTGCCAACAGCCCTCGGCAGACCGGATGGTCACCCATCCAATTGCTAGCCCTGCCCGACAGCGCTTAACTTCGGTGGTCTGACGAGAACCGGTGTTTCCACTGCGGCAAGGCCGTTGGCACGGAATATTTATAAGGGGAGTCAAATGAAAACGAGGCAGAGTATAGAACGAGCATGGCACGATGACCAGATCATTAGAGATGGAGCCCAGGTTCGAGCTGGGGAGAAATAGGGGAAGGAAATAGATGCCTCCGTTTCAAAGGAACAATCATGGCATTTGCTTTAAGTGATTTAGGCAGGCAGGTGTGTGGATAAAAGTGCCCTCTACTGGAAATCAGTAAGGAACAGCGCTGACGTTCATTGCCGTGTCGTTTGTCTGTAAGACGTGCTCCACATGAGGTCAGCGAGTCGTGTGTCCGTCTGACTTCACTGTGGAGGCCGGGAAAGAGGAGCAGCAAGGTGTGGTGGGAATTTTGAGCGTGGAACGAATCTCAGAAAGTGAAATTCATGCCCAAATGTCTCCTGTGTATGGTGAACACTATGTCACGTGCTTGTCTGTTGGCGTGGAATAAACGATTTCGAGAAGGCCGGGTGGCAATGAAAGACATCACTCGGCCAAGACAGGCTCAAGGTGTTATCACCCCCTCTGCTGCGGTGGATGCTGCCGGTATAAATCACCGACAGCGGACGGTAGAGCACATTCGGCTCATGTCGGGTACCAGTCAGGGAACCGTTCAAGCCATCACTACAGAGCACCTGAATTTCCGAAAAATCTATACGCAGTGGGTTCTTCACAACCTGACGGAGGAGCAGAATGTCATCACTGCGGCATCTGAAACGGTCTCACGACGAAGAATATCGTTTCCAGTCCCGTATTGTCGCGGGAGCTGAAACATGGCGCTATGGTTATGAGCCGGTGAGCAAGCGTCAGAGTCAACAGAGGAAGCACACAGACTCACACCCCCCCGAAACAAATTCGAAGCGTACACATCAGCTCCGAGAAAGTCATGATCTTGTCTTTATGGAAGACGGCGCTACAGTTAATGCAATGGACACTTTGCAAAAACTGAAGCACGCCGTCAAGCTCAAACGTCCAGGAATATTGACGAACGGAATCATTGTTACGCAGGATAATGCCCGCTCACATGTTGCCAAGGTAGTTTCGATTACGGCGCAGAAATTCGCTGGGAAGCCCTACACACCCTTCATAGAGTTCCGAATTCTCACCATGCGATATAAATATTTTTGGATAGCTGAAGACAGAAATTCGTGGTCGTCGATTTGCTTCGGACGAAGAGGCGCATGGTTCCGTAGGCAACCGCTGACATCTTTCTATAAAGGCAATGACAGTCTTAAAAATGGCCATGCACATACAAAAACGCATGAAACTTATTTTTTTATGAGGTTACCTGTTTCGTTCTGTTTTAGACCATCTTCAGACCTCACACCATGATGGTAGACGGTGGCGGTGAACAGAGCAGCTGATACGACTTCACGAATGAGTCAGCGTTCACGGAGTCGTAGCGCCTGCTCCGTTGCAGTTGTGACTCTTCATGTTCATTTTTAAGTAATTAAAAAAACGCTGCTCTCCGAGAGAAATGTTCGGAAAAATTAATAATCTTCTTGTCTCAATATGGAATAAATGTAACAGCTATGGCGACTACTTCTGAAATAATAAACAGTTTACTTACATATTTATACCTCTGTCTCATTCTCATTTGACTGCCCCATAGCCCGCAGCTCGTGGTCGTGCGATAGCGTTCTCGCTTCCCACGCCCGGGTTCCCGGGTTAGATTCCCGGCGGGGTCAGGGATTTTCTCTGCCTCGTGATGGCTGGGTGTTGTGTGATGTCCTTAGGTTAGTTAGGTTTAAGTAGTTCTAAGTTCTAGGGGACTGATGACCATAGATGTTAAGTCCCATAGTGCTCAGAGCCATTTTGACTGCCCCATATCGGCGATTTTATCACCGCCCTCCCGAATATGGGTCCACTACCCCACTCGCTAATACTTCCCTTCTGTCGTTATTTTCATTTTTATACTATAAATGTTTCTGGTTCATTTCTTGAACTATACATTTAGAGAAGTCTTGGACTGTTTGCTCATTGTAGTATATGTCCTTTTGTGTGCTAAATAATTGCGGATTAATAATTACGGCATCAGAAGTCAGTGTATCATGTTTAGAATGAGCCATTCGCGCATTGGTAAACGCGCCTATCGCGTAGTCAGTAGCTGTGCGACTCAAAACCACGTGAGTAATGTGTGTTACGTTTCAGAACATCGCATTTGACAGGTATCCTCAACTATTTACCACTCTTTCATCACATTTCAGAAGTAACGTAGAGTAATTATTATCATGGATTCCGTGAAAAACAATATAACGTATTGGTAACACTATCTTGATGTTCATAACACGGATCCAGACTTGGTATTTTCATGGTTACAATCTGCATGTAACTGAGGAGATGAGATTTTATGTGTAACGATGTAACTGAGCGCCGATTACAAAACTACCGTTTGTTCGACACTATCCGTCACGCAACAATACTGTCATTCAATGTCTCAATCATTTATGTAGTCTGTTTTTGTCATATTATACTAAATCTGTGACTCGTCGTAATTTGCGCAGAGATCATCTGGTACCGCCAGAATGTATTGCGGATTAATACTGAAGGAGTATGAACGTGTAACTGAACGTGTGTAAAAGTTAGAGGTTCTCTGTTAAATGACGTATCAAGGGAATGTAGTGCGCATTTATTTAATTTTGGCCCCGTAGTCTTCTCGCCAACGGGTAACGCCTGGTAGGTAGGCAACTGGCGGACCACTCCAGTAACAGAGGGCGTCGACCTCAGGCAGCATGGCTTCTGAAACTCATACGCGAATGGATGTAGGGCAGACCACGTTATCGCTTTCACTTCTGTGCAACGGGACGTAGCTGCGTCGTCTACGTAACGAATCTCACATTTCTCTACAGTTATGCTCTTACGCAACACAACTGTATCATGCTCTGAGTCAAAGTTTTTGCTGGCGATAGTTTCGAGCAGCAAGTGACGGCTTCATTCTGTGCCGCAGTCAAGATAAGAAATGTTAATGTTAGTACAGTAGAGAAGATCCGCTGTTTTTTTCTCCTTGGGGAGCGCAACAACACGTCTGTATATCACCAGTCTAAATATCTTCTTTTTTTTCCTCTCTAACGCGAGCTTCGGGTTTGGGTAAAATCAGAATGCCAACGACTTAATGTGAATTGGACAGAGATTAAGAAGTAAATTAGCTGGGTCGTTTTCAAAGGAATAATCTTGGCATTTGCCTTAAGGGGGGTAGGACGTCAAACGTGCCGACTTGGAGCAGGAGAGGGACCACAGGACATTTTAATTTCCACTGTCTATAATTTTACAAATGAATTCATAAAACTTTGTCAGCATGACCAGAAAGGATTCAGGATTCATACTCTAGAATTTATTTTACTTATGAAAAAAATGAACGAGCTGTTACATTTTAAAATTCATGTTTAGAAAAAACTCAAATTTTATAATTAATTATCTCAGTTTTTACCACAGATTTTAATATATTTGAAAAATTCTAGAGTTTCATACACCTGTAAGTATGGTTTGACTGCTGTACAAAATTCATCGAAGAATCTCTCTTACTTATGAAGAAAAGTGTACCTATAGCAACAAATGCAGCCAATAGTGAGTCAAAAAATGATGAAATATCACACGTAAAAAAATAATTTGTTATGTTTTTGAACTTCCGCTGCCTTGAGTGTGAATCCTGAATCCTTCCTGGTCACGCTGACAAGGTTTTTTGAATTTAAATTGTAAAAGTATAGACAGCGGAAAATAAACTGTCCTGTTTGGTGTCTCTCCTGCTTCAAGTCGCCCCTCCCCCCCTTAAAACGACTAATGGAAATCAAAGAAAATCGAAATCTGGATGGCCAGAAAGTGATTTTAACCCCACTTGTTTCGAATTCAAATCAGCAGTCTTAAATGAAAATTTGTGGCAGTAAATAGCTACTAATTTTATAACCCTGACACTTATCTACTGAGTAATAAATTAAATTATGATAATCACTATTTACAAATGTCATTTATACAGTGCTGTAATTACAGCATTATATGGCTCTCACAAGACATTATTTTCATATGTCCATTTTACTTGATTGGCATATTCTATATCTACATCCACGTCTACGTGAATACTCTTATATCTTTCCGTGAGAGCTCTGATTTCCCTTATTTTATTACGATTATTGTTTCACCCTATGCAGGTCTTCGCCAGCAAAATATTGTCATATTCGGAGAAGAAAGTTGGTGACTGAAATTTTGTTTTAATTATGTTCACCCCAAATATTGTATCATTTCCGTGACACTCTCTCTCCTATTTCTCGATAATACAAAACGTGCTGCTCTTCTTTGAACTTTCTCGATGTACTCCGTTAATCCTACCAGGTAAGGATTCCACACCGCGTAGCAGTACTCCAAAAGAAGACGGACAAATGTAGTGTAGGCAGTCTCTTTAGTAGATCTGATTCATCTTCTAAGTGTTCTGCCAATGAAACGCAGTCTTTGGTTCTCCTTCTACAAATTTTCTTCCTTTAACCTTTTTTTTTTTGCCGTATGCTACACTCGTAGAACGTATTTTGTTGATAGCAACCACATGATACCAACATTGAAATTAGTCTTGTTAACTAGCGTTCAATCTGATTTCATCGAGGATTGTATTACAGATTCTCTCTTGTTATTACTCTGGGGTATTAGATTCTTTGGTCATCTGAGATTACATAGAATCGAGAAGGCAGTCGTCTATTAACTGTCAGGAGTGTATGCGCAACTCATCTAAGTTTTTCAAGATATTGTCGGAATCTAGTTACGTTGGATTCTACGATTTGTCATTGTTACATTTGGTATGCGAAAGTATCTTCTATGAGAAATAAGCATTTTTAAACCAACAGATTTTATTATTTTTGAAGCTAGTTACGTTGCATTCCACGTTTTGTCATGGTTATATTTCGTATGAGAAAGTAACTCCTATGAGAAATATGCATTTCACGGCTAAATGAGAGAGGCTCCAATTAGAATGGATTTTCACCCTGCAGCGGTGTGTGCACTGATTTGAAACCTCCTGGCAGATTAAACCTGTGCTGGGCTGTGCCTTGAACCTGGGACCTCTTGCTTTTCGCGGGCAAGTGCTCCACCGACTGAGCAATCTAGGCTTTTCTTCCAGGAGTGGTAGTTGCAAAAGGTATACAGCTACACTTCTGTGAAATCTGGGAGACAGGAGATGAGGTACAGGCGGAAGTGGACCTATGAGGGCGGGTCATGAGTCATGCTCAGTCGGTACAGCACTGTCCGCGAAAGGCAAAGATCTCAGATTGGGTTTTGGCTCTAGCTCACAGTTTTAATTTGCCAAGAAGTGTCAGATCAGCGCACAGTTAACTGAAGAGTCAAAATTCATTCTGGAAACATTCACCCCAGGCTGTGGCTAAGCCGTGTCCCTCTAATGTCCTTTCTTCCTGGAGTGTTAGTCCCTCAAGTAATGCAGGAGTACGTTTGTGAAATTTGGAAAGTAGGAAATGAGGTACTCGCGGAAGTAAAGGTGTGTGGGTACATCGCGAATCGTGTTTGGGAAGTTCGGACGGTAGAGCACTTAGTCCCGAAAGGAAAGTGTCCCAGCTTCGAGGTCCGGTCCGACACGCAATTTTAATCTGCCAGGACGTTTCTGACCCAAATCTGTTTCGTTCTTTTATTACAGTGGTCCTGGAGGAGTGGCATAAGCTGTCTTCCTCTACACCATGACCCGATGCCAAGTGGAATGTAACGCCCCTACCGTTGTTCAGGCATCGTATGGAGGTGGACTATATGAAAGCTTTTTGGTCGCCGTTACTTCTCTGTATTAGCTGTTTGACTGGTCCGTGTAGCTAGATCTTGAGACACCAGACGCCTTTCTCGAAGATGCCAAGCCTATGCCATATGAAAATCTCAAACACCAGCCACTAAAAATAAATGCAAGTGCTGATTCTCTATCGCACATGTATTTCACATCCACTATACAGCGTGAACATTAATAAAACCGACAAACTTTAGAGCCTGATTCCTGACTGGAAGTAGAGGAGAAAAGCTCCTATGAACATGTGTCCGCAAATGCATCGTTGCCACGGTAGATAGCGCTGACGAATGGAAGTTCTTTTGACCACGTGCCGTGTGTTCCACGTGTGCTGCAGGCTGTGTGATTCACGCAGCGTACTGCAAGACCTGCTATTTGGCTGTTGTGTTGTGAGGGGTAACATATTACTTTGGAGAAAGTGATGTATTATTCCTTGTCTTTCTAACCAACAAGGACAGTCGTGATCTTGAGGCAACACCTACTTCTTTTAGTAAGTGTTTTTTTTTGGGGGGGGGGGGGGGGTGGGCATTGTGCTGAAAATTTTCCTTTCCTTTTGCACATGTCATGAGGGCGTAGGTGGACCCAACGTATCTGCAAGGCAGGGGCGATGGGCACCTGGACTCCTGCACAAGGAGACACCTGCTTGCCGGGGCAGTTATTCCATGAAAATGGAATTCGCTGCGGACTGCAGATCCTCTCCATGCAAGACAAAGGCCATGACGTCACTTGTTAGAAAACTCAAAGAGGACATACAGCGCGAAAATGACGAGGCTAATATGTATTGTGAAGTTTGATAAAGTCATATACCGTAAGATGGAATGTATACGGGGTGAACATTAATAAAACCGACAAATTGCAGGGATGGATACCGGACTGGAAATGGAGAAAAAAGTTCCTACGAACACGTGTCCGGTGTGCGCGCAGCGACAACAGATCGTTCCGGAACACAGTACAGAGCTGCATCGCGTCTGCGTCACAGCAGATGTTCAAAGTGGCCTCCATGGGATGCAATGCACGCGTCCACACGTCGCATCAAGGATTGCCGTACTCTTTCGCACGTTCCCGTCTCTCTGCGAATAGTGTCACAGGGGTCTCGAACACGCTGTTAAAGGGTCTGCACATAAGGGAACTGGATCAGAGGTAAATATCCAGAGGGCTTAAGACCGGTGATCTAGCAGGCCATGCTACGGGGCCTCCGCGTCCTATAAAGCGTCCGGGGAAGATGTTGTTGAAGTGTCGGCCAACTGTAATGCGCAAGTGGAGTGGTGAGGCATCATGCAGAAACCACATAATTTGTCGTATTGCGAAACGCAGACCAGGCAGAGTATTCCGCAGGAAGTTCATGTTCGTTCCCCCGTCAAGGCGTTGTGAAATAATAACCATTTCAAGTATGTGATTGCCAAGAATCCATGCACATACACATTCATGCCAAAGCGATGCTGATGAGACGCCTCAACCATTCTCCCTTTTGCAGCTCACAGATGACAATTTTGGAGTATAATTACGTCAATTCTGGTAAAGTTTGCTTCGTCGGTAAAGAGGACTGATGACGGAGATGCCATAATTGTGTTGGTCTAGTGCAAAAAACATGCAAAATACATGATAATGAAAAACATTTAAAGTCGTCCCAAGTTGTAGCACCACAATGAAATTTCCAAATAATTCAAATTCTAAGTAGTGGCTACAAAACTGTTAATCGTCCTCTAGCGTTGCTTGTTACATCAGTTGACTCTACTTAGCAACTGCACCCACGGATTAACACTCAATGACAAGTGTCTTTCACGTCCAAGCCAAAAATAATTTAAAGTTTTAAGTAGCTGTCCCAGGATCTAGAGGTAGCGTCTGTGACCAGTAAGCAAAACGTCCTCAGCCCAGGCTCGAATCGAATCCCTGATTCAATATTGAATAAAAGTCGTCAGCACTGGCTGTCGAAGATTTCCGGCTTTAGAAGTCGACTTTATTCTGCCAACGGCCTTTTCAAAGAAGGAGGAGGAGAGGACAAGCGTTCAGGATAGTCAGTCGTCCATGGGATGAGAAACTGTCCCTAAAGGGTGGATGAATCAGCAATGATCAACGGCATGAGGATGCAGAAGGCAATAGAAACTACTGTATCCACAAGACATGTGGCCTGTAATTTAAAAAGTGTCTTGATGATCTCTCCATTGGCAAAATATTCCGGAATAGCACCCCATTCGGATCTCCGAGAAGGGTCTGCAGAGGGGGAGGTAACCATGAGAAAAAGATGGAATACAAAAGAAGGAATAAAATTATACCAGTCGGAGCATGGAATATCAGAAGTCTGAACGCAGTAGGCAAGTTAGAAAATGTAAGAAGGGAAATGCGAAGGCTCAATCTAGAATATGGGGAGGGGGGGGGGTTCAGTGAAGTGAAATAGAAAGAAGATAAGGATTTCTGGTCAGTCGAAGACAGATAATAGCAACAGCAGCGGAAAATGGGATAACATGAGAGGGATTTGTTATGATTATGAAGATAGAGCAGAGAGTGAGTTACTATGAACAGATTAGTCATAGGTTTGTTCTCGTCAGATTCGACAGCAAACCAACACCGACAACGGTAGTTTAGGTACACATGCCGACAGCGCAGACGGGTGATGAAGGGATAGAAAATGTATATGAGGATACTGAACGGATAAC
Organism: Schistocerca nitens; assembly: GCF_023898315.1. Lineage (NCBI taxonomy): Eukaryota > Metazoa > Arthropoda > Insecta > Orthoptera > Acrididae > Schistocerca > Schistocerca nitens. Next base: position 282,722,332 of record NC_064617.1, read on the forward strand.
TAAGTCGGTAAATGAAGATAAAAATCTAATAGTCATGCGGGACTGAACGCGGTTGTAGGGGAATGAACAGAACAAAGGGTTACAGGAGAATGTAGACTTGGCAGTAGGAATGAAAGAGGAGAAGGACTTAGTTCTGCAATAAATTTGAGACGGTAATAGTGAATATTCTGTTCAACAATCACAAGTCGAGGAGATATATTTGGATAAGACCTGGAGCCACAGGAAGACTCCGGATAGATTACAGAGAAATATTCCGAAATCAGATATTGGATTTGAAGGCGTACCCAGTAGCAGATTCAGACTCAGATCGAAGTTTAGTAATGATGAAGAGTAGACTGAAGCTTAAGATAATCGTAGGGAGGAATGAGTAGGAAAAGCAGTGAGATATGGAAGTACTGAGGGTTGATGAAAACCATTTCAAATTCGCTGTATTAAAAAGGGCAATCACAGTTGTTGAACAGACAAACACAGGAACGAGGGAGACAACTGCGTAGAAACCTCGGGTAACAGAAGAAATACTTCAATTGATCAACCAAAAAGAGAAGTACAAAAATATTCAGGGAAAGAGAGGAAGAAAACAATACAAATCCCTTAGGAATGTAATAAATAACAAATATAGGAAGTGCAAGGAAGACAAAGAAAAGAAATGCGTGATTTGCTGCAGCAACGATGTGAAGAAATCGAAAAAGAAACTATCGTCTGAGGGACTGACTTATCATATAGAAAAGTTGAATCAGTCTTCTGTGAAAATAAAAGCAAGGGTGTAACATTAAGACTGCAGTAGGAACTCCACTGCAGTAGGAACTACAACGCAGAGTACAGAGCGCATTGCTGGAAGCAGTACATCGAAGGCATCTATGAAGATGATAGAAGATGAAATTGGAGTTGATATGGAAGACATACGGGATCCAGTATTAGAGTCAGAATTTAAAGGAGTTCTGGAAGACTGGAGAACAATGCAGAAAGTGGCAACCAAACGACTGTCTTATTGATGTGTAGAATATACGACCCTGGCGACGTACTCTCAGACTTTCGGAAAAATATCATCCACACAATTTTGAAGACAGCAATGGCGATAAATGCGAGAACAATCGCACAATCAGCTTCGAAGCTCATGGATGCGAGATGCTGACAAGAGTAACATACAGAAGAACGGAAAAGAAAACTGAGGATACGTCAGATGACTATTAGTTTGGCTTTAGGAAAGGTAAAGGCAGCAGAGAAGTAGATCTAACGTTGTGTTTGATAAGGAAAGCAAGACTGAAGAAAAACCAGCACGCTTTTACAGGATTTGTCGACCTAGAAAAAGCTCTCCACAATGTCATTGGGACGATGTTTTCGAAATTTTGAGAAAAATAAGAGTAAGCTACAGGGGAAGGTGAACAAATGCAGTATGTGAAAGAACAAAGAAACAAAAATACACTGGATGATCAAGAACGATGTGCTCGGATTAAAAAGCGTGTAAGACAGGGACGCAGCCTTTGGCCCCTATTGTTCAATCTAAACGTCGAAGAAGCAATGACGAAAATAAAAGAAAGTCTCAAGGGTGGAACTTAAATTCAGGGTGAAAGTATATCAATGATAAGATTCACTGATGGCATCGCTATCATCAGTGACAATGAAAAAGAATTACAGAATCTGTCGAATGTAGCGAGAAACTTAGCATCACAGTTTGTGGTCACGAAGTGGACAGAGGTAAGGAACTTTGCTTCCTTGGAAGTAAAATATCCCACGACGGACGAAGCAAGGAGGACATAAAAAGCAGACTAGCAACGACAAAGAGGGCATTCCTTGCAAAGAGATGTCTACAGGTTTCGACATACGCTTCAGTCTGAGGAAGAAATTTCTGAGAACGGAAGTTTGGAAAACAGCATTGTACAGTAGTGAAAATAAGTAAAGGCAGGATAACGCGAAAGTAATAGTACAATGTCCGAAGCATACATGTACCGAATTTACTGTGAACGCAGTAGATGCATATGAGACAAACAGTCACGACCGACTTACAAAGTTTATTTCGTAACACGAGTAACAAAATAACGCGTTTACATTTCCTCAAAGCAAATTGGTATAAAGGCACTCACTGTCCTGTTAACTTATCGCGTTGTTAGTACTTAGTCTAACCTCCGTTCTTCCTAATTACTTCAAAAATTCGCTTCGGCATTGATTTTGTTAGGAATTGTAGTTCTTGCAATGAAGTTGTCACCCACTCCCTTCATATCGCTCTTTTCAGTTCACATACGACCTCAAATTGCCTTCTATTGCAATAAGCACGGCTTGCAATTATTCCACAAAGGTTTGCCACGGGGTTCACATCCGGGCTACGTGCAGGCCGGGACAAGATGGTTCAAATGGCTCTGAGCACTATGGGACTCAACTGCTGTGGTCATAAGTCCCCTAGAACTTAGAACTACTTAAACCTAACTAACCTAAGGACAGCACACAACACCCAGCCCCCCCCCCCCCCCCAGGGGGTCCACAACTCTTTTGTGGACACGTGCGTAGCGAGCACGGGACCCCGAGCTAATGTGGCCCTCCTTCCTTTTCGGGCTGCATCCCTTCCCTTTCCGCATCCTTCCCCGTCCCCATCTTCGCCCCCCCCCCTCACCTCTGGCTCTTTCCTTCCCTTTCTCCCCCTCTGGGAGTATGGTTTGTGCCTACGTCCGGAGACGGACGCTCGAAACTGTTCCAAATTCCTTGCTTTCTACACTTGCAAGTCCTCGTCCTTCTTCTGTCCTTCTCTTTTCCTTCCCTCTTCTCTTTGCCCTTTTATCCGCTGCGGCGTTTGAGACCCCCTCTTCTTTCCTTTCCCTTTCTCTTTCCTTTCCCTTACTCTTTTTTCCTCCCTGTGCGTGTCTGAAGGCCGACCCACGCACTTCCATGCGTAGCCGGTGACGGGGTAACGCGTAATTCCCCGCCCCGGGTAGACAGGTAGGACACGTACGTACCCCCTGGTAACGGCCAGGCCCAGGGAGGGGTGATTACCCGAGCTGATACCTTCCGAAAGTGCCGATTGGTCCCTCCGTCCGTTTGTCGGGAGGTGTGACCTGAGGTGTGAACAATCACCTAAGACGGGTGTACCCTCAGTGAGGGCCCCCACAAGGGAGGAGCGCGCCATCGGAGACGCCGGTAATCATGGGGGATTCTTCCGCAATGGTTTCCTCACCTTCCACTATGTCTGCTCACAAACGTAAGTTCACTGAGTCTCAGCCACAGACGGTTCTTCCATCGTTGCCACAGTTCCTTGTTGTTTCTCGGTCTGACGAAGGTCACGACTTCTCCACGGCCAGGCCCAGGGAGGGGTGATTACCCGAGCTGATACCTTCCGAAAGTGCCGATTGGTCCCTCCGTCCGTTTGTCGGGAGGTGTGACCTGAGGTGTGAACAATCACCTAAGACGGGTGTACCCTCAGTGAGGGCCCCCACAAGGGAGGAGCGCGCCATCGGAGACGCCGGTAATCATGGGGGATTCTTCCGCAATGGTTTCCTCACCTTCCACTATGTCTGCTCACAAACGTAAGTTAACTGAGTCTCAGCCACAGACGGTTCTTCCATCGTTGCCACAGTTCCTTGTTGTTTCTCGGTCTGACGAAGGTCACGACTTCTCCACGGTCAACCCTTTCATTATTCAGAAAGGTGTCGACGCAATTGCAGGTCCTGTAAAGTCTTGTTCCAGATTACGGAATGGCACCCTGTTGTTAGAAACACACAGTGCCCTCCAGGCACAAAAATTGCTGCGTACTTCTCTGCTCCACACCTTCCCTGTCCGGGTGGAACCGCACCGTACCTTAAATTCCTCGCGTGGAGTCGTTTATACACGCTCCCTCGATGGATTGTCTGACGAAGAAATTCAGCATTACCTGTCTGACCAGGGCGTAACGGCTGTTGATAGAGTTATGAAAAGGGTTGACACGAACATCATTCCAACCCGCACTGTCTTCTTGACATTTGACAAAGTTCAACACCCATCGAAAATCAAAGCAGGCTATGAGATAATTTCCGTTCGCCCTTACGTCCCAAACCCTACGCGTTGCTATCGATGTCAGCGGTTCAATCACACCAGCCAGTCCTGTTCCAATCCGGCCAAATGTGTTACGTGTGGCAAGGATGCCCATGAGGGTGCTTGTCCACCTCCATCCCCTCGCTGCATCAACTGTATGGGTGACCACGCTGCTTCCTCTCGAGATTGCCCCGTTTTTAAGGACGAAAAACTCATCAAGAAAATAAGAGTGAAGGAAAAGGTGTCGACCTTTGCTGCTCGAAAATTATTCGCCAGTCGACAGCCCACCGTGCCTCAGACAGGAAAATACAGCACTGTCCTTGCTTCCCCTCGGCCAACAAAGGAGGCGGCCACGCAGACTTGCGACCTCACCTTTAGTACCACGGCCGTCAGATCGGCCAGCGCAAAGATCGCCCGTTCAACCTCACCACTTTCGCCTGCCCACTCTATGGCTCACCCTTCGTCGGGTTCTGCTAAATCTCGAGCCCAAAAGTCAGACGCCAAGTCTTCGAAAAAAGAGCATACTCGTGAAGAGTTTTTACGTACCGCAACTTCCCAACCATCGGTTCCTCCTTCATCTAAACATCATACTTCCAAGAAGGCTACAAAGAAACCCAGTTCCTCTCCTTCTCCGCCAAGGCGTGTCCCATCTACAGCACCACCTGGCGGAAATCGCCCTCGGCCGTCTTCTGTGTCGCCGAGAGGCACTGCTGGTGGCCGGTCAACCGGCCGATCGCTGGTGGCAGGAGCTGCTCCTGACCAACCTATGGATCAGGATCTTCTGCCTTCGGCTGAATGCCATTCCATGCTGTCGGTCGCAAGCTCTGAGCAGTCGTTGAGTTGACAGCACCCTTGGTCACATTCCTCCATTTTCTGTTCACCCTATGTCCATTATCCACTGGAATATCCGCGGCATTCGAGCCAATCGGGATGAATTGTCGACCCTCTTACGATCCTACTCGCCGGTCATCTTCTGTCTTCAGGAAACAAAGCTGCGTCCCCATGACCGCTTTGTTCTCCCTCATTTTCAGTCCGTCCGATATGACCTCCCCTCTGTTGAAGGCACTCTAGCCCATGGAGGACTCATGATTCTTCTCCATGATACTCTCCATTATCACCCAATCCCCTTAAACAGTTCCTTCCAAGCTGTCGCCGTCCGTCTTTCCCTTTCCGGATACACATTCTCTGTTTGTACTGTATACATTCCATCGTCCACACCAATGGCACGAGCTGATCTCCTTCATCTTGTTGGTCAGCTTCCACCCCCCTGTTTGCTGGTTGGGGACTTCAATGCCCACCACCCGCTTTGGGGATCTCCACATCCTTGTCCACGTGGCTCACTATTGCTAGACGTCTTCCACCAAGCGGATCTAGTTTGCCTCAACACTGGGGTCCCCACATTTTTGTCTGCCTCCACGACAAATTTATCTCATTTGGACATTGCGGTCGGTACTGTTCCGCTAGCTCGGCGCTTCGAATGGTTCGCCCTTGATGATACACACTCGAGTGACCACTTTCCATGTGTCCTTCGACTGCAGCCTCAACTGCCATATATGCGCTCGCGACGCTGGAAGTTTGCCCAAGCCGATTGGACACTTTTTTCGTCTCTAGCGACTTTCGATGACCGTCGCTTTCCCAGCGTCGACGATGAGGTCACACATACTACCGACGTTATTCTTACAGCTGCGGAACGTTCAATACCACGCACCTCCGAATTTCCCCGGCGCCCCCCAGTTCCTTGGTGGAACGAGGCATGCCGTGACGCAATACGTGAGCGACGACGTGCTCTTCGCATTTTCCGTCACCATCCTACTTTGGCCAACTGTATCCGCTACAAGCAGCTCCGTGCGCGATGCCGTCGCGTCATCCGCGATAGCAAGAAGGCAAGCTGGAAATTCTTTATTAGCTCATTTAACACCTTCACTCCCTCCTCGGAAGTTTGGAGTCGGCTTCGACGGTTCTCAGGCGCGCCTAGTTTCTCCCCGGTCTCTGGGCTCACTGTCGCGCATGACACATTAGTGGACCCCGTCGCAATTTCTAACTGGTTGGGTCAGCACTTTGCTGAGATTTCGAGCCCTTCAAATTACCCGCCAGCGTTTCTCCCGAAGAAATTTGCAGCGGAAGTGCTACCTCTTGCTTTCTCCTCTCAAAATCACGAAAGCTACAATACTGTTTTCTCCATGCGGGAGCTCCAACATGCCCTCTCTTCTTCTCGCTCCTCCGCCCCAGGACCGGATGGTATCGATGTCCAAATGTTGCTGCATTTATCAACCCGTAGTCTGCGTTACCTCCTTCGCCTTTATAATCGAATTTGGACCGACAGTACTTTTCCCAGACGATGGCGGGAAGCTATTGTCGTTCCCGTTCCGAAACCTGGAAAGGACAAACATCTCCCCTCTAGCTATCGCCCCATTTCTCTCACGAGTAGTGTCTGTAAGGTTTTGGAGCGTATGGTGAATTACCGTTTAGCTTGGTGGCTGGAATCCCGCAGTCTTTTAACACCTGCCCAATGCGGATTCCGAAAGCATCGTTCTGCAGTTGACCATCTTGTTGCTCTCTCCACTTATATCATGAACAATTTTCTCCGGAAACGCCAAACGGTAGCAATATTTTTTGATCTGGAGAGAGCATACGATACCCGTTGGAGGGCAGGCATCCTCCGCACACTGTTCTCTTGGGGCTTTCGAGGCCGGCTGCCCCTTTTTCTTCGCGAATTTATGGCAGAGCGCACATTTAGGGTGCGGGTGAACACTACTCTCTCCCGTACTTTCTCCCGAGAAAACGGGGTACCCCAGGGCTCCGTGCTGAGTGTTGTACTGTTTGCCATCGCCATAAATCCAATTATGGATTGTCTCCTTCCTGATGTCTCGGGCTCCCTCTTTGTGGACGATTTTGCGATCTACTACAGCTCTCAACGGACCAGCCTTCTTGAACGACGTTTTCAAGGATGTCTCGATCGCCTCCACTCTTGGAGCATCGAAACCGGCTTCCGTTTCTCACCCAGTAAGACCGTTTGTGTTAATTTTTGGCGACGTCAGGAGTTTCTTCCGCCCTCCTTACATCTAGGTCCTGTCAACCTTCCGTTTTCAGACGTCGCTAAATTCTTGGGTCTTATGTTTGACAGAAAACTGTGCTGGTCCTCCCACGTTTCCTATCTTTCGGCTCGCTGTCTGCGATCCCTTAACACCCTCCGTGTCCTGAATGGTACCTCCTGGGGAGCGGACCGAGTGGTCCTTCTCCGCCTCTGTCGCGCCTTAGTGCGCTCGAAATTGGATTATGGAAGCATAGTCTACTCCTCTGCTCGGCCGTCTATTCTTCGGCGTCTCGACTCTATCCACCACCGTGGATTACGTTTAGTGTCTGGAGCTTTTTACACTAGCCCTGTGGAAAGCCTTTATGCTGAGACTGCTGAACCTCCGCTGTCCAATCGACGAGCAGTCCTTCTGAGTCGTTATGCTAGCCATCTGTCTTCCATGCCTGCTAATCCAGCCCATGACCTTTTTTTCGACGCCTCCTTTGATGTAGGGTATGCAGGCCGCTCCTCCTCCCTACTACCCCCGGGAGTCCGCTTCCGTCAACTGCTCCATTCTCTTTCCTTCCGCTTTCCTAAAACCTTCTTCACAGCTTGGGGTACAGCACCGCCTTGGCTCCGTCCCCGGATCTGCCTTCTCCGTGACCTTTGTCGATTTCCCAAGGATGGTACCCCTACACTTGTTTATCGTCGGGCATTTGCTGCTCTATGTGCACAAATGACGGACGCCACATTTATTTACACCGACGGCTCGAAAACATCGTTAGGTGTAGGGAGTGCCTATATTGCTGGCGACACCCCAAATCACTTTCGGCTTCCCGACCAGTGTTCGATTTATACTGCGGAGCTTTACGCTGTTCTCCATGCTGTCCACTACATCCGCCGCCATCAGCGGATACAGTACGTAATCTGTTCAGATTCTCTCAGCTCTCTCCTTAGTCTCCAAGCTCTTTACCCTGTGCACCCTCTGGTCCACCAGATTCAGGACTGTCTGCGCTTGCTCCACCAGGGGGGCGTCTCGGTGGCGTTCCTCTGGCTCCCGGGACACGCTGGTATCTGTGGGAATGAGGCGGCCGATATAGCGGCCAAGGCTGCAGTCTCTCTTCCTCGGCCAGCTATTCAGTCGATTCCCTTCACCGATCTACGGAGCGTTTTATGTCGCAAAGTTGCTCATTTATGGCACGCGCATTGGTCAACACTTCCCCATAATAAATTGCGGGAAGTGAAAGCCCTTCCTTGCGCTTGAACCTCTTCCTCCCGAACGCGTCGTCGGGAGAAGGTAATTTTAGCTAGACTCCGGATAGGGCACTGTCTTTTTAGCCATCTTTTAAGCGGCGATCCTCCCCCACTCTGTCCCCACTGCTCTCAGCTGTGGACGGTAAGACACCTTTTAATTGAATGCCCCTATTTTAATCCGTTACGCTCCCGTCTACAGCTATCGCCTGATCTATCGTCGATTTTAGCAGATGACACGCGCTCAGCCGATCGCGTTCTCCAGTTTATTAGTGACAGTGAAATGACGTCAGTCATTTGAAGCCTTTTTTTGGGGACAACCAACCCCTTTCTGTAGTGGATTTTTAAGCATTCCTTCTGCTTTTAGTTTCTTCAATTTTATGACTTTGTTCCCATTGCTGCTGGTTTTCAATTTCGGTTTTTTACTGTTTCCTAAGTCACGGGCTGGGCGCTAATGACCATAGAAGTTTTGCGCCCTAAAACCAAAAAAAAAAAAAAAACACCCAGCCATCACGAGGCAGAGAAAATCCCTGACCCCGCCGGGAATCGAACCCGGGAACCCAGGCGTGGGAAGCGAGAACGCTACCGCACGACCACGAGATGCGGGCGCGCCAGGACAAGACATAGATATTCTTATTTTTTATACTGCCTTTTCGATCTAGCAGAACCGTGCCCAGATACTTTATCTTGTTGCAACATTAGACTTTCGTCCCCTAGGTCCTCACACATTCGAATCAATTCTGTTTCTGGCATCTCAATGTAGATAGACTACAGTCTATTGTTCAGCCAAGAAATGCGTGATTTACTTTTGGGCGCAGAAATCTTTTCAAATCATAACATTCCCACCACCAAAATTTCTCCTCACTTTTATCTGCAGCTCTGTTTTCAGATCACACTAGTAATATTGAAATCTCATCTAACTTAAACTTCGCGCCATCACTGAAGACCACTTTATCCCTTTGTGAAATAGATGACACGTGTTTTTCAGCAAACTCCAATCTAGCCTGTTTATGTTAGGGTGTTAATGCGGGTTTCTGTTATCGTTTCTTGAATACAAGATGTCTGTCATGTGACAATATTGGTCGCACACGTCCGGCAGTTACCTACGACTGTAAATCAGCAACTTTGCGCAAAGGTAACAATTTCTATGCCTCAGATAATTCCTATGCCTCAGATAATTTACAACTTTGTCCATATTTTCCGTTCTGTTCACATCCTGCGCCCAATCTAACGAAATTATCGATCACCGTACTTGAACCTATTGGCAATTTCTACGTATCGAGTTTTGCTTTTTCATCACGTGATGACTGTTTTCCGCGTGGCATTGTCAGAGTCGTGGTTTGTGTACAGTACTTTGACTGTCGCTAATGGTGTCTGCTTCCTATCTGCATTAAAAGCACTCATTCACACACACACACACACACACACACACACACACACACACTCACCAACACTGCACAGCGCCGACGGCCTTTATACTTAGTTTCACCTTCTACCACTTGAATCGTTGACATCTTGTTGTATAAACTGAAGAGCCAAACAAACTGGTACACGTGCCTAATATCGTGTATAGCCCCCGCTAGCATGCTGACGTGCCGCAACACGACATGACATGAACTCGACCAATGTCTGAAGTACTGCTGGAGGGAATTGTCGCCATGAATCCTGCAGGGCTGTCCATAAGTCCGTAAAGCCTAGTTTACACGACGACATTTGGTTGCGCAACTCGTTGCGTGGAGTGAGTTGCACGCAAATGGTTTCATCTTCGTCTGCCGACATGGCGAAACCAGTATACACTTCAGTTTCATCGTTTTGTGGGTTCCTGAGTCGTGTCTCGCATGAAAGTGTTGGCAGGTGCACGTCGCAAGAGTTGTGATGGAGTTTAAACTCGTTGCGTCGAAACGCTGCAAAAGAAAAAAATAAGAAACGTGTTTCGAATCGTGACAGGATGAAGAAAAGACGTCATCTCGGTTGCTCAGCGTTCTTGCTGAAATAATTTGTAATGGAAGACCCAAGAAGTTCTTTTAACTATCTTAGAATGTCACCAGAAGTGTTCATGTTTCTCCTAAATAGAATAATTTTGCGAAAAGGATTAAAGATAGTGTATGCATGAAGCACTTCGCCGGAACAGAAATTGCATGTCACATTGCGTGCATTACAATCGAGGACACTCGACGTGCTATAAGATGCGTATTTAGTTGGCGATGACACTTTCTCATCAACATCAATAAATATTAATATTAACAGCAGTAACTATTCGAACAGGCAGCATTAAGAAGAGAATGGTTTGCAAACTACTGTCTTGTAAATAGATCTGTACAGTGGCAATATTTCAAAATTCAAACATATGTGAACGGGGAGCACTGCTGCGACGTTTTAAATAGATGAATATTGAATAAACGATTCACCTTCTTGATTTGTGTAGCCTTCCCTCCTGTCAACAATATTCCTTAAAAAATAGGGTCGGCCAACTCGAACGATGAGATTTTAGTCTTGTAGACGGGAGCATTTCCACAGCTAGAATTACATTTGCTTGTATTTTTCTTAATTCGGTTGTATATGTGCTTCTAATTCAATAAATTGTGCCCTGCAGCTCAGATATGTTCAAAATTTCTGTGTTCTGATCGCACGCGAAGGTCTCTTGAGACGCAATATGTTAGTTATTTTTGTAATCAGCATCACTAAAATCACACAAACACCTATGCAAAGCATAGATATCCAAAAAAGCGAACATTATTATCCGTTCCTCACTGCATATTTCAATTTGTCTACACTCTACGAACACACATAACCTCAAAACTCATGCAACTAGTGTCGCCAAAGTTGGAACACGCCGAAAGTGTTTAGTGTCACCGACAAGTTGCGCAAACGCGCGGCGCGCATGCGCAGTGGCCGGTAGAGCAGTTGCCTGCAACCTAGTGTCGTCGTGTAAACTAGGCTTAAAGAGTACGAGGGGGTGGAGATCTCTTCTGAATAGCACGCTGCAAGGCATCCCATATGCTCAATAATGTTCATGTCTGGGGAGTTTGGTGGCCAGTGGAAGTGTTTAAACTCCTTGAGCCACTTTGCAGCAATCTGGAATTGTGGGGTGTCGCATTGACCTGCTGAAATTGCCAAAGTCTGTCGGAATGCACAATGGACATGATTGGATGCAGGTGATCAGACAGGATGCTTATGTACGTGTAACTTTCAGAGTCGTATCTAGACGTATCAGGGGTCCCATATCACTCCAAGTGCACACGCGCCACACCATTTCAGACCCGCCACCAGCTTGAACCAGTCCCCTGGTGACATGCAGGATCCATGCATTCATGAGGTTGTCTCCATACCCGTACACGTCCATCCGCTCGATAGAATTTGAAACGAGACTCGCCCGACCAGGTAACATGTTTCCAGTTGTAAGTAGGCTGTTTATGTTTTCTTATTGACAACGTTACGTAGCGCTCTGTATGGAAATCACTGGCTGTGCTGTTTTATGTTTTCTTATTGGCAACGTTACGTAGCGCTCTGTATGAAAATCACTGGCTGTGCTGTGTGCAGTCTGTGGCTAGGTGGCATTGTTGTAATATTCGCCATTGTAGTGTTAGGCTGTTGGCTGTTAACAGCGCATAGCGTTGCGCAGTTGGAGGTGAGCCGCCAGCAGTGGTGGATGTGGGGAGAGAGATGGCGGAGTTTTGAAATTTGTAAGACTGGATGTCAATTATGACTATTAAGGTAAATACACTCCTGGAAATGGAAAAAAGAACACATTGACACCGGTGTGTCAGACCCACCATACTTGCTCCGGACACTGCGAGAGGGCTGTACAAGCAATGATCACATGCACGGCACAGCGGACACACCAGGAACCGCGGTGTTGGCCGTCGAATGGCGCTAGCTGCGCAGCATTTGTGCACCGCCGCCGTCAGTGTCAGCCAGTTTGCCGTGGCATACGGAGCTCCATCGCAGTCTTTAACACTGGTAGCATGCCGCGACAGTGTGGACGTGAACCGTATGTGCAGTTGACGGACTTTGAGCGAGGGCGTATAGTGGGCATGCGGGAGGCCGGGTGGACGTACCGCCGAATTGCTCAACACGTGGGGCGTGAGGTCTCCACAGTACATCGATGTTGTCGCCAGTGGTCGGCGGAAGGTGCACGTGCCCGTCGATCTGGGACCGGACCGCAGCGACGCACGGATGCACGCCAAGACCGTAGGATCCTACGCAGTGCCGTAGGAGACCGCACCGCCACTTCCCAGCAAATTAGGGACACTGTTGCTCCTGGGGTATCGGCGAGGACCATTCGCAACCGTCTCCATGAAGCTGGGCTACGGTCCCGCACACCGTTAGGCCGTCTTCCGCTCACGCCCCAACATCGTGCAGCCCGCCTCCAGTGGTGTCGTGACAGGCGTGAATGGAGGGACGAATGGAGACGTGTCGTCTTCAGCGATGAGAGTCGCTTCTGCCTTGGTGCCAATGATGGTCGTATGCGTGTTTGGCGCCGTGCAGGTGAGCGCCACAATCAGGACTGCATACGACCGAGGCACACAGGGCCAACACCCGGCATCATGGTGTGGGGAGCGATCTCCTACACTGGCCGTACACCACTGGTGATCGTCGAGGGGACACTGAATAGTGCACGGTACATCCAAACCGTCATCGAACCCATCGTTCTACCATTCCTAGACCGGCAAGGGAACTTGCTGTTCCAACAGGACAATGCACGTCCGCATGTATCCCGTGCCACCCAACGTGCTCTAGAAGGTGTAAGTCAACTACCCTGGCCAGCAAGATCTCCGGATCTGTCCCCCATTGAGCATGTTTGGGACTGGATGAAGCGTCGTCTCACGCGGTCTGCACGTCCAGCACGAACGCTGGTCCAACTGAGGCGCCAGGTGGAAATGGCATGGCAAGCCGTTCCACAGGACTACATCCAGCATCTCTACGATCGTCTCCATGGGAAAATAGCAGCCTGCATTGCTGCGAAAGGTGGATATACACTGTACTAGTGCCGACATTGTGCATGCTCTGTTGCCTGTGTCTATGTGACTGTGGTTCTGTCAGTGTGATCATGTGATGTATCTGACCCCAGGAATGTGTCAATAAAGTTTCCCCTTCCTGGGACAATGAATTCACGGTGTTCTTATTTCAATTTCCAGGAGTGTACATTGTTTGTTCTCTATCAAAATCTTTCATTTGCTAACTATGCCTATCAGTAGTTAGTGCCTTCCGTAGTTTGAATCTTTTATTTAGCTGGCAGTAGTGGCGCTCGCTGTTTTGCAGTAGTTCGAGTAACGAAGATTTTTGGTGAGGTAAGTGATTTGTGAAAGGTATAGGTTAATGTTAGTCAGGGCCATTCTTTTGTAGAGATTTTTGAAAGTCAGATTGCGTTGCGCTAAAAAATATTGTGTGTCAGGTTAAGCACAGTCTTATGTACAATTGTACAAAGGGGACGTTTCACAGTCATCAACAGTCCAATGTCGGTGTTGACGGGTCCAAGCGAGGCGTAAAGCTTTGTGTCGTGCAATCATCAACTGTACACGAGTGGGCCTTCGGCTCCGAATGCCCATATCGATGATGTTTCGTGGAATGGTTCGAACGCTGACACTTGCTAGTGGCCCAGCATTGAAATCTGCTGCAGTTTGCGGAAGGGTTGCTTTTCTACCACGTTGAACGGTTCTCTTCAGTCGTCGTTGGTCCCGTTCTTGCAGGATCCTTTTCCGGCCGCAGCGATGTCGGAGATTTTATGTTTTACCTGATATTCACGGTACGTTCGTGAAATGGTCACACGGTAAAATGCCCACTTCATTGCTATTTCGGAGATGTAGTGTCCCATAGCTCGAGCGCCGACTGTATCCCCACCTTGAAACTCATTTAAATCTTGGTAACCTGCCGTTGTAGCAGCAGTAATCGATCTACAATCTGCGCCAGACACTTCGGTGTATATCCTTCCAGGCTGGCTAACGTCAATAAACACGAACAATAGCAATAAATTCTCGTGGCCGTTCTACCTGTCACAGACAACTGCAGCTCTAATCATTTACATATCCGACGATGGTGTGTACGTTTATGATATTGCACTGTCATCCGAACGTATGTTCTGGATGCTTCTTTTTTTTCATATCTTGTATATTGGCTTAAACTAGTTCCACCATATGAATATGAGGCACTGAAGAAACAAGGTTACTGTCAAAGATTAATTTTCTTACTACTATGAGTAACTACGTACATCCTGATGAAGAAGGGTACAGGGTGCTTTTAAAGTTTTTTGTGGCAAGTTGATTTTTGAGGTAACAATGTTGGTGGTATGTTAAGGACGCACAAAAGCGACGTCATCAGCACCCTTAATAATGTAGGTGGAGACAAATGAATCTCAATGTTTTAAAATTATCTACCAGTAGGTAGTACTGGAATTGTGAATCTCAGACGACGGACTGCTCCACTTTCACTCACCGGCAATCACACTTCCATACAGAAGACCAAAACACCAATGCTGCTAGACATTTTGTGAAATACGTCGTTAAATCCGTAGTTTAATACTGCATCACAGGTAAAATAATGTAACAGGTAACTTCGCCTCGTTGGTCAATGCGAAAACAACAAATGAATCAGTCAACCTGAAAATACATTAAAACCTTCGACCTAAGAAATAATACAGAAGGCTGGACATTCCACAGGATCCAGCGTGAACCACGTTGGATTCATCGTCTCATCAAATAGATGACATAGTAACCCGTTGCAGCCCTCATCTCTCTATATGAAACGGATTCCCTTGAAACGAACAGAGACATGTACTGAACAAACATTACACATTAGTGAGTTCAGTTACCGGAGCTGGAATCTACACGTCAGAGAACAGTGCCCAATCCAGAGGCACGTTAAGATCATATCCTCTCGCCTCAGTGGCAGGAGGAGTAACGCCACAGCCGTGTCATTTGTTTTCCGACCGCAGTTTGCTGTCCCTCAATGCTAACCACGCCTGTTCTCGAAGGCACATTTCCTGCGCTTCAAGAGCAAGGTAATTGCATGTACCGGAGCAGCACGTTCTAGAGTTGTATTTTACGTTCAGGCGCCACTAGCGGCTTCATCTGGTGCTTTATTACGCTGAATTCCCACGTTCCATGGCAACCAGCAGACGGTCTCCTCCTTCCATTGCCTGTGTAGTAGAAAAAGGGTGTCATGGATCATCTGAACGTATTTTTCTGCTGAGTTTAAGTGACGGGCACACAGGGATTCAGAGCGGATGAGGAATTTGATAGCGTTGTTACACAGCATCCGCTGTAACTGAAGTAACGGACGAATACGATACATGACAAAATAGAAGCTTTAACGCTTTCATGACCATTCGGACGCGTGTTTCCCATCAAAGGTTATCAGAGAATCAGTGCGAATTTTCAACATATTTTGCTATACAACGATGTTCCAATAGCAAAGGGTAACCTGTTAACGGCTTGCAGAATCATAATAGTTACAGATTGCACCTGTAGGTTGTGCTGTCTTCTAGTTTATTATCAATCGTCTGCTTGCTAGACGTCTTCTCATAAAAAAGTGCCTGTAGCTAGGCAGATTTGCAACTCAGATTGCTTTTACGTCTCCCAAACAGTTCGCGTCACTAAACTGCAAGCACGTACTGATGTTTGGCGCATCACGATCAGTGCACATATGAAGCACCTTTAATGTGAGTTGAAAACTTGGAGAGATACTCTGTTTTCTATATATCTTGTAGGCATTCTGTAGTCCCTTTTTGAAGTCACGGAGGTACTTATGAAAAGCCCTGTCAGTCCCATCCCTCTACTTAATGGGAAACGAAACGGCTAAGAATATTTTTATTCCATGTTGTTACGTCCGACCAAGACATTGATTAAAATAACTGTACACTATGAAATAAACATTGGTAGTGGAAGAGTTACCTCAAAGTGTCTTGAAAGAATACTCCAACGGATTCCGCCTGTCTTTTCGTTACGCGTGTGATTTGATTACGTAATTTTGTGCCTGAAGATATAAAATTGTTCTAGAATGTCAAGTTTTTCATGTTTTGTATTCGCAAGTTCTTTAGGAGGATTTTAATATTATGAACAGTGCGTCAAGTTTCAATGGAATGAGCAGCTTGCAAATTGTCTGTCATATTTGTCAACTTCCATATACTCGGTTTATTACATGTCTACTATTCGAGAGCAACTTTTGCTGTTATCTGTGAACCCACTCGTCGATTTCTGTATGTCCGCTGTGACGTCCTCTATGGTATTGACAACAATCCGCTATGCAGTATTAAGTCTGTTTAAACTAAGGTCTGTTGCTGAAATACTTGATGCTAGTTATAAATGTTTCCGCTACTAGTTGTACAGGCTCAACCAGGTCGGTAAACAGAACAACTAGCATCATATGTTATAAACTTCAGCAACTGCTTACATTTAAACAATAATCTGGAAATGGGGCTGTGTGAATCAGTCTTCATGGTGTCTTTCTGAATGGGATTATAATGTGTACTTCTTCTTTTTCTATTAAAGCATTTATGTAGGCTAATTATACAAAATGGTTCAAATGGCTGAGAGCACTATGGGACTATATCTGAGGTCATCAGTTCCTTAGAACTTAGAACTACTTAAACCTAACTAACCTAAGGACATCGCGCACACCCATGCCCGAGGCAGGATTCGAACCTGCGACCGTAGCAGTCGCGCGGTCCCAAAATGAAGCGCCTAGAACCGCTCGGCCACAACGGACGGCGCGCTAATTACACACAATAATCACTTAGCGTCTCCATAACAAACTGCCTTGTTGGTAAAAATCTGGAACTAATGTAGGAAATTTTGTGAAGTGATTTGAGTACATATTAGTTTTCCTATTCAGTCCCAATAAAATTCTTTCACACAAATGCCTTCCTTCGTCCACATTCCTGAACGATGAACCCCGCTCTGTTGCCACAGAATCAGAAGCATACACATGAACTGCAACTCGTTCTGATCCTCCAAGAAATTCGGAAAGTCAGTGCTTAGCATCATCATCATCTTCTTCTTCTTCTGTTTTGCCAAACCAAACGAAAACCACCACTACAATATATCTGAGCAGAAAGAAAAATTTAACTTGCCACCTGACTTTACTAGTTCATCTGAATCTTAAAAGAGGCAAGAGGAAATTACATGATGAAAACTCTTAAAGGAGAAAGTCAGGGGCTGCAAAAATGTGCTGAATGTTCAAGAGAAACCTTCTAATCCAGAATAGGATTCATTTTCATCATTACCTGCAGCTGAGTCGGGGGAGTAGAACATACCTTGTGGTTCCTGCACCATCAAATATTACGTCCCCAGACCTGTGAAGAAACTAGAATGGACAGGTGTGGTAAGTACAAGGTGTGTTATCACGAAATTTCTATTGGTGCTGCTGACCGCAACCAATACCTCTGTGGGAAAGGCATGTATCAGCTACTGGAACAACTGAAAAGCGTAATCTTCCATATTATGTATAACTGTATGACAGTTTGCAATTGTTCAAGTAGCCCTATTAACGATTCAAATAACCCCACAATTTTTTTTATTTTTTTCCGTTGTTTCCACGTTTTAAATTTCGCTATTTACAATGAAGATTAGGTCTACAAGCACCGGACCTCTGCTATACGAATCTTAAAACTATTACATTTTAACAAGCGTAATAAAATATTTACTATCCGTTTGGACCCGAGAAGCTGAACTGATTCATTTAAAGCTACCTTATACTGTGTATAAAAAAAAAAAAGTTCAAATGGCTCTGAGCACTATGGGACTTAACTTCTGAGGTCATCAGTCCCCTAGAACTTAGAACTACTTAAACCTAACTAACCTAAGGACATCACACACATCCATGCCCGAGGCAGGATTCGAACCTGCGACCGCAGCGGTCGCTCGGTTCCAGACTGTAGCGCCTAGATACGCTCGGCCATCCCGGCCGGCCGTCAGTAAGTATTCTTAGAAGATTGTGGAGACGCCTGACAGTGTTAATCCTGGCGTCGTGGTGTGGGGAACCATCGCGTATGATTTCAGCTCACGGCTGGCAGCACAGTTTTAATCTACCAGGAAGTTTCATATCAGAGCACACTCCGCTGCAGAGTGAAGATCTCATTCTGGAAACATCCCCCAGGCTGTGGCTAAGCCATGTCTCCGCAGTATCCTTTCTTTCAGGAGTGCTAGTTCTGCAAGGTTCGCAGGAGAGCTTCTGTAAAGTTTGGAAGGTAGGAGACGAGATACTGGCAGAAGTAAAGCTGTGAGGGCCGGGCGTGAGTCGTGCTTCGGTAGCTCAGATGGTACAGCACTTGCCCGCGAAAGGCAAAGGTCCCGAGTTCGAGTCTCGGTCGGGCACACAGTTTTAATCTGCCAGGAAGTTTCACTGGAATATTTGTTTACATAACCTACTTTCCTAATTTCTTTTTATATGTTTTAAGTAACAGTGAAGATATTTGCAGGATCTGTTGAATGGAATGAACAGCTAATGAGTATAGAATATGGACTGAGAGTAAATCGAAGATAGACGAAAGTAGTGAGAACTAGCAGAAATGGGAAGACAAAACATCAGAATTCGTGATCACAAGAAGATGACGTTAAGGAATTCTGCTACTTAGGCAGAAAAATAACCCACGACGGACGGAACAAGGAGGACATAAAAAGCAGACTATCACTGGAAAAAAGGGCACTCCTGGTCAAGAGAGTCTCCTAGTATCAAATATAGGCCTTAAACTGAGGAAGAAATTTGTGAGAATTGACGTTTGGAGCACAGCTTTGTATGGTCGTGAAACATGGACTGTGGGAAATCCGGAACAGAAGAAAATCGAAGCATTTGAGATGTAGTGATACAGAAGAATGTTGAAAATTAGATGAACTGACAAGGGAAGGAATGAGAAGGTCCCCGCAAAATCAGCGAGAAAGAAATGTATGGAAAACCCTGACAAGAAGAAGGGACAGGATGATAGGACATCTGTCAAGACATCAAGAAATAACCTTCATGGTAGTAGAGGGAGCTGTAGAGGGTAAAAACTGTAGAGGAAGGCAGAGATTGGAATTAATCCAGAAAATAATTGAGGATGTAGGTTGCAAGTGCTACTCTGAGTTGAAGAGGTTGGCACAGCAGATGAATTCGTGGCGGGCCTCTTCAGACCAGTCAGAAGATTGATGACTCAAAAAAAACAAGTGTCCTAGGAACGTCGAACATTTTTTTTCTGAATTGTGTCTGGAAGTTTTCAATGTTTCTTAGAGGGTTCTCTGGAGCTCCTTAGCACATAGTTCCAACTTTCGTCTGTTTTCGACGCCGGATCGTTTCGAATGCATTTTCTGCCTTTTATCTTTATTCTCTCCATTTCTCCAATTATGATAAATGAAAGCGTTATGCTTGAGGTCTTCTTATAGAGGCATAATGCCTGATTATTTTTGTGTCTATAACTGATTTCTTGAGCGTAAAAGTCCTTCTAAGACTCCTACACAGTCTCAATTTTTTTGGTCATGATGCGATTTGCTTCTTAACATAAGCTATGAAATTTGAATAATTTCTCCAAGATGTCTGAAGTTTTAAGCTTTTATAACACTTCCAGTGTCTATTTTTATTATTTTATTATTTTCAACGAAGTTATATATTGCACTTAATTTGAAAAATGCAGGTACGTTACTGTTCGTATCATCATCCAAAAAGATTTACACATGAGAAACGAGTATTATTAATAAGGTTAGTTTTCAGTTTCAAGTAGTTTATGTTGAATCACAGTGCAAATTCTTAGTTTCATCGTCTCTCGTAACTGGCAATGACGGCTATTGGTTATTGAAGAAGTTAAAGTATTTATTTCTGTACAGTGGCTCGGCTGTCGTGTCACCACGATGGTCGTGCTTAAACCAAAGTTTACTTAGTGTCAAAGTTTGTTATGGAGGGTAACCATACCAACAAAAACAACCAAATTATATTGTCGTAGGTTTTTACTGGAAGACATAAGGACTCATGGAAGCTTTGAGCCTCTTCGAATAAAATGTAAGACCGCATACATGTTTTCATAACCCTGAAACGTTAAACGATTATGGTAGAAACACCATGAATGATCTGCATTGAGGTGACAAAGTCATGGGACAGCGATATGCACATACATACAGGGTGTTACAAAAAGGTATGGCCAAACTTTCAGGAAACATTCCTCACACACAAATAGTCAAAAGATGTTATTGGACATGTGTCCGGAAACGCTTAATTTCCATGTTAGAGCTCATTTTAGTTTCGTCCACCTACGCTCAATGGAGCACGTTATCATGATTTCATACGGGATACTCTACCTGTGCCGCTAGAACTTGTGCCTTTAAAATTACGACACAACATGTGGTTCATGCGCGATGGAGCTCCTGCACATTTCAGTCGAAGTATTCGTACGCTTCTCAACAACAGATTCGATGACCGATGGATTGGTAGAGGCGGACCAATTCCATGGCCTCCACGCTCTCCTGACCTCAACCCTCTTGACTTTCATTTATGTGGGTATTTGAAAGGTCATGTCTACGCAACCCCGGTACCAAATGTAGGGACTCTTCGTGCTCGTATTGTGGACGGCTGTGATACAATACGCCATTCTCCAGGGCTGCATCAGCGCGTCAGGGATTCCATGCGACGGAGGGTGGATGCATGTATCCTCGCTAACGGAGGTCATTTTGAACATTTCCTGTAACAAAGTGTTTGAAGTCACGCTGGTACGTTCTGTTGCTGTGTGTTTCCATTCCATGATTAATGTGATTTGAAGTGAAGTAATAAAATGAGCTCTAACATGGAAAGTAAGCGTTTCCGGACACATGTCCACATAACATATTTTCTTTCTTTGTGTGTGAGGAATGTTTCCTGAAAGTTTGGCCGTACCTTTTTGTAACACCCTGTAGACGTCGGTAGTATAGTATACACAAAGTGTAAAAGGAAGGTGCATTGGCGGAGCTGTCATTTGCACTTAGCTGACTCATGTGAAAAGTTTTCCGACGTGATTATCGCAGCAGTAAGGGAATTAACAGACTTTGAACGCGGAATGGTAGATGGAGCTAGACGAATGGGACATACCATTTCGGAAATCGTTAGGGAATTCTCCATTCCGAGAAGCGCAGAGTCAAGAGTGTGCCGAGAACACAAAATTCCAGGCATTACCTCTCACTACAAACAAGGCAGTGGCCTTCACTTAACGACCGAGAGCAGCGGCGTTTGCGTAGAATAAAATGGGAAATTTGTGGTAAGGTCTTATGGGACCAAACTGCTGAGGTTATCGGTCCCTAAGTTTACGCACTACTTAATCTAACTTAAACTAACTTACACTAAGGACAACACACACACCCATGCTCGAGGGAGAACTCGAACGTCCGACGGAGGGCGCCACGCGGACTGTAACAAGACGTCTCAGACCGCGTGGGTACCCCGCGCGGCTGCGTAGAATAGTCAGTGCTAACAGACAAGTACATTGCGTGAAATAACCACAGAAATCAATATGGGACGTACGACGAAAGCATCCGTTAGGACAGTGCGGCGAAATTTGGCGTTTATGGGGTATGGCAGCAGACGACCGATGCGAGTGCCAGTGCTAAAAGCACATCGCCTGCAGCGCTTCTCCTGAGCTCGTGACGATATCGGTTGGACCCTAGATTACTGAACAACCGTGGCCTCGTCAGATGAGTCCCGATTCCAGCTGGTACGAGCTGACGGTAGGTTTCGAGTGTGGCGTAGACTCAACGGAGCCGTGGATCCAAGTTGTCAGCATGGAACTGTGGTGGCTCCATAATGGTTTGGGATGAGTTTATATGGAATGCAATGTGTCCTCTGGTCTGGTCTTGGCAGCCAGAGACTGTGGTCGTGTGTGTGTGTGTGTGTGTGTTGTCTATCCTGATGAAGGTCTGTTTGGCAGAAAGCTTTGTTTGACAATTTCTTTGTTGTGCCGATCTGCAACTGGCCATCTCCGCTATGTGGTGAGTAACAACTATTCTTTTCATAATATTGTCATTGTTCCATCCTGGATTTTCCATTGTTTTATTAATTGTTTTTCTGTTCTTTCATTAGGTGGGTATAAGTAAAAAATTACTGTATGGCAAATTTTCATTAATTTTACTAGTACAGGTATGTTTCATTTTAAGGTAATATTCTGCTTAGAAGAAGTGGACCACCGCAACAACACTTGCCAACAGCAGACAAACGACGGTGGGAATTTGTTCAATATTTTGCATCAAAATTGCTGGCTTTTTAATCCCTTGTTCACTTTTGCCAACAGCAGACAAACGACGGTGGGAAAATTGTTCAATATTTTGCATCAAAACTGCTGGCTTTTTACGAGGGCTATTCCGAAAGTAAGGTCCGATCGGTCACGAAATGGAAACGACTATGAAAATCCGATAAAGCTTTGCACAGATGTGTTGGGTAGTGTCTCTAGTATAACCCCAGTTAGCATCACGTCGCTCTTCTCATTTCTGAGCTCGCAGTGAGTGCGTAAAGATGTCTAGAAAATAGTGTCTGCCGCCAAGTACGGGGGCCTGGTGAGAAATTTCCCCTGAAGCTATGCAGCTAACATTACATAACTGTCGTGCTGTTTCGTCTTCAAGACAATTCTCAGCCGCATTCTGCAGGGGCAATGAAGATGCTCCTGCATCGTTTTCAAATGGAAATGTGAGATTACCCACAATACAGCCCGTAATTGTCTCCCTCTGAGTTTCAGCTCTGGTCACATGAACCGCTGGTTATGAAGACAACATTTCGGCACAAGACAACGAGCCGTAGGCCAGCGTAGAGAATTGGCGGAGAGCACTGGCGGCTGCCTTCTATAGCGAGGGTATGGGAAAGTTGGTACAACGCTACGATACACGTCTAAGTCGGGTCGGCGACTATGGAGATAAGTAGCTGCAAGGTGTATCTAACTGTTGCAAATAAAACATTTTTGATTTTTACCGTGGTTTCCATTTCGCAACCTATCGGACCTTACTTTCGGAATAGCCCTCGTAATCCCTTGTTCACTTTTGTCCTATAAATGGGACCCTACAAGCGAGCATGTTGCTTCTCCTCAGTCTTTAGTACAGGTATGTAAAAAGAAGGGTAGCATAAAATTCACGAGCTGTTGTTGTTGTTGTTGTTGTTGTTGATTATGATGACAATGATAATGCTGATGTCAGTCTTTCTGCTGTATGGTGATGGTAATGGTCGAGATTACTGGTAACAGTAGGTAAGGACAGAAAGAGCAAAAAAACTAAAATTATTTATTTTTCTTCTGTATTGTTTTTGGAAAGTAGGCTGACGTGACATCTTGATGCAGTGTGTAGAAGAAGTTAGAATGTAATAGTTTAGTCGGGAGCTAGTGGTTCCAACAAATGTGACACCATGAGAATAACAACAATTTTTTGCTGCGGTGCGTATTTTACACATACTGAACTTTGATGAGTGGTTTATGGCCCCTTTTTCATGACGTCCTAGGTCAGAACAGTTGTGGAGAAACGGCAGGTTGAATATGTGCGGATTTTGGATTAGAATGTTATGGGAGAGGGGGCCATATGAAAATGGGATTGAGATATACATGGATAACGGAAATCGTAGTTGAAATATGGGAATTAACGTGTTAGTAAGGCGAGAAGGGGTGGGTTGTAACTTTCATTTACAATGGTATAGTTCGGATGGACTATAATGGATAAGATAGGGATTCGTTTATGGTGTGGAGAGAGAAGTGGTGGAAACTGCCCTAGGATGTAGGATGTTGGGAGATGAAAGGGAGGCCGAGCTGCAAGCAATGGTTAATCATTAAGGGTGTTGCAGGTTAGGTTTTGCTGGGAGATAATTGTTAAGAAAAAAAATCCGGTGCGATGCGCATTTCCGAGTTAACAAGCATTAAAGTTAGTCAATCACGCCATTGCGAGAGGAATTTCAAGCAGCCCGCCAGAGACTGTATTACCAAACGTGTTCTTTCTTTGGATTCCTAAAACCGAACGACAGTGTGCTACAAAAATTAGACAATAATAAGGTTCGAACAGTAGCCAAAAGGCTAAGCAGTCTCGTGCGCTATCATCTACACTATGAAAACAACTGACACCAGCAGACTATACAGCGGATCGCTTCCGGTTTCGCGCATAACGGCCTGATTGGCTGAGTTCAATGCTAATTAACTTGGAAACAGCGCATAATACTGAATTTTTTTCTCAACAGTTATTCCTCAGCACAATCTCCCCTGCAACACCCTTACAAGCTTTTCAGACTGTATCTGGCATTGCACGATGGCCACCTGGGAGTCACGTTTATGGTAGACCTCTTGCAGACGAACGTGTAGAAGTTTGAGGTGCTGTTAAAAGAGAGAAATGTGGGAGAAAGTAGTCGGATGCGGAAAGCGAGGTGTTGTGCACATCGAACAAGGTCTTGGAGGGACTGGTGATTGCTTGATACGTGGCAGCAGTAATTTAATCATGCGCGGCCACAAAAACGGAAAAACGGCAGGACAGGGCCCAAGAACGCCAGCTTTAGTCCTGACGACTTCAGCGAGTTCCCGACGCAGCCAGTGGCCTTTCGCGCTCACCTCTGCGCCGCGGTCCAGCGGGACTATAGAAGGACGTTTCGCCGTGACCAAAGCTCAAGGCCGGCCGAGCACGGGCACCAGACACGGCGGAGGTACTGCGCGCCGCAGTGGGCAAGGTCGCGTTCCGTACTGTTCCAGGCGCTCTCTTCCGGGAAATACCCACGGAGCGGTCGCCGGGGCCGCTTTCAATGGACGGCGCCTGCCTGGTAGCTCCGGCGTCCTGGCTCGCTCTAGACAAAGGGAAACACACGCGGGAGCATGTTCCGGGCCATCGGGAACCCCAGGTTTCGTCTTTTGTCAGCTATACAGGGTGGTCCATTATCGTGATCGGGCCAAATATCACATGATATAAGCGTCAAATGAAAAAACTACAAAGAACGAAACTTGTCTAGCTTGAAGGGGGAAACCAGATGGTGCTATGGTTAGCCCGCTACATGGCGCTGCCATAAGTCAAACAGGTATCAACTGCGATTTTTAAATAGGAACCCTCATTTAATATTGCATATTCGTGTAGTACGTAAAGAAATGGGAATATTTTGGTTGGACAACTTTTTTCGCTTTGTGATAGATGGCGCTGTAATAGTCACAAACATATGGCTCACAAATTTAGACAAGCATTTGGTAACAGGTAGGTTTTTAAAATTAAAATACAGAACGTAGGTACATTTGAACATTTTATTTCGGTTGTTCCAGTGACATACATGTACCTTTGTGAACTTATCATTTCTGAGAACGCATGCTGTTCCTGTCTGATTACCTGTAAATACCCCATTAATGCAATAAATGCTCAAAATTATGTCCCGTCAACCTTAATCCATTTGGCAATACGTGTAACGACATTCCTCTCAACAGCGAGTAGTTCGCCTTCCGTAATGTTCGCACATGCATAGACAATGCGCTGACGCATGATGTCAGGCGTTGTCGGTGGATGACGATAGCAAATATCCTTCAACTTTCCACACAGAAAGAAGTCCAGGGACGTCAGATCCGGTGAACGTGCGGGCAATGGTATGGTGCTCCGACGACCAATCCATCTGTAATGAAATATGCTATTCAATACCGCTTCAACCGCACACGAGCTATGTGCCGGACATGCATAATGTTGGAAGTACATCGCCATTCTGTCATGCAGTGAAACATCTTGTAGCAACATCGGTAGAACATTGCGTAGGAAATCAGCATACATTGCACCATTTACATTGCCATCGATAAAATGGGGGCCAATTATCCTTCCTCCCATAATGCCGCACCATACATTAACCCGCCAAGGTCGCAGTGGTTCCACTTGTCGCAGCCATCGTGGATTTTCCGTTTCCCAATAGTGCATATTATGCCGGTTTACGTTACCGCTGTTGGTGCCTTATGGCAGCGCCATCTGGCGGGCCAACCATAGCGCCATATGGTTTCCTCCTTCAAGCTAGATGAGTTTCGTTCATCGTAGTTTTTTCGTTTGATGGTTATTTCGTGAGATATTTGGCCCGGTCACTATCAATGGACCACCCTTTATTTGCTACAAGATGTCTGCAAACACTTTTTTAAAATAGAGGAATCGTCCGAATGGGGAAAAAATGGGTTAGATGTGATGGACATGTACAGACAAATAAATGATTACAGTTTCAGAAGAACTGCTAGATTTATTAGAAAAAAAGAAAAAAAAACTTCCATAAATCGTGGAAGTGAGTAACGCGTTGGGCCACCTCTTGCATTATACAAGCAAGAAGCTAGTATGCTTGCATTGCTAGAGTTATTGGATATCCTTCTGAGGGATATCGTGCCAAATTCTGCCCAATTGGCGCGTTAGTCCGTCAATATCCCGATCTGGCTGGAGGGCACTGCCCATAATTTTCCAAACGTTCGCAACTGGGGAGAGATCCGGTGACCGTGCTAGCCAAGGTAGGGTTTGGCAAGAACGATGACAAGTAAGAGAAACTCTCTCCGCATGCGGGCGGGCATTGTCTTGCTGCAGTGCAGGCCCAGAATGGCCTGCCATGGATTGCGACAAAACGGGGAATAGAATATCGTCGACGAACTGCTGTACTGTAAACGTCCACGGATGACAACCAAGGCGGTCCTGCTATGAAATGAAAGGCACCACTCCTTGTTTTCGCGCTGTGTAGTGGGCGACAATTAGTTGGTACCAATCATTGTTCGGAGCGTCTCCGGGACTCATTTCGAAGTGGGACTCTCCACCGAAAACAACTCTACTTCACTCAATTAGATTTCAGACAGAAGACAGGTCTGGAGATGCTCCGGACAGCATTGGGATACCAACATGACTCTCGCCCGCTATACGGCCCTACAACCAGGAGTGATAGGATATCATTGAAATGGACCTGAAAGTGTGGCTGCTCACAGACTCGTAGAAATAAGAACTACCAACAGCCAACACTGAAATAGTGTCATCTTCAGGCTCCTGTGATATTAGGACAGCTGTATATTCACTGGTCTCGCGGATTTCTGTATACACGATGTGTGCACTCCAGCCATCTAGCAACAACTATCTTGAGTGGTCGTATGTGGTGCCATTTTATTTCATAGCAGGACGCCTTTGAATATCATCCACGGCACCCTTACGGCGCAGCGGTACGTCGACGATATTCTACGCCCCGTTTTGCTGCCCTTCATGGCAAGCCATCCTTGGCTTACATTCCAGCAAGATAATGCCTTCCGGCACACAGCGAGTGTTTCTACTGCACTTCTTCGTGCTCGCCAAACCCTACCTTGGCAAGCAAGGTAGCCAGGTCTCTCCCCAATTAAGAGCGTTTGGAGAAGTATGGGCAGTGACCTCCAAAAAGGTTGGATTCAAATGGTTCAAATGGCTCTGAGCACTATGGGACTTAACATCCGAGGCCATCAGTCCCCTAGAACTTAGAACTACTTAAACCTAACTAACCTAAGGACATCACACACATCCATGCCCGAGGCAGGATTCGAACCTGCGACCGTAGCAGCAGCGCTGTTCCAGACTGAAGCGCCTAGAACCGCTCGGCCACAGCGGCCGGCAAGTAGAATAACTGCTTATATAAGGTGAGAGGTGGATCAACGCGTTAATGACTGGCTCAATTTGTGGAGATGAATAAATCATGCAATTTTTCTGAAATTGCAATAATTTGTTTATACATGTACATCACATCCCAGGATTTCCGTCCCATTCGGATAATTCCTTCGCGGTGTAGAATCCTGTTTTTTTCTTTTTTTTAAAAAAAAAAAGAAATTAATGGTTCAAAAATGGTTCAAATGGCTCTGAGCACTATGGGACTTAACATCTATGGTCATCAGTCCCCTAGAACTTATAACTACTTAAACCTAACCAACCTAAGGACGTCACACACATCCATGCCCGAGGCAGGATTCGAACCTGCGACCGTAGCAGCAGCGCTGTTCCAGACTGAAGCGCCTAGAACCGCTCAGCCACAGCGGCCGGCAAGTAGAATAACTGCTTATATAAGGTCAGAGGTGGACCAACGCGTTAATGACTGGCTCAATTTGTGCAGATGAATAAATCATGCAGTTTTTCTGAAATTGCAATAATTTGTTTATACATGTACATCACATCCCAGGATTTCCGTCCCATTCGGATAATTCCTTCGCTGTGTGGAATCCTTTTTTTCTTTTTCTTTTTAAAAAAAGAAATTAATGGTTCAAAAATGGTTCAAATGGCTCTGAGCACTATGGGACTTAACATCCGAGGCCATCAGTCCCCTAGAACTTAGAACTACTTAAACCTAACTAACCTAAGGACATCACACACATCCATGCCCGAGGCAGGATTCGAACCTGCGACCGTAGCAGCAGCGCTGTTCCAGACTGAAGCGCCTAGAACCGCTCGGCCACAGCGGCCGGCAAGTAGAATAACTGCTTATATAAGGTGAGAGGTGGATCAACGCGTTAATGACTGGCTCAATTTGTGGAGATGAATAAATCATGCAATTTTTCTGAAATTGCAATAATTTGTTTATACATGTACATCACATCCCAGGATTTCCGTCCCATTCGGATAATTCCTTCGCGGTGTAGAATCCTGTTTTTTTCTTTTTTTTTAAAAAAAAAGAAATTAATGGTTCAAAAATGGTTCAAATGGCTCTGAGCACTATGGGACTTAACATCTATGGTCATCAGTCCCCTAGAACTTATAACTACTTAAACCTAACCAACCTAAGGACGTCACACACATCCATGCCCGAGGCAGGATTCGAACCTGCGACCGTAGCAGCAGCGCTGTTCCAGACTGAAGCGCCTAGAACCGCTCGGCCACAGCGGCCGGCAAGTAGAATAACTGCTTATATAAGGTCAGAGGTGGACCAACGCGTTAATGACTGGCTCAATTTGTGCAGATGAATAAATCATGCAGTTTTTCTGAAATTGCAATAATTTGTTTATACATGTACATCACATCCCAGGATTTCCGTCCCATTCGGATAATTCCTTCGCTGTGTGGAATCCTTTTTTTTCTTTTTCTCTTTAAAAAAAGAAATTAATGGTTCAAAAATGGTTCAAATGGCTCTGAGCACTATGGGACTTAACATCTATGGTCATCAGTCCCCTAGAACTTAGAACTACTTAAACCTAACTAACCTAAGGACATCACACACATCCATGCCCGAGGCAGGATTCGAACCTGCGACCGTAGCGGTCACGCGGTTCCAGACTGAAGCGCCTAGAACCGCACGGCCACACAGTCCGGCGTAGAAATCAATGTATTTCTCCTTCCCATACCGGCCTTACACCTATATCGCTATTGCTGTTTTGTATATACTCATCCTTTCTGTCTTTCTGTCCCGCCGTATCCGACCCTCCATATACAGATACGTACCACGTGAAGCTGCACTCAGAACCAGGAGTCGCTTCAAAAGCCGACATTTGGCCACTTCTATCTCTATTGTTGTCTTGGGTGCACCACTGTCGACTTACCACTCTTTGCTGACGTGTGAAGGAAAGCTGTAAGAACGATCGACTTGCTGACAATTCGTGTTCCTCCCGACGTTATAGCACTTTCTGCGAACGAGAGCATTTATTGACTCAATACACGTGACGTATTGTGCAGAACCAAGCGAAGAACGTGTCTATCCTTCCGTGCACTAATCGCATGGGGTCGAGGTGGTACTGCGTGGCGTTCAGTACGAAAAAACAACTTTCTGCGGAGGACAACCACAGCTCTGAGACATTGTGAATAACAATAAAAAACACTCAACACACATTAACTATTCCAATTATCATTAAAATTACAACAATTAAAAAAGCCAATAATGATGAGTTGATTCCAAAGGCGCATAGCTGTAAGAACGTGCTTTATATGCAACTGGAATGACAGAAAAGCAGAAACATGGCAGTGTACGTATTCAACAAAATAAAATTGTAAGCACTCACAACGGTTATATTTTCATAATGCAGATGGATGATTATGGAATCCCAGAATTCGGAAGTTATCCACGTTGTCAAACCACATTGGTGGGGTATCATAATGAAATTGAGTACACACGAAAGATGTTTACGTAAGTGTAAGAAGCATGACTGCTGAATAATCCAGGCCTGTAAAAAAGCCGGGGAAAAAAACAAATAATGAAAAGGACACTAATTTGAAATGGGATGCCTAAAAATTAAATTAGCGCAAGGCCAAGTACTATATGCACACGGGAAGATATCATTCAAAGTGGAATCGAAAGGGCGAGAACGGAAGAAATACGAAAAGTAGCTTACCGGATAACACGCTGTAGGATATACGAGGGTTGGAACTTTAATAGTGGCAACTATTTATTTATAGCTCGTACAAAATAGATAGATGTTTCAAAGTTTTACTGACTTTCAAAGTAGTCACCAGCATTGAGTATAATCCGTTGCCAGCGATGTGGAAGTTGCCAGTTGTGTTGACAGTCGAGTGGTCTATTGCCCGACGAATATGTAGCAGTTCTGAAGCGAATGTCATGAAGTGTATCCTTCAGTTTAGAAATCGAGTTGAACTCACTAGGGCTTAAGTAAGGGGAGTGCAGTAGGTGGTATAGCACTTAGCAACCCCGTCAGTGAAAACAGATCAGTAACAGCTTGCACTGTACGTGCTTGAGCATCGACCTGCAAAATGGTGGTCAGGTCCTACGGAAAGTCTCGTCACTTCTGTCTCTACGCTGTTCATTTTTGGAACACAACCTACGACCAGCTTAGAGACAGAAGTGATGGCACTTTCTGCAGGGTCTGACCATCATTTTGCAGGACAATGCTCAAGCACGTACAGTGCAAGCTGTTACTGATCTGTTTGACTGATGGGACTGCTAAGTGCTGTACCATCTACTGCACTCTCCTGACTTAAGCCCTCGTGTGTTCAACTCGATTTCTAAACTGAAGGAAACGCTTCACGGCATTCACTGCTACAAATTCGTCGGGCAATAGACCGAACCGCTCGAACTGTCAACACAACTGGCACTGCTAAGAGTATTTTTCTGTTTATTTTGTTTTATTATTATTATTATTATTATTTGCGTAACAACGCATATACGAAAAGAGCCGCGAAATACCTTTTAGTAATGCTGTGCCATGAAGTTCTGTATAATCATTAATTCTCAACAAAACAATATATTGTATTCTTATTGTTCTGTATCTGGCTTTCTATTAAAGGAACATTTTTTATTACTGTAACTCACTATAAAACTCAACATATCTTCCCTACTTTATAGTTATTGAAAATGTTAATGAAAATTACTTTGTTATGAATACTGATATTACAGTTCGCAATGATTGTTCAACAACAAAATTTTGCAGTGGATTTTTGTTATCAGTAAAACACCAATAAGTACCACGACTAGCACAAGAACATGAGACTATTATCGGAGAAAAATACGTTTTTTACTATAAGGTTAGCCAGACCAGAACTAAGCACAGCAATATTCCTATTATATTACGAAGGTAAATTATCCTTTTTTGTACTGTTAGTAATATATTATCAGCAGCCCGCGTCAACCTGCAAAACACGTCATAAAATCTGCTGCTCTGCTCTGCAAGTCCGGAAGCTGAAAGAAATAATTTTATTTCACTATTACCTTCCCGCTTCTTTGCGGTATGATAGATTTCATTTAATGCAGTTTGAATACGCCGCGGCAGCGGCTCGTTCGTTCGTAGCGCAGCTCTGCACCACGGATAATATTTAAATAACTGAAAATGTCTTAAAGGGATGGGATAATATGCCAAGCAAGCTACTACAAATAATAATGCAAGGTTTCATTAAATAACTCTATTCAAAACATTTAAATATGTTAATTATTACACACCTTTAAAATGAGTACGTAATGGCGTACATCTCTCAGTCTCGACAAAAGAATGCTACGTTAGCATACAATACAACGTCACAGGCTATCCTACTCATGTAACTCCAAGAAGAAGACAGAGAAATTAATGTTCGTTCTGTATTATTTATACTAGTTGCATATTCTCATCTTTGTTTGATATTTATCGTCTGTGGCGGTTTCAGTACTCGCCGACACAGATATTATCTAAAATAAATAAAAAAAACGTACATAATTCCATACAATAACAAAACATGATACACAATGTGTTCTCTTTATCACATAATATGTCTGTTACTAAGAGACGTTACAGTATCCTACTGTTTCCACATCGCTGGCAACAATGCTGGTGACTACTTTGAAGGTCAGTAAAACTTTAAAACACACATCTATTTTGTACGAGTTTTAAATAAATAGGTGCCACTGTTAAAATTCCAACCCTCGTATGTACAACTTCTTGTAGCTGTTCAGGTGTTTACTTTTTTTCATCATTGGCACCATGTCCTTCCGCCTTCCAGTGTATTGCTAGCCTACATGGGCTGCTTTCACCACATTGGATTGTTAGCAATACATAGATGTATGCGCATCATAAAGGACTTTAAGTTTAACTTTATCGGTTACATGCAAGTGGTGTCTCGCATACCCTGGTAATATACTGAAGTGGCAAATGTAGCGATATGCATATATAGAGATGGCAGTAGAGTCGCGTACACAGAGTGTAAAAGGGCACTGCCTTGCCAAAGCTGTCATATACGAGGTGTGGCTAGAAAAAAACCGGACTAGTACTGGTGAAACAATAAAACGAATGCAATAAGGCTGAAAGTCGCGTGGCCTGTCAGGTGACTCTCGCTCCGCCTACTGCTCGAGTTTCATCTGCCTCCTGCACTCAGTCTGCCCGTGGCGTCTGTTGTAAGTAGTTGACGTTTTGTCTGTGCGTCGGAAAATGTTGAGTGTACAGAAAGAACAGCGTGTTAACATCAAATTTTGTTTCAAACTAGGAAAATCTGCAAGTGAAACGTTTGTAATGTTACAACAAGTGTACGGCGATGATTGTTTATCGCGAACACAAGTGTTTGAGTGGTTTAAACGATTTAAAGATGGCCGCGAAGACACCAGTGATGACACTCGCACTGGCAGACCGTTGTCAGCAAAAACTGATGCAAACATCGAAAAAATCGGTAAACTTGTTCGACAAGATCGCCGTTTAACAATCAGAGCAGTGTCTGAGTTAACAGGAGTTGACAAGGAAAGTGTCCAACAAGTTTACCGATATTTTCAATGTTTGCATCAGTTTTTACTGACAATGGTCTGCCAGTGCGAGTGTCATCACTGGTGTCTTCGCGGCCATCTTTATATCGTTTAAACCACTCAAACACTTGTGTTCGCGATAAACAATCATCGCCGTACACTTGTTGTAACATTACAAACGTTTCACTTGCAGATTTTCCTAGTTTGAAACAAAATTTGATGTTAACACGCTGTTCTTTCTGTACACTCAACATTTTCCGACGCACAGACAAAACGTCAACTACTTAAAACAGACGCCACGGGCAGACTGAGTGCAGGAGGCAGACGAAACTCGAGCAGTAGGCGGAGCGAGAGTCACGTGACAGGCCACGCGACTTTCAGCCTTATTGCATTCGTTTTATTGTTTCACCAGTACTAGTCCGGTTTTTTTCCAGCCACACCTCGTATACTCAGATGTTTCATGTGAAAAGGTTTCCGAAGTGATTATGGCCGCACGGCTAACGAGGAATGGTAGGAACGGTAGTTGGAGCTAGACGCACGAGACATAACATTAGGAAATCGTTAAATATTTTAATATTCTGAGATACACAGTGTAAAGAACGTACCGAGAATTTCAGGCGTTACCTTTCACTATGGACAACGCAGTGGCCGACGGCCTTCACTTAACGACCGAGAGTAGCGGCGTTTGCGCAGAGTTGTCGGCGTTAACAGACAACCAACACTGCGTCAAATAACCGCAGACATCGATGTGCGACGTACGACAAACGTATCCTTTAGGACAGTGCGGCGAAATTTGGCGTTAATAGGCTAAGGCACCAGACGACCCACGCGAGTGTCTCTGCTAACAGCACGACATCGCCTGCAGCACATCTTCTGAGCTCGTGACCATGTGAGTTAGACCTCAGACGACTGGGAAACCTTGGCCTGATCAGATGAGTACCAATTTCAGTCAGTAAGAGCTGACGGTAGGGTTCGAGGGTGGCGCAGACTTGACAGAGCCAGGGATCCAAGTGGTCAACAAGGCACTGTGCAATCTGGTGATGCCTCCATAACAGTGCGGTCTGTGTTTACGAGGGTAATCCCAAAAGTAACGTCTCCTATTTTTTTATAAGTACAGAACTCTGTTTGTGTGGCAATTGGTCACACTGGTATGAAGAGTGCTTTAAGCGCACGCC
This sequence comes from Schistocerca nitens, assembly GCF_023898315.1. Taxonomy (NCBI): domain Eukaryota; kingdom Metazoa; phylum Arthropoda; class Insecta; order Orthoptera; family Acrididae; genus Schistocerca; species Schistocerca nitens. Next base: position 282,756,775 of record NC_064617.1, read on the forward strand.
GCGCTGAGGCGCTCAGTCTTGGCTTGGCAGCCGTTGTGAATGGAGCTGCCTTTGGATGTTACCGCCAAGTGCGAATTGCGCGCAGTTATTCAGTTTTTGAACGCAAAGGGCACTGCGCCGATTGAAATCCACGGAAGTGTATGGTGAGTCGTGCAAGGATGTCAAAAATAATCGTAAGTGGTGTAGAGTGTTTGCATCTGGTCGGACCGAAATTCACGACGGACAAAGGAGCGAGAGACCGTCAGTTTCTGAGGAGACAGTGTTGAATGTTCAACAAAGCATGCGTGAAGATCGGCGGATCACCCTGGATGATCTCTGCTCGTTGGTTCCTGAGGTTTCCCGAAGCACCGCTCACAGAATTTTAACGGAAACATTGAACTACCGGAAGGTGTGCGCAAGATGGGTGCCACGTATGCTGACTGAGGACCACATGCGGGAACGAGTTGATGCTACCCGCGCATTTCTTCACCGCCTTTCAGCCGAACAGGACAACTTTCTGGACTCAATTGTCACGGATGACGAAACCTGGGCATACCACTTTACACCTGAGACCAAGCAACAATCACGCCAGTGACGGCATCCTTGTTCGCCAAAGCCTCGAAAATTCAAACAAACACAGTCTGCCTGTAAAGTCATGACAACCGTTTCTTGGGATTGGAAAGGAGTATTTTTGGTCGACTTTATGCCCACTGGGACCACAATTAACGCGGACAGGTACTGTGAGACTCTGAAAAAACTCAAACGGGCAATTCAGAACCGGGGAAGAGCAATGTTGAGCAAGGGCGTACACATTCTCCATGACAACGCTCGTCCACATATAGCTCGGCAAACCGTTGTTCTCCTGCAACAGTTTCAGTGGAACATAATCACCCATCCACCCTATAGTCCTGACTTGGCGCCCAGTGAGTATCACCTGTTTCCTAAATTAAAAGAACGTTTGGCCGGATAACGATTCAGTTCCGACGACGAGGTGAAAGAAGATGTTCATAACTTCCTGAACAGCATGGCGGCGAGCGGGTATGACATGGGGATACAAAAACTGCTATCTACAAAAATGCATCGACAGTAATGGTGATTATGTCGAAAAATAGCTAAATGTTCAAGCTGTGAACTGATGTAATCCATTGTAGAAACAAACAGGTCTATGTACTTATAAAAAAATGGGAGACCTTACTTTTGGGTTTACCCTATTACATGGATTGGACTGGGTCCTCAGATCTAACTGAACTGACGATTGAATGAAAATGGTTATGTTCGGTTATTTGGAGATCATTTGCAGCCCTTGATGGACTTCATGTTCGCAATGTGTGATTTCATCTTACTCGAACACAATTGTTCTCAATTGGTTTGAAGAACATTCTAGTCAATTTGCGCGAAAGATGCTGCCACCCAGATCGCCCTACATGAATCACATCGAACATTTATAGTACATAATCGAGGGATCAGTTCGTGCACAACAACCTGCACCGGCAACCTTTCGTAAGTGCTGAGGTCTATAGAGGCAGCATGGCTCGATATTTCCGCAGAGGGCTTCCAACGACTTGAATCTATGCCACGTCGTGCTGCTGCAGTATGGCTGGCAAAAGAAGGTCCGACACGATGTGAACCCTCCCGTTACCAAGCTTTTTCACACCTCTATTTTACCAAGCGGGGTATTTGGACTGCCCCAAAAGAGTTTTGTGTTTTATTGTAATATTTGTTCTCAGATTTCGTTATTTCCATTGAATGGGTTTATTTAGTATTGAAAAACAGATTTTCAGGTTATTAGAAGTATTTAATCAGATCACAAAGTACAAAAAAATTTTTATATCTTTCACTAAATTCAGTGCTCAACGAACAGAAATTTAATAATCTATGTACCTCAACAGTCACTGCAGTAAAATAACACAAGACTTTTTTCAACTTTTCAGTCAAGTACATTTTTGCACTGCATGAACTTCACAGTAACAGTTTCTTCTCTGTGTATATTACAAACAGGTTTCTTGCACATTACACAACAGAATATTGTTTTCCGATCTTCGTTTCTCTTGCAATCTTGACATCCTTGACATCGTTGTGGCGTTGGTAACTTGGCACACTGGGTCTGGATCACTGCTGTAGGAATTGCAATACCACAAGCTTTCAATGCATCTTGTACATCTTTATGAAGACCATTGATATTTTTGGCTCTTTCTTCCATGTTGCCTTTGCTGAGTCCAAATGCCAGTTCAGCCGTGAAGAGTTTACGTCGGCTTTGGTTATTCTTCTGCCATTCAGGAAATCTTTGAGTGTACAGAATCCATGCATTCAGTGCTGCAATATCAATCGTTTCCATGAGGATTCTTAGTGGTCATTTCCTCGTTCCTCTAACACAACTGTATTCTCTTGTCATTTTGTCCCCATTATCTACAGCACCTTCGGTTTTGTTTTAGTGCAGTATGATTTCGGGTTTGTGTTCACTTTCTTCACCACTCACTTGTCTCTCATTATGCTGAGTAGAGAGTAGTATTACAGCCTTTCCCTTCTTTGGAACATAGGAAACTAGGGTCAAGTCATTTGTGAAACCAAACATTGAAGAGTGAACTTCTCTCTTTTTGTTTTGCAAGAATTCCTTCGGGATCTCTTTCTTATTGGAACGCAAGGTACCAACCAATGTCGTGTTTCGTTTTAGTAGTTCAGCAGCCAGTGGAAAACTGGTGAAAAAATTATCAGTTGTTACACCATGACCGCTATTCAGAAATGGTTCCATCAGATCCAAAACAACTCTCTGTCCTTGATTCACTTCCCGAGTATTGTCCACCATTTCTGTGTAAATTTAGATCTGTAATAAGTAAGATGTCTTCACATAAGGACAAACCCAAATTTTAATGCCATACTTGCCAGGCTTTCTCTTCATATAAACTCTAAAAGGGCAGTTTCCTCGGTACGTTGCTAATCGTTCATCAATAGTCACGTATTCATAAGGATAGAAGTTCTTGCACAAGTTAGAATGAAATTTGTCGAACACTACCCTGATGGCTTGTAGCTTGTCCTTGGTTTCTTCAATTCTCTGTGCTCTTGTGTCTTGTTGTCAAATCGCAAGAATTTCAGTATATACAAAAATCGGTTTCTTGACATGGCAGCAGAAAAGAATGGTTGCATTTATATCTCTCCATGTCATTCATGACATTTTGTTCGAAGAATGAGCTGCATTCCACAAAGAAATTACCCTTTTGACTTCCCTGTTCGTTTCCGGTGAGATAAATAATGAAAATGTCTCTGTTATTGTTTTGATTGCTTTTCCATCATTCACTGGGCCAGGTGTTACGTTCAAAATGTTGCGACGTCGACGGCGCCCACCTTTTGGTGGTTCACTAGAAAATTGTAGTCCACTTCTAGAAACAAACAAATCTCCATTTCTTTTTCTTCTTCTTCTTCTTCTTCTTCATCCTCCTCTTCTTCTTCTACTTGTTCACGTGAACGTGTAGTGTCTTCTGATATTTCATCATCAGCTTCATCAGCTGCTATGATATGGTCTTTGTCAAGAGGTTCTATAAATTCATTCAGTTCATTATCAATGTCCCATTCATTTTCATCGTCACTGGCATCAGAATTGTATAGTATTTCCCTGATCTCTTTGCTAGAAAGTCCTTTGGACACCCTTACTTGCTGATGAAATACTGACTCGTGTAATGTCAGCTCAACAGTGAACGTCAAATTCAACTCAACAGTAGTAACCAGCAACAATAAAAACATTGGATCTATGGCAAAACTCAACAAAGAAGATGAATGACAGATATATTTCACAGTATCTTCTTTCTCAACAAATAAGAAAATAAGACGTTTCATACCAAGCGGGGTAGTCTCACAACCCCACCAATAAATGACTTGAATAACAATGATAAGATCGAAAAAATTAGACAGTCGTGAGTGTGAATTCAACGTCAATCATTTTAGTAGAAACTCATGAAACCACAGGCATGTGGCCCTTCAGATAACATTATTATAGGGAAAAAATCAACCTGGTGTAGTCAAAATACCCTTCTTGGTAATGCGAGGGATGTTAAGAGGTATCCCATGACTTTTATCAGTCACTGTGCATCCCACAGAGTGTTATCCGCCAGGCTTTATTTCATACTTCCATTCTCGACGTTTCGGTCCCATACTAAAGTATTAATTTTTGAATGATATCTTCCCGTGTACACATAGTACTTTCCATAGATGTTACTTTATTTTAGGCATTTTATCCCCTTTCACATTAGGGTTCCATTCATTATTTGTTTTTTCCCTGTTTTTTTTTTCTAGGCATGGCTTATTGACAAGTCATGCTTTCTACATTCTGAAAAACATTTTTTGGATACAACGCGTCAGTGTGGTTTGACTCTTAACGTGTATAACTTCCCTAATGCTGGGACTCGATAATTGTTCATCTACATTATGAAAATATAATCGTAGCCAGTACTTGTCATTGTATTTTGCTGAATGCCAACACTGCCTATGGTTCTCTATGTATAAAATTTCATAACATTTTACACAGTGATTTGTATTTTTTGATAGTTAAATCTGAAGATGGGTCCGTACTCACGTGAAACGGGCAGTTGCGAATAAAGCGCCTTCATACAACTATGCGGCTTTTAGAAACATGTCTTCAGTCTTGAATTTTTAATTTTATAATTTTTGTGAAAATATGAATGGCTGTTGAGTGTTGGTTGTGTTTTTTTTTATTTTTATTCAGCACGAATTCTGTAAAGTCTTCACAGCAGCGATAAGATACGATCTAGACTTTGTCGAATTCCTACATATGCCTTTAGAGGCTTCTTCTGACAACAGGCATAACACGATCTTTTTAAAAAAAATATTAAAATTTTTTGTCTGAATGAGACACGCCCTAGGCGAGGGGAGGTCAAACAGTATGCTAGTAGGTTTCCCCGCAGACACAGTTCTGCTGCGGTACGGGTAACTGCTACATGACAAAGTGGGAGTGAAACGGCGCGACTGCTGGAATCGTATTCAAAAGCTGAAAAATGCAGGACAGTACAATTCTTGTGGACAAAACGCTACACTGCACACAGCTTGAGCACGAAATCCTGGTGGTATACGGACCAAATGCACTCTCTCCACCTTTAGGGAAATGATGCCAACAATTTGACCAAGGACGCACAGATGTGGAAGACGTGTCCAGGAAGCAAGGGCATCGGCTTTGGCTACAGACGACAATGTTAAGATAGTCGAGGTACTGCTTAGCAAGAATCGCAGATTTTCCGACGCTCACGTCGTCCACCATGGCGTTGCCCCTACCTAAGAGTACGTTGTGTGGTTGCGCTGAATTTCCAATCTTTGCATATCCTAGCATGTACAACATCTACATGGATACTCTGCAAATCACCACCTTCACAATTCTCTATTATACGAATCTCGTATAGCGCGCGAAGAGAACGAACACCTATATATTTCCTTACGAGCTCTGAGTTCCCTTATTTTATCATGGTGATCGTTTCTCCCTGTGCACGTCAGCATCAACGAAATATTTTCGCATTCGGAGGAGAACGTTGGTGACTGAAATTTCGTGAGAAGATTCCTACGCAACAAAAAATGCCTTTGTTTTAATGAAGCCCATCCAAAATCATGTATCATTTCAGTGACACTCTCTACCCTATTTCGCGATAAGACAAAACGTGCTGCCCTTCTTTGAACTTTTAAGATGTACTCCGTAAATCCTATCTTGTAAGGATCCCACACCGCGCAGCAGTATTCTAAAAGAGGACAGACCAGCGTTGTGTAGGTAGTCCCCTCAGTACATCTGTTACATTTTCTAAGTGACCTGCGAACAAAACGCAGTCCTTGGTTAGCCTTCCCCACAACATATTCTGTGTGTTCCTTCCAACTTAAGTTGTTCGTGATTGTAATTCCTAGGTATTTAGTTGAATTTACGGCCTTTAGATGTGACTGATTTATCGTGTGACCGAAGTTTAACGGATTCCTTTTAGCACTCATGTGGATGACCTCACACTTTTCGTTATTTAGGGTCAACTGCCAATTTTCACACCATACAGGTATCTTTTCCAAATATTTTTCGAATTTGTTTTGATCTTCTGAAGACTTTACTAGCCGATAAACGACAGCGTTATCTGCAAACAATCTAAGACGGCTGCTCAGATTGTCTCCCAAGTCGTTTATGTAGATAAGAAACAGCAACGAGGCCTATAACACTACTTTGCAGAGCGCCAGAAATCACTTCTGTTTTACTCGATGCCTTTCCGTCAATTACTACGAACTGTGACCTATCCGAGAAGAAATCGCAAATCCAGTCACATAGCTAAGACGATATTCCATAAGAACGCAATTTCACTACAAGTCGCTTGTGTGGCACGACGTCAAAAACCTTCCTGAAATCCAGAAATACGGATTCAATTTGAAATCCCTTACTAATAGCACTCAAGACTTCATAGGAGCCGGCCGGAGTGGCCGCGCGGTTCTAGGCGCTACAGTCTGGAACCGCGCTACCGCTACGGTCGCAGGTTCGAATCCTGCCTCGGGCATGGATGTGTGTGATGTCCTTAGGTTAGTTAGGTTTAAGTAGTTCTAAGTTCTAGGGGACTGATGACCACAGCAGTTAAGTCCCATAGTGCTCAGAGCCATTTGAACCAACCTTCATATGAGTAAAGAGCCTCATGTAGATATGATATTTGTTGCCTCTTGCCTTCAAGTGCTGAAATTTTAGTGACCACCAGTAATGTAAAAAAAAAAAGAAAAAAATCAATAGATCCCTTAACTGATAAATAAGCGTGTGGTTGCCGATAAATGCAGGCACGCATTATCGAAGAGAAAATGAGCATTTGGGGATCAACCTCTTCATCATGCACGGACAGGAACAGTCATTTAAAAATGGTTCAAATGGCTCTGAGCACTATGGGACTTAACTGCTAAGGTCATCAGTTCCCTAGAACGTAGTACTACTTAAACCTAACTAACCTAAGGACACCACATACATCCATGCCCGAGGCAGGATTCGAACCTGTGACCGTAGCTGGCGCGCGGTGCCAGACTGTAGCGCCTTGAACCGCTCGGTCACTTCGGCCGGCCAACAGTCATTTACATTACTGATGTTGAGTTACATTCTTCGAATTTGTCGATCCGCTACCATTACTCAGTAGGATTTCGGTTGAGTTTGTACTTCAAGGACACGCTTAACTTGTCTAGTTCGACTAAAACCTTTTCTTCACCTGTCAGCGTCCGAGGAACAGGTCTCAGAGCATGAGGTGGTCGGACTTTTCCTCTCCATTAGTGACTGCCGCACAACGGTGTACGTAGCATTTGCATTTTGCGTGTAACACACTGTAATGTACTGCTGAAAATGGGAAATGTTACAACATGAAGGATAACTCCGATATTTATCACACTTTGTGGAGATTATCGACACATAACGCCTATGAAACGATAAAACTTTTATTACATTCAGAATTGGTGTTCTTTGTCCTCTCACATCCCAGATATGCTCTATAAGAGACAAACCAGCGGAAGAGGTAAGCCAGACAATGTGTATGTGGAATGAACAGAATTGTGGTGTCCGCCATGCTAGTGGGAAGTGCTGCGCTATTTCGTATCCAGGTCACGAATGGTACGACAACAGCGTAACGTATTCGTGCCACATAACGGAGAGCATTCAGACGCTTTCATCAATTATGAAATCAGACATGTTGACATATCCGTCAGCTCCCCACACCACGATTCCAGAACTGGGAGAGGTGTGGGCCTTGAGAATCGCTGCTTCCTCTGACTTTTCATCAGATCTTCTGTTGACACGTTGATGGCCATGGGCCCAACAGGAACAGTATGGAAACTCATCCCTGAACACCACGGAATGTCACTCAATAGCTCAGTTGACACTGGTTCAACACCAAGCAAGAGGTAAACGACAAATGAAAACTTCAGATCTCAATCAAGTTTCCAGTAATTCGCCCCTCTACCCGCACTTCAACTGCTGCTTTCTGTGTATGTGTCGAAGCCAGTCAAAGAAACCTCTCATATGGATGAAATGTTCAGCCGACTTACCCGACAGTCATACAAATATTGGAGTATCTGTTTAGTGCCTTTCGGTGAAGATGTTCATGGTGTAACACTTTCTATTTCCGTCAATGTGTGATGGGCATTTGTTGTTTTTTTTTTAGTTCAAGTGCATTGATGGATTGATATTAAACGTTTTGTAATTGTGTTTTGTGACTGTAGGCTAAAGCACCTGTCCGTTGTCCAAAACATAACGCTTTAGGCAAATAAAACAGTAGTGTTCTTTACTAACGTTTCTATCGCTGTCCCACCTAATAGCTTTATTTATTAAAATAATTGTAGCTGCTGCATTTAAGTGCTTTGGCGTAACAGTTAATACCCACATTCAGTAACGCTACACACACCCAGCAGCCATCATGTATTGACACCAAGAGTATTATCTGTAAAATCCGACAAGTATGGAAATAGTGGAGTATCAGTTTGAAAGAACACGGTCAAGACGTTTACGGTGTAACACTTCCGATGTTTGCATCAGTGCATATGTGTAAACATTGAATGACTGTAGTACATTATTGGATGGAAAATAATTTCGTTTCTCTTGAGATGATAAGCTGCCTTAATTTTCTTAATTTTTAAAGAATTATTACTGAAATGCCTGTCTTCTCCTTCTCATGGATGTCCTTTGTACTTGGCTTGGCGATCGGTCTTCCTTTCGCCTTGAATGGCGGCTTCCCGCATTCCATGTGACGCTCGTAGTTTCTACAGCTGTTGCCGACGTCAACAGGTTCAATATAAATTGTCGTAATAAAGCGTGGAGATTATTACGTGAATATTACTCAACGGAAATGTGAATGAAATAACTGTGAGAGGGTTTACTCTGCGAGAAAATTACATCGCGGTTGCGGCGCCAGAGCACAGTAATTGGTACTACAGCCTGCTAGGAGTTGGTTTCTAGCAAGAAAGTATCCCTGAGAATGCGTTTTATTACGGCTATCTAGTTAACCCACGCGCAGGTGGTCAATGAAGTCGTCTCAGTGATCGCAACAGGAAGCTATGTCTTACTGACGTATTAATCAGATAACAGACGAATAACGAGCATCTATTGGAAAACTCGTTGGGAAATTCAGAGTAGGTTCGTACGTACTGAATCGTCTCCTTGAGGATATGCCAGATCTAGCTGTAGCATTTCGCTTTATTCTTCTTTTTCTTTCGCTGAAGTGTTTCAAATTTAACAGCCATTGTCTTCAGCTTACAATAATGTGGGAGTGAAATGTGATATGGATCACTGCACTCTAAATTTGCTAAATGCCATGCCCAGCTCCACGGTATTTCCGTGTCTAAAAACATCAATGTCGACGGCATGATAAATTATTATTCTCCCTCTATCTTACACGATCGATTAGGACCTCCATCTTGAACATAGCTTGAGATATCTCGGGTTTTTCCATATACGAATGGGAAAATAACTTTAATGAGGTATTGTCATTTCTCCATCTATCAACTTATCCGTGCTATGCAAAATAGAAAAAAAATTCTGAATTTAGCAACATTTTCTTTTCAGAAAGGGAAATATATTCTGTTCGAAATCAACGCAAGCGCAACACATACGTTGCGTGGTTACAGTGATTCCATACTCTTACATTTTCTCTATATACCAGAAGAACAGAAAGTTTTCAATGACAGGTCAATGGTGCCTAGGGTAGGCAGAATCCAAGATATCTAAATTGATTAGCTAAGGAATGCTGATGACCGATCTAACACAGTGTTGAACTGTTGTTTGCACTCAAAACAACTTTTTATCGCTATGGCAGGTATTGCACTAGCAAGCGCTAGGTGAGAGAAAGAAGATGATACTGGAATGTCTATAGATTAATAGGAGCTGCTTCCTGACATTTCTGATGGGTGATCCAGAGTACATACGTTTCAAATTTGGGCACGAGCACATTATCTGAAATACATAGTGATGTTCCTCAAAGGCCTATTGAAGAAGAAAATGCATTGGTTAGGACACAGCGTAATGTTGCCCCTTCCCTCTGCGAAGTGAAAACATAGACCACTGCCAGAGTTTACGTGATCCTGGTGACGTGTGAGACGTGAAATTTCATTGCAGGGCGTAATTACTCCACAGTCACTAAACTAACCATTTCATGGACGCCCGTAATGTTCTTATTATACGCCTGTTTGTGAAATTACTTTAATAATGGTCGGTAGCCTGAAAGCGTTGTCTGGAGCACAGTATCACATCCAAGTGGACCGTGGAATATGAAAGAAACCAGAAGAGAAGAAACTGCAAGCATGTGAACTGTGGTTTTACGGGAGAACGTTAAAACTCAATGGAGCAAATGAAGGTCGATGCAGAAAGGTGCTAGAACTGGCAGGCAAGGAAAGAAGTCTGTGGAAAACTCTTACCAGAAGAAATGATAGGCCACAGAGGATTCAGCTGTGACATTAAGGAATAGTGAACGTGGTGTCAGGAACCGCACACGTTGGCAACTTTGGAAAATAAGTACTCGATTGTTGAAGATGTTTGGTGTAATGCCTGTGCAAAATTAATAAAGGTAATAAGGAGTTTAGAACGCTATCAGACCCATTAAGGCACTGTTAATCTAGAAAATAAATAAATAAGTTGTTGGCATAGTTGCAGTTAGCTTTAGAGTCCTGGCTTTTTAGAAGCAAAATACACCACACTTCTGCTACTCCTCTTTACGATTTTAGACTACTATGATCCGATGCTGAGACTGAAGAAGTCGGAAAACCAATTACTGCCTTGGTTTACTTCCTGTTATTTTACACTCTTTGTAGCAAATATTAACAGATTGATTGACTAAATTCTTCCTCTGAGAACAAGTGTGGGGGCAGCTTGTGGCATTCAGAATTTTCCAGCGGTCCAGGCACTGCGGGATATTAGCCATTGCCTTTTTCTGTCTTGCGGATGTATGTGACGAGTCCTTGGGTAACACAATGTCTGTGTTGTCATCGCTATACGAATGGCGGATGGTTCAAATGGTTCAAATGGCTCTGAGCACTATGGGACTCAACTGCTGAGGTTATTAGTCCCCTAGAACTTAGAACTAGTTAAACCTAACTAACCTAAGGACATCACAAATATCCATGCCCGAGGCAGGATTCGAACCTGCGACCGTAGCGGTCTTGCGGTTCCAGACTGCAGCGCCTTTAACCGCACGGCCACTTCGGCCAGCATGGCGGATGGGAGAAGGTGACAGCGGGTCTCATTTTCGTTTTGTCCAATAAACAATGGCCACAGAAAATTGTTTCACCACCAGCACTGCAACCGGTAGCCTCAGGTTGAACAAGTAGTGCACAGTCACGAAGCACATCAGCTACAAATGCGTATATCAACGTAGAGAATGTGGGATGTGCTCCATTGGTTAATACGGTGGACCTCTATTTTTAGATTTTTGGTTTTGAATACCTTTGAAGTCACTTTAAATTATGTTTTCTTTGGTTTTCCTCAATCTGTTAAGGCGAATGCTATTGCGCATTAGTTCTTCCATTGCTTATTTACTGCTAGTGTTCCTTTCCTCAGACTTTGAAGTCGACGGAGCTGCTTAGAAGGAAACTCAAAAAACTCAATATCTAACGTGAAAAAATAATAAAATACGAACAAAAAAGTTTTGGAAGGAAATAGAAGGTAGGCAGGTTGGCATATTTAGATTCACTTATCTTTAGCCGGCCGAAGTGGCCGTGCGGTTAAAGGCGCTGCAGTCTGAAACCGCAAGACCGCTACGGTCGCAGGTTCGAATCCTGCCTCGGGCATGGATGTTTGTGATGTCCTTAGGTTGGTTAGGTTTAACTAGTTCTAAGCTCTAGGGGACTAATGACCTCAGCAGTTGAGTCCCATAGTGCTCAGAGCCATTTGAACCATTTTTTCACTTATCTTTTATTTACATTTACAGGTATGTTATCTATATCTCCCTAGCAAGAGAGGGGATGAAATAGTCATCGTCTATTAATTAAAACATAAATAAATCAGTGGAAATAAAAGTGGTGCTATTCAGCTTGATGAAGTGTCTTGGGCGGTCTTGTTATCTCTAAGGAAGTTGGTGCGGTGCGTTCCTGGTAATATTTTCCAGGTAAGGGATTTGAACGTAGATAAGGCTCGAGAGGAAGTACTATGAGACAAAAGTGGGATGAGTATTGGCAGAAGACAAGAGAAGGGATGTAGGTGGTAGGAGGCGAACAGAATTACAGCTAATCAGGGAGAGGCTGGACTGGAAAATTTATTTAGAATGAAAATGATTGGGTAATTTATCGTTGATATGTTGGGTGGGTCTGAGGAACGTTTTCAGGATTTAGGACGGAAAGGTGACTGATGATGATGATGATGATGATGGTGATCATGACAGTCGTCATCATCAAGATCATGGTGGATTCAGGGTGCTCAAAAATGATCATTAACGCATTATTAGACATCAACAGACGCACCCTGTGGTGTGAACGACATTTGTTCTTACAAGCGAAATTTCTGTGACGATTTCCCAGGAATATTTAGTAGAGGTCTTCTTCACGACGTCAGGCTAAGTAGATACAGATACATGGTTTGCCAATTAATAAGTTGCCTAATTATTTATTAAAATCCTCCAGTCCTGTGGAAGAACATCCTTTTGACACAGTTAATTATGAGACTAAAACACTCATTCTGTTCGATGTTTCCAGGGTGGATGGTTAGTTAGTGTCTCTACCCAGTGGAGACTTTGTGATTTAAGAAAACTGCACGGATCCTGACCTGTGATTCTACTTAACAGAACGAGAAACAGACGAGTAAAAATGCTAAAACTGGCTGTAATATTTGGACGTCTGGCTACTTCATAAAAAACAGTTGTCGAGCCATGCACTTAGAGCTCATTAACATGGTATCCCCAACACTTTAGGTATTCGGCCTGACATTAATCGGTTTTAAAATGTGTGTCACAATGTTTACCGTTGTCAGCTAGGATGGTGAACAGACCTCCAGCCAGGCTGAGGGCTGCCTTTCGTCAGCATATGAAAGCCATGTAGTTGAAACAGGCTTCCCATACTGGTGGATGATCCAGACGGAGACGGAAGCTAATAGTCGGCCGAAGTGGCCGTGCGGTTAAAGGCGCTGCAGTCTGGAACCGCAAGACCGCTACGGTCGCAGGTTCGAATCCTGCCTCGGGCATGGATGTTTGTGATGTCCTTAGGTTAGTTAGGTTTAACTAGTTCTAAGTTCTAGGGGACTAATGACCTCAGCAGTTGAGCCCCATAGTGCTCAGAGCCATTTGAACCATTTTGAACGGAAGCTAATAATATTTTATCTGAACGTGGTGAGTCCCTCTTCCTTCCTTGAAACTAGTGTCGGATATGACATGAGGTGTGTGCAGATATAAGGCAAGTTGGACGCAGTGACAGAGGCGGGGAAAGAGGCCAGGATTCTCAGCGAAGGGGGACGCAAGAGACTGTTGGGGTTCGATTTTAATGGAGATATAGGACTGGTGACGGGCGTTAACTGTGTTTGAGGAGGTTAAAAATTTGCTGTTACGTTGCAATTTGAATATATTTAGCTTGGTGTTTTTACAATTCAGTTACTTTTGGGTACTAGTTACCAAAGGCTTTCTGCAAAGATGCAATTATGTACCTGTCCTTAGGCTAGTCTGCGAGGCTTCCAGGAAGTTTTCATTGAGTTCTGGGTGTGCCGACTAATCAGGTCACTACCCGCCTCACTGAGAAGCCTGGGACATTAGTCTAAACTAAGCAGTCTCGTGTTCTGGTCGATTGGGGAGCGCACTGTTTGTTTTCGAATGGCTCGGGTTGCTGGACGATGAGCTGATGAGGTGCAGCTTGGATGTGTGCAGGAAGTCCACACGTGCAGAACGATTTTTTTTAATCATTCACAGCGAATGTGTGGTTCATACTTTCCTATTTTCTTGATTCACATTGCAAAATTCCTCTAAGTTTCATGTGGTGAGCACACATCTGATATGTAAATATTGGGTCTTTCTGAGGTGAGTATGTTTGCTATTAGTTCATCCTAATGGTAGTACAGTCAATTTATTCAGATCCCTCCCATCATAAGTCTTTATAAACTGAAGAGACAAAGAACCTGGTACATCTGCCTAATATCGTGTACGCCCCCGTGAACACGCAGAAATGCTCCAACACGACGTGGCGTGGACTCGACTAATGTCTGAAGTAGTGCTGGAGGGAACTGACTCCATGAATATTGCATGCTGTCCATAAACCCGTAAGACTACGACGGATTGGAGATCTCTTCTGAACAGCACTTTGCAAGGCATTCCAGATATGCTCGATAATGAAACTTCCTGGCAGATTAAAACTGTGTGCCCGACCGAGACTCGAACTCGTGACCTTTGCCTTTCGCGGGCAAGCGCTCTACCATCTGAGCTACCGAAGCACGACTCACGCCGGGTACTCACAGCTTTACTTCTGCCAGTATCTCGTCTCCTACCTTCCACACTTTACAGAAGCTCTCCTGCGAAATTTGCAGAACTAGCACTCCTGAAAGAAAGGCTGTGAGTACCGGGCGTGAGTCGTGCTTCGGTAGCTCAGATGGTAGAGCCCTTGCCCGCGAAAGGCAAAGATCACGAGTTCGAGTCTCGGTCGGGCACACAGTTTTAATCTGCCAGGAAGTTTCATATCAGCGCACACTCCGCTGCAGAGTGAAAATCTCATTCTGGAAACATCCCCCAGGCTGTGGCTAAACCATGTCTCCGCAATATCCTTTCTTTCAGGAGTGCTAGTTCTGCAAGTTTCGCAGGAGAGCTTCTGTAAAGTGTGGAAGGTAGGAGACGAGATACTGGCAGAAGTAAAGCTGTGAGTACCGGGCGTGAGTCGTGCTTCGGTAGCTCAGATGGTAGAGCGCTTGCCCGCGAAAGGCAAAGGTCACGAGTTCGAGTCTCGGTCGGGCACACAGTTTTAATCTGCCAGGAAGTTTCATATCAGCGCACACTCCGCTGCAGAGTGAAAATCTCATTATGCTCGATAATGTTTATGTCTGGGGAGTTTGGTGAGCAAAAATGGTTCAAATGGCTCTGAGCACTATGCGACTTAATTTCTGAGGTCATGAGTCGCCTAGAACTTAGAACTAATTAAACCTAACTAACCTAAGGACAACACACACATCCATGCCCGAGGCAGGATTCGAACCTGCGACCGTAGCGGTCGCTCGGCTCCAGACTGTAGAGCCCAGAACCGCACGGCCACTCTGGCCGGCTTTGGTGAGCAGCGGAAGTGTTGAAACTCAGGAGAGTGTTCCTTGAGCCACTATTTACAAATCTGGACGTGTGGGGTATCGCATTGTCCTTTTGGAATTTCCCAAGTCCGTCGGTATGCACAATGGACGTGAATGGATGCAGGTGATCAGATAGGATGCTTACGTACGTGTCACCTGTCACAGTCGTATCTAGACGTATCAAAGGTCCCATATCACTCCAACTGCAAACGCCCCACACCACTGACAGAGCCTCCACCAGCTTTAACAGCTCCCTGCTGACATGCAGGATCTATGGATTCATGAAATTGTCTCGATACCCGTACACGTCCATCCTCTCCATACAATTTGAAATGAGACTCGTCCGATGTCGGTGTTGACGGGCCCAGGTGAGGCGTAAAACTTTGTGTCGTGCAGTCATCAATGGTACATGAGTGGGCCTTCGGCTCCGAAAGCTCATATCGATGAGGTTTCGTGGAATAGTTCGCAGGCTGATCCTTGTTGATGGCCCAGCACTGAAATCTGCAGCAATTGTCGGAAGGGTTGCACTTCTGTCATATTGAACGATTCTCTCCAGTCGCCTTTGGTTCCGTTCTTACAGGATCTTTTTCCGGCTGCAGCAATGTCAGAAATCTGATGTTTTACCGGATTCCTGACTTTAGCGGTACACTCGTGGAATGGTCGAACGGGATAATCCCCATATCATCGGTTTCCCGTCGTTCGTGCGCCGACTATAACATCACGCCCACTCTCACTTAAGCCTTGATAACCTGCTATCGTAGCGGCAGTAACCGATCTAACAACTGCGCCAAACACTAGTGGTCTTATATTGGCGTTGACGACCACAGCGCCGTATTCTGCCTGTTTGCGTATTTCTGTATTTGAAAACGCGTGCCTATACCAGTGGTTGGTTACATGAAAAATCTGAAGAAATCGAAAGAGAAATTGTTGTCGGAAGCACTGACTCAGCATATAGGAAAGTCAGAACAACTTTCGGTGAAATTAAACGCAAGGGTGGTAACATTAAGAGTGCAACGGGAGACATTAGCCACATTGCTTAAACACTTTTAAGGTTGGTGAGATATTTCGTACAATTCCTTACGTTCACTTAGATTCAATGTTCCTTTTTCTATGCCAACTGTAAATTGTTGTGCAAAAAAAAGTAACTGTTCAGTGTTTAGGTAATCTTCTACAAACTCTTCTTCCTCGCCTTCCTTTCTGTGTTCAATTCGCGAATGGAGCGTGGGAAGAACGTTGCAAAAAATCGGCATGAGCTCTAAATCTCCTGACTTTCTTGTCGCGGTCTTTTTCCAGACAGATGTGGAAGGAAGTAAAATGCTGCCCAACTCTCCTTGGAACGCACGCTCTGGGAATTTCAACAGCAAACCTTTCTCCGCTGCACATCCTCACTTTAAAGCGTGTACTGTTGGAATTTGTTCAGCATGTCCGTAAGGCACTCGCGCAGGCTAAACTATCCCGCAACGGAACGCACTGCTCCACGTTGGAACTTATGTACCTCTTCTATTAATCCGTCCTTAAAAGGTCCACAGACAGATGAGTACTTCCCAAAATTCAACCGAACAGGTGTTTTATGAGCCCTCTTTTTCGTGGGTGAACTATATTTCCTTATGATTCTCTAAATGAATCGCAGTCTGCCATGTGCTTTCCCTACAATATACACTCCTGGAAATGGAAAAAAGAACACATTGACACCGGTGTGTCAGACCAACCATACTTGCTCCGGACACTGCGAGAGGGCTGTACAAGCAATGATCACACGCACGGCACAGCGGACACACCAGGAACCGCGGTGTTGGCCGTCGAATGGCGCTAGCTGCGCAGCATTTGTGCACCGCCGCCGTCAGTGTCAGCCAGTTTGCCGTGGCATACGGAGCTCCATCGCAGTCTTTAACACTGGTAGCATGCCGCGACAGCGTGGACGTGAACCGTATGTGCAGTTGACGGATTTTGAGCGAGGGCGTATAGTGGGCATGCGGGAGGCCGGGTGGACGTACCGCCGAATTGCTCAACACGTGGGGCGTGAGGTCTCCACAGTACATCGATGTTGTCGCCAGTGGTCGGTGGAAGGTGCACGTGCCCGTCGACCTGGGACCGGACCGCAGCGACGCACGGATGCACGCCAAGACCGTAGGATCCTACGCAGTGCCGTAGGGGACCGCACCGCCACTTCCCAGCAAATTAGGGACACTGTTGCTCCTGGGGTATCGGCGAGGACCATTCGCAACCGTCTCCATGAAGCTGGGCTACGGTCCGCACACCGTTAGGCCGTCTTCCGCTCACGCCCCAACATCGTGGAGCCCGCCTCCAGTGGTGTCGCGACAGGCGTGAGGGACGAATCGAGACGTGTCGTCTTCAGCGATGAGAGTCGCTTCTGCCTTGGTGCCAATGATGGTCGTATGCGTGTTTGGCGCCGTGCAGGTGAGCGCCACAATCAGGACTGCATACGACCGAGGCACACAGGGCCAACACCCGGCATCATGGTGTGGGGAGCGATCTCCTACACTGGCCGTACACCACTGGTGATCGTCGAGGGGACACTGAATAGTGCACGGTACATCCAAACCGTCATCGAACCCATCGTTCTACCATTCCTAGACCGGCAAGGGAACTTGCTGTTCCAACAGGACAATGCACGTCCGCATGTATCCCGTGCCACCCAACGTGCTCTAGAAGGTGTAAGTCAACTATCCTGGCCAGCAAGATCTCCGGATCTGTCCCCCATTGAGCATGTTTGGGACTGGATGAAGCGTCGTCTCACGCGGTCTGCACGTCCAGCACGAACGCTGGTCCAACTGAGGCGCCTGGTGGAAATGGCATGGCAAGCCGTTCCACAGGACTACATCCAGCATCTCTACGATCGTCTCCATGGGAGAATAGCAGCCTGCATTGCTGCGAAAGGTGGATATACACTGTACTAGTGCCGACATTGTGCATGCTCTGTTGCCTGTGTCTATGTGCCTGTGGTTCTGTCAGTGTGATCATGTGATGTATCTGACCCCAGGAATGTGTCAATAAAGTTTCCCCTTCCTGGGACAATGAATTCACGGTGTTCTTATTTCAATTTCCAGGAGTGTAGTTTTAAACGGACATTGTACTTGTAAGTAGGCTGTTTATGTTTGTATGTTGGTAACGCCACGTGGTCCTCTGTATGAAAATCACTGACTGCGCTGTGCGCAGTCTGTGGCTGGTTGGACTCGTTGTTGAAATATTCACTAGTGTAGTGTTGGGGAGTTGGATGTGAACAGCGCAGTTGGAAATGAGCCGCCAGCAGTGGTGGATGTGAGAGGAGAGATGCCACAGTTTTGAGCGGACGATCTGGACGTCTGTCCGTCAGAAAAAGGAAATTTGTTTCATTGGATGTCACAAAATTATATACATATTATGACTTTTGAACGCTAGTAAGGTAAATACATTGTTTGTTCTGTATCAAAATCCTTCATTTGCTAATTACATCCATAAGTAGTTAGTGCCTTCATTATTTACAATCTTTTATTTAGCTGGCAGTATTGGCGCTCGCTGTATTGCAGTAGTTCGAGTAAGGAAGATTTTTGTTAGATAAGTGATTCATGAAAGGTATAGGTTATTGTTAGTCAGGACCATTCTTTTGTAGAGATTACTGTGTCAGTTTAGTGATGATCAGAATAAGTAAAGAGAGAACTGTCTGAGTACGTTCAGTTTTACAGCTGTCTTTGTATCAAATAACGTAGAAGTTTATTAGCACAAATGGTTCACATGGCTCTAAGCACTATGGGACTTAACATCTGAGGTCATCAGTCCCCTACTACTTAAACCTAACTAACCTAAGGAGATCACACACATCCATGCCGGAGGCAGGATTCGAACCTGTGACCGTAGCAGCAGCGCGGTTTCTGACTGAAGCGCCTAGAACCGCTCGGCCATAGCGGCCGGCCTTAATAGCACAGTCATTCATAATTTTTCAAAAGGGACGTTTCACACTTTAGATCGCTCTGGATGGTAACTCCCAGGTATTTTAGCGTAGTTACTATTTACAGGCATTTGCTGCCGACAGCGAAATTGAGCAGCAGATATTTCCGGATAGCCAGATGTATTAGAACACGGCTTCTGGCATTCGGCGACCGGTCGAGGCCACAAATCGAATCCAACCGGTTGATTAATCAAAAGGTATGGCGGCCAGCCTGGATGAGGTTTTTAGGCGGTTTCCCACATCTCCCTAGGTGGGTACGAGATGTTACTCACGTCCGGCCTCCGCTGTACACACAAAAACATTTCTAAAACGGTCTGGCACTTTTATATCGGATAACACTTAACGCATACTGGTAGGGTATAGAAATTCCGTACTGGGAATGGAGCATACGCCACTCTCTACCCAGTAACAGTGCCAAATCTAGACTAACATGCCGACCCCACGAAGATACTGGACGAGTCCAGGAGAAAGAATAGGAGCATAATGACGAATATTGGATTTTTTTTTGTACGGAATACTTTATGTATATTTACCTTCAGCGTCGACTGTCCAACCTTAAAGCAGCTATTATCAATCCTCTGCAGCCGTTCCTGGCTTTCTCTACTGATTTCTGCCGTTTCTGTGTTCCTATAAATAACTTCACTGATAAGGCAAAGCCGGCCGCGGTGGTCTAGCGGTTCTAGGCGCTGCAGTTCGGAACCGCGGGTCTGCTACGGTCGCAGGTTCGAATCCTGCCTCAGGCATGGATGTGTGTGATGTCCTTAGGTTAGTTAGGTTTAAGTAATTCTAAGTTCTAGGGAACTGATGACCTAAGATGTTAAGTCCCATAGTGCTCAGAGCCATTTGAACCATTTTGATAAGGCAAAACAATATGAACATTGCCCACAACGACGCTGGAAGCCCCTGGTACCGTTGCGGGCATATGACGTGGTAACAAAAGGATGTAAGGAGCAGACACTGACGGGTGTCACCCTAGCGAAGATATGGTCTGCAAGTGGGGAAATCCATTGAGATAAGCAACTTTGACAAGGGGCAGATTATTATTAAGCAGAGCTTGCGGTCGAGTATCTCGAAAATGGTGAGGCTGGGCGAGATACTGTCCTATCTACGGAAAGAGGTAGTAGGACAGTACAGCTATCAGTAGGCGCTAAATGGTTGGACATCCACGACTCTTCACAGCTTGTGGAGTTCGGAGGCTTCTCTGCTCTGTTAAGTAGGACAGATGGAGATTAGGTGGCATAGCTGCCGTAAGAGCTCAATGCTGGTGCAAGCACAGGCGGAATTGATTGCAGACCTTGCATTTTTAGTGGACTTGACTGCCCACTGCCCACATTATGACACTTCATAGTGAAAGATAGCTGATTTGTGATTTGATGGGGATGTATTTAAAAAGACAGTCGTGTCATGGGAGGTAAAAATTCTGACAAAAACACCATCCATTTCGCTAAGCTCACTGGCGTCAAAGAAAACGCGAGCTCTGAAGAACTCATTGTGGCCTGGAAAGGATTGCAAGGATAGTTCTCTAAGCGTTTTGAGAACACTGCCAGTCATACATCGGTTTTCTAGCTGTTTTCCAAACCGTTGGCCTTTCAGCCGAAAGCGCCATTAGGCATGTCAAGACGCAACTGGTTGAACTGCAGAGCAATTCCTGTTTCAAATACAAGTGCTTTTACGTTAAAACTGATCAGACCTTCCACAAAACTGAAACTAAATTAATCACGATTACATGCCAACCTGAGCGCGAAAATCTGTAGAATGCGTCTGTCTGTATTCCCGACAGTTTCTACCAGATAAAAACTGTGACTTCAGCGCACCAGAAATAAGTTAATAACATTGATAAATTGATTTGTTTGTGATCTTTGTTGTTGAGAAATGTGAAACATACACTGAAACGCCAAAGAAACTGGTATAGGCATGCGTACTCAAATACAGAAATATGTAAACAGGTAGAATACGTCGCTGCGATCGGCAACGCCTGTATAAAACAAGTGTCTGGCGCAGTTGTTAGATCGGTTACTGCTGCTACAATGGCAAGTTATGAAGATTGAAGTGAGTTTGAACGTGGGATTACTCCTGGTAAACAAGCGATGGGACACAGCATATTCGAGACAGTGATAGAGTGGGGATTTTCCCGTACGACCATTGCAAGAGTGTACCGTGAATATCCGGAATACCGTAAAATATCCAATCTCCGACGTCGCTGCAGCCGGAAAAATATCCTGTAATAAGGGGACCAGCGACAATTGAAGAGAATCGTTCAGTGTGACAGAAATGCAAACGAAAATTGCTGCAGATTTCAATGGTGGGGTATCAACAAGGGTCCGCGTGCGAACCATCCAACGAAACATCATCGATATGGGCTTTCGGAGCCGAAGGCCCATTTGTGTAGTCTTGATGACTGTACGACACAAAGCTTTACGCATCGCCTGGGCCCGTCAACAGCGACATTGCACTGTTGATAACTGGTCGGACGAGTTTCGTCTCAAATTGTATCGAGCGGATGTACGTGTAAAGGTATCGAGACAACCTCACGAATCCATGGATCCTGCATGTCAGCAGAGGACTGTTCAAGCTGGTGGAGGCTCTGTAATGGTGCTGGGCCTGTGCAATTGGAGTGATATGGGACCCTTGATACGTCTAGATACGACTCTGAAAGGTGACATGAACGTAATTATCCTGTCTGATCGCCTGCATCGATTGACGTCCGTTGGGCATTCCGACAGACGTGGGGAGTTCCAGCAGGATAATGCGGCACCCCACAGGTCCAGAATTGCTACAGAGTGGCTCCAGGTACTCCATTCTGAGTTTAAACGCTTCTGCTGGCCACCAAACTCCCCAGAGATGAACAATATTGGGCACATCTGGGACGCCTTGTAACGTGCTGTTGCCGGCCGCGGTGGTCTAGCGGTTCTAGGCGCGCAGTCAGGAACCGCGCGACTGCTACGGTCGCAGGTTCGAATCCTGCCTCCGGCATGGATGTGTGTGATGTCCTTAGGTTAGTTAGGTTTAAGTAGTTCTAAGTTCTAGGGGACTGATGACCACAGATGTTAAGTCCCATAGTGCTCAGAGCCATTTGAACCATTTTTGAACGTGCTGTTCAGAAGAGATCTCCACCCCCTCATACCCTTACGGATTTATGGACAGTCCTGCAGGATTCATGGTGTCTCCCTCCAGCACTACTTCAGACATTAGTCGAGTCCATGCCACGTTGTTCAAATGGTTCAGATGGCTCTGAGCACCATGGGACTTAACATCTGAGGTCATCAGTCGCCTAGAACTTGGAACTACTTAAACCTAACTAACATCACACATACCCATACTCGAGGCAGGATTCGAACCTGCGACCTCAGTATATGCCATTTCGGCTCTCCTGCGATGATTGAAGGCTGTGTCAGCAGCTGCAGTTTAAAAGAGGGCCGAGAAAGCAGAATGCGACTGAGACTGTCGAATTGCGACGGCGATTGGCGACGGAAGAGAAGAGGAAGACGTGGATTTAAACGCTGGCGTCAGCGCGCCCGCCGGCCGCGTTGTGACGTCACGTCCTCCGTGGGCAGCGGCGCAAGGCCCCACGCTAATAATACGGAGTGCGAACTTGAGCACGAAAGGTCAGGGGTCGACCGCGAATAGCGGGCCGCGCTCCGGCCCTGACCTTCGCGCCGAGGCCCCGCGGGGGCGGGGGATGGGGGCGGTGGGGGCGGGGTAGGGAGGAGGGGGCGAAGAGGGGGCGGCACCCAATGTCGACACGACAGCGGTCGCTTTCTGCTCGTCACGACAGGTCTGTACCACGGACCGTCTGTCTAGGGGATTCTCGTTGCAGGTGGACAAATACAAACTTGTATGGGAAATTTTCCTTGCTGCCACCCTGATAGATACAGAACACCTTAACCGAACACTGCAAAATTCATAGTCCTGCCGAAACAGAAAGTGTTACATTCTGAATACCTGAACGGAACGTTTTCCTTGCTGCTATAGTGATAGAAACTGAACACCTTAAACGAACGCTACAGAAGTCATACTGTTGCCGAAATGGAAACTGTTATACTCTGACCACCTGAACGGAACGTTATCAGTCTGATGCTCCCGCATTTACATGCTAGTGTGATATGTTGACTAACAAGCGGACCTATCACCTATTCTTCACAGATTTCATCCAAATTTGGGGTATATGCATAATTTCGCCTGAAATGAAAGTGACAGAAGTTTTACCCCGAGATCGCCAAGCATTTAGAAAAAATTGCATTTTTTGTGAGGCCCGAGTGAGGTATGAGTCATTTATGTTTGTTAGTTCAAAATGGTTCAAATGGCTCTGAGCACTATGGGACTTAACATCTGAGGTCATCAGTCCCCTAAGGACGTAACTTACATCCATGCCCAGGGCAGGATACGAACCTGCGACCGCAGCAGCAGCGAAGTTCCGGACTGAAGCGCCTAGAACCACTCGGTCACAGCGGCCGGCATGTTAGTTCCTAGGCAGCGGTTGGCAGAACGGAAAGAGTACAGAACAGTAATCCGAGGGTTGTGGAGTCATTCTTACACCGCAAATAAACATTAATTAAAATTAAAATTAATACACAGTATTCGTAAATGCTTTCGTAAAAGGCATGAAATGGGAAGGTAAAGAATATTTTAGACGGAGGATTCAAAGGGGGTGGGCCGGCCTTAGTGGCTGAGCGGTTCTAGGCGCTACAGTCTGGAACCGCGAGGCGGCTACGGTCGCAGTTCCGAGTCCTGCCTCGGGCATCGATGTGTGTGATGTCCTTAGGTTAGTTAGGTTTAAGTAGTTCTAAGTTCTAGGGGAAAGTTAAGTCCCATAGTGCTCAGAGCCATTTGACTGGTGTGATGAAACCCTACGGCCAGGAGAGCAAATTTATTCTGTTATCTGGCTCGTCTCGAGGACAAACAAATCCACAGTTATACGGCGAAATAATTCAAGATACTGCCATTGTGCAGTATTAAAATAGTTCCACCCCCCCCCCCCCACACACACACACACATCCCCAAATGCACTCCGCTAGTGCAATCGTCCAATGTCAGTTTTTATCGTGAGGCAAAGAATTTGATCAAAAACCTTCAAAACTGCTCTTAACTCACAGGGAGAGAAAAATTAATCAGCATCCCGTGAACACTGCACCAAAATATCATTCACTCTATACCACCAGCAATCCTCGCCAATATTTGGCGAAAAGGTAGGTTCCGAGTGGTTTGCTGCCGAAGAGACAACCTTTTGAGAATATAAACCTGGATTGTTTTTCTATAGATACTTAATAACGACCGTGTAAAAATTCGACTTTTATAACGTGTGTAACATGCAGAGAAAATCATAGCTTCCCCCGTTTTTACGGTGAGTATCACTCCCAGACGTGTAAATCATAAGCTGTAGAATAATAAAAGCATCTCGAATGAGATTTTCACTCTGCAGCGGAGTGTGCGCTGATATGAAACTTCCTGGAAGATTAAAACTGTGCCGGTCGAAGTGGCCGTGCGGTTAAAGGCGCTGCAGTCTGGAACCGCAGGACCGCTACGGTCGCAGGTTCGAATCCTGCCTCGGGCATGGATGTTTGTGATGTCCTTAGGTTAGTTAGGTTTAACTAGTTCTAAGTTCTAGGGGACTAATGACCTCAGAAGTTGAGTCCCATAGTGCTCAGAGCCATTTGAACCATTTTTAAAACTGTGTGCCCGACCGAGACTCGAACTCGGGTAGAGCACTTGCCCGCGAAAGGCAAAGGTCCCGAGTTCGAGTCTTGGTCGGGCACACAGTTTTAATCGGCCAGGAAGTTTCAATAAAAGCATCTAATTTTATATACGAAGTTTTTGTGTTCGCCTTATAATCCTCTTCTGGAAAATTATTTGCAATCCCAAATCATCAACTGTACAATAATAAAACCATATTATCTTATATGCCAGGTTTTCGGGTATGCCTTAAAATCCATTCCTGAAAATTTATTTGCAATCCGACATTTTCTTTTTTATCCCTTTTATCAAAATACAGGGTTATTACAAATGATTGAAGCGATTTCACAGCTCTACAATAACTTTATTATTTGAGATATTTTCACAATGCTTTGCACACACATACAAAAACTCAAAAAGTTCTTTTAGGCATTCACAAATGTTCGATATGTGCCCCTTTAGTGATTCGTCAGACATCAAGCCGATAATCAAGTTCCTCCCACACTCGGCGCAGCATGTCCCCATCAATGAGTTCCAAAACAACGTTGATGCGAGCTCGCAGTTCTGGCACGTTTCTTGGCAGAGGAGGTTTAAACACTGAATCTTTCACATAACCCCACAGAAAGTAATCGCATGGGGTTAAGTCGGGAGAGCGTGGAGGCCATGACATGAATTGCTGATCATGATCTCCACCACGACCGATCCATCGGTTTTCCAAACTCCTGTTTAAGAAATGCCGAACATCATGATGGAAGTGCGGTGGAGCACCATCGTGTTGAAAGATGAAGTCGGCGCTGTCGGTCTCCAGTTGTGGCATGAGCCAATTTTCCAGCATGTCCAGATACACGTGTCCTGTAACGTTTTTTTCGCAGTAGAAAAAGGGGCCGTAAACTTTAAACCGTGAGATTGCACAAAACACGTTAACTTTTGGTGAATTGCGAATTTGCTGCACGAATGTGTGAGGATTCTCTACCGCCCAGATTCGCACATTGTGTCTGTTCACTTCACCATTAAGAAAAAATGTTGCTTCATCACTGAAAACAAGTTTCGCACTGAACGCATCCTCTTCCATGAGCTGTTGCAACCGCGCCGAAAATTCAAAGCGTTTGACTTTGTCATCGGGTGTCAGGGCTTGTAGCAATTGTAAACGGTAAGGCTTCTGCTTTAGCCTTCTCCGTAAGATTTTCCAAACCGTCGGCTGTGGTACGTTTAGCCCCCTGCTTGCTTTATTCGTCGATTTCCGCGGGCTACGCGTGAAACTTGCCCGCACGCGTTCAACCGTTTCTTCGCTCACTGCAGGCCGACCCGTTGATTTCCCCTTACAGAGGCATCCAGAAGCTTTAAACTGCGCATACCATCACCGAATGGAGTTAGCAGTTGGTGGATCTTTGTTGAACTTCGTCCTGAAGTGTCGTTGCACTGTTATGACTGACTGATGTGAGTGCATTTCAAGCACGACATACGCTTTCTCGGCTCCTGTCGCCATTTTGTCTCACTGCGCTCTCGAGCGCTCTGGCGGCAGAAACCTGAAGTGCGGCTTCAGCCGAACAAAACTTTATGAGTTTTTCTACGTATCTGCAGTGTGCCGTGACCATATGTCAATGAATGAAGTGAATATATGAAATCGCTTCAATCATTTGTAATAGCCCTGTATTAATAAATACAATATACCGAGAATTGCTTTGGTTTATTTACAGTGTAACGTGTAGACTGAAGATAAAGGTTTCCGCACTGGGAGTCGACCAAGTTAATCTCCGATTACCGTTCTGCACTCTTTCGTAGCAACCCCTGCATGGAAACAGGGATAGCATAAATGCCTCATGCCTCTTCCGATCCGCGTTCAAAATTCAGTTTTGTTTTACTACTCGTTTAGCCATCTTTATGTCCCACTTCCTTCACTTTCATTTCTGGCCAAGTCCTGCATATATCATCAATTTGGAGAACACAGGTAATGACGAGCAAGCGCCGTCCCCTTGTAAGTTTTTGTCCTTTGAGAGCTTACTTTTAGTGCAGAAAATAGCCGTTGCTGCAGAGGAAGTCAGTATTAGGACATGATGACTATGGGTGTTGTAGCGATACGGACCTGGTTTTCGTACTATATCCTCGGTGGCACAAATCTCGGTCACCACGTAGTTGAAAGGCGAAATGAGTGCGGGATATTGTATGCTCAAAAGGCGTACAAGACACCGCTTGTAGACTATATTAACACACACCCTTGTTCTTGCCCATGTTCACTTACTAATAACGATGACCAGTCTGTCAAGTATGAACATTTATGCACATGTAACCAGATCGGCACCAACGATTACAGTGGCGAGGCCAACTGTTGTATTGTGGTACAAAGCACAGTTCACGGTTACACGAAAAAGTCACACTTTGCTTCACCATATCCAACAATCACTAGTTGCAATGATATTAACATTTCACACTCTTGGTAATCGAAGTTCTGCTTCCCTTCAACAATTTCGAGGGTATTCAATAAGTAACGCATCACATTTTTTTTTCTGAAAGCAGGTTCGTTTTATTCACGATTTCAATACACCATAATGTTCCTCACTCATCTGGCTACAAAACCCTGTTTTCTAACATAGTCTCGGTTCAGAGCGACAGCCTTCGCCAACTTACTGGGAGGACCAGTACGACCGCGTGATACCACCCTGCTGATCGACGTAGGAGTAGTGGATGAGGGTGTCAGCGCTGTCAATAGGGACGTGCAGCGGGGCAGCGAGGTGTTTGATTGTGATCTGGCGGTCACCTCGAATGAGACTGTGCACACGTTCCAACTTCGCAGGAGACTGACCGGCACGCGGGATATCGAACAGGTTTGCACGGCCTTGTTGCAATGATGACAGACACCTCGCAAATACTCACCGTGCTTTTGTTTACACTCAGATTTCCGTACACATATGCAAGCGCCTATGAGTATTTGCTATCTCCACTTTAAAAGTCCCGGTACTTTAAACACACTGTGATGCAGCTTTTATGATTCTACTCATCTGTTATGTTTTTTCTACTCCAGAAAATTGCGCCGCGCGGGGTAGCCGTGCGGTCTGAGGCTCCGCGCCACGGTTCGCGCGGCTCCCCCCTTCGGAGGTTCGAGTCCTCCCTTGGGCATGTGTGTGTGTGTGTGTGTGTGTGTGTGTGTGTGTGTGGTCCTTAGTGTAAGTTAAAGTAGTGTGTAAGCCTAGGGACCAATGACCTCAGCAGTTTGGTCCCATAGAACTTACCACAAATTTCCAAATTTTTTCCCAAAATAGCAATTTTTCTCTAATATTATGTTATATTTTCTATCTGAGTAATATGAGCCATATGTACTGATATTAGAAAAATGTAATTTAGCTTTATTCCTCCTAAATTGATTGATGAGATATTGTTTTGGTTAGGCTGTTTCCAGGAGTAACTTCAGTTTGACTATGGAGCATGTTAATTAAAATTTACAGATAATTAAAGTTAGCGATAGTTCAATACGTGTAAAACTATGAGCTAATCATCGTAGTTCCATATAAGGAAGTACACCGTTCGAAAGTTAATGATCCCGACTTTCTATTAACGTATTTGAAACTTGTTACCGCCGGCCGAAGTGACCGTGCGGTTAAAGGCGCTGCAGACTGGAACCGCAAGACCGCTACGGTCGCAGGTTCGAATCCTGCCTCGGGCATGGATGTTTGTGATGTCCTTAGGTTAGTTAGGTTTAACTAGTTCTAAGTTCTAGGGGACTAATGACCTCAGCAGTTGAGTCCCATAGTGCTCAGAGCCATTTTTTGAAACTTGTTACCTTCCGAAATGACTAAACTCGATCTTCTTAGCCACTGACTATTTGCGTTGCAGATTTCGTCATAACCAATGTTTGAGTCCGAATTTTGAATACATAATTTTGTTATTTTGATTTTTGTCTACAAAATCACGTGCAGCATTAAGTAATTAGCTCATTAATAAATAATTTCACGTAATTTCCTATAATTTGCAATAGGTTGCTTGTGCATGTAAGGCCGTCGCATGGAACGGAGGTTATGTTGATAAACTGGATTTCGTAGCCAAAAGAATGAGGAATAATATGGAGTATTAGAATCCTGAATAGAACCAACCTACTTTCAGAAAAAAACGGTCGCATTGCTTAGTGAACGCCCTGGTAATTGTCGAAGGGAGGCAGAATACTCGTCAGCAGATGGCAAGAATTGTAAATCCTGTTGTATTTTTCAAGAGCGGGATACCAAATGTCATATTACAGCAGTTAAAGCAGGACCCCCCCCCCCCCCCCCCACTAAAATTGACGCTTTGAGGAATCTACAGATTCTTGTCTTCCCTGCCCACTCCCTTGATTTGTCGGCCTTAGAGCATGTTTGGGATGCCATGTGAAGTCGTATACTTTTATACCAGCTTCATTTCTGCAATCTTCACGAGCTGACGCAGCTTATTCTTCAGACACGGCAAGAAATTCTTCATTCGGCAACGACTACAAAAGTGTTTGTGTCCACGGAAGTCTCACCTCAAACTGACTGATACGCCACTTCAGAATGGAATGAAAGTCTGATCAATTAATGCTAGACCTCGTAAATACTGGACTGCTGCATGACAAAGCGACACTTGATATACGAGTAGTATTTCGCACTTATTTAGGTCACGAAAGACAATTTTTTCTTCAACTCTGTAGCTGTGCCACATATAAAGCAGTTTTATATTATACAATGCTATAATGGTCGCAACTCGTAGTCAGTGCTCTACGCATAGATAAACCAACGCTATTTATTGGGACAGACTCCCTACAAGAACATGCACTAACATACACTATCAGCTCAGACGTATGCGGACACCTATTAGTGTATGTTATCATGGGCTGTGTCCACCTTTCGCCGTTATGACGGTTTGAAGTTTTCTGGGGACACCATTTTGTATGAAATATCTGAATGTCTTTGAAGGAATGGCACCCCATTCTTCCTAAAGAGCCTAAATCTGAGGAGGATATGACGTTGGACGCCGAGATGTGATGCAAAGTCGATGTTACGTCTCATGCCTAAGGTCTTCCATTGGCTTCCGCTCGGGACTCTGGGCAGGCCAGTCCATTTCAGGAATTTCATTGTCCACAAGCAATTCGCTCACAGGCGCTGCTTTATGCCACGGGTGGCTTGTCATGTTGATACAAAGAAACATCGTCTCGGAACTGTTCCTCAGCTGTATACAGTGCACAATGCTGTAAAATGTGTACATAGCCTTCCGCAATCAGAATTTTCTTAAGCGCACCATAACAACGAAATACACTCCCTCACCGTAATAAGACCTCCTCCGTACTTGAGTATTGGCACTAAACATGATGAAAAAATGACGTTCTCCAGGCAGTCGCCAAATCCAAACTCTTCCATCGGAGTGTCACAGGGTATGGCGTGATACATCAATCCAAATCACTCGTTTCCAATCATCCACTGTCCAGTGGTGTAGATATTTACACCACTTCAAGTGTCGCTTAGCGATGACTGTAGAAACGCATGCTTTTTGAAGAGCCGCTCGACCATTGTGCCGAATTCCCTATAACTCCAGTCGCACTGTCGTTGTGTTAGCTGGACTGCTGGTAGCGTTCTGGAACTCATCAATGACTCCGCTGATTTCGTGCGATTCTTTACAACCATTCTCCGCACTGCTCGTCGGTCTCGTCAGTCGGTACAGGAGGTTTATCTGGATTTGCTTTGACTGTGATTGTTCCATAACGTTTCCATTTCACAGTCACATCACTGACAGGAGACATGGGCAGTTTGTGAAGGGCTGAAACGTTCCCGAATAATTTGTTTCTCGTATGACCACGTTCGGAGTCACTGAGCTCTCATTACTGACACATTCTGCTGTGACTGCTTTTCTACTATAGCACAATCGTCCTCGTCTCTTATTATTATCTGTGATCCGCCTCTCATGACATCTAGTGGTCAGTTCTGCACTACATGAGGACGTCCTGATACTTTTGATCAGGCAACACACTTACACACTCAGTACACGTACCACTGAACCACATTATTATAATGAACCTTACACAGCACGGCGTAATACCTCCATATCACATTATTAAAATAACAGTTATAGAGAAATGTAATCACATAACAAAACCAACTTATGTCTTGTGGCCTGACACCCACTAGGCACGTCGCTTCCGTGAACTACGCAGAGTGTGGGAACCAAGTGTGACGGCAAGTGTTCGAAAAAACAGCGAGAGTGAACCTTAACGGCTGCAGCTAAGGTGAACACAAATTAGAACAGAGGAACAAAAGCCAAAATCGCCTTCAAAACCAACACACACTATCAGATATCCGAAATCAAAGTGCAGTTCCAGAAAGAGAGGTAGAATCTGTGCAAGATATGGTGACCGATGCGGAGAGACCAATTTTCGTCCAGAACTCTGGGAGAGTTCATTCGTTTGTTCGGAAGGGGACGCCGACATTGTTTGCCCCCTCCCGGCCTGATTGAGATGACAGAATCGAGGCTCACTCCCTGCGATCTCTCTTAAACGATTTTACAGAAACTATGCTTTAAAAATTTTCGTTTTTGCTTCATTTATAACTTCATACGTCAGGTTCGTGATGATGAGCCCACCATTTCGTTAATGGCCATAGTTATTGTGATATTTACGTGGAGGTAAGACACTGGTTGAAGTTCGAAAAAGTCTGCAATGAAAAATAGGTGTCGCTACGATTTTGTGTGTGGTGCAGATTACATAATATGTTGCTGCACATGAAATTTAGCTAACATATCGATTTTTTGTAGAATTAGTTGGAAGTCTCTCTCTGTCACCGGTCGCGAGTAAACTGGTCTAATGTAGCACACGAATTTGCGGTCACGCTACACCAGCGGTAAAACCACAACATTCCTCATATTTCATAAACGTTTTGAACTAGCAAAATGAGATTTTAGCAACTGGTAACAGGAAAAGAGGAGAGTATTTTTCCATATGGTTACTATGCAAAACCCGTGTTATTCCACTAACTTCAGATTTTTTTCGATGAAAAAATGTAATTTTTGGCGGCCGTCGATAGTTGGTGAAACGCAAAATGCTATATGTTTTGGAACAATACAAGTGACGACATTACACGTTTATTTTTGTATCGAGGCCGTGCTTTTTCGGAAGATACTGACCTTACTTTTCCTCAGTTCCTCACCTCCTAAACAATAAACCACTGTTTCATAATTGTCTTGCAGCGGCGTCTGACGCGCGGAGTGGCCGCGTGGTCTAGGCGCCATGTCACGGATTGCGCGGCCCCTCCCGCCGGAGGTTCGAGTCCTCCCTCGGGCATGGGTGTGTCTGTGTGTGTTGTTCTTAGCGTAAGTTAGTTAAGTAGTGTGTAAGTCTAGGGACCGATGACCTCAGCAGTTTTGTCCCTTAGGAATTCACACACATCTGAACATTTACAACTGCATCTGCAAAACATGTTAGTGGGATGACATTGTGTAAACTCCGCTGTGCTCTGGCAAAAGAAGCAAATTTTAACACGCCAATAAGAGAACTGTGTAGCTTATACACTAAATTCGCCACTCATGAGGCTCTGAAAGTTACAAATGTTTAACAAGCAAGGCGAAAATAAATCGTTGCACCATCAGTGGAAATCTTTTTGATACTAATCAAAGCAGAGGTGAAAGATCTTTTTGAATGGCACCTACAAAAAATGTTAGCGTAGGTTTCAGTTTAGAACGGCACTTCCTCTGCAGCACTCTGCATTTTCCCTATAGCTTCTGCTCGCAACACCCACCTACTACCGCTCTCCCCACGCGTGCCCTGCTGACTGCACATCTACCGGCCACGGTATTCTGCGGGGACTCTAATAGTGCGATTTGTGAGACCGGCTTACCGAGGCGTCAACACCGAGATACCAACTGCTGCTCCAGCCACAAGACCGGCTGTTTATCTCTTGCAGTGAACCACCAGCCATCCCCTCGTGACCTGTCTGCTGCAACTTCAGGAATCAAATGGTTCAAATGGCTCTGAGCACTATGGGACTCAACTGCTGTGGTCATAAGTCCCCTAGAACTTAGAACTACTTAAACCTAACTAACCTAAGGACAGCACACAACACCCAGCCATCACGAGGCAGAGAAAATCCCTGACCCCGCCGGGAATCGAACCCGAGAACCCTTCAGGAATCACAGAGACGAAAGGGAAACTACCTGTTACACAGACACTACTACTTCCAGTCCTCTGAGCCGGTCTGCAAATTGTTGGGGTGGCGGGATAGTACAGAAACAACTGCATGTTGATATGTGATGGCTGAATTCATCCACCAGTAAGGATGTGTCTATGTTAAAAAAAACACAGCAGTGCCACTAACACATTCCGAGAGCTACACTACTGGCCATTAAAATTGCTACACCAATAAGATGACGTGTTACAGACGAGAAATTTAACCGACAGGAAGAAGATGCTTTTCAGAGCATTCACACAAGGTTGCCGCCGGTGGCGACACCTACAACGTGCTGACATGAGGAAAGTTTCCAAACGATTTCTCATACACAAACAGCAGTTCACCGGCGTTGCCTAGTGAAACGTTGTTGTGATGCCTCGTGTAAGGAGGAGAAATGCGTACCGTCACGTTTCCGACTTTGATAAACGTCGGATTGTAGCCTATCGTGATTGCGGTTTATTGTATCGCGACATTGCTGCTCGCGTTGGTCGAGATCCAATGACTGTTAGCAGAATATGGAATCGGTGGGTTCAGGAGGGTAATACAGAACGCCGTGCTGGATCCCAACGGCCTCGTATCACTAACAGTCGAGATTACAGGCATCTTTCCGCATGGCTGTAACGGATCGTGCAGCCACGTCTCTATCCCTGAGTCAACAGATGGGGACGTTTGCAAGACAACAACCATCTGCACGAACAGTTCGACGACGTTTGCAGCAGCATGGACTATCAGCTGGGAGACCATGGCCGCGGTTACCCTTGACGCTGCATCACAGACAGGAGCGCCTGCGATGGTGTACTCAACGACGAACCTGTGTGCACGAATGGCAAAACGTCATTTTTTCGGATGAGTCCAGGTTCTGTCTACAGCATCATGGTAGTCACATCCGTGTTTGGCGACATCGCGGTCAACGCACATTGGAAGCGTGTATTCGTCATCGCCATACTGGCATATCACCCGGCGTGATGGTATGTGGTGCCATTGGTTACACGTCTCGGTCACCTCTTGTTCGAATTGACGGCACTTTGAACAGTGGACGTTACATTTCAGATGTGTTACCACCCGTGGCTCTATCCTTCATTTGATCCCTGCGAAACCCTACATTTCAGCAGGATAATGCACGACCGCATGTTGCAGGTCCTATACGGGCCTTTCTGGATACAGAAAATGTTCGACTGCTGCCCTGGCCAGCACATTCTCCAGATCTCTCACCAATTGAAAACGTCTGGTCAATGGGGGCCGAGCAACTGGCTCGTCACAATACGCCAGTCACTACTCTTGATGAACTGTGGTATCGTTATGAAGCTGCATGGGCAGCTGTACCTGTACACGCCATCCAAGCTCTGTTTGACTCAATGCCCAGTCGTATCAAGGCCGTTATTACGGCCAGAGTTTGTTGTTCTGGGTACCGATTTCTCAGGATCTATGCACCCAAATTATTTGAAAATGTAATCACATTCCAGTTCTAGTATAATATATTTGTCCAATGAATACGCGTTTATCATCTGCATTTCTTCTTGGTGTAGAAAGTTTAATGGTTAGTAGTGTATTTGGTCCCTGTTATAGTCAGCATAGTTGAAAACCTGGTACTAGCCTAAAGCTTGAACCAAACGACGTGACGCAGTCATAAGACACTGGACTGGCCTTAAGGGAGCTGTTAGTTTAAAACAGCGCCGGTCATCCTGATTTGTGATTGCCGTGGTTTTCCTATATCGCTTTAAACAGATGACGGGATGATTTCTTTGAAAAGGACACGATGTTTTTCTCATCTTTCGCATCATGAGCTGATGTCCCGTTTCCAGCGACTCCGTCATCGACAGGAAGTTACAGTCTGGCCTTTCTTCTTCCTTCTAATGATCAAAATGATATTGCTCTGAATAGACTAGCTACTTACATATGAATAAATTTTTCCCCTCCCTGCTACGGTGACTTAAAGTGTCATGTGACAGATATGTTCACGATCTTCATTAGAATAAATTGATACCAATATGGTGGCTGCGGCCAAGATACTTTCGCTAAATGAGTGTGTTAAAATGGAACGGAGCTGGAAAGGCAAAGAAGTTCCACGAAACGTGGCAAACCTCATATTGAACACCCTACGCATTTCATACACCCACTGTAGCCGTTCGACTGAAAAGTGTAATCGGCCCTAGAAATGGAGTCATGTGTGTTGTAGTGGACATTGTTTTATGCAATTCGACTGATACTGATATTTTTATGAAGCTATTGAAATACATTGTTTGTATCTTTTAGAAAAAAAGTTTAGCCTGTGGCTACAGCAAAGAGCGTTCCAAATTAATTTAATTACTTTGCATTCCAGTAGGCAGTGTAGCGCTTATACATGCTGATTAATCTTCAACGTCTCTCATTTCACAAATAAAATGTTGAGAAATGAAAGAACGTGAATTAGATACAAGAGTAGGTTCGTTTTAACACAATTCCATGTGTGGTATCAGTGTCAGGTATTCTGATTGCCCATACATTACACGCATGTAAAAAAAATAAAAAAAAATTTAAAAAACCGTGATCGATTAGAGACAGTACGTTCATATTCACAGAACATGTACATTAGTATGTTCTGCAGAAATGATAAGCATTTCATTCACCTCAGTTCAGCTTGTGTCCTGTTGCCTAGTAGGCAGAGGGTCCGCCATGAGCCCTGATAACTTGTTCCGTGCGTGATGGCATCGACACTTGTGTAAGGCGCGAATGGCGTCCTGTGGAATAGCGATTCACGCAGTATTCTGCTGGTTTCAAAGTTCACCTGTGGTGGTTGGCATTGAGCCACAGCGCTGCATCCGTTTTTTCACCATACCCCATACACTTTCGGTTGGGGAGAACTTTGGTGATCTGACGGGCCAGGGCAAGAGGTTGACATCCTGTGGCACCAAGAAGGCACGTGTTCATGCAGCAACATCTGCTCGTGCATTTTCTTGCTGAAAAATAGCGTCTGGGCTGTTGTGCAGAAAGGGTATGGCTACGGGTCGCAGGATGTCAACCGAATACAAGTGACCAGGACATGCACCAACTTTGATTTGTGGTTGTAATCAGTAACTTGCCACACCACTAGGTCTTCAGTTAGCGCTGTATGTCTTGTGCGACTGTAGTCACTGTGATGCCACTGTCCCTGTCTGCGGGGCACCAAAATGCGGCCACCATTTTCAGACAAAGAAAACCTGGATTCGTCCGAAAATACTGTTGTTGTTGTGGTCTTCAGTCCTGAGACTGGTTTGATGCAGCTCTCCATGCTACTCTATCCTGTGCAAGCTTCTTCATCTCCCAGTACCTACTGCAACCTACATCCTTCAGAATCTGCTTAGTGTATTCATTTCTTGGTCTCACTCTACGATTTTTACCCTCCACGCTGCCCTCCAATGCTAAATTTGTGATCCCTTGATGCCTCAAAACATGTCCTACCAACCGATCCCTTCTTCTACTCAAGTTGTGCCACAAACTTCTCTTCTCCCCAATCCTATTCAATACCTCCTCATTAGTTACGTGATCTACCCACCTTATCTTCAGCATTCTTCTGTAGCACCACATTTCGAAAGCTTCTATTCTCTTCTTGTCCATACTAGTTATCGTCCATGTTTCACTTCCATACATGGCTACACTCCATACAAATACTTTCAGAAACGACTTCCTGACACTTAAATCTATACTCGATGTTAACAAATTTCTCTTCTTCAGAAACGGTCCTTGCCATTGCAGTCTACATTTTATATCCTGTCTACTTCGATCATCATCAATTATTTTACTCCCTAAATAGCAAAACTCCTTTACTACTTTAAGTGTCTCATTTCCTAATCTAATTCCCTCAGCATCACCCGATTTAATTTGACTACATTCCATTATCCTCGTTTTGCTTTTGTTGATGTTCATCTTATATCCTCCTTTCAAGACACTGTCCATTCCGTTCAACTGCTCTTCCAAGTCCTTTGCTGTCTCTGACAGAATTACAATGTCATCGGCGAATCCCAAAGTTTTTAATTCTTCTCCATGAATTTTAATACCTACTCCGAATTTTTCTTTTGTTTCCTTTACTGCTTGCTCAATATACAGATTGAATAACATCGGGGAGAATACTATCTGATGCGATTCCTGTCCCCAGTGACGTCGTTCCATACACCACCGCCTTGGCACAATTGAAAACGATAGGTGGTGTTGCGTCGCGATATAGATGATGACCTAATCATTTCTGCAGAACATACCAATGTACATGTCCTGTGAATATGAACGTCCTATTTCTAGTCGTTCAATGAGTTCTGTTTTTTTTTCTGAATATTAGTGTAACACTATTTTGTGTTGTTAGCCGTATGTACATTTGAAATGGTCTCTACAGTACCTACGATACTCACGAGGAGTCATGAGAGTCGTCGCGCTTGATTGTTCGACATACCACTTCAGGTTATGATTTAGTTCATAGTACGTATCTATCCCTCTGTACAACTGAATGTCTGTCAATAACTGGAGCATAGTTCGCAAACCCCATCATCGTTATCACGTGGAACTGTTACGAAAATTTCTTGAGAAGTAAGGATAAGCGGAAATGAATCTTTTCCTGTGTCTGTTTTCCCTGTCACGGCACTTCAGCAAGGCGCGCAGCCAAAGAGCTACACTTCCTCTTGCATTCGGTTGCTTCTCTGTCTGTCTGCGTAGTATCTAAGACAGAAAAACAAATTATTCTATGCTAGTATTACCCACTAGTGTCTCACCACACACGTACGATTCTCTGAAACTGTTGTACGTGTGAAGTTTTCCTGCTTTTATTCCGTTGAACTATGTCCGACGGTTCCCGCATTACATAACTATACCATCACAATATACAGGCTTCCACACAGAATCGCAAACCGGCGGGATAAATTGGAATTACTACTCTTCAATAGCACTTTTCCTTTTATGTCACCGGGTTAACACATAGTTTTCTAGACCAACGTTTCAGATAATGTTTCAAGTGGCGTTTATCAGGTTTGCGCATTTACTGTTGGGCCAATGCTTCGTTCAAGTCTTGTATACACTACCATCTGTAAAATGTGAAACACTGAGAAGCAGTGATCTGCAACAAGCCACGATAAGACGACGTGTAGAACAGCGGAACCATAATAAGTGAGTTAAACGGCAGAGAGCTGGCACGCAACTAGGCCAAACAACCCCCTCTTTCGTGCGTAGAGGGACGTTAGTGTTACACAACTCTGAGTCAGTGAGAAGCCGTCTTGTGAAGTGGAAGCACGTTACTAAGTGCCACTATGTCTCGCCAACATACAGGGTGGAATATCGGCACATCAGTGAGTTCGAAGGGGCGGCAATCATTGGTCTCTGAGAGGCAGGTCTGTCGTTCCGTGACACTGCGGCTGATACAGGGCACACCGTATCAACAGTGAGACGTTTGTGGAACCGATGGAGAGAAGAGGACTGCACACACTGCCGAGAGGGTACTGGAAATGTCGTGTGACTAGGGCCTCCCGTCGGGTAGACGGTTCACCAGGTGCAAGTCTTTCGATTTGACGCCACTTCGGCGACTTGCGCGTCGATGGGGATGAAATGATGATGATTAGGACGACACAACACCCAGTCCCTGAACGGAGAAAATCTCCGACCCAACCGGCAATCGAACCCGGTCCCTTAGTATTGACACCTACTTTTGAAGATATCGTAAAACGGCTTAGTACGTTGATAGAGAATTCAATTTAGAATGGTGGCACAAAATTCCGTTCAAAATCGTATGTACCGTTTTCGTGTTATGTTTCTCGCCAATTTGAAAAATACGGTTTTGAGAAAAATGCATTTACAGTTTTGGGTTACGTTTTCTGTAGTTAAGGAAAACAGCTTCTGTCACCCGCCCGCTCCATGTGCTTTTCGTCCGCCTTTGTGCAGAAATTGTAACGGACTGATCCAATCTCCAGTTCGAGCACGTTCATAATTTCCATACTGCTAACAAGCTTAGGCCGTCGTCGAATCCAGATGTCGACTATTTGGCCCCATTATGAATGGTTTTCGGACATAATTTTTCATAAGTCTCCTTGTAGCTCGATAACGGACTTAACGGCGAACTTGGGATGAAAACTACAATAAAGTCGACATTCCAGAGAAAATTTAATGCAAAAAAATCGATTTTTTTGAAATTTTTAAGAAGAGGAGCCCTTAAATACCACTACTCGCCATAGGTGCAACGGTGTAGCGACCACATACTTAATGTCGATAGGCAAAATATGAACAAACTCAGCTACTAATAATACAAGTACAATAGCATAAAATAACAATAAAGCATCGAATGACTGTTATGTCGGTTCTTGATAGAATGTTTCGTATATTATGAATGAAAACACACACAACGCTGGTGTAATATTCTACAATACTTATTATTTGTTTCACGGACTGGTTTTCGGCTCTTACTGCATTATAAGGTACTACATACGTACCTTTGTACCCGCTGATGGCGTAACATCCGAAAACCAGTAGTGAAACAAACAAAAAAAAAAAAAATGGTTCAAATGGCTCTGAGCACTATGGGACTCAACTGCTGTGGTCATCAGTCCCCTAGAACTTAGAACTACTTAAACCTAACTAACCTAAGGACATCACACACATCCATGCCCGAGGCAGGATTCGAACCTGCGACCGCAGCAGTCGCACGGTTCCGGACTGCGCGCCTAGAACCGCGAGACCACCGCGGCCGGCAGTGAAACAAACAATAAATACTGTATAATAAAATATTATATCAATGTTGTGTGTGTTTCCATTCATAACAAGAACGTATATTAAGGGAGGGTTGTTGTTGATGGAAACTAGGATTCAAATTAGAAATGTGAACAGTTCACATTCAAAAGCAAAAACATGCCGCTAATATTCGTGTTACGTGCGAGGGGTGAGAGGTTTGGGAGCAACGGAGGACGGGGGACATGGCGGGAAGAGGCAGCTCCATAGACAGAAACACTTTTCTGCGGTCTATCATATACAGCTGGTAACATTCAGACTTTTAAAACTTTTAAGTAACGAGCTTTGAATCTTCACTTCTGGTATAACTTGCGCTTCGGAACTTGTATCTTCAGAAAAAAAAATGACCTGAATATTTACCCCTCATTATGTAAAGTTTTCACCCAAGAATACTCTATTACGTAATCTGACCACATTTAAAAACATATTCAAGAGTAGGTGGTGCTTTCTCAGCGCAAAGGAAGAAAATGGGGGCATAAATGAATACTTGCGAAAATTTTAAGATCACAGTTACTTCTAGCAATTTCATAATTTGACTCGAAGACCGTATAAGTGGGCCACATTACAGGTAAATCACGTACAATTAAAATACATGGCTCCGTCTGACAGCGTAACATGTTTTCGCACAAAAATCTGAAATAAAAAGATGTACAGCAACATGTCAAACATAATCTGATGAGCAGCAAACTATCTCGGAGTCTCTACTCCGCCACTTACCACCACAGTTGTAATACTCGCAAAGAATAGAAAAAGAGTGTGCTTGTTGTAGTTCTGAAGAAAGCTAGTGCTGACGTAAGTTTTGCATCGCGTTGACCAATATTGCTGCTAAAGGCATAGCGATTAATAGAGTTCATGCTCGAAATTAAGTACGTACACTGAGATGACGGAAGTCAAGGGATATCGCCATGGCCGGCCGCTGTGGCCGAACGGTTCTAGGCGTTTCAGTCTGGAACCGTGCTGCTGCTACGGTCGCAGGTTCGAATCCTACCACGGGCATGGATGTGTGTGCTGTCCTTAGGTTCGTTAGGTTTAAGTAGTTCTAAGTCTAGGGGACTGTTGACCTCAGATGATAAGTCCCATCGTGCTTAGAGCCATAGCGCGTTCACTATGCGTAAAAGAGCAGTGCACTGGCGGAGATATCATTTATAATCTGGTGGTTCATGTGAAAAGGGCTTCGACGTGATCATGACTGCACGACAGGAGTTAACAGAGATTGACTGGAGGATGGTAGTTGGAGCTAGACGCATGGTACTTTTCATTTCGGAGATTGTTATGAAACTTAATATTCCGAGATCCACAGTGTCAAGAACGTGCCGAGAATACCACATTTTAGGCACTTCCTCTCACTAAGGACAACGCAATGGCCGAAAGTCTTCACTTAACGTCCGAGACCAGCGGCGTTTGCGTAGTTGTCAGTGCCAACAGACAACCAATACTACGTGAAATAATCGCAGAAATCAATGCGAGACGTACGCATCCATTAGGGCAGTGTGGCGAAATTTGGTGTTAAATGGGCTATGGCAGCAAACGACCGAGGCGAGTGCCTTTGCTAACACCACCATATCGCCTGCAACGCCATTCCTGGGTTCGTGACCATTTCAGTTGGACCATAGACGACTGGGAAACCATGGCCTGGTCGGGTGAGTCCCGATTTACGTTGGTAAGAGCTGATGATAGGATTCAAGTGTGGCACAGACCCCATGAATCCATAAACCCAAGTTGTCAACAAGGCACTGTGCAAGCTGGTGGCGTCTCCATAGTCGATTGAGCTGTGTTTTTAAGAATGGACTGGGTCCTCTGGCCCAACTGAACCGATCATCGGCTACTTGGAATCCATTTTCAGCCATTCATGCACTTCAGGTTTCCAAACAATGATGGAGTTTTTATGGATGACAGTGCGGCATGTCACAGGGCCACAATTGTTCACGATTGGTTCAAAGAACATTCTGAACAGTTCGAGAAAATTATTTGGCTTCCCAGTTCGCCCAACAGGAATCCCATCGGACATTTATGGGACATAATCGAGAGGTCAGTTCGTGTACAAAATCCTGCACCAGCAACACTTTCACATGGATGGCTACTGAGGCAGCTTGGCTCAGTATTTCTGAAGGGGACTTGATTCCGTGCCACGTCTAGTCGCTGCACTACTCTGCGTAAAAGGAGATCCGACACGATATTAGAAGGTATCCCATATGTTTTGCCACCTCAGTCTATTGGAAATGTATACAAAGACACGTAAGTGGTCGTATATTTGAATTCTACTTCATAAGTGACACAGAAACGAGAATAAATGGGGGAATCTTCAGATAACTGTGTGATTATTATGACTCAGTACATGGTCATTAATACATTAAAAGCTATGCGGAGTATCCATGGGTTCTGAGGTGTCTTGTCACGGTTCGCATGGCTTCCCCTTCGAAGGTTTGAGTCCTCCCTCGGGCATGGGTTTGTGTGTTGTCTTTAGTGTAAGTTAGTTTAAGTTACATTAAGTAGTTTCTAAGCTTAGGGACTGATGATCTCAGTAGTTTGGTCCCATAGAACTTGCCACAAATTTCCAAAAAAAATACATGAAACAGTAAATCTGGCGACCCTACCAGGACACTTCCCTTGTTGAATTATCTTAGAGGTAACTAATTGCGACTGTAATTATTTCATGTTTTTCCTGATAGTGTAAAGCAATTTTAAACTATCTGAATGGGAGGTGCACTTTCGATCGGAAGTTTCGAGTTTTCAGAGTGAGAAGCGAACCTGTGCGACCTCCTACTTTAAACTACTTAGGTATCTTAGTGGTTCCACTACAAGGATGCGTTACCCTACAGTGGGTCCGGACTCCCAGAAGAGCGAGTGACGTGCGGGGCGGCGGTACGTGCGTCTGCACTTGGCCGCGGTGGGCGGTGCGGCCTTGCGTCGATTTAAAGCGAATCACATGACGCCCGCTAACCTTGGTGAGTCCTCTTGGCAGCGGGTACGCTGTACTTTGAGCGCTGCGTGGCACACGTCGCGTCGGGTAAGCTCCAGACGGATCTTCGTCTCTGAAAACACTACAGTTGCACAATGTCGTCACAGACCATTCGTTAGAGCACCTATTTTGTTTCTCACACAACAGCGTTCCATAGACAGGTTGCAAGGTTCCTATTACGACTGAAAAATGGATTACCTATGAAAGTAACTCCGAATATGCCCTGAATTAAGAAAAGCGCATATTAGAAAAATTAGTAACGCGATATAAGTGCACCAATGTTATACTCGTAGGATAATAGCCGACAAACCAGGCATTGCCCAGATATTTATTTTGTCAGTTTTCTGTTAGAAACGAAACAAAAAAATTAACTAACTCGTGAAAACACCTTTGAAATCATGAAATATGCATAGTGTACAAATCTATAAGTACAGTATTAAAATTAAGAAACATGATCCGGCACAGTTCCTGTTCGTTTGACTGCTCCGTGTGTCTACAACGCGATTTTGTTAATGTCGCTACGACAACACCTCTTCAAGCTCCATAGACGGCTATGGTTTTCACTTACAAGGGAACCTCCCCATCGCACCCCCCCTCAGATTTAGTTATAAATTGACAGAGTGGATAGGCCTTGAAAAACTGAACACAGATCAATCGAGAAAACAGGAAGAAGTTGTGTGGAACTATGAAAAAATAAACAAAATATACAAACTGAGTAGTCCAAGTGTAACATATCCAACATCTAGGACTATGTAACACGAAGAGCGCCGTGGTCCCGTGGTTAGAGTGAGCAACTGCGAAGCGAGAGGTCCTCCCTCGAGCAAAAATTTTACTTACTTTATTTTCGCAAAGTTACTATCTGACCGTTCATTCATTGACGTCTCTGTTCACTGTAATAAGTTTAGTGTGTGTGTTTTGCGACCGCACCACAAAACCATGCGATTAGTAGACGAAAGGACGTGCCTCTCCAATAGGAACCGAAAACATTTGATCGCAAATTCATAGCTCAACCGATTCCTCCACAGGAAAACACGTCTGAAATATTCTATACGACGCTGGTGACGGCATGTGCGTCACATTACAGGAATATGTTGTCGACCCACATAACTTGCACACTTGGCGAATGGGTAAAAAGATTCTTCTACCTTGCCCGATTTAGGTTTTCTTGTGGATGTGATAATCACTCCGAAAAAAGTGATGAAAACATTGAGTTTGTCGCATAAACGGCAACAAATGAATGCAACAGTTTCACAGTCGCACAGTTTTCCCTGTGCTCTGTCAAAACAAACGTTT
This sequence comes from Schistocerca nitens, assembly GCF_023898315.1. Classification (NCBI taxonomy): domain Eukaryota; kingdom Metazoa; phylum Arthropoda; class Insecta; order Orthoptera; family Acrididae; genus Schistocerca; species Schistocerca nitens. The sequence goes on from NC_064617.1 coordinate 282,800,703, forward strand.
TTAACGTTTTCAAGTTTTTCCGTGTGTAGACCGTCAAATCCTGCATGTGTCCAAGCAAATCTGAACATGTCCTGGAATTTTGGAGAGTCAAGTTGATCATGTCTGAGTGCATGAACTTTGATAATTGTCTGAAAATAAAAAATTAAAACTTGCGACTCGAGGGAGGGTTGAACCAGGGACCTTCCGTTCTGTAGCTGCTCACGGTAACCACGGGACCACGGTGCTCCTCAGTGAACAGGTACCTTAATGTGACATATCTTGCACACGGACTACTCAGTTTGTATATTTTGCTTATTTTTTTCATAGTTCCATACAACTTCTTCCTGTTTTCTCGATTGATCTGTGTTCAGTTTTTCATGGCCTATCCCTGTGCCAACTTATAACTAAATCTGAGGGGGGTGCGATGGGGAGGTTCCCTTGTTAGAACCGTTTGCCCTTCACAGTTGAATACTGTCAAAAACCCTGCCCAATGTCAGATTTCTATATTTTGAGTCGATTGTAGGTGTGTCTTAGTAGTAAAGAATAAATGCATTAAAACTTCTTGCATGATGCGGTACTTTTTCACGCATCTCAGTGTTTGACATCGTATCTTATGAACTATGCGTCGTACAATGGTGTATTTTTGTACTTACATTCAGTGGCATGTGTGGATACTGTCAGCGAAATATGTTGCGAATAGAATTGGTAGCAAAGAAGTAATAAATTTAAACGTGATGCGCGATGCGGCTGTTTTCCACGCATCCCCTTGCTTATGTGATCATATCGTCTGAACCATAGTAGGTAGATGATTCCTACCCCACATCGATTTTACCAGTTGCTAAAGGCAAGTAGCACATTTTGCGTCGCTTGATTGTATGCTGGCTGCTAGGAGCAAGTGGTTCAAAATGGTTCAAATGGCTCTGAGCACTATGGGACTCAACTGCTGAGGTCATTAGTCCCCTAGAACTTAGAACTAGTTAAACCTAACTAACCTAAGGACATCACAAACATCCATGCCCGAGGCAGGATTCGAACCTGCGACCGTAGCGATCTTGCGGTTCCAGACTGTAGCGCCTTTAACCGCACGGCCACTTCGGCCGGCAGGAGCAAGTGGTATAAACTCTTCTGAGTAGCTGACTGATCGACAAGGAAAAACTGATTTCAGAGAATACTTGAATGTAAATTCATATAACTGATTTTAGAAAAACATTTATGTGGCAATAGTACGTGTAACACTAGTGCTCAGAAATAATGAGGTACACAGAATTCCAGTACCGTTAAAAATTAGACAGAACGAAATTAATACGAGTCAGAAATTATTGTGAAATGTTAACTGATAGAATGTGACGATATTGACAGTTGTGTTATTCAGACGGATTAATAGCAAACAGATTTCCTACCGAGCCTTAAAACATAATCTCCTTACAAAGTCGGAAAGACTAACCACGAAATTTCGGTAACTTCGCGATGCGACTCGTGTAAGTAGTTTGCATGAGCTACAGATATGTGCTAGCTGTGAATGATTAACAAAATTGTATTGTAGCTGTGCTTTTCCTGCAAATAGCTTAACTACATGTTACTTCCAAGACATACAACAAACAACAACGCACGTCATCAAACGCCAAAAAAGTCATACTTTAAGCACGTCAGGATGCTAAGTGGTTACGACCCGTATTCGCAGCGAGGCGGACCGTGACCTAGTAGGAACTCAAAGAATACGTCCTGAACACCCCAAAGACTGAGCCATAGATAAGAAAATCGTTGGCGGTAGATACCTAGGTACAAATTGCATCCTTGCGGTAAACATGCTGTAACTAATACACGAAATTCTGAATAGTGAAATCAGAAAATTAAATACTGGAAAATACAAATATAACATCCAACTTGTAAGGTAAAGTCTCATCAGGTATAAAACTTTATTTTTAAGATGTTTCACGAAACATGAGTACGTTTAATATTTCATGAACAGTTGAAGCGTCAACCAAGTCATTCGGGAAGTGATTAGTACACAAAATAGCAAGTGTTTTGATGTATAATATGTTTACATGACCGTCTAGTACTATAATACAACAATATGTTCCACCAGACACGTTTCGCATTATTGCTAAAGCACTGTCAGTGGTATTTCTGTAAACAATGAGTACATAACTGGCCGGCCGAAGTGGCCGCGCGGTTCTGGCGCTGCAGTCTGGAACCGCGAGACCGCTACGGTCGCAGGTTCGAATCCTGCCTCGGGCATCGATGTGTGTGATGTCCTTAGGTTAGTTAGGTTTAACTAGTTCTAAGTTCTAGGGGATTAATGACCTCAGCAGTTGAGTCCCATAGTGCTCAGAGCCATTTGAACCATTTAGTACATAACTACTTTTCAGACATCGATTACCTAACTACACAGGATGCAGCAAAAAGATACCGAAAAACTCGAGATTTTGCAGAGGTATGCTTGAGGCACAAACTGAGAATGATAGCCCATTTCTGGAAACGTAAACCAAGAACGCTACAGAGTCGAAATTGTAGGCGTTACTGCCTTGCGCTAGGTAGCAAATGTGCGAATGTTCGTCGACGGACCGGTGTGTTGCTGCGACAGGCCTGGAAACATCCGATACAATCTTGTGGTGTTGCAGTATGTAGTTCAGTCTTAAATGCAGTTCTTAGCTTTTGCAGATGCTATATGGAGAGGAGCACAGGTGACTGTATCCCGCACTATGCAGTTCTACGTCTAGAAACCTGCAGCGTGATCGCTTGTAACGAGAAGCTAAATCGTACACCAGACGACGTTCCTCCTTTTATCCGTCTCCATGAAACAATGTAAATGAAAGAGTGTACTGCACAATTATAATAAAGTATGAAATTGTCATATAAATTTCAAGTTAACATCTTTCATAATTCTGGAGATATGGAAACATGCTTAAAACACAAAATTCCCAGTACTTAAAGATTAATTACAGTTCGCATGTTATTACAAAGTGTGTGGAGTGAATCGGGAGTGTACGTGAATAAAGAATCTTGAATGTCTGAGCAGTTAAGAATGTCAGAGGACGTGGAATTACACTGTGCAACAGCAGAGTGAGTCACATACATTGAGTGAAAGGACAAATGTGCCAGCAGGCGGTAACGTATCGGAGGAGCAATACCTTTACACGAATCCAAAAGATGAGTAAAAGTATGAACATTAAAAGTTCATTTGGCAGTATTTTGGCAATCAGCAAAAATTTCATTTAAGAGCTATGATAGGTCAGTTAAGGATTTTTATAAGTCATATGAGAACACGTACAACTCTCACTGACCTTCACTGGAATCCGCCAGCCAGAGAAGTGCCACGTTTCCGTGTTGTGGAGTCAGAATCTGTAGTGCGCAGAATACATACAAGTTCGGATTTGGAATTGAATCCCCGGTGTGCAATACTGCGTGCAGTAGCGCTGATGAATTTATTAAATTGTTGCAGAAATGCGTTTCGATATGAACAAAGAAATCGCAGTCAGTCACACGAGAACATATTTATGATATCTGACATTCATGGTTGTTCTGGTGAGTTATTTTGATGAAGTGAGACAGGCTTCTATTGCTACATGTCAAAAGTTCACGTGGCATATTAAACAGAAGCTGCTTAGAAACAACGTAAAGGAATGAGTGGAATGTTTGGAGAGTATAGTTACTTACTGTACAGCGAGTGAAATTAGAAATGTTCATACACTGACTTTATCATGATTTAGAAACGGAACGTCATTAATTCTAAGTAACTACTTTGTGTTAGTGCGAATGTCTCACGTGAAATAACAGCTGATCCTTAAACTGAATTTCTGAACAGTGCACCAGAGACTTGTAGTTCTCATTAGCACACGGATTTTTAAGCAGTTATGTGATTTGGCTATTTTGAGAACGTACATAATTTATTTTTAAAGCACATATTTCAGCTATTAGGGGACCTTATTCCAAAAGGTGAAATGAACTCTGAGATTTTTCAAAGTAAATGTGATGCAGGCTAGGGACACGTTCAAGCAGTCATAGTTTCTCACAGCTTTCTTTGGCCGATGTGACATTTTCTAAGCGCGATGTCAATAAACAGTTCAGTTCTGAGCCTCCATCCACATACCCAGCTTATGGATTTCATCGACAATTATGAGTTAATTAAACTGGCTATAGACCAATTCAAGGAGTTTCATTCCAGGATTCACTTGTGCTATGTTCTGCGTTCCATGCACCAGGTAATAAGCAACAACATATCTTCACAAAATTACTTTTATTATATAAAGGCAGTTCACAGTCACATTTCACAATAATGACAGTTATAGTGCACGATTTTTCAGTGTTGCCAATCTAATCTTGGAAGGCAATCACAAAAATGAAGTATTTAATGTCTGACGAGCTACGTCAACATCAACTCACTCAGAACTGAAATGACACAATCTCAGAGACTTTACTGGTCTCATACAGATATGATTTTTTATATGTAGACTGAAATGTGGAGTGAAAATTTATACCAAGGGCAAGAATCGAACCCAGGTCTCTTGCTTATTAGGCATGTGCGTTAGCCACTAAGCCTGCTTGGCTGTACCAAAACTGGGAATTGAACACGATAGCCAAGGTGACTTATTGGCTAACGCACAGGCCTAGTAAGCAAGAGACCTGGTTTCGATTCCTGCCCTTGGTAAAAATTTTCACTGGCGGCTTCAGTCTACATACATAAAATCATATCTGTATGAGACCAGTAAAGTCTCTGAAATTCTGTCATTTCATTTGTATAAATACCTGCAACTGAGTTTCAGGTTGAATCCCCCATTTATGTTCGATGCTGATCCTCTATTCCAAAACACGGTGAGCCTCGGCAATTCTGTTCACGTCTAAGAGGAAATTTAAATTAGACTGGGGTGGCAGTGAGAATTGGGGTCGAAAGTGATCTGTGCAGTTGTGTGTACACGCTATGCCAAGGTGGCTTAGTGGTTAGCGCACCCGAGGCTCACCGTGTTCTGGAATAAAGGATCAGCATCGAACATAAATGGGGGATTCAGCCTGAAACGCAGTTTTGGTACAGCCAAGGTGGCTTAGTGGCTAACGCACATGCCTAGTAAGCAAGAGAGCTGGCTTCGATTCTTGCCCTTGGTACAAATTTTCACTCGACACTTCAGTCTACGTATATAAAATCGTATCTGTATGAGAAAGAGGCCCGGGTTTGATTCCCGTCCTTGGTACAAATTTTCACTCGTCATGTAAATCTATAGACAATATCACCCAGAACTGTCTTCTGGCGACCGGCCGGAGTGGCCGAGTGGTTCTAGGCGCTACAGTCTGGAACCGCGCGTCCCCTCCGGTCGCAGGTTCGAATCCTGCCTAGGGCATGGATGTGTGTGATGTCCTTAGGTTAGTTAGGTTTAAGTAGTTCTAAGTTCTAGGGGACTGATGACCTCAGCAGTTAAGTCCCATAGTGCTCAGAGGCCTTTGAACCATTTTTTGTATTCTGGCAGCTCTCACAAATCTACACTCCTGGAAATTGAAATAAGAACACCGTGAATTCATTGTCCCAGGAAGGGGAAACTTTATTGACACATTCCTGGGGTCAGATAAATCACATGATCACACTGACAGAACCACAGGCACATAGATACAGGCAACAGAGCATGCACAATGTCGGCACTAGTACAGTGTATATCCACCTTTCGCAGCACTGCAGGCTGCTATTCTCCCGTGGAGACGATCGTAGAGATGCTGGATGTAGTCCTGTGGAACGGCTTGCCATGCCATTTCCACCTGGCGCCTCAGTTGGACCAGCGTTCGTGCTGGACGTGCAGACCGCGTGAGACGACGCTTCATCCAGTCCTAAACATGCTCAATGGGGGACAGATCCGGAGATCTTGCTGGCCAGGGTAGTTGACTTACACCTTCTAGAGCACGTTGGGTGGCACGGGATACATGCGGACGTGCATTGTCCTGATGGAGCAGCACGTTCCCTTGCCGGTCTAGGAATGGTAGAACGATGGGTTCGATGACGGTTTGGATGTACCGTGCACTATTCAGTGTCCCCTCGACTATCACCAGTGGTGTACGGCCAGTGTAGAGATCGCTCCCCACACCATGATGCCGGGTGTTGGCCCTGTGTGCCTCGGTCGTATGCAGTCCTGATTGTGGCGCTCACCTGCACGGCGCCAAACACGCATACGACCATCATTGGCACCAAGGCAGAAGCGACTCTCATCGCTGAAGACGACACGTCTCCATTCGTCCCTCCATTCACGCCTGTCGCGACACCACTGGAGGCGGGCTGCACGATGTTGGGGCGTGAGCGGAAGACGGCCTAACGGTGTGCGGGACCGTAGCCCAGCTTCATGGAGACGGTTGCGAATGGTCCTCGCCGATACCCCAGGAGCAACAGTGTCCCTAATTTGTTGGGAAGTGGCGGTGCGGTCCCCTACGGCACTGCGTAGGATCCTACAGTCTTGGCGTGCATCCGTGCGTCGCTGCGGTCCGGTCCCAGGTCGACGGGCACGTGCACCTTCCGCCGACCACTGGCGACAACATCGATGTACTGTGGAGACCTCACGCCCCACGTGTTGAGCAATTCGGCGGTACGTCCACCCGGCCTCCCGCATGCCCACTATACGCCCTCGCTCAAAGTCCGTCAACTGCACATACGGTTCACGTCCACGCTGTCGCGGCATGCTACCAGTGTTAAAGACTGCGATGGAGCTCCGTATGCCACGGCAAACTGGCTGACACTGACGGCGGCGGTGCACAAATGCTGCGCAGCTAGCGCCATTCGACGGCCAACACCGCGGTTCCTGGTGTGTCCGCTGTGCCGTGCGTGTGATCATTGCTTGTACAGCCCTCTCGCAGTGTCCGGAGCAAGTATGGTGGGTCTGACACACCGGTGTCAATGTGTTCTTTTTTCCATTTCCAGGAGTGTATATGTGGTATCTCCCAGAGATCTCTGTGCCACACCAAAGACGGCAACGCGGATTGATACCACAGACATAAGCGAGTGGTCGCTGCAATCCCCAACAACCAATAAGAGACACTGCAGAAGATAGGCCCTCCCTCTCAGCTAGGCAGCGCCCTCGTACTAAGGTCAATATAGAGCCGAGTTAGGGAGAGCTCTGCCCATGTTTGTGACCTCAACTTCAGCAGTCATGCACATCACGAAGGAACAGTGACTGTGAAGTTTCAGAAGAACATGTGCTTTAGTTAAAGTTGAACATTGTACTTCAAGAGAGCAGTTTCTTAATTAATGCACCAAGTAATGCTTTCATAGTCGCAGCTGTAAGTATTCTATGTTCTCCTGTGGCAAAGAACTGTCTCAAGTTAGGTAAATCTTTTTATTCATCTATATATATAAAACAAAGTCGGGTTTGTTAGAACACTTATAACTCGAGATCTGCTGGACCAATTTTCATGGTTTTTGATTTGTTGGATTTGTCTCCGCCCCGAATAGCAGAATAAATCTTAAAAATAATGAAAAACTGACGAATAAAAATTTTCATGGTTTTTGATTTGTTGGATTTGTCTCCGCCCCGAATAGCAGAATACATCTTAAAAATAATGAAAAATTGACGAATACTTGAAAAATGCGTTATTTTCCCTAAAAGTTCTTTAGTTTCGGAGCTGTCAAATTTTTTTGTCAAAATCTGTAAGTAATGATTGACATTTATGCATGCGTTCATAAACTATTTAAAATGGATGAATAAACTATTATGTGTATTTTTTTAAAAAAAAAGATTGAAAAATATTACGCGTGCGTTCAGAAATGTGTAATGAATACTTAATCATTTCAATAAATGCTCATTTGTTTATTACATGTCAAACATTTGTTGTCCAATCCTGTCAAATACTGTAACAACTATTTATGTGTGCGTTCAGAAATTTATTTTGTGTAAAATGTCTCGAAAGTTCAGGTAGGTACTGTTATATTTGTTTGTTTTAGACATTAATTTGTGTAAATTATTTATTAAATTAATTAGATTTATTCTACAGGTTAACAAAAGTGTAAATGTCTTTTCAAAGGTTGTCTATGATTTTTCTTGATAAGCTATTGTCTATGTCTCGATTGTTTTATGTGGTTTTGTGCGAGTGCATATTCAGTATTACTATTAATAAAAATGCCGCGTCCTAGAAGATCTAATCTTTCCCAGCGGAGCCGTAATGCAATTAGGCAACGGAATATCGCGAGTCAATTATCTGACGAAGAACGAGAAATTGCCCAAGAAGAGCGCCGCGTTAGGATGGAACAAAGAAGGGCCTTAATTCGTGCTTCTCAAACACAAGAGCAAAGAGAGGCAGCCCGTGAAACGGCTAGAGTAGAAACGAGAAATCGTCGAGCTTATCGTACAGATGAACAGAGGAATAATCTTCGAAGTGCAAGAAGAAATGGCTCAAGTATTGATTTGAATCGAGCAGCGTTTCGATATGATTGCACCATCGACTACAGCTTGCATCGTTTAGTTTGCATTGGTCCAATGGACGTTGTTTGCCAGCATTGTGGCGCATTGAAGTTTGCTGGTGAAACGCCTGGTTTGTGCTGCCTTAGTGGTAAAGTGACATTGCCATTAGTGGTCCCGCCACCAGAGCCATTGCGTTCACTGCTTTATGGCGAAACACTAGAATCACGACATTTTCTAGCGAACACTCAAAAATACAATGTCTGTTTCCAAATGACTTCATTTGGGGCGGAAATTATAGAACAACACGGATATAATCCGACATTTAAGGTAATTTACGTTAAAAACTTTATTTTCTATGATTATAAAAAAAATTTGGAATGTAGTTTGTTAGATTTCTGTATTTGTCTCTAAAATAAAAATGGTATGTTATTATTTGAAAAAAAAGTGTTTGTAAATCTAACTATAACTATGGCTTTGAATTTACAGATTCAAGGCCAGATTTGCCATCGCATTGGATCATTGCAACCTATTGAAGGTGCACAGCACAAATTCTTGCAAATATACTTCATGGGCAATATGGAAGAAGAACTTGACCGGCGTCAAGGGATCAACACAGCTACGAAAAGAGCAATTCTCCAAGATTTGCAGCAAATGCTTCATGAACATCATGCATTGGTCAGGCTGTTCAAGACTGCTTTAGAGCGCATGCCAAGTGATGACTATAAAGTTGTAATCAGAGCAGATAAAAGACCAGCTGGAACACATGAACGCACATTTAATGCTCCAACAATCGATAAAGTGGCAATCCTGATTGTTGGTGAAAACTTGGAAACACGTGATATTGTGCTTACACGACGCAATACTGGGCAACTACAAACAATATATGAAACACACCGTTCATATGACGCGTTACAATACCCGCTGATGTTTTGGCAAGGAGACGATGGATATCACTTTAATATCAAAATGATTAATCCATTGAATGGTAAGATCAATATCATTGTTTCCATTTTAACTTGATATACATTTTATTCTGTTTGCTTTTGGTACACAAAAAAAGTTGTCACTCCTAATTTAGTAGAGAGTAGCTGTAAGAGTCGTTAACCTATTAGGGGTTCTAAAATACAGTTTTTACTGTATTTGTTTCAGGTGAGGAAACTACCAAGAAGGTTAGTTCGATGAATTATTACGCATATCGTTTGATGATTCGTGAAAATTCTGACAATTATTTGTTGCGATTTCGTCGACTGCTTCAACAATACTGCGTTGACATGTACGTTAAAATCGAAACGGAGCGCCTGACTTCCATCCGGTTGAATCAAGCTAAATTGCGTTCGGAAGAGTATATTCATTTACGCGATGCAATAAGCACAGAAGGAGATTCAGAAAATGTTGGTCGATTTGACTATTTTACCAGCGACATACACAGGTAGCCCGCGTCATATGCATGAATATGCGCAAGACGCAATGACATATGTTCGTCATTATGGTCGGCCAGATCTATTCATTACATTTACATGTAATCCGAAATGGATGGAAATTATTCAATTGCTGCTTCCCGGACAAACATCAAGTGATCGACACGACATCACCGCACGGGTTTTCAAGCAAAAAATTCGGTCACTAATAAATTACATTGTTAAGTAACACGTCGTCGGGATTACTCGATGCTGGATGTATTCAGTCGAATGGCAAAAACGAGGCCTACCGCATGCTCACATTCTAATTTGGTTAGTAGACAGAATTCGGCCAGATCAAATAGATGACATCATATGTGCGGAGATTCCTGCTCCTGAAACCGATCCAGACCTACATGATGTTGTAATCACGAATATGATTCATGGACCATGTGGCACTATCAACCGCCAATCACCGTGCATGGTCGACGGCAAGTGTTCCAAACGGTATCCGCGAAAATTCACGGCAGAGACCATTACAGGCAACGATGGTTATCCATTGTATCGCCGTCGATCGCCCGATGATAATGGTAGAACTATCAGAACTAAAGTGAAAGGAAACGATTTCATAGTTGACAACAGTTGGATTGTTCCATATTCGCCACTTCTTTCCAAAACATTCAAGGCACATTGTAATGTTGAGTATTGCAATTCGGTCAAATCTATTAAATACATTTGCAAATATGTCACGAAAGGGAGCGACATGGCGGTTTTTGGTATCCAAACATCCAATATCAACGATGAAATCACGCGCTATCAAGTTGGTAGATATGTGAACTGCAATGAAGCAATTTGGCGTATATTCTCATTCCCTATTCACGAACGTTATCCCACTGTTGTACATTTGGGGGTGTATCTAGAGAACGGTCAGAGAGTATATTTCATAGCGTCGAATGCTGCTCAACGTGCCGAAACACCTCCAGCGACAACACTGACCAGTTTCTTTGCGATTTGTCAAAACGATCCGTTCGCACGAACGTTGCTTTACTCGGAAATGCCACGTTATTACACTTGGAACGCTACATCGAAGAAATTTCAACGTCGGAAGCAAGGCGATGCAGTTCCTGGTCATCCAGATATGCGTTCTGCTGATGCTCTTGGTCGTATTTACACAGTTCATCCGAAGAATGATGAGTGTTTCTATTTGCGGTTGTTGCTGGTACATGTTCGAGGGCCAACACCATTTGAATCACTACTAACTGTTAATGGTATAGTGTGCCCCACATTTCGTGCAGCATGTCAAGAGCTGAATTTGCTTGAAAACGATACTCATTGGGACACGACAATCGCTAAAGCAATTATTTCTGCATCTCCAAGTCAGATACGCACATTATTTGCTATCATCATTTCGACATGCTTCCCATCGAACCCACGTGACCTGTGTAACAAATACAAAGATAACATGTCAGAAGACATTTTATATCGAATTCGTGTCAGCTCAAGAAATCCCGATCTTGAGGCGAATGAGGAGATGCATAACCAGGCTTTGCTCTTGATCGAAGATATGTGTTACCTCATGTGCGGCAGTTTGTTAGTTAGGTTAGGAATGCCAGCGCCAGATCGCGGAATGAATGACGCATTTAATAGAGAATTGGAACGTGAACGTGAATATGATCCACATGAACTAATCCAATCAGTTCAAACGAATGTACCACTGTTGAATCCTAAGCAGAAGGAAGTCTATGATACACTGATTAATGCAATTGATGATGGAAATGGTGGCTTATTTTTTTTGGATGCCCCCGGTGGAACTGGGAAGACATTCCTCATGTCATTGATTTTGGCCACTGTACGTGCGAGATCCGAAATTGCGGTAGCAATTGCTTCTTCTGGAATAGCGGCCACATTGTTAGACGGATGCCGTACGGCTCACTCAGCGTTAAAATTGCCATTAAACCTTCAAACTACTGAACAACCGACATGTAACATTTCGAAACACTCCGCAATGGCCAAAGTTTTAGTAGCATCAAAAATCATCATATGGGACGAATGCACAATGGCGCACAAACGCGCATTGGAAGCACTAGACCGAACATTAAAAGATCTGCGCAATGACTCGAGATGTTTTGGTGGTTCAATGATTTTATTATCTGGCGATTTCCGACAAACACTACCAGTAATTCCAAGATCTACTGCTGCCGACGAAATAAACGCTTGCCTCAAAGTATCAAATCTGTGGCGATATGTAAACAAACTTCAACTGTCTGTAAATATGAGAGTTGCATTGTTGAACGATCTATCTGCTGATGATTTCTCGAAGAAATTGCTGACTATCGGTTATGGCCGGGTTCCTGTTGACGAATTGAGCGGTTTGATTTCATTTCCTCCAAATTTTTGCAATTTCGTCTCATCAAAAGACGAGCTTATCAACAAAGTATTTCTGGATATCATTGCTAACCACAAAAATACTAATTGGTTAAGTGAGCGAGCAATTTTGGCGGCTAAAAATAAAGATGTAGATGACCTCAATTTTATAATTCAAAATCAAATCGTAGGTACTCTGTATTCATTCAAATCTATCGACTGTGTAACAAACGAAGAAGAAGCCACTAATTATCCAACTGAATTTTTGAACTCCTTGGATGTGCCTGGTTTACCACCGCACAATTTACAACTGAAGGTTGGCTCGGTAGTCATCATGCTTAGAAATTTAAACCAACCAAAACTGTGCAATGGAACGCGTTTGGTGATAAGAAAACTGATGAGCAATGTGATTCACGCGTCGATACTTGAAGGAAAATTTAAAGATGAGGAAGTTCTTATTCCAAGGATTCCGATGATCCCAACTGATGTGCCCTTTGAGTTTAAACGAATTCAATTCCCGGTTCGTCTTGCCTTCGCCATGACGATCAACAAATCACAGGGCCAATCCTTGACTATTTGTGGCCTCAATCTAGAAAATGCGTGTTTTTCTCATGGTCAATTGTACGTGGCATGCTCACGTGTCGGCAAACCATCCGCATTATTTGTTCTTGCGCCTGACCAAAAAACAAAGAATGTCGTTTACCACAAGGTGCTTGAATGAAAATCCGATTAATGAATTAATCAGAGTGTATCCCAACCTGCACAACATAGTTTTCAATGATTTTTTTCTGACATGTGTTTGAAATACTTAATTATTATTATTTTTTTAATTTTTATTCTCATTCTGTATGTATTCATCATCATTCATCAAAATAAAATACTTTTATATTTCTATCTATATTAATATTATTTTGTATCATTTTATTACGTTCATCAAAGCCTAAATTAGTTCAGCTAAAAGGTAACACGACATTCATTGACTGTTAGGCGGTACGAAGTTCGCCGGGTCAGCTAGTTCAGGTAATAAAGTGAAATAATATTTCATCTGTTGTAGTTAAAAATTAGCCACGTCCCAGAGCACTCTAAGAACCTACAGCTGTGGCCGGACGATTGTCGTCTGGTCTGGCCACAACACTGTATTATACCCATACTTCTCCCCATCAGGTTAAGGAGTATGAAATCACAAAACAAAGTGTAAATATGTACTTCATGATAGAATTAAGCTGCCTGTTGCCTAGCACTATTTTAATTTGTGCTAGTTTAGTTCGCCTTCTTCGCTGAGTGATCAGCATGTCTGATTACCATCCACTGGGCCCGGGTGCGATTCCCGCCCTGTCAGATTTTTTTCCGCTCGGAGACTGGGTGTTACGTTATCTTCATCATCATTTCGTCGTTACCAACAAGCAAGTAGCCCACTTTCATCTCGGTGACCGAACTTTACCAGGTGGAGACTCCCGGCCAGCAATGTCATACGATCATTTCATTTCTTTCTTTTGCATCAAGAGAGTTTTTCTTTTCCATATTAATTAATCGTAATATTTACTAAGTTGGTGGTAAACATAATTTAGTCGACTATTCCTTCCAAAAACCGTTTTGCAATCCTAGCACAATAAAGTAAATTAAAAATTTTAGAAGTTTAAAACAATTATGGAATTATGTGTAAAAGTCTCATGTTAAAGGAATTTTTGTGCTGATACCAAAACTGGTCTTAGGTTTTGCGAGTCACTAATATTTCCAAAATTCGCAGAATTTAATATTATCACTAATATTTCGTTAATATTAATTCATCTGACCCGTTTGTGTTACAGTTGCATGTGTGAAACATTGTTTTGTTCTCTAGCCTCAGCTGAGTGTACGTTTAATTGAATTTCGGTATTGCATCATTACTTCTCTCGTTAATACGTAACACTATTTTATAATTAACCAAGTGAATTGGTCTGCCTTGAAACCTATTATCCTCTTATGAACTTCAGTTGTCATAGAGCCAAAATTCATGATAGCAAAATGATGAACTAAACTGGTTTCAGCATTCGAAATGTGCATTTCTTAAAAAAATGCTAAAATACAATTTCAAAAGGATTGTGTGGTATCTATGGAATCACCAGGAAATCAACTATGTATGGTGTATGGTTCAAATGGCTCTGAGCACTATGGAACTCAACTTCTGAGGTCATTAGTCCCCTAGAACTTAGAGCTAGTTAAACCAAACTAACCTAAGGACATCACACACATCCATGCCCGAGGCAGGATTCGAACCTGCGACCGTAGCGGTCTCGCTATGGTGTATGTGTTCTTATGTGTAAGAAATAGAATTTACGTAACATCAATTTAGGTTAGGGTCAAAGAGTTTGTTGCTAGGATTCGTGATCGACTTTGCTTCAACAAACGACAATTAATCAATTATGAAACTGTATTACATGGAGGAACAACTTCGATTCCCACCCGAGATCAGCCTGCGGAATGTATGGAACTTATTGAAGTGAGTGAAACCATCTCTTTCAGCATTACAGCCACGAGGCATTAACAGAAATGGCGCTGCCACGATCTGAAGTCCTGAATACTGTCAGTTTCGCTTAAGGTCCGTCAGTGTATAAAGCATACGTTTGCTGCCTCAGCGGCCTAGCGACAGCCATTGCCCCCTATAATTTCACAATTCTGTAGCCAAACTTTTTCTCTTCATAGTGGATGTTTGTATAGAAATTGCAACAACTCGCTTCATAATGTTTCCAAAAACTTTTATTGACCAATCAGGTGGCCTTCGATCCTCTTTAGGCTAATCAACAGATGATGGCGATTCTGCGTTACATGGCATCTCACCGAGTAGCTACAGGATGCGGTGAAAAAAATTTATATCGATCTGAAACTGCTGTATATTACTAGTTAATTAAACTGTTTACGGTCCTTTTAGAAACTAATAACCAGATTTAGGACATTTAGGGCTGCTGGAAAAATCTGAAAAGCTACATCATTGCTAGGCTGATTTTCGAGAACTCAGTCTTTTCCAGTACTAGTCCCTGTGCCAGTTTATCTATATGTGAAATATTGAATACTCTTTATATGTAAAAAAAAAAAAAACTTTCTTCTTCCTCTTTATCGTCGCCTTGTCCCACGTCACGTAGGGTCGGCGTTGCTCTTCTAGATCCTTCTCCTCCATAGTACTCTATCCATTGCCTCTTCCTTCTTCCATCCTTTCTCCCTTAGCTAACCGGATGTCTTATCCTTGCACCTCATCTTCGGTCTTCCTCTCCTTCTCGCTCTTTCAATCTTTATAACTCTGTTTCCGATATGCTCTTCCCCTTTTCTCTTTAAGTGTCTGTACCACCTTAGGCTGCTCTCTTGTATCTTTCTCCCCATGGGTCCCACTTTCACAAATCCTCTAACAAATTCATTTCTAATCCTGTCCTTCCTTGTTACCCCAGACATCCAACTCAGCATTCTCATTTCCGCCACTTCCATCTTCCTTTCCTGGGCTACTGTGATTGGCCATGTCTCTGCCCCGCATATCATAGCAGGCCTTACCACCGACTTGTACACTTTAACTTTCAACCCAATGCTCACCTTCTTGTCACACAACACTCCACTCATTTTCCTCCAGTTGTTCCAACCGCAATTTATTCGGTGTTGTATCTCGCTTTTCAGTCCTCCGTCCCTCTGTATGTACGACCCCAGGTATTTAAATTTGCAGACCGATTTCAGCTTTCTCCTCGTGTACAGTGTGCTTTATATGTCGTATTCAGCTGCGAAGCAAAGCTGACAGTTGGTTGGTCCCGTGTAGAGAAATACTGAATTTGGAGTAATGAAAATGAATCTAATTAAATTCCAAAATAAACTAATCATGTCCTCTGTGAAAGCTATTTAAATGTGACTCGATATTGAATTGCTCTGTGAAAGTTACGTAACATGAAGTGTTATGTCTGACTTGAAATACTCATGAAATAAAATGGTGCTCAGCAATGTAGAAAATAGCTGTGTAAGATAACCAATACTATTCAGTGTAAATTAATATGCTTACTTGGCACAACAGCTGGAAACTCTCACTACGTACTGTTTGCTCACAAGAATGCAAAGTGAGATCTGTCTTGAAAGAAAACTAAGTTATCTCATGCTCAGCATTGTGTTTTGTGTCTGGCGTAGTGACGTCCTCGAAAACAAAGTGAGATCAGCAAATGCAGCAGCTAAAGACAAATAATTACTCTAATTTTTCTTTGCTTATCAGAAACAATCTGTGATAGCGTGTGGCGTAAGGTGCAATGCACACACAACAAAATATTTTAAACTTTACGAAGAATGATCGAGGAGGCTTTTACTTGAAAAGCATTCCTGAAAAATTAAACTCTGATTATTGTCAAAAGAGACTGTACAGCATAAGAAGACTCTAACAATTACTAAATTCCCTCATTACAAAAATTACAGACATTTAAACTAGTTGCGTAATTTGTGACATAATGAAAACAAAGAGATCAGATTAACACTAATCCTGAATGTTATTAGTTATCTAAGGAACAGAGATTTCCTTCAACTGATAGTTCTGACATACAAAACACTTCATTTTTGTGCTTGGATGGGTTACCTTGAAATATTCCTCCAAAAATCTTCTACATCAATGCAATCAATAAAATAGCTTTATCAACAAGTTTCCATCTCCATAATAAAGTATTCCACATAATTTCTGCCAGATTCACAGATATCAGATTTCGTTCTCTAAGACTCAACTGCTCGCTTCTGTGCCTTAATAATAATGCCCCAGCACTGCACAGTTGACTGGTAAGCAAGCGCACTACAGTTTACAATCAACACAGAGTCAAGGATCTTATTCACTCCTCGTGCAGCGCGCTCATGTATCTTTGTCCCATTACAGTAAAGTTGATTTACTTACAATGGCAGAAAGCATCAGAATATGCTTGGCACAAAATACAAAGTGCCTGTAAACCCCCATCATCTGATTACGAATCTGCCGGCCGGGCTGGCCAAGTGGTTCTAGGCGCTACAGTCTGGAACCGAGCGACCGCTACGGTCGCAGGTTCGAATCCTGCCTCGGGCACGGATGTGTGTGATATCCTTAGGTTAGTTAGATTTAAGTAGTTCTAAGTTCTAGGGGACTGATGACCTCAGATGTTAAGTCCCATACTGCTCAGAACTATTTGAACCATTACGAGTCTGCAATGGGGAGAAAGCCGTCTAATGTGAAAACAAAAGTTTTTAAAAACCTGGTGAAGTGACTGGTCGCCGTTTCCACGCAAATCATCCACTATATTAAGCAGCTTTGCAGTGTTCGGCGTCCAGAATAGATGAAATAGATTTTCCTTCTTCTTGCATTTGACCAGGCGATAATCTCAATTTTAAATTATGAAAAACAATTATATATCCAAAATAAAAACACGGAATGACTCTGACGGCGTAAAGCGTAACGAGTTCGGAGATTTTTTTTTCCTGTAAGTCTAGCACAGAACGTATCTTCAATGTTTGGAACTATTTTTCTACCGAGATATTATGGCCACAGGAATGGTATCCAGCCACAGTAGCCTCTTACAAAAAACATTAGTTAAAAAGTGGTTAGGCTGTTAGCTGTCATTACTGTACCTTTCCACAGGTTGGTCAGTAGCTGGCGAAAAGAAGAGCATATTAAAAAGAACCACTAGTTTTTATCGAATCATACACTTGTCAATAGCATTCGACAGCCAGTGAGAAACAAGAACCAGTAATACAGCGCAGTTCACTGTTCGCTAAAGCATTTGGCACGTTTCCGACAAACTGTTTTCGCTGGGAAGTCTGTCCAGATGCGGGGTAGCACAATCAGTAGCACTCAAATATTGAAAACTATCTTTTGCCTGCAGCGTCTTTGCGGATTTCACACTTAGGTGCAGCACCTTTGTGTGCCACGTTTTATTGCAAACTGCATTTTTTCTGCACGATGTACCACAATCCACTAAGGCAACACGTCGTTCCGTTTAAAGAACTTTATAGTTCCTGCAAATATCTTGCCAGAGTAAAGAATTACGTCTGGGAATATAGCGAAACTTTATGAAATATTATGGATATCATGGGTATCCAGGTTTCGTGGATGAAGCCAACAAAGAATCTTATGTACAAGATTTGCAGAAACAAACGGCTACGCTTCCAATAATAATGTCATAATCGACAGCTGAAGTAGTCGGTGTGTTTTTGTGTTATATCGTATACTACGAGATTTATATTGGCGACAACAGTTACCCATGGAACAGCGCAGTTTCAATCTGGTTAGCGGGACTGTACGTTTTATATTTTTCCATATTAAATCTGCTTTACCTCTTGTGGTACCATTGTTTCATTTTTGCGCCTCCAACGTAGGAAGTTCATTTTACTACGATATTATCTAAAGATGTTGTCTTCTGAGATCTGCTGCAGGGCAACAATATATTTTTTACTATTTGGACGTTCAATTTTCTTCTTTCTGGGAAAATGAAGATAATGCCAGACAGAAGAGTTCTCATTCATCGGCTCATTGAGTTACATGTTTTCCTGTCGCGGTCGGCCATATGTAATTTTCTCCTATTACAAGAGGTGAAATTATCTAAATAATACTGTGGAAAAAAGATCTCAGACTCACATTTACTCAGTGATTTATTGAGTGCATAACGGAGATTCTGATAATTCATGTGTTCAAATAAAAACAAAGACAAATGAAATTTATTCTTCGTTATTTCTCTGCGCGAACTAATCAGCCCAGAATATTATGTACCCAGCTTTGTATACTACGTAGCAACGGAAGCAAAGAATAATTGTTCTCACATTTTAATTTCTGTCCATGTAAGCAGTCTGCGCGGTAAAGAATAATTAAAAAGCCACGAGATCGAAATGTATGTATGTGACTTTTCAGCGTACGTTCCGATAAATACCCTGTGGAATAGTTCCATTGTATAAGGGACTAACTGTGTATTCTCGCAAGTTAAAGGAAACTAACAGAGCTAAAAAATTATAGCAAACGGAAGAATATATAGCACTGAGAACGTCCTGTACGTCCAAGATTCATTATTTCAGAGGCCCCAGAAAACAGTCACCCGCTTTTAATTTATATTTTAGTATCCCGAAATAATCGTTACATTATATTATACAAGAGAATGTAACGATGCCTTTGGGAAAGAGAACTACGCCACGAAGTCAAAGCGTGTGGCAACCAAAAAATAAAAATAATAAAAAATAATTTTGTAAAAATTATGTTCGAAAATCAGGATGAGGACGAAAGATTAGTATGTGCAGATCTGCGTAGAAAGGACTAGTTTATCATGGACAGACGCACAAGGATGGGAAAGGAAGTCGCCTTGTGCTTGCAAAAGAACTTTTTTGGCACTTGTATTTGGCGGCTTAGGATGTCCACTGAAAACACTAATATCGATAACTGGAAGGAAATTCCAGCTATTCGTGTTCGCAAATACGAGTCCAGAGTAGGTAAGGACATATTGCATTACCACACCGAAGTCCAAATCCTACACCATAGTTGGTCAGCGTTGTACAAGGTATGGTGTCTCGTTAGTGAATTTTACAAACAGGCGTACTGGTGCATATAATCAACAGTATCACATATTGTGAGAGATGGCGCATTGATTAACACACAGCAGTACCATTCGGGAGACCGGCGCCTCGTTCTAGCATAAAATAGCAAAAAAAAAACCACTGCTAACTTAAGTGGATTATCTGAACGGAGAATTCGTGTTTGATTTACACAGAAAATGTTTTTGCAGGTCTGTAATTTATCTAATTTTGTAATGAGTAGTAAGCTCTTGAGAAGATATTCTGGCGTTCATTATGAGGTTAAAGTGGTACATGTGAGTATTCGTCCTTCCCTCCACCATAGGCAGGAAACAAGCGCGGAGCCAGAGTGTCGAGTTTGAAAAAAAAAATGTGTGTGACATCGTATGGGACTTAACTGCTAAGGTCATCAGTCCCTAAGCTTGCACACTACTTAACCTAAATTATCCTAAGGACAAACACACACACACACACCCATGCCCGAGGGAGGACTCGAACCTCCGCCGGAACCAGCCGCACAGTCCATGACTGCAGCGCATGAGACCGCTCGGCTAATCCCGCGCGGCTGTCGAGTAAGATATTTATTCCTTGGTGAATAGCGAATACTTGATCCAATCTGCAATACGCAGTCATCGACAAAATTTTGAACCGTTGCTGTTTATAGCTTTCGTGTAATTATCTTAAACTACTATTCGTAAGTATGCTCGTTCACATGCACATTTTCCTTTCTCAGTGTGAAGTGTGGAAGGTTAAATGACTTGTCACCAAGAAATTTAACCAATAGCTGGTTGCTGCATTCTCAGTTTCGGATGCTTCCTAGAACACAAGAGTCCATACAAAATGTGGGAACAGACAGAACTAATTTCATGAGCACATGCAGTAGCTATGTGATACAACAGAAAAGAATCCGAACCAGAACATGAGCAACTGATGCATACCGAGTTCCTGTGTGTTGGTTCTTTCGCTATTTATGTAATACGAATACCTTGAAACAGGAGCAAACAAACATCCGTAACACTCACAGATGTTCGTTCCAAGGACACACCAGAACTCGTCAACACATTTGCGTCTACCGTGGTCTCCTAGCTACCGCAGCACAAATATTAATCACTGCAAACACGTTGTTACGGACGTAGTATGTAACTGCTGCCACGTGGTTGCTACGGAATACAGTTTTATACAGATGCGTAGCTTTTCAAACAAGGCAGAGCATTTTCCAAATTTTGTCATTACTAATCACATGGTGCCTTCAACGTTTTATTCGTGCCACCAGGCTCTTATAGTGAAATTGCCAAGTCAGATAATAAACTTTAAGAAAAAGAAACTGACACACCACGAAGGGGTTATCCGAATAGGACGGAAATCAGTAGACGGGACATATATGTACAGACAAACAAATTATTAAAGTTTCAGAAAAAAATGGATGATGTCTTCAAGAGAAAGATTCCCAAATTGAGCAACTTAGTAACACGTTGGTCCAACTTTGAACCTTATGAAAGCACTTATTCGGCTTGGTATTAATTGACAGAGTTGTTGGACTTCTTCCTGAGGGATATCGTGTGAGATCCTGTCCAGATGGCGCATTACATTGTCAAAATCCCGAGGGCCCTGACCATAATGTTCCAGACGTTCTCAAGTGTGGAGAGATCTGGCGATCTTGCTGGCCAAGGTAGGGTTTGGGGAGTACGAAGACAAGCAATAGAAACGCTCACATAGTGCGAGTGGGCTTTGCCTCGCTGAAGTGTAGGCCCAGGATCGCTTGTCAAGAAGGGCAACAAAACAGGGCGTAGTATATCGTCGAAGTACCGCTGTGCTATAAGGGTACCGCGGATGACAACCAAATGGGTCCTGCTGCGAAACGAAATGGAACCCTAGACCACCACTCATGGTTGTCGGTCATATGGCGGGCGACACTCAGGTTGGTATTCCACCGCTGTTTCGGGCGTCTCCAGACACGTCTTCCGCTGTTCGTCGGAGCTCACTTCGAAGCGCGACTCGTCACTGAAGAGTCTAATCCAGTCAGTGTGATTCCAGACCGAAGAAGTTGATGAATTACATTACGTATAGACAAGGATGCTTACTAGTATTTACACTGAGTTGAGAAAAGTCACGAGACAGGTAATATTGCGTACACATGGCAGAAAAGGGCAGCTCATTGGCGGAGCTGTCTTCTGTACTCAAGCGATTCATGTGGAAAGGCTTCTGACATGGTTATGGTCACCCGACGGGAATTAACAGACTCTGAACGGGGAATGGTTGCGACATCGCCATCTTTGTTTACACGTGGTGAAACTTCTTGGCGTGTGGCTGGCTCTTTAAATTACGTGTATACAAATACATAAAAAAGTGCATCAACAGTCTTCGCTGCTGCATAATCACAAGAAGTCAGCACTGGAACGTAATGGCGCAGATTTTTCAACGGCACCGCCGCCCCAAGGAAATTTCATCATTTGGGAAAACAAAAACTGAAAGCTAATGTAAAATGAGCCCTAATGTGAACAAGCCGTTTGAAGATGAACCTGTCGGTTCGAAACCGGTAACGGCGCTATATAACTGAATAAATAGCACTGTAAAAAGTGCTTGGCGGCTATCTCGTCTGTAAGACTCAACCTAGATTTTCTAAGAATTTCTACAAACTGTTTACTGGCTAACTATACCAGACCCTAGCTACAATCTATTCTTTGATCCGGCCGGTTTTAGGCGCTTCAATCTGGAACCGTGCGACCACTACGGTCGCAGGTTCGAATCCTGTCACGGGCATGGATATGTGTGACGTCCTTAGGTTAGTCAGGTTTAAGTAGTTCTAAGTCCTAGGGGACTGATAACCTCAGATGTTAAGTCCCGTAGTGCTCAGAGCCATTTGAACCATGTTTTGAAACACACTTTCCCTAGTTTTTCCTTACCTTATATTTAAAAAAATATTAGCAACTTGACACAAGCTAGAAGTGTGGTCTAAACTTGGGCTAGTCCTGAAAATATTTATTTAAAGAATACAATATTATGAACATTTTTTTAAAGTAGTTTAAAAATAATATGATGTATTTTTATTTTTAAATCGCTGCGGTTAATCAAAAAATATGGTCACATAATATAAAACATTCCATTCTATTAACAAAAGTCACAAATATGTGAGCCCTTGCACAATCGCCTTATGCCCCCATGTATTACACATAACACACATAACCCACAGCTCACCTGGCAACTCATCAGAAAAGTTTTCCCCACAAAAAATGCATTCCGCAGCATCAGTGTCTGGCTCCTTCTTTCCAGCAGGGAAGTCTAAACCACTCAAGTCGCCAACAAAAAGTGGCCCGGCCGGTTCATCTATATGTTACTCATTTCAACTTTCTTCCTGCTTCTTTTCCCGGGTTCGATTCCCGGCGGGATCAGGGATTTCCTCTGCCTCGTGATGACTGGGTGTTGTGTGATGTCCTTCGGTTAGTTAGGTTTAAGTAGTTCTAAGTTCTAGGGGACTGATGACCATAGATGTTAAGTCCCATAGTGCTCAGAGCCATTTTGCTGCTTCTTTAGCCATTTCCCGTGTGTATTCTTGGCTTTTTCTTTTCTGTTTCTCAGTCTTTCGTTTCTTTTTTTTATGACGCTTCAGGTTCTTTTTCAAACTTCAGTTTCTTTTTAAAGGTGTTTCGTTTGGTAAGATAAGAAGAAATTTTTTCTTCTACGGCGACGTTTTGTAACTTTGTTTTGTAAGTAGTGCCTGCATCAGGACCTGTCCAACATTTTACATCATTTCTTGCTTTTTACTTGGTTTTCCGTAGGAACAGGAGAAATGTCGTATGGACTAGCAGCCGATGAGGTAGATCTATTTGGTTGAGGCTCTTGAATTAAAGGGGCTTACATGTGAAATGTACATGGCGTAGCACTATCCGAAGTGATGGAAGGTCTAGAGTTGCTTTATTTTGGTATTGATAACGATCTACAGCTTTTCGCTGCTTCATTCTGGGAGTAGATATTTTTCTTAAGTGACAGCAGTTTCTCCTGTTTGTGGTTTCAGACAGGTTTTCCTAATAGTTCTATCATTTCCTAAATAGTTGGTGTCTGTTTGAATGGCTAACCCAAAAATGGTTCAAATGGCTCTGAGCACTATGGGACTCAACTGCTGAGGTCATTAGTCCCCTAGAACTTAGAACTAGTTAAACCTAACTAACCGAAGGACATCACAAACATCCATGCCCGAGGCAGGATTCGAACCTGCGACCGTAGCGGTCTCGCGGTTCCAGACTGCAGCGCCTTTAACCGCACGGCCACTTCGGCCGGCTGGCTAACCCATTGCTTTACCTCTTCACTGTAGTAAATTTTCAAATATCACATGAACATTTCTTCTAATGGTTGCACTTTGTGATATGTAGGAAAGGTGACACAATAATGACGTGAGTCCTTGCAAAATGGAGGAGGTGATATTGGGCACACGAATGAAGTGCCCATCCAAGATGAGAAAACGGTACAAGTCAGTCATATTGGAATAATGGTCCAAAATCTGGTTACAGTCCAAATTTAGACCATACGTAATAGCCCGAATTTAGACCATTACTTCTACGTAATTTTGTAGCATAATTACAAAACAACGAATAATAGCCTAGTAGCTATTAAATCTAGAGATGTTCTAAAAGCTCAGATTATCCTAACACGAGATACTAGAGAGAAGACTATTTCTAAAACAAAACTTCAAGAAAAAAGAATAACGTATCCATATCCGCAAAGGTTTTAAGATGTGTGAAACTGAGTTTATGTTGGCTACAACGGACGCAACAATTGAGTAAAACGGCGGTTTTGCACAACAGCTGAAGTGGCCTGAAGCGCTGATTTATATTGTTTCCACTAGGCTGCAGCACGTTCCAGTACCAAACACCTAGCTGGCCTAAATTTGGACCCTAGCCGACATTTGAACCACTTTCTCTACGTATGAATAGTTCGGATTGCTGAGCTTGTTTGAGACTGGGCCGTAAAAGCGTCTATTGAGGTCTCTAGTAAATGTCAGGCACTGCATTACTCCTTGGACCACGGCGTAATATCCGTAAAACAAAATTTCCAATTACACTGAGGTGTGCTTATTTCACCCAAACAATATTCCCGCGCCCGTGATGACTGGGTGTTGTGTGATGACCTTAGGTTAGTTAGGTTTAAGTAGTTCTAAGTTCTAGGGGACTGATGGACCATAGGTGTTAAGTCTCATAGTGCTCAGAGCCATTTGAACCATTTGAACCAAACAATAATCCCACAAAAATAAAACTCAGTGTCAACTTCCACGAAATACAGTTAAACCACAACCCGCGCCGGCCGGAGTGTCCGTGCGGTTCTAGGCGCTACAGTCTGGAACCGAGCGACCGCTGCGGTCGCAGGTTCGAATCCTGCCTCGAGCATGGATGTGTGTGATGTCGTTAGGTTAGTTAGCTTTAATTAGTTCTAAGTTCTAGGCGACTGATGACCTCAGAAGTTAAGTCGCATAGTCCTCAGCGCCATTTGAACCATTTTGAACCACAACCCGCATCCAATACATCTAGGCGTAATATTTTCTCGCTGTCTGAGATTTAGGGAACATCTTAAAATAACCAGACAAAAACAATGAATCTAGAAACAGCATTATCATACAGATGTCGGGAACAAACTGTATGGCACAAACAGACACTTTATTACAGCAGCACAATGGATTGTGTGTACAGCTGCTGAAATCCGTGCTCCTCCGTAGACTAGAAGAAGTCATGCCAGGAAAACTTAAGTCCAGTTTAAAGTCACAGTAAAAATTGTCACGCTAGATCCTCAGCTGCATGTCCTTTCTAAAATAGGTGGATCAAATTTCAGTCGACAGCACACGGTACACCGAGAACGGATCAGTTCCTAGAAATTCTCCACTGAACGAAATTCTTCCACGTACCAGCCTTCAATCTAGAAAGCGTCTGTGGGACATCAATCGTCTTCTTCTCCCTAAAACCAAAGGCTGTTTTGCGCAGTGCCTCTCGCTCAACACGTATGATGATTGAAAACGAACGGAGAAACATAGTAGCTTTTTCACGTAAACAACCGCGCCTGTAGCCGACGGAAAGTGAGACATTTTGGGCAAAGTACCCTTGACCCTGGTGCCCCAGCGGTAAATTACGAATTCAAAGGTCCGCGTTTGCCTCCCAGTGAGTCCTTCAATTTTCAGCTGTCATCTCCTACTGCGTTCACTTCTGGCAATGTCTGTTACGGTGAAAACTGCCGTTGCAGATAATTCGGAACGCACGTTATCCAGTAGGTCCTCCTATAATTGGCTGGTTGAGTCAGTTCAAAGGGCAGAGGCAGGCAAAACCACATCGCCTCTCAGATGACCATATCTAGTAAAGTACCGTGTTGTTCCACCAACCTCTGAGTTGATGACGGTTTTGCCTCTACCTATTTGGTCGCAAACTTAGCAGATTCTTGAATTTATTCAATGGCCATTTGCGGCCTGAGGTGCCAAGTGCACAGCTTCATGTTTGGCATTTGTTTACTCACTGAACGCACTTGACGTCAAACAATAAATGTGGGTGGAGGAGAATTCCCGTCCACCAGAAGTAGTTGTTGTTATGAGATGTCTTGCTTGCTCACAGCAACTATACAGCCTCATCACAGGACCAAATAGGTCCAGACAACTATGGCAAAGTGATGGCAACACAGATTACAACCATTTACAATAATACTGGGTGTAACAAGTGTAGATATTTTTATGTGTGGTACCTTAACATAAGGTAATGTGATGATGTTTTCTGCATGGTCATAATTGCACCATTAAGTGGATTACACCTGTCAGTATAGGCCAACTGTTTTGCATCCACACATTGACACTTCAGTGCCTGGCGTGCTACCCAGGGGAAATAATGGTTCAAATGGCTCTGAGCACTATGGGACTTAACATATGAGGTCATCAGTCCCCTAGAACTTAGAACTACTTAAACCTAACTAACCTAAGGACATCACACACTTCCATGTCCGAGGAAGGATTCGAAACTGCGACCGTAGCGGTCGCGCGGTTCCAGACTGAAGCGCCTAGAACGACCCTGCCACAGCGGCCGGCTCTACCCAGGGGGACTAAGCGTTAATGGCTTGCTCTTGCTATTTGTACTTAGAGGTACTGACCAATCTAAAAATATACTATTCCTAATAGCTACAATTACGAGTCTGTACAGTACCCTCTTGGCCGGCCGAAGTGGCCGCGCGGTTCTGGCGCTGCAGTCTGGAACCGCGAGACCGCTACGGTCGCAGGTTCGAATCCTGCCTCGGGCATGGATGTGTGTGATGTCCTTAGGTTAGTTAGGTTTAACTAGTTCTAAGTTCTAGGGGACTAATGACCTCAGCAGTTGAGTCCCATAGTGCTCAGAGCCATTTGAACCATTTGAACAGTACCCTCTTCTCAATCACCAGTAAAACTGGTGTCCAAAATCAAAGAAACATACGGAAATTTTGCAAGGTTGCGTTTATTTTGCCACAAAACAGTACAAACAGGTGACAGTAAAGTAGAATCAATGTAAAAAATACAGGACGTAAATCTGCAACACGCATAACCGTTCACAAAAATGTTCTTTGTTTCTTTCCAACGTAACTGATTTGCACACACATTCCGACGACTGGTTAATGTGCTCAGGATGGGATGTGACCTACTGTGGCAGCAATACAGGCCTGAAAATGATGGGATGTTCTGTGAATGATGTCATCAATCTCATGTTGAGTCAATCAAGTCCATTCTTCGTGTAGAGCTGCTCGCAAGTCTTGGAGAGTGATTGATGGATGCTGACGAGTTGCAACCCATCTCCCTAGTGCGTCACAGACATGCTCTATAGCGTTCAAATCGGTAGAGAGGACGAGCTACACCATGTGTGCAATATCTTCCATTTCCAAGAAAACATCAATCACCCATGCTCTATGAGGTCGAGCACTGTAGTCCATCAATACGATATTGCGCCTCACAATAACAGCACATGAGGCCCGGAAATCTCGTCACGATACCTGACAGCGTGTTAAGCCTTGCTGATTTACCTGTGTTCGAGAGGTCAAGATAGTAACAGTCCACACCATTAGGGATCCTCTTCCACAGCGGTCTCTTTCCACATTGTTTGGTTTCCGAAATAGTTGTCCACTTTCCATCCAGATGTGAGTACTTCGAGAATCACTGTCCAGACCAAATCGGGACTCATCAGTGAAACGAACATTAGCCACTGTTCGACCGACCAGGTGGTATGTTGACGACCCCACTCTAGACGTTCTCTTCTACAGGGTGTTTCAAAAATGACCGGTATATTTGAAACGGCAATAAAAATTAAACGAGCAGCGATAGAAATACACCGTTTGTTGCAATATGCTTGGGACAACAGTACATTTTCAGGCAGACAAACTTTCGAAATTACAGTAGTTACAATTTTCAACAACAGATGGCGCTGCGGTCTGGGAAACTCTATAGTACGATATTTTCCACATATCCACCATGCGTAGCAATAATATGGCGTAGTCTCTGAATGAAATTACCCGAAACATTTAACAACGTGTCTGGCGGAATGGCTTCACATGCAGATGAGATGTACTGCTTCAGCTGTTCAATTGTTTCTGGATTCTGGCGGTACACCTGGTCTTTCAAGTGTCCCCACAGAAAGAAGTCACAGGGGTTCATGTCTGGCGAATAGGGAGGCCAATCCACGGCCGGCCGAAGTGGCCGTGCGGTTAAAGGCGCTGCAGTCTGGAACCACAAGACCGCTACGGTCGCAGGTTCGAATCCTGCCTCGGGCATGGATGTTTGTGATGTCCTTAGGTTACTTAGGTTTAAGTAGTTCTAAGTTCTAGGGGACTAATAACCTCAGAAGTTGAGTCCCATAGTGCTCAGAGCCATTTGAACCATTTGAGCCAATCCACGCCGCCTCCTGTATTTTTCGGATAGCCCAAAGCAATCACACGATCATCGAAATATTCATTCAGGAAATTAAAGACGTCGGCCGTGCGATGTGGCCGGGCACCATCTTGCATAAACCACGAGGTGTTCGCAGTGTCGTCTAAGGCAGTTTGTAGCGCCACAAATTCACGAAGAATGTCCAGATAGCGTGATGCAGTAATCGTTTCGGATCTGAAAAATGGGCCAATGATTCCTTTGGAAGAAATGGCGGCCCAGACCAGTACTTTTTGAGGATGCAGGGACGATGGGACTGCAACATGGGGCTTTTCGGTTCCCCATATGCGCCAGTTCTGTTTATTGACGAAGCCGTCCAGGTAAAAATAAGCTTCGTCAGTAAATCAAATGCTGCCCACATGCATATCGCCGTCATCAATCCTGTGCACTATATCGTTAGCGAATGTCTCTCGTGCAGCAATGGTAGTGGCGCTGAGGGGTTGCCGCGTTTGAATTTTGTATGGATAGAGGTGTAAACTCTGGCGCATGAGACGATACGTGGACGTTGGCGTCATTTGGACCGCAGCTGCAACACGGCGAACGGAAACCCGAGGCCGCTGTTGGATCACCTGCTGCACTAGCTGCGCGTTGCCCTCTGTGGTTGCCGTACGCGGTCGCCCTACCTTTCCAGCACGTTCATCCGTCACGTTCCCAGTCCGTTGACATTTTTCAAACAGATCCTTTATTGTATCGCTTTTCGGTCCTTCGGTTGCATTAAACTTCCGTTGAAAACTTCGTCATGTTGCAACAACACTGTGTTCTAGGCGGTGGAATTCCAACACCAGAAAAATCCTCTATTCTAAGGAATAAACCATGTTGTCTACAGCACACTTGCACGTTGTGAACATCACACGCTTACAGCAGAAAGACGACGTACAGAATGGCGCACCCACGGACTGCGTTGTCTTCTATATCTTTCACATCACTTGCAACGCCATCTGTTGTTGAAAATTGTAACTACTGTAATTTCGAAAGTTTGTCCGCCTGAAAATGTACTGTTGTCCCAAGCATATTGCAACAAACGGTGTATTTCTATCGCTGCTCGTTTAGTTTTTATTGCCGTTTCAAATATACCGGTCATTTTTGAAACACCCTGCATACAGAATGTCTCCGACAATAACGCCACTCTCCTGAAGCCTTCTGTATAACATTTGCCCCGATGCAACTAGTTCAGTGGACGATGCGAGGTCAGACGTCAGTTACTGTGCAGTACTAAGGTGGTACCGTCGTGCCCATACAGCCAAGTCTTTCTGATGTCACATGCGGTCGGCTCTGCCCTGGTCTTCGGGATACAGTTTCGGTCTCTAAACTGTCAACGCATCTGAGGAACAAAAGAACGATTTACTTTAAGCCATCAGGTCACATGAGTTTACGACTGTCGTTCTTCCATTCTTACTACGGCCCTACACAGCAGAGAGTGTGATGCCATACTGCACCGTCTGTGACTGTGTACGCAACATTTTGGATGTGTGACTACCCGGAAAACACTACGCCGTTTGATAAGCGCCTCACATCGTCGTTGGCGTGGAAGTCCGTTGACCTCAATGCCATCATCCGTACAGTATACGATCGAACTTAGATCTGTTGGCAGTTTGTATGATTGTAAATTAGACACAGGACGGGGAAATAGCGGTTTGTTGCTTCAGTTCTGGACACCAGGGTATGTGCACATATACCCGTTACACACTGTGTATTAATGGAAACTTCATAATACTTAAGTGTAACATGAAAGTAGTGCTCCGCAATGGTCCAGTTACTACGTGCACTGCCTTGTCTTTAGCTCTGATCTATCACTGAGTCCATGGAACAATAACTACGATCACATTTAGACCGTCCAGTTTGGTTCTTCTTGGTAGCGACTGTAGACCTAATTCTGATGCTCTCTCGAGGTACTGTTTATATTGTGCTGAGTGGTGCCGTGTGCTGGCTTATATTGGTGTTTGGCGGTTGGATGTCTACTTGGAAACTATACCTGTAATGCAAGGCCTAAGCGTAAAATAGACCTTGCCTTGAATGCCCTTGTTGGAGGTCAGCCGTCATTCAGTTGCACCTGAGTACTAGGCAGCTCAGTGCACTTCTATGTATGGCTCTGTTCCGTATATTCCGGAGGACACAAGTGGCAGGATTATTTCCTTTTTTTTTTTTTTTTTTTTTTTTTTTGGTCATCAGTCAACTGACTGGTTTGATGCGGCCTGCCACGAATTCCTTTCCTGTGCTAACCTCTTCATCTCAGAGTAGCACTTGCAACCTACGTCCTCAATTATTTGCTTGACGTATTCCAATCTCTGTCTTCCTCTACAGTTGTTGCCCTCTACAGCTCCCTCTAGTACCATGGAAGTCATTCCCTCACGTCTTAGCAGATGTCCTATCATCCTGTCCCTTCTTCTTCTCAGTGTTTTCCACATATTCCTTTCCTCTCCGATTCTGCGTAGAACCTCCTCATTCCTTACTTTATCAGTCCACCTAATTTTCAACATTCGTCATTAGCAACACATCTCAAATGCTTCGATTCTCTTCTGTTCCGGTTTTCTCACAGTCCATGTTTCACTACCATACAATGCTGTACTCCAGACGTACATCCTCAGAAATTTCTTCCTCAAATTAAGGCCGGTATTTGATATTAGTAGACTTCTCTTGGCCTGAAATGCCTTTTTTGCCATAGCGAGTCTGCTTTTGATGTCCTCCTTGCTGGTTATTTTACTGCCTAGGAAGCAGAATTCCTTAACTTCATTGACTTCGTGACCATCAATCCTGATGTTAAGTTTCTCGCTGTTCTCATTTCTACTACTTCTCATTACATTCGTCTTTCTCCGATTTACTCTCAAACCATACTGTGTACTCATTAGACTGTTCATTCCGTTCACCAGATCATTTAATTCTTCTTCACTTTCACTCAGGATAGCAATGTCATCAGCGAATCGTATCATTGATATCCTTTCACCTTGTATTTCAATTCCACTCCTGAACCTTTCTTTTATTTCCATCATTGCTTCCTCGATGTACAGATTGAAGAGTAGGGGCGAAAGGCTACAGCCTTGTCTTACACCCTTCTTAATACGAGCACTTCGTTCTTGATCGTCCACTCTTATTATTCCCTCTTGGTTGTTGTACATATTGTATACGACCCGTCTCTCCCTATAGCTTACCCCTACTTTTTTCAGAATCTCGAACAGCTTGCACCATTTTATATTGTCGAACGCTTTTTCCAGGTCGACAAATCCTATGAAAGTGTCTTGATTTTTCTTTAGCCTTGCTTCCATTATTAGCTGTAACGTCAGAATTGCCTCTCTCGTCCCTTTACTTTTCCTAAAGCCAAACTGATCGTCACCTAGCACATTCTCAATTTTCTTTTCCATTCTTCTGTATATTATTCTTGTAAGCAGCTTCGATGCATGAGCTGTTAAGCTGATTGTGCGATAATTCATGCACTTGTCAGCTCTTGCCGTCTTCGGAATTGTGTGGATGATGCTTTTCCGAAAGTCAGATGGTATGTCGCCAGACTCGTATAAGCTACACACCAACGTGAACAGTCGTTTTGTTGCCACTTCCCCCAATGATTTTAGAAATTCTGATGGAATGTTATCTATCCCTTCTGCCTTATTTGACCGTAAGTCCTCCAAAGCTCTTTTAAATTCCGATTCTAATACTGGATCCCCTATCTCTTCTAAATCGACTCCTGTTTCTTCTTCTATCACATCAGACAAATCTTCACCCTCATAGAGGCTTTCAATGTATTCTTTCCACCTATCTGCTCTCTCCTTCGCATTTAACAGTGGAATTCCCGTTGCACTCTTTGTGGTGTCACCGCTAGACACCACACTTGCTAGGTGGTAACTTAAATCGGCCGCGGTCCTGTAGTACATGTCGGACCCGCGTGTCGCCACTGTGTATTCGCAAACGTAGCGCCACCACAGGGCAGGTCACAAGACACGGACATGACCTCGCCCCAGTTGTACGGACGACATAGCTTGCGACAAGACGTATCACGTCTTCCTCTCATTTGCCGAGAGACAGATTAAATAGCCTTCAGCTAGTCCATCGCTACTACCTAGCAAGGCGCCATGTGTATCATTGCTAATTGCTTACTACTATGCAAGAGATGTATTTCAACAAGAACAAGACTACATTAAAGTTAAGTATATTAACATCTCTCTTCTTTTCTTTATAGTTTTCATCCAGTCTCCTGTTTCAGAATTTACGCCCGTCTGCGTTAGTTTCGCGTGCACCTAGCCACTCATTGTGTCGAGACCTTAGGGAATCGACACAACAATATTTTGGCGCCGAGGAGTGGTGCCGCGCCCACGCGTGCAGTCTTTGTGTTATACTTGCTCTAATTTGCTTGTGTCATGGCTTCGCCGCATTCTCCAGATGTACTGTCCGAATTTTTTCGCTTGCAGAATCAGCAGACGCAGGCGTTATTGGAAGCCCTTGGACAGCTCGTCCAGGGTCAACGTGCGCTGCAAACCGATGCGGCGGCAGCCGCTTCTTCGCTACCGCAGCCACACAACGCTGTCGCACCGCCATTTAGGCCCTTTGAGGCCACAACCGAAAGCTGGACTGAGTGGGCCGATCAGTTCAACTTCCACCTCACTGCTTATGGAATTCAAGGTAAAGAGCGGCAGCCGTTTTTGCTTTCTTGTGTCGGTGTGGCTACCTACCGTGTGATAGTGAAATTGTTTCCCCGACGCGACGTCGCAACTCTGTCCTACGAGGAAATTTTGTCGGCTTTAGATGCCTATTTCAAAGAAACAGTTAATGTTGTTGCAAAACGGTATACGTTTTTTCGTACAAAACGTACGGCCGGTCAGACTAACAGGGAGTGGGTAGCAACTTTGCAAGGCCTTACTAGAGACTGCGCGTTTGCCTGTGAATGTGGCCTCCCATATTCAGATACTATGGTGCGTGATGCAATTGCACAGAACGTTTCTGATGTTCGCATAAGGGAACAGATTTTGAAACTAGTTAATCCCTCCCTGCAACAAGTGATAGACATATTGGACAGGCAAGACACACTTGACTTTGCTCAGGCATCATTTGAAACTTCGCCAGCAGTGTGTCACGTTAATCGGCCCGCCGGGCCCGCTGCACGGGACGCTAAGCGGCCCTCGCGCCCGACTTCGCAGCGGCCGCCTAGCTGGCAACCACGTGCGCCGCGTAAGCAAGCAAATGCAGTGAAATCTTGCCCGCGGTGTGCAACTAGACATTCGCGTGAAACTTGCCCGTCACGCCAAGCTATTTGCTTTTACTGTCACAAGAAAGGACATGTACAAAGTGTTTGCCAGAAAAAGTTAAGATCGGACAATCACACAAATTCCAGGCCCTTTGCTTCGCGCCGGAATCGAACCCAGGACAATCAGGCTCGTGGACCTTCGCCCATGGACATTCATGTAGTTCATGCCCACCCGTCCAGTGACACTTTAGCTAACAGTGACTGTGTTCGTCCCACCCAAAGTGTGCGTCGACGTCGCCGGAAATCCCGTAAAGTTGCAAGTGCTTCTGGACCTGTATCAGTTCAAATTGCACGAGACAGTCGCTCTTGTCGTCAACAAGACAATAAACTTTTTGTGGACTTAGACTTTGCAGGAAAAGTGATCCCATTCCAGCTCGATACCGGAGCTGCTGTTTCATTGCTCAATCACGACACGTACAAACAACTGGGCGCCCCGCCATTGCGTGCCGCACATGTTAAGTTAACTAGTTACTCAGGACAGCCGATCCCTGTGTTAGGACAGTGCAGCCTTATTGCAACATACAAGGGACAGACAAAACTTGTGTCATTTTATGTTCTTCGTTCCTCTAGTGCAGTGAACTTGTTTGGCTTAGATTTGTTTCAATTGTTTAATATGTCTATTGTAAATCAGGTCCTATCAGTGAATCAGACTGTGCCTTCCGCCAGTGTTTCTAGTCTTTGTGAAGAATTTGCAGACATTTTTGCACCGGGCCTTGGTTGCGCTAAGAACTATGAAGCGCATTTGGAACTGAAAGATAACGCGCAACCAAAATTTTTCAGAGCGCGCAATGTTCCCCACGCATTGCGTGATGAGGTCGCAAGAACATTAGCCGAATTAGAATCTCAAGGTGTCATTGAACGTGTGCAGGCTTCTCTCTGGGCCTCACCCTTAGTCATTTTGCCAAAACCTTCCGGAAAATTGAGACTTTGCGTGGACTTCAAGGCAACTGTGAATCCTCAACTTGTGACTGCTACTTTTCCTTTGCCCCGCCCGGAAGATCTTTTTGACAAACTGTGCCCGGGAAAATATTTTTCAAAATTGGACCTAGCCGATGCGTACTTGCAAATACCTGTGGACGAAGAATCCCAGCGCGTCTTAGTGGTTAACACGCATCTTGGCTTGTATCGCTTCAAAAGACTGCCATTCGGGTGTGCATCCGCCCCTGCTTTATTTCAGCAATATTTACAAACTATTTGTGCATCGGTCCCTACTGCTGCGAACTATCTGGACGATATTGTGATCTCAGGAAAGACAGAAGCTGAACATTTGCAGAATCTCCGGACATTCTTTCCGGTCTTGCGTCAGAATGGTCTTCGCTTGAGGAAGGACAAATGTGTGTTTTTTGCTCGTGACTTACCGTACCTGGGGCATGTCATAAATGCCCAAGGTATACATCCGAGTCCAGAGCACCTTCGTGCCATTCAGGACTTGCCGTCACCGCAGAACTTAAAACAGCTACAGAGTGTGCTGGGTAAGGTAAATTATTATCACCGATTTGTGCGCAATGCTTCTTCTATTTCAGCTCCGCTTCATCGCTTACGCCGTAAAGGTGTTCCGTTCGTCTGGACAACGGAATGCGAACGCGCCTTTCGCCAGTTGAAATCGGCGTTACTTTTAAATACTTGCCTTACGCCCTTCGATCCCCGAAAACCCCTTTTGTTGATGGTAGATGCCTCGGATTTCGGGATCGGTGCTGTGCTTGCGCACACGGATGGCTCGCATGATCGCCCTATTGCCTTTGCGTCCAAATTGCTCTCATCTGCGCAAAGAAATTATTCCCAAATAGAGAAGGAAGCTTTGGCTCTTGTGTTTGGTGTAACAAAGTTTCACGATTTCTTGTATGGTCGTCACTTTACAATCATCACGGACCACAAACCTTTGACATCACTTTTTCATCCAAACAAGCCTGTACCTCCACGTACAGCGCAGAAATTCATTCGCTGGTCTCTTTTTCTCTCGCAGTACCGCTACGATATCTTGTATCGGTCCACTGCTAAGCACGGAAACGCTGATGCGTTGTCCCGTTTGCCTGTTGCTGAGGATAAAGCATTCGATTCTTCCGAACTTGCTTGCATGTTCATTGATTCGGAAGCCGATGACGTGGTCACATCGTTTCCGATTGATTTTCGTCGTGTAGCTACAGCCACAGCTGCTGACCCTGTCCTTGCTTCTGTTTTGCGTTTTGTTGCTACGCAATGGCCCTTGTCAAAGTCACGGATCGAGGATCCTTTGGTTCGCAGATTTTTTGCTCACAAGGAGAGACTTTTTGTCCGACGTGGTGTTTTGTTGTTGCGTTCCGATAATGATCAATCCCGAGTCGTAGTCCCACGTTCGTTACAGTCCTCTGTCTTACGGCTTCTTCACCAAGGACATTGGGGTATAGTGCGAACGACACAACTTGCTCGACAGCACTGTACTTGGTTCGGAATCGATGCTGCGATTGCGAATATGTGCTCCTCTTGCGTGGCGTGTGCCGAACAACAATCCGCACCGCCGCGGAAATTCTTTGCATGGCCGAAAGCCACTTCCCCTTGGCAACGCTTGCACATCGATTTTGCTGGTCCATTCTGGAATGCTCGATGGTTGGTTGTGGTCGATGCTTTCAGTAATTTTCCTTTTGTTGTCCGGATGTCTTCCACGACGTCTTCTGCCACCATCCAAGCCTTGTCTGCTATCTTTTGCATTGAAGGTCTTCCGCAGACTCTTGTTTCCGACAATGGCCCGCAATTCCTGTCCGCAGAATTTCAGTCGTTCTGCAAGGCCAATGGTATTCAACATCTGACATCCGCGCCGTTTTCGCCTCAGTCAAACGGTGCCGCTGAACGATTGGTCCGGACTTTCAAGTCACAGTTGTTGAAGTTGAAAGAGTCGCATTCTCGGGAGGACGCTTTGTTGCTCTTTTTGTCCTCATATCGCTCTCAGCCCCGCGATGGTCGCTCGCCGGCTGAGTTGCTCCATGGTCGTCCTCATCGAACTCTGATGTCTTTGCTGCATCCGCCACATCAGGTTCCTGTGCAGCGGCAGACTCCTGCTTTTGCTCCTGGCGACGTTGTCTATTATCGCAACTATCGCGGTTCACAGCGTTGGCTCGCAGGGCGCATTCTTCGCTGCCTCGGCCGCGCGATGTATTTGGTTTTGGGGGCCTCTGGTGAGGTGCGTCGGCATCTCAATCAGCTGCGCCTCTGTCGTCGCCTGGGTTCTGCCGCTCCCCGTCTGCTTTCAGCGACGGAGCCGTCAGGTCAGCGCCCTGGGGACCCATCTACTGGCTCGCCTCATCCCCAGGTGTTACCGACGATGCCTTCCATTTTGCCTCATGGCGTCGCGCCGCCGCAGCCGCCGCCGGCGCCGCCAGCAGCGGCCGCTTCGCTGCAGCCGCCTCGCGCCTCCCTGGGTCACGCGCCGCCGCTTGCTTCCCGTGACCAGCCGTCCTCCGCCATGGACCTCTTGACCGCTCCGGACCAGATGTCGTCTTCGCCCGTCGGGTGCTCCGACCACATGGAGGTCGACCCCGCGGCTCCTCTTATATCATTACGTGCGCAAACACCTCATGTTGACGTGCACCCTGGACTAGGTTTGCAGGCGTTTCCTAGCTCCCCTCGGACCGAATGGCCGGGTGCGGGTGGCACAGCCTCGCCTGTTGTTAGGCTCCCCACCTCATCGCATACGTCAACATGGGGTCCTCCCCACGGCGGGCGGAAGCCTTATCTCACGACCGTTCGCCGATTTGCGGGGGAGGAATGTGGTGTCACCGCTAGACACCACACTTGCTAGGTGGTAACTTAAATCGGCCGCGGTCCTGTAGTACATGTCGGACCCGCGTGTCGCCACTGTGTATTCGCAAACGTAGCGCCACCACAGGGCAGGTCACAAGACACGGACATGACCTCGCCCCAGTTGTACGGACGACATAGCTTGCGACAAGACGTATCACGTCTTCCTCTCATTTGCCGAGAGACAGATTAAATAGCCTTCAGCTAGTCCATCGCTACTACCTAGCAAGGCGCCATGTGTATCATTGCTAATTGCTTACTACTATGCAAGAGATGTATTTCAACAAGAACAAGACTACATTAAAGTTAAGTATATTAACATCTCTCTTCTTTTCTTTATAGTTTTCATCCAGTCTCCTGTTTCAGAATTTACGCCCGTCTGCGTTAGTTTCGCGTGCACCTAGCCACTCATTGTGTCGAGACCTTAGGGAATCGACACAACACTCTTAATGTTACCACCGTTGCTTTTAATGTCACCAAAGGTTGTTTTGACTTTCCTGTATGCTGAGTCTGTCCTTCCGACAATCATATCTTACTCGATGTCTTCACATTTTTCCTGCAGCCATTTCGTCTTAGCTTCCCTGCACTTCCTATTTATTTCATCCCTCAGCGACTTGTATTTCTGTATTCCTGATTTTCCCGGAACATGTTTGTACTTCCTCCTTTCATCAATCAACTGAAGTATTTCTTCTGTTACCCATGGTTTCTTCGCAGCTACCTTCTTTGTACCTATGTTTTCCTTCCCAACTTCTGTGATGGCCCATTTTAGAGATGTCCATTCCTCTTCAACTGTACTGCCTACTGCGCTATTCCTTATTGCTGTATCTATAGCGTTAGAGAACTTCAAACGTATCTCGTCATTCCTTAGTACTTCCGTATCCCACTTCTTTGCGTATTGATTCTTCCTGACTAATGTCTTGACCTTCAGCCTACTATTTATCACTACTATTTTGTGATCTGAGTCTATATCTGCTCCTGGGTACGCCTTACAATCCAGTATCTGATTTCGGAATCTCTGTCTGACCATGATGTAATCTAATTGAAATCTTCCCGTATCTCCCTGCCTTTTCCAAGTATACCTCCTCCTCTTGTGATTCTTGAATAGGGTTTTCGCTATTACTAGCTGAAACTTGTTACAGAACTCAATTAGTCTTTCTCCTCTTTCATTCCTTGTCCCAAGCCCATATTCTCCAGTAACCTTTTCTTCTACTCCTTCCCCTACAACTGCATTCCAGTCGCCCATGAGTATTAGATTTTCGTCCCCCTTTACATACTGCATTACCCTTTCAATATCCTCATACACTTTTTCTATCTGTTCATCTTCAGCTTGCGACGTCGGCATGTATACCTGAACTATCGTTGTCGGTGTTGGTCTGCTGTCGATTCTGATTAGAACAATCCGGTCACTGAACTGTTCACAGTAACACACCCTCTGACCTACCTTCCTATTCATAACGAATCCTACACCTGTTATACGATTTTCTGCTGCTGTTGATATTACTCGATACCCATCTGACCAGAAATCCTTGTCTTCCTTCCACTTCACTTCACTGACCCCTATTATATCTAGATTGAGCCTTTGCATTTCCCTTGTCAGATTTTCTTGTTTCCCTACCACGTTCAAGCTTCTGACATTCCACGCCCCGACTCGTAGAACGTTATCCTTTCGTTGATTATTCAATCTTTTTCTCATGGTAACTTCCTCCTTGGCAGTCCCCTCCCGGAGATCCGAATGGGGGACTATTCCGGAATCTTTTGCCAATGGAGAGATCATGACACTTCTTCAATTACAGGCCACATGTGCTGTGGATACACGTTACGTGTCTTTAATGCAGTGGTTTCCTTTGCCTTCTGCATCCTCATGTCGTTGATCATTGCTGATTCTTCCGCCTTTAGGGGCAATTTCCCAGCCCTAGGACAAGAGAGTGCCCTGAACCTCTATCCGCTCCTCCGCCCACTTTGACAATGCCGTTGGCAGAATGAGGCTGACTTCTTATGCCGGAAGTCTTTGGCCGCCAATGCTGATTATTTATCAAAATTTAGGCAGTGGCGGGGATCGAACCCGGGACCGAAGACGTTTTGATTATGAATCAAAGACGCTACCCCTAGCCCACGGGTGCCTCCAGATCATTACCTAAGAACTATATTAATCCAGAAGTTTGGGAGGACCAAGTGTTCAGCACTAAAGCACTAAAAACTGCTGAACTCATACACAGCTCCAAATAGATGTATGTGCACTGTCGTTGTTTTCGAACAAAGTAGTGCATAACCATACTAAATACTGAATATTCTCCCTCATAGTATGGCACAAAAGTCGTTTTACGTGTTACATTGACCTGATAGAAGTGCAATAAAACACGCACGATGTGTAGGCCACTGACAAGGAGCTTAAGAATCCATGTCGTTCGGATGGCGGCGATTGTTGTTAATACAGATTCTCTATTCCAGATTATTCCTGAAGATACGAGAAAGGTTCAGCGTGTACACTTCTCTTTTGACAGCTACACATGGATGACTTCTATGTCCAGGCGAGGACTCTCAAGTCAGTGGAACACTCTGAGCCGTGCACGGCTCGTGTTCATGCCATTTATTATTTGTCATCTTCTATTACGGTTTTCTTATTCCATTTACTGGCGTCACTAACTTCCTGCCTTACTTACCCGTGAGTGGCAGCAGCAGCTCGTATCGATAAGTGCGCTGTCGTACCATCTCTGGATCGACCGATACTATTTCCGGGTCGTCGTGTGTCTGGCAGTCAGTTGGAGACGGACCAGCAGTGCAGTCGGGACGCAGCAGCAGTGAAGTCGAAGATGGAGCACCGTTGAGACGCGGACAGCCTGTGCTCGCCGACCGCTGGCGACACACGTGAGCTGTCCGACGGAAGGAGACTGGAGCGGGACGGCCGTTGGTTGGTCGTTCGGTTCGTCGTTTTATCGGTCGACATATACAGGGTGTTTCAAAAATGACCGGTATATTTGAAACGGCAATAAAAACTAAACGAGCAGCGATAGAAATACACCGTTTCTTGCAATATGCTTGGGACAACAGTACATTTTCAGGCGGACAAACTTTCGAAATTACAGTAGTTACAATTTTCAACAACAGATGGCGCTGCAAGTGATGTGAAAGATATAGAAGACAACGCAGTCTGTGGGTGCGCCATTCTGTACGTCGTCTGCCTGCTGTAAGCGTGTGCTGTTCACAACGTGCAAGTGTGCTGTGGACAACATGGTTTATTCCTTAGAACAGAGGATTTTTCTGCTGTTGGAATTCCACCGCCTAGAACACAGTGTTGTTGCAACAAGACGAAGTTTTCAACGGAGCTTTAATGTAACCAAAGGACCGAAAAGCGATACAATAAAGGATCTGTTTGCAAAATTTCAACGGACTGGGAACGTGACGGATGAACGTGCTGGAAAGGTAGGGCGACCGCGTACGGCAACCACAGAGGGCAACGCGCAGCTAGTGCAGCAGGTGATCCAACAACGGCCTCGGGTTTCCGTTCGCCGTGTTGCAGCTGCGGTCCAAATGACGCCAACGTCCACGTATCGTCTCATGCGCCAGAGTTTATGTTGTGGCGTAACAAGCTAGTCACGCCACACTGAGGAGGAAGCCGAAAGGCACGCGTACACACACGCCGACTGGCGTCAAGTCTGGAACAGGATAAGTTATGACTGCTATAAAGAAAATACGTAGCTTTGGGATATACTTAACTTTTAATGCTTCCTTTGGTACATCTCTCTTGACTATACAAATGAGACTCGTAAGATACATGCACTGTGACAATTGGCGCCTTGCTAAGTCGTAGCCATTAACTTAGCTGAAGGCTATTCTAACTGTCTCTCGGCAAATGAGAGCAAAGGCTTCGTCAGTATAGTCGCTAGCAACGTCGTCGTACAACTGGGGCGAGTTCTCGTACGTCTCTCGAGACCTGCCGTGTGGTGGCGCTCGGTCTGCGATCACACAAAGGCGACACGCGGGTCCGACATGTACTAATGGACCGCGGCCGATTTAAGCTACCACCTAGCAAGTGTGGTGTCTGGCAGTGACACCACAGTTTACACCTCTATCCATACAAAATTCAAACGCGGCAACCCCTCAGCGCCGCTACCATTGCTGCACGAGAGACATTCGCTAACGATATAGTGCACAGGATTGATGACGGCGATATGCATGTGGGCAGCATTTGGTTTACTGACGAAGCTTATTTTTACCTGGACGGCTTCGTCAATAAACAGAACTGGCGCATATGGGGAACCGAAAAGCCCCATGTTGCAGTCCCATCGTCCGTGCATGCTCAAAAAGTACTGGTCTGGGCCGCCATTTCTTCCAAAGGAATCATTGGCCCATTTTTCAGATCCGAAACGATTACTGCATCACGCTATCTCGACATTCTTCGTGAATTTGTGACGGTACAAACTGCCTTAGACGACACTGCGAACACGGCGTGGTTTATGCAAGATGGTGCCCGGCCACATCGCACGGCCGACGTCTTTAATTTCCTGAATGAATATTTCGATGATCGTGTGATTGCTTTGGGCTATCCGAAACATACAGGAGGCGGCGTGGATTGGCCTCCCTATTCGCCAGACATGAACCCCTGTGACTTCTTTCTGTGGGGACACTTGAAAGACCAGGTGTACCGCCAGAATCCAGAAACAATTGAACAGCTGAAGCAGTACATCTCATCTGCATGTGAAGCCATTCCGCCAGACACGTTGTCAAAGGTTTCGGGTAATTTCATTCAGAGACTACGCCATATTATTGCTACGCATGGTGGATATGTGGAAAATATCGTACTATAGAGTTTCCCAGACCGCAGCGCCATCTGTTGTTGACAATTGTAACTACTGTAATTTCGAAAGTTTGTCTGCCTGAAAATGTACTGTTGTCCCAAGCATATTGCAACAAACGGTGTATTTCTATCGCTGCTCGTTTCGTTTTTATTGCCGTTTCAAATATACCGGTCATTTTTGAAACACCCTGTATTTGGTGTTTTCACCGTTTCCGGGCCTGGGCAGTCGGTCGGTTGGCGTGGAGCAGCGAGGAATTCTCCGTCGCGCGTTCTCTGGCCGGGGCCGCTGTCGCTGTGCACGCGCGGTTGGAGTGTTAGGTGCTGCTTGCGAGTGCTACGAAGTTCGTAGCCCACGGATCTTCACATTAAGAAGTCGTTGGACAGGCTGCCTGTGTCACCTAAACGGGCGTTAGTGTTACATCTGAGCGTCGTTCCTTGTGTGTTACATAGTAATTTCCCTGTTTGGGTTTTAGTAATTTGGTTGATGTGTGGCCTTCAGCCGAGTATCAATACCTCTTAAATTGATGTTCTTGTCTTGCCCTTAAGACATGAGTTTGTTATTCTTTTATATGGGGCCTTTAGCCGAATTTTACCTCTTTAGCCGAATTTTACCTTCTGCCTTTTAAATTGAAACTCTTTTTCTAGGCCTTAAACTGTTAAAC
The DNA here is from genome assembly GCF_023898315.1 of Schistocerca nitens. Taxonomy (NCBI): domain Eukaryota; kingdom Metazoa; phylum Arthropoda; class Insecta; order Orthoptera; family Acrididae; genus Schistocerca; species Schistocerca nitens. Next base: position 282,843,678 of record NC_064617.1, read on the forward strand.
CTATTTTGTTGTTATGTGGCCTTCAGCCGAGTTTTAATATCTCTTAAATTAATTTTCTTGTCTTGCCCTTTAGGCATAAGATTGTTATGCTTTTCTATGGGGCCTTCAGCCGAATTTTGTATGAAAAGTTGTAAGATAAGGCCTTCTGCCTTTTGATTGAAACTCTTCTTTCTGTTTAATATGCGACCTCCAGCCAATTTCCATTAAAATTAAATTTCTAAGGCCTTCAGCCTGTTTAGATTGAAGATGTAGAAAATATTCTTGGGATAAACCTCCAGGAGAGCCTTGTATTTCAATTTATTGCTTAGGCCTTGTTTCTTGGATTTTGGGTGTGGCCTTCAGCCGATCTAAGGTTAATCAAAGGAGGTCGATTAAAGTTTTGAGTGTTTTGCATCCTTGTAATATTTTGTGTTGGTAAATAAAGTTTGTATGTTGAGTACAACTGACAGCAACTTGTTTTTGCCCCTTTCCACAACCTAATCCGCTCTGTCCTGCTAGCCCAGGCATTTCACATTCATTGAACCACCCAAACGCCAGTCTTGTGCCTTAACGTGATAAATGCACAGATAAGCAATGAATAAATGGTTACTTGTGAGAGACGGTGGCAAAGTTAATCGGAGTCAAATTTCATTTCAATGACAGCTCAGGGGATAGGTAGAAGTATGCTTTGCCTTTTAGTGGACCCTTAATATATGCGTGAACTAATGGGAACAGCAACTCACCACAGACGACGAATTTCCATGGTCTGGTCGTGCAGATCGGTGTTTTTTTGTTCAATATTAACCTATGTAACTAATGTTTGAATCATGTGCTGAGACATGCTTGGAATCATACATAACTACATCTCATTATGTCTAGCCTCACACTTCGGGGACCAAACTGTTGTATCTGCAATTCTGATTTAACGTAATAGATACTGAAGCTGGACTTTTAAAGTAATGTGGTTAGCTTGTGCTAACGGTTTCAATTAATTCATTGAACTGAGCCCAGGCTGGTTACTACAAGCCACCTGAAAAAGAGTATAGCGTGCATACAATTATGAAAGAGAGATGACAGAAACGTGCTAATGGAATATTGGGTACCAGACAATAACACATGAACGTTGTCGAGTACATTTTGACGCTATCCGCTTGCTTCCCACTTTGTCTGACGGTGCAAACTAAATTGCATCATATTACTTCTCCCTCGTGTGGCTGATGATAACGTGGCGCAATTTTCAATTCATTTTTTTTTCTATGGTTACTTATGATTGGGCCTAAATAAGCCATCTAATTCAAAGTCGCTAATATACTTCACGAAATTTGGCATTTATTCATAGTTAGCAGTAAAACGTTTCCAATAATCGCTTACAAATTCACTAACCATCATTAGGCTCATTTCGTTCAATACTGATATCGCTTTCGGCTCTCGCTGACAGACTGCACTATACAGACTCGACACGACTGCATTTACCATTCCCGTGCAAGCAGCGTTGAACACAACAAGCAATTCTTCATTTTTATAAAAGATTACTTTCTTTCTGGCGTATGTCCAGAAATGAGTATCACTGCTCACTAGGCGTATACGTAATATTGAGGGGCTCTGAGCACTATGCGACTTAACTTCTGAGGTCATCAGTCGCCTAGTACTTAGAACTAATTAAACCTAACTAACCTAAGGACATCACACACATCCATGCCCGAGGCAGGATTCGAACCTGCGACCGTAGCGGTCGCTCGGCTCCAGACTGTAGCCCCTAGAACCGCAAGGCCACTCCGGCCGGCATACAAAATATTAAAATTACAACAAAAATTCGACGTGAGAACATATTGAATCTTCACATTTAACCATTGTGAATTAGCATAAACAATACGACAAAGCATTTCACATCGGCTGTCATGTATTAAGCGGTTGCTCATAGAATATTTCAGTGTACAGGCTTTGGCGTTTTGCAGGACAAGGTTCTAAAAAGCAAAGATAAACCACCTCACGATCTGAAAAGGGCTCCAAACGAACGCTCGTCTCCCCCAAAGTGTTCTCCTGCTCTTGGATTTCTTTTTAACTGACACTTTCATTGGTTCGATCGTTGTGCGTTCTCTAGCCAGTGGAGTGCAGCGTTACAAACACGTGGCTTGCGCCAAGTCTCCTTGGAGCTAATTTGTATGCCCATTAAACAAATGCCCACGTGAACGTGGCCATCGGAATTTCCAGGTTTAGTTGCGACGTGTTTCTCGATACAGGAAAGTTCTTTTCCTGACTGCCGAGTTCTTGTCGGTTCGCTGTTTTCTACACTGCTGGCCACCGTAAATGCAACACCAAGAAAGACAAGAGGTAGCACAACAAAATTTATTTTGTAGATAACATGTTGACCAAGTATCAAATGATTACGTTTACAGACGTCTGTGACATGTGGTTCCTGCCAGAATCAGTAGCCAGAGTAGCCGCCATTGTTGGAGATCACCGCTGCCACACGTCTCGGCATTGAGTCAAAGAGACGTTGGATGTGTTCCTGGGGTACAGCAGCCCAAGCAGCTTCCACACGTTGCCAAAGATCATCTGGTGTGGCAGCTGGGGATGTAATCGGGGTCACTCATTGAGCAACCATGGACCACATGTTTTCTATCGGCGAAAGATCCGGAGAGCGAGCCGGTCAGGGAAGCACTTCAATCTGGTTATTGACGAAGAACCTTTGGACAATGCGTGCCACGTGTGGTCGCGCATTATCCTGTTGAAATATGGCTGTGGCCGAGCCCTGAAAGTAAGGAAGGACAACTGGCTCCAGCACCTCGGATATGTAGCGCCGGCTATTTAAAGTACCGGCAATGCGTACTAGAGGCGTGCGAGAGTAATATCCAATACCGCCCCATACCATAATACCCGGTGCAAGACCAGTGTGGCGGTGCATAATGCAGCTGTCCAGCATCCTCTCTCCACGGTGTCTCCACGCTCGAATCCGACCATCGTGGTGCTGCAGACAGAAGCGTGCCTCGTCAGTAAAGACAACGTCATTCCATTCTGCCGTCCACATCCGTCTGTCATCACACCATTGGCGACGAAGACGTCTGTGGTTCTGCGTCAATGGTAGACGAAGTAATGGACGTCTTGCGGACAAACCACTCTGCTGTAAACGGCGTCGAATGGTACGCGCAGGCACTGGATGATGCGTTACAGACGCAATGTGCCGTGCTATGGTTCGGGATGTCACTGAGCGATCCGTCACTGCCATGCGCACAATTTTCCTATCAGCACGTGCAGTGGTGCACCGAGGTGAATGCGATCGACCACGTCGGCCCGTCATACCCTCCTGCATCCAACGGTCACATATCCGCATTATAGTTGTTTGGTTTCGTCCAACACGACTAGCGATTTCTCTGTATGACAATCCACAATCTCGGTAAGCCACTATCCTTCCTCTGTCGAACTCGGATACTTGATCAAACGATGTTCGCTGTTGTCTACGAGGCACAACTGATCGTCTTGTGAAACAACCACAAGGTAAACACACGTGCCGAACGTACACTCGTCGAAATCGCCAAGCCTTAAATGGCGCTATGAGGTGGCGACACAGGCGCGCGTGATGTAAGTCTGCGATGAAATTCTAATCAGTTGCATATCTCATCGCTGCAAACCCATGGTGTAAATTTCACTTGATTCGGATGCTTCCTTCAGGGTGTTGCATTTACGGTGGCCAGCAGTGTAGTTACTTTCATGGCAATATTCCGTGTTGCCATCGTCATTCTCCGGAGACGGGCGTTTTCTGTGTTCTCGTTGGCACCTAGGGCTTAGGTATGCCTGGACGTATGCCAACAAACAGCTTACGTGAAGTTTCCACGAGATCTCTTCTTGTAGCAATGGAGCGACTTCCTTTCCCATGAATTACATTTATAGACTGAACGGGATACAATTTGTCCATCAGATTATAGAATCATATCACACTCAAGCAGAATCATCCACACATCAAATCGCTTAACGTCTATGTGTCCCCTGCCAGAAACACATTTCTGTCGCGGGGGTGCAGAACAGCTCCATACCAGTTTCGCAAGCTAGTGTGCAGTGTGCGATGGAGGGTACTTTGTATGACTGCTAGTCATTCGATTTCCTTTTTCACTCACAAACAGAGTGATGCAAAAATGCTTTCTTGTATGTCATTGTAAGACTTCTATTCTCTCATATTTCTCCTTAACGACGTTAATTGAAAGGAGTATTGGAAAATATATAATGTTTTTACAGTGTATCCCTAAGGTAACTCAAAAGCTTGTCGCGAAACGTTCATCTACTTCGCTCCAAAGATTATCATCTAAGCTTACGAATTATTTCTGTAACGTTCTCGTACTACTCAAACCGATCGGTAAGAAATATAAGTATGCACATGGAATCAAGGGAGACCATAGCAGACTTACCCTGGCTACTCCTGGTGTTTCCTTTCTGTGACGAAACGGTGTCCCTTGTATCCCATTAGTCAAAAATTTCAGCCAGGCGGATGTATGAGAACCTATTCCGTTTGCTCTTAGCTTCGCTAACACTCTGCATTGTGCTACACCGTCGAGAACTTTTCAGAAATTTATTGACCCACATGCATTGTTTTAAGGGGTATCGCGTATGAAATGGTAACTATTTATCATATGAGTGATGCTTTCTAAATCCATGGTGTTTTATGTGCAGGTCCTGTAAGGTATCATTATGTTGTATGTTGAGTGACGTGATTAATCCTGGCAGCATCACTAATTGTAAGGTATAATTATGGTTTATGTTGTGTGACATGATTAATCGTAGCAGGGTAAGCCAAATGTAACATTACTGTTTTCATGTTCTTCTAGCTGGAATGTCCTGGCGGGGCAAACCATTTGAATGGTTACGACTCTGAAAATGTACATCATCACCCCTGAGAACATTAATGTTACTGCATTCTTCCTTATAGGAATCATTCATGCAATGCATAATGTCCTTACACACGTCGGGTTGAAGCTGGAAGTCATTCGCAAAAGCTTGAGCTCAAATGAGTCATCAATAAATGAATGAATTTACCATGTGTGAAAGAAATATCACAAGCAGAATGGAGTTAATACAAAAACTTACAGTAGCAATACGTTCCCTAACTACGAGTACAAGAAGATCATACGATCTCACTAAGTAAACAGCAAGTCGCTTCACCTACATACAAATCCACTCACTCCGAAATTCCACCACCAGGCTTTTCAAACTTTCGCCAGCCAAACCCTGACTGACAACTGCTCCGAAGAACTCAATGAGACATTGTTGTCACCATGTCGCATGTCAGCTGAAAGACAGGTGCACAATGTGTACGTCAATCGATGAATGCAGGTACCTTCCGAACTTGTCACGTATAGCAGTTTATGCCAAGCAATGAAACAAGGTGAAACAACAGCCACGCAGCAAAGCTTCTCTCTCTCCAGGAAATAGCCTATGCCAGGATACTGTCATTTCATTGGGGAATCACCAGAAAATGGTGCTGTCATTCGGTGACTAAATAAAGTCTTACTGCAGATTCCTGGCAATCATACAATGAAGCGCAAAAGGAACTGGTATAGGCATGCGTATTCAAATACAGATACAAGTAGACAAGCAAAACATGGCGCTGCGGTCGCCAGTTCCTATATAAGACAAGTGTCTGGCGCAGTTGTTAGATCGGTTACTGCTGCAACAATGGCAGGTTATCAAAATTTAAGTGAATTTGAACGTAGTGTTATAGTCGGCGCACGAGTGATGGAACACAGCATCTCCAGAAAACGATGGGGATTTTCCCGTACGACGATTTCACGAGTGTACCGTGAATATCAGGAATGCGGTAAAACATCAAATCACCGACATCACTGCGGCCAGAAAAAGATCCTGCAAGCACTGGAAGAACAACGACTGAAGATAATCGTTCAGCTTGACAGAAGCGCAACCGTTCTGCAAATTCCTAGAGATTTCAGTTCTCTGCCATCAACATATGTCAGCGAGCGAAACATTCAACGAAACAGCATCGATATAGGCCTTCTGAAAAAAAAAAAATGGTTCAAATGGCTCTGAGCACTATGGGACTCAACTGCTGTGGTCATCAGGCCCCTAGAACTTAGAACTACTTAAACCTAACTAACCTAAGGACATCACACACATCCAAGCCCGAGGCAGGATTCGAACCTGCGACCGTAGCAGTCGCATAGGCCTTCTGAGTTGAAGACCCACTCATGTACCCTTGATGACAGCACGACAGTCGTCCGAAGTGGCCGAGCGGTTCTAGGCACTTCAGTCTGGAACCACGCGACCGCTACTGTCGCAGGTTCGAATCCTGCCTCGGGCATGGATGTGTGTGATGTCCTTAGGTTTAAGTAGTTCTAAGTTGCAGGGGACTGATGACCTCAGAAGTTAAGTCCCACAGTGCTCAGAGCCATTTTTGATTGCACGACACAAAGCTTCCCGCCTCGCCTGGGCCCGTCAACAACGACATTGGACTATTGATGACTGGCAACATGTTACCTCGTCGGACGAGTCTCGTTTGAAATTGTATCGAATGGATGGACGTGCACGGGTATCGATACAACCTCACGAATCTACGTCAGCAGGGGCTGTTCTAGTTGGAGGAGACTCTGTAATGCTGTGGGGCGTGTGCAGTTGGAGTGACATGGGACCCCCGATACCTCTAGATACGACTCTGACAGGTGACACGTACGTAAGCATCCTGTCTGATCACCTGCATCCATTCATGTCCATGGTGCATTCCGATGGACTTGGGCAATTCAGAAAAATGGTTCAAATGGTTCTCAGCACTATGGGAGTTAACATCTGAGGTCATCAGCCCCCTAGACGTAGAGCTACTGAAAGCTAACTAACCTGAGGACATCACATACATCCATGCCCGAGGCAGGATTCGAATCTGCGACCATAGCAGCAGCGCGGTTCCGGACTGAAGCCCCTAGAATCACTCGGCCACAGCGGCCAGCTTGGGCAATTTCAGCAGGACAATGTGACACCCCACAAGTCCAAAATTGCTACAGAGTGGCTCCAGGAACACTCTTCTGAGTTTAAACACTCCCGCCGGCCACCAGACTCCCCAGACATGAACATTACTGAACATATCTGGGATGCCTTGCAACGCGCGGTTCAGGATTTATGGGCAACCCAGAAGGATTCGGGGTGTCAGTTCCGTCCAGCACTACTTCAGTCATTGGTCGAGTCCATGCCACGTCTTGTTGCGGCTCTTCAGCGATCTCGTGAGGCCCTACACGATATTAGGCACGTGTACCAGTTTCTTTGGCTCCTCAGTATCTCATCTCAAGTGTTTGCAATCTGTGGAATACCTTCTGCGCTCGTACCGTAAAGTGGAATCATTTCACGGAACAAAGCAAAAATCAGCCAGATGCGGATAGCGAATGGAGTCAGCTCATCAGCCGGTACCAGTCGCGGTAGAATCGCAAGGTGAGGGGCGAAAGAGGGAGATGTGGGAGGGAACAGAGAGGCGCGACCTTGGGCCGCCTAGTTTCGCGACGCCCGCCAGCTAGTTTTGGAGAGTGTATGCCAGTGTGGCGGGAAGGACGTCCGGCTGTGGGCAGGAGGCAGGAGGAAGCGCCGTCCCAAGGCCGCAGCTGGCATAACGGGACGGCCGGCCCGCCGCGGCCTCGGCGCGTCCAGCATCTGCACGCCTGTCACGGCCGCCGGGGCGAGCCTCCGCCGCGTCCTCCAGCACGTGGCCCCCGGGCGCCACTCGCTGGCATTCCCTCACGTGCCCGCCACACGGAGCCCTCTAAACTACACCGTAGCTACACAATTAACACGATTATCTTATATCTACACCTACACCGGTGACGAAAAGCTACCGTAGGCTTCCATAGGCGATCATCTACGTCTGTATCTACACCTACATAGATACTCCGCAGTCTACCGTACGGTGCGTGGCGGAGGGTACCCATACCATTACTAGTCATTCCCTTTCCTGTTCCATTCGCAAACAGAGGGAGGGCAAAACGGCTACCTATATGCCTCCGAGGAGCCCTATTTTCTCGTATCTTATCTTCCTGGTCGTTACGCGCAATGTATGTTGCCGGCTGTGGAATCTCGCTGCAGTAGGCCAGTATTACACTATTATACAAGGGTTGGAACTTTAATAGTGCTAACTATTAATTTAGAGCTTGTAAAAAACAGATACGTGTTTCAAACTTTTACTGACCTTCAAAGTAGTCACCAACACTGTGTATAACCCGTTGCCAGCGATGTGGGAGTCGTAGGATACTCTTAGCAGTGGCAGTTGTGTTGAACGTTCGAGCGGAGCGAGCGGCCCGTCGAATTTGTAGCTGTTCTGAAGCGAATGCCGTGAAGTGTTTCCTTCAGTTTAGAAATCGAGTTGAGCTCACAAGGCCTTAAGACAGGGGAGCGCAGTGCGTGGTACAGCACTTAGCAGACCCATCAGTCAAACAAATCACTAACAGCTTGCACTGTACATGATTGAACATTGTCTTGCAAAATGATGGTCAGGTCCTGCAGGAAGTGTCATCACTTCTTTCTCTATGCTGTTCATTTTTTGAACACACCCTACGACCAGCTTAGAGACAGAAGTGATGACACTTTCTGCAGGACGTGACCATCATTTAGCAAGACAATGTTCAATCATGTACAGTGCTAGCTGTTACTGATTTGTTTGACCGATGGGGCTGCTAAGTGCTCTATTTCCAAACCGAAGGAAACACTTCATGGCATTCGCTTCTAAAAATGGTTCAAATGGCTCTGAGCACTATGGGACTCAACTGCTGTGGTTATCAGTCCCCTAGAACTTAGAACTACTTGAACCTAACTAACCTAAGGACACCACACACATCCATGCCCGAAGCAGGATTCGAACCTGCGACCGTAGCAGTCGCAATTCGCTTCTGTACTGCTACAAATTCGTCGGGCAGACCGCGCCGCTCGAACTGTCAACACAACTGGCACTGCTAAGAGTTTTCTACGACTTCCCCATCTCAGGCAACGGGGTATATACAATGCTTGTGACTACTTTGAAGGTCAGTAAAACTTTGAAACATGTATCTATTTTGTACTTGCTGTAAATAAATAGTTGCCACTATTGTTACAACCCTCGTATTTCTTTGACGAAGAAATGTGATCAAATATTCGTCAAATTTCTTTGACAAATATCTATGACGTGGCGCTTAAAAGGGGTATTACACTTTCGGCATATTGTTCGTCAAATGTCAAGATGGCGGACAACAACTTGTTATTATGGGCTGCAGTTGCTAACAAAAATGGTTCAAATGGCTCTGAGCACTATGGGACTTAACTGCTGTGGTCATCAGTCCCCTAGCACTTAGAACTACTTAAACCTAACCAACCTAAGGACATCACACACATCCATGCCCGAGGCAGGATTCGAACCTGCGACCGTAGCGGTCACGCGGCTCCAGACTGTAGCGCCTAGAACAGCAGGCCACTCCGGCCGGCCGTTGCTAACACTAAAATTGCTCTGTGTATGTATCTGGAAGAAAAGTGACGGAGAAAAGTAAGCATACTTGGATGAAAACATAGATATTACGTCGAGATAACACAAGCATCCAGCAAAATTTGTTACGCGAGCTGCAAGTGGACGACGTCAAGTCTTATATATAAATTACTTACGAATGGATGAGAGTGTATTTCAGTATTTGCTCAGTAAAGTGTCTTCTCATATTACAAAACAGAATACTCTCTTGAGAAATGTTATATGCGCAGAAGACAGGAAAACTGTGACACTGGGATTTGTTGATACAGGAGAGAGCTAATCTAGTTTACAACACAGCACTTGAACATGTCATTGTACATTAACCAAAATAAATCCAGAAACGTGTGAAGCGATTTATAAAGCACTGAAGACGGAATATGTGAAGTTAAATAAATAGATCGTACACAATATGGGCAATGAGAGCTATTTTTATTTTAAAATAATTTAATTAATGGAATTTGTGACCCACAAATACAAAATTAATAAAAAGTACGAGAAAGGTGTACCGCTTTTTAACTTGTGGCATCCAGAGTTCAAAAATAGACAAAGTAGTATGGAAAGCTAAGAAATAATTTTTTATTTTAGGATGTGACCACGTCCTCCCTTCCGACTTGCTGCTGTATGCTGCCAGATGTAGAGGTGGATGGCTGTTGCCGTGATTGTGGACATGAAGTCGCCTGCAGCATATTCCACCTTCCCATCAATACACAATTAATAGCAGCAATGTTCCCCTTGCTCACCCCCCAGCCGTCCGCCCCTGGTAGCTGAGTGGTCAGCGTGACGGAATGTCAAACCTAAGGGCCCGGGTTCGATTCCCGGTTGGGTCGGAGATTTTCTCCGCTGAGGGACTGGGTGTTGTGTTATCCTTATCGCCATCATTTCATCCCCATCGACACGCAAGTCGCCGAAGTGGCGTCAAATCGAAAGACTTGCACCAGGCGAACGGTCCACCCGACGGGAGGCCCTCGCCGCACGACCCCCCAGCCTAGCCGAAGCAACGTTATTGGAAAAAAAAAAAAAACCGAAGGAATACACCAACTTTGAAGCCGTGTTTGCAAACACACTACAGAGACGTCAAATAGCTGTGGCGACGCCAGCGCTCCACATTTTACATTGCAGTGAACAGAAGACGAACGACTTTTGTGATCAAATCTACATTTATTTGAGGCCAGGCGAGATTTAACAAAGTTCCGTATTACACTATCAAATTTCTTTGACATAAAAATTTAACATATCAATTTTGACAAAGAAATATGATAGTCTAATACCGGCCTTAGCTTCACATACCGGTTCTCTAAATTTTCTCAATAGTGTTTTTCTAAAAGAATGTCGCCTTCCCTCCGGCGATTCCCATTTCAGTTCCCGAAGTATCTCTCTAACACTTGTATGTTGTGCGAACGTACCAGCAACAAATCTAGCAGCCCGCCTCTGAACTGCTTCCATGTCTTCCTTTAATCCGACCTGTTACGGATTCCAAACACTCGAGCAGTACTCAAGAATAGGGCTCAATAGATTCCTATATGCGGCCTCCTTTACAGATTAACCACACTTTCCTAAAATTCTCCCAACACACAGAAGTCGACCACTCGCCTTCTCCACCACAACCCTCACATTTTCATTCCATTTCATATCATTTTGCAACGTTACGTCCAGATATTTAAACGACTTGGCTGTGTCGAATAGGACACGACTAACGCTGAACCCGAACACTATTCGTTTGTTTCTCCTAGTCATCAGCATTAATTTACATTTTTCTACGTTTAGAGCAAGCTGCCATTCATCACACCAAATCGAAATTTTGTCTAAGTCATCTCGGATCGTCCTACAGTCATCAAACTTCGACACCTTATCGTACACCACAGCATCATCAACAAACAACCGCTGATTGCTGCCCACCCTGTCCGCCAAATCATTTATGTATAAAGAGAACAACAGCAGTCCTGTCGCACTTCCCTGGGGCACTCCTGACGATACCCTTGTCTCTGGTGAACACTCTCTGTGGCGTCAAATCGAAAGACTTGCACCAGGCGAACGGTCCACCCGACGGGAGGCCCTCGCATATCTGTGAACTTATTCCATATGCTCGTTAACAGCCTGCAACGGTGCACCGTGTCAAATTCTTTCCGTAAGTCTAGAAATATGGAATCTGCCTGTTGCCCTTCATCCATAGTTGTCAGTATACCATGTGGGAAAACGATAAACTGAGTTTCGCACGAGCGATGCTTTCTAAAACCATGCTGATTCGACCGAGCGAGGTGGCGCAGTGGTTGGCATACTGGAATGGCATTCGAGAGGACGACGGTTCAAACCAGCGTCTGACCATATTGATTTTGATTTCCCTAAATCGCTTCAGGTAAATAACGGGGTGGTTCCTTTCAAACGGCACGTCCGGCTTCCTTCCCCATCCTTCCCTAATCCGATTGGACCGATGACCTCACCTTTTGGTCCCCTCCCCCGAGTCAACCAACCAACCGTGACGATTCGTGGACGTAAGCTTCTCGGTCTCAAGAAAATTTATTACTTTCAAATTCAGGATATGTTCAAGGATTCTCCAGCAAACCGATGTTAGGAATATTAGCATGTAATTTTGTGGGTCTGTCCTTTTGCATTTCTTGTATAGAGGAGTCGCCTGCATTTTTTTTTTTTTTTTTTTTCCAGTCGGTTGCTTTGCGCTGTGCTGTGTGAGAGATTCGCGATAAATGCAAGCTTTGAAAAACCGAAATGGGAATCCATTCGGACGTGGTGACTTGTTTGTTTTCAACTCTTTCAGTTGTTTCTTTACGCCAGGGAAGTTTATTACTATGTCGTCCGTGCGGGAGTCTGTTCGATGGTCAAACGACGGTATGTTTGTACGACTCACCTGCGTGAACAATTTATTGGACGTGAAATTTAAAACTTTGGCTTTGGCTTTGCTATCTTCTGCTGCCACTACGGACTGCTCAACAAGTGACTGGATTGAAGCCTTAGACCAACTTCGCGATTTTACATAGGACCTCCAGTTTTCTCGGGTTCTCCGCCAGATCTTTTGCTAAGGTATGAAGTGGTAGTAGTTGTATGCAGAATGCAGACACGCGAATCTCTATTAACCTTTGCTTAACGTCATTAGCGCGTTCGCATTTGAAGCGAGATTGGCTCTGAGCACTGTGCGAGTTAACTTCTGAGGTCATCATTCGCCTAGAAGTTAGAACTAATTAAACATAATTAACCTAAGGACATCACATACATCCATGCCCGAGGCAGGGTTCGAACCTGCGACCGTAGCGGTCGCTCGGCTCCAGACTGTAGCGCCCAGAACCGCACGGCCACTCCGGCCGGCGCGACAACCTCTGCTTCCTCTGTATTTTTCGAATCTCGTTATTAAACCACAGTGGGTCTTTCCCGTCATTCGTCCATTTATTAGGCACGTAATTCCCCTGACCATGATTTACACTCTGCTTAAACTTTGCCCATAAATAAGAGTAGGCTATGGTAGTTTTCCTAGTAACTTTAGTCAGTTAATGTCGTAGCTGCATTACCTGTACGTTAGGTGTGTCGCATACCTATTGGGCATTACCGCATAACGACTGCTCCTTTACGTACGCGATCAGTTTGTCTTACTAAATACCGCTAAAAACCAGAAGCGGCGAACTGCCCAGGAACTGAGTGAGGAATATAAAGGGCCAGCTAAACTACAGAACATTTTTGTTCTACATTATTGCCCTCCTGACTCTTACTTAAAAATAAACAATATTTATAGAAAAATTGAAATTGTCAATGTTTAATTCAGGTTTTGTTCGAAAATTGTTGAGCTATGCCGGCCGCGGTGGCTGTGCGGTTCTAGGCGCTCAGTCCGGAACCGCGGGACTGCTACGGTCGCAGGTTCGAATCCTGCCTCGGGCATGGATGTGTGTGATGTCCTTAGGTTAGTTAGGTTTAAGTAGTTCTAAGTTCTAGGGGACTGATGACCTCAGATGTTAAGTCCCATAGTGCTCAGAGCCATTTGAACCATTTTGTTGAGCTATAAAGTTAAACAGAGGGATATTGCAGTAAAAATAAAGGAAACATAACAGATTTATCATGTAGTGCTAGAAACCTCCATTTCCGTAACAAAAACGTAAAATAAAATAACCACAAAACAACCTTTATCAAGCGCCCCTTCAATACTTCATCGAACTTATATAAAACATGTTTCTGTTTATCACATTTCGCATTTATTAACAACAAAAGAAAAATATTGTCTTTGATCATGATGAAGAACATTCTATTGAGCACAAAATAACAGAAACTATCATATAGATGTATATCATTTTATGTTTGTACATGTAAACTGTGCTTGCACCAAAAGTAACTGCTTTGGTTGCATGAAAGCGCAGACATTACGGGATAAACTAATTTATTATTACTTATAAAATGCAATTTATATTCTGTAATGATATAAAACACACGATGGACTAACAATGAATGATATGTGGTTCTAATTATGTGCAGAACAAATATAAAAAACAACAAATGTCGTCGGCTCCTAATTTCTCTCTTACAAGTTCATTCACGTTTTTTTCCTACCGATATTACCAATACTACAGGTAATTCTACCATTTAATACGTCATTTATGTAGTACACCAAAAATACCAACAGGTTTGGTAGACCGCGACTCTAATCTACACTAATGAGCCACCACATCATGGCCACTGCCCACCACGAGACTAATGACACTTGCTGGCGTTGCGGGAACATGGTTCAAAAGGCTCTGAGCACTATGGGCCTTAACATCTGAGGTCATCAGTCCCCTAGACTTACAATTTCTTAAACCTAACTAACCTAAGGACATCACACACATCCATGCCCGAGGCAGGATTGAAACCTGCGATCGTAGCAGCAGCGCGGTTCCAGACGGAAGCGCCTAGAACCGCTCGGCAACTCCGGCCGGCTCAGCACCTTGGGTACGACAATTACATATGAATATAAAGAAACGCTCTTTGGTGAATTTCAGCCTGAGGAAGTTTACAAAATTATTGTGGAACCACTTTCTCAGAAGTCCCCGGGTCCGGATGGACTTCCGAAGGAATTTTACTTGCGCTTTGGGCCGTTGTTGGGTGCTCGTTTACGCCTGTTATGAATGAAGTGTTACAGAGGAGAGTAGTGCCGCTACGGTCGCAGGTTCGAATCCTGCCTCGGGCTTGGATGTGTGTGATGTCCTTAGGTTAGTTAGGTTTAAGTAGTTCTAAGTTCTAGGGGACAGATGACCTCAGAAGTTAAGTCCCACAGTGCTCAGAGCCATTTTTGAACCCAAGGTGCTGACTAGTGATGGATCGTAAAAGCTATCTCTGACTCATCGATGTAGTAGGGATCTACATAGTATTGGTGTAAGAAACGCACTATATCAGCTTGCGGCATTAACGATACGTCCATTACTTATCGTGAGAGAATGAATAGAAGCGCGCCGGGGACGGGTCTGATGCCGAAGCAAATGATATAAATAAGTCAGTTCTTCCGTCACCAATAAATGTGGGTTGGATCGCATTTTCACACCTTCCATTTCTATCCTCTTTAAGGCCAACAATTTTGCCTTTACGCAACTAACCTCCGCAATTCGCAGAGGAGCGTGATCACAGGATCATAAAGTTCACGCAGGACTGAATAATAATGCTCGTAAGTTCTCCGAAAGTCTTGCGCTTTGGCAGCATAAAAAGGTATCAAAACTCGCCTGAGCCTCAGTTTTCCGAGTTGTGTCTACCAGTCAGGGATGGAAGAGTACTTACCAGTGGACCGTAGAGTACGCTCCCACACGGCTCGCATCACATCATCGGCAGCGACGTTTAACATCCATGGAGTGCTCAACAATTTGACCGGTTGCCGTTCAAATGGTTCAAATGGCTCTGAGCACTATGGGACTCAACTGCTGTGGTCATTAGTCCCCTAGAACTTAGAACTACTTAAACCTAACTAACCTAAGGACATCACACACATCCATGCCCGAGGCAGGATTCGAACCTGCGACCGTAGCAGTCGCACGGTTCCGGACTGCGCGCCTAGAACCGCGAGACCACCGCGGCCGGCAGGTTGCCGTTCAAGACTGAGAGCTGTATTCACAGCGCAGTTATCCACAAAGCAGGCTGGGATGACTTCAACTTTAAGAATACTATCGTGCAGGCTGTCGGGTAAGTAAAATGTGTATGATCTGCTACTAGAAGAAGCAGTAAAGTGGATATAACTAATGTGGGGTATTTACAAATCCAAACATCTATCAGGGGTAAGGGGCGGACCAATTCATGTAATTCACGACAGAAATCAGAATTTGGAGGTTGACCTACCGGACGAAACATGCAATTAAAATCACCCCCCCCCCCCCCCCCCCCCAGAAGAGTACCCGGAGGACTCTTGCGCAACAGATGAACAATTTCCTCTTTATAAAATCGCGAACGACGCACTGTGCGCCCAGTGCCAGACGGGCCATATAAAAGAATCAAGGTAAGATTAAAAAGTTGACAATCTATACCCCTGCCAGAATCCAACATTCCCAACTCTGCAGCAGGAATCCATTGGCGAAAGAATAAGACGGTCCCCGTAGAATATTCGGGTCTATATTAAAGGTCATACGAAAACCAGGTAAAGAGAAAGTTTAAGTAACACCTGTAACAATATTATGTCCGCACATGAATCAAAAATGAAATGGTGAGGAGTAGCCAATCGCAGTTCTGATTCCACACGGTTAACGTTTAAGGAAAGTAACTTGTAGGTTTGGGTCATTGACCACAGCTATAAAGGGATGTACCGAACGCACCGAGCAGAATTATGTAGACAGCTGAGCGTGAGGTCCATTGAGGAGTCCACAGATGAATCAGACATCGGGGGACCAGAACGTCATCGGAACCTTTTGTCTTAGATTTATTACGTGCCACCTCACGGTCAGTTTGTGTACGCTGTTTCTGGCTGCTACGTGGCGTAGGGGCCTCTGGAGACGGAGGTGAGGGAGGGATCAAAGGCACAGCTTCCTGTCCCCCAGAACAAGGGACATGTAATGCAGATCCAGCCACTAAGGCGGAAGCATTCTGTGGAACCAGCAACGTAACACGTGATACTTTCCAGAATGAGATTTTCACTCTGCAGTGGAGTGTGCGCTGATATGAAACTCCCTGGCAGATTAAAACTGTGTGCCCGACCGAGACTCGAACTCGGGACCTTTGCCTTTCGCGGGCAAGTGCTCTACCATCTTATATATACATCATTTTGTTCGTTTTAGTTCGTTGTATCTGCTCGGGGCGGACGTCGCAAGACACCCGTTTCAGTTCGTCATTGATCCATTAACTCAGTTTTTTTATTACAGAGGGTAGCTAACCCTCTGTCCGAACACGCTGAGCTACCGTGCCGGCGATCTGAGCTACCGAAGGACGACTCACATCCGGTACTCACAGCTTTACTTCTGCCAGTATCTCGTCTCCTACCTTCCAAACTTTACAGAAGCTCTCCTGCGAACCTTGCAGAACTAGCACTCCTGAAAGAAAGGATACTGCGGAGACATGGCTCAGCCACAGTCTGGGGGATGTTTCCAGAATGAGATTTTCACTCTGCAGCGGAGTGTGCGCTGATATGAAACTTCGCAGGAGAGCTTCTGTAAAGTTTGGAAGGTAGGAGACGAGATACTGGCAGAAGTAAAGCTGTGAGTACCGGGTGAGAGTCGTGCTTCGGTAGCTCAGGTGGTAGAGCACTTGCCCGCGAAAGGCAAAGGTCCCGAGTTCGAAGTCTCGGTCGGGCACACAGTTTTAATCTGCCAGGAAGTTTCAGGTGATACTTTGTAGCTAATGTTATTTTCTTCTGATGTTGTAGGCGGAAAATTCAGGGAACCGTCGGCTGCGGAAGACGAAGGAGCAAGAGGACATTGCCACGTCTCAGAATGTAACGGAGGACACAAAGACGAAGGACGGGAACCACGCACCCTCTGCACAAGGAGGCAGCTCAGAAGATAACTTCTTCGCCACTCACCGTACAACGGACGGGAAGAATCGTATCATCGAGACGTGCAGTGGACAAAATCGATGCGTAGGAGGCTGGGGCAGAAGATGGTACAGCCCAATCCTCACCCTCAGCATCGTGAGTGCGACGTCTCTTAGCCAGCTGTTGTGGCCGAGCGGTTCTAGGCGCTTCAGTCCGGAACCACGCAGCTGCTACGGTCGCAGGTTCGAATCCTGCCTCGAGCATGGATGTGTGTGATGTCCTTAGGTTAGTTAGGTTTAAGTAGTTTTAAGTCTAGGGGACTGATGACCTCAGATGCTAAGTCCCGTAGTGTTCAGAGCCATTTGAACCATTTTTTGACGTCGTTTATGTGCCACTTTGTAGGTTCTATGTAATAGGATTCTGATCCTGTCGCGGAGGTAAAGACGGAAATTCATTTACAGTATGATCAGAACTGTCTTTTCGTTCGTTATGTTCCGAAGCAGAAATAGATCCACTTTGGGAGTGGTAAGAGCAAGGTCAGCAACCGTTAATTTGCGACGCTGCAAAATAATGACGGCTTTAATACAAACACACCTCGCGTGCAATAGGAAACAGGTTCTCTCTTGACCAGTAAACATGATACAAACCCGGTAACCACACACTTGTAAATGTGGTGGAATATTGCGTTTGACATGCGTTTCCATGGAACGAACTCTACTATAACACTGTAATCTGTGCTGTGTAGACCAACGTCCACGACAACGTTCTTCATCTTACCATAAGGAGTCAATATGTCCTTTAGCCAGTTGTCATCTACCTCCGGTGGGAGGTTGAACACCCGAACATTGGTATAGTCAATTTCAGCATCTGCGAGTGACACCGTACTAACGGAATTATCACGATGCTTGAACGGGACTTGAGCACCATGTCGCAACAGTAATCTTTCAGCGTGAAGGGGATCCATAAATTTCACGTAAAACGCGTAATTCGTCTGCGTCAAAATAAGCGATGTGGACCTGATCAGAGTTCACACGAATTGTATCGACAAGCCAATCGTGGATTTCTAGAGACCCAGGCTGCACGTGTCTCGTTGTTTTATCGAAAGTAAAGCTCACAGTACCTTTGCGTGGAATACACCTGGAAACCATGGTAGCCACAGCGGAGCGGCCGACGACGCCACTGCAGGTAGAGGAACATAAACAAACAATATGGCAGAGCCGAGGAGCTACGACTCACTCGGCAGATAGAACATCACTAAAGAGGAAAACTTCATACAACTGACGCTGCGGCAGGTGAGATAAACAGGAACCTTCCAGCTCGGCGCTCGAAGCGGATCTATAGGCTATCGTGCACGTCTCCTGGACTGACCCAAACTTTCATCTGTACCCTGTCTTCATTTCTATACCATAGTCTCCTATGCTCATCACTAAATGCTCGCAGCTATACTACTGAGGAATTAAAACTTGTGGTGTTATCGTCTTTTGCCCGCCTCGATATCTGATATTTACATACATGTCTGGACGAATAATCACCGTAGACGGTATACAACCGTCAGAAATTACTTCGAAATAAATTCATTGAATGTGAATAATTTGGTTTCAGCTCTGTTCGATATAGATGTATCGCCTAGTGATGACTGTCAAGAGACTGTGGTCTAGGGATGTAGACAATGTGACAGATGGGAGTAATATCCTAGAGAATTGGTGGTTATCCACTCAGTAAGTGAATAAAATTTCTGTACTTCAGATTCTATGAGATGGGTGGGGGGGGCGGGGGGGGGACAAGTCCTCCCTCTCTTGTCCTCCTTTGCGGACTCCTGTGCCCTCCACATTTTTATTTGCTTCCTCCACCGTCGCGTCTTGTTTCAATCATCAGTCGACAGAAAACGGCAAGAATCGGAAGCCTTCGGTCAAAGAATATTTTTGCTTCAGCACCCGCTCGCCTCTGACATTCTACTGCACGTGTAACGTACCCTCTCTATTATGTTATTGTTGTTTTGTGTTATTGTAGTTGTGGAGATATGAAATTACTGTAGCGGTTTGTTTAGTCAGCCGTACTTCGGAATTTTTGACATTAAATGGAGCCTGAAACTTGCGTAATAAATACTTCGCGTGAAGTGCGATTTGCGGCATAAACAAAAATTAATTGCGGAGATGCAATCCACTGAATATTAACAGAAAAGCTTTAGAACAATGTGCACGACTGACTAGACACATTTAGAGGGTACGTACATTCGCGTGCGAGTGGTTGCGATCTGATGAGAAAGATCTATCTTAATTTTTTTTCGTAAAATAATTACGTCGTAACACACTCGCATATTGCGAACGTACATTCGGGATAGAGGCACGTACGTTCAATCATTCCCCACGGCCTGGGTAAAACAATTGCAATTATTTAAATTTAAGAACATTTCTTTTTCTAACGGACTCCTATTTTTATACGAAGAGGAAGATTGCAGGTTCTGAATGTCTCGGCAAAAACACATCGGAATTAATCTTAGCGGCCACCAAAGGAAAGTAGTGAGCACAATCACGTACCTCTATTGTTGAGCAGCGCCGTCTTAAAGATCGTGGCCTCCATCTAAAATTCGCCTTCTCGAATTAACAGAATAATTTGTACTCCATTGGTATGGGATTTAGGCTTGATCTTGACAGAAATTATAAAACACATTTTTCATCATTTATCACCTTCATTTAACACACACATAGACATGAAATTACACAGTACGTCTTCACGCCAGCACATCAGAACATAAAGTAGTTAATACTAGAAGTAATAAACGAATCTCGAAATTAGTCCTTTGTCTATCAAGGATAAAACAGTTTTTCAGAGTATTCCTCTGGTATGACAGTCGAACAAATTTTCTTCTTGTATCTTTGAGATTAAATTACAACATTTTTAGTTCCTTTTCACACGGTAGCGAAGCAGCAGCAAGAACTCCGTTGCTGAACATGAGGGAGCTGTGTAGGCGGCAGCTGTGTGATCCAAGGCACTACTAACACGTGAACTATGTTAGTGATAGACAGACAGAGGTCCGTTGGGTAGTACTCCTTTCTATATCTCGGACGAAAAGGCACTGTAGAAGTGACATCATACCAGCGTACGTTTACAGCCATAGCCCGTAGGATAGCCCTCCTCTCCTGGGCAGGTAGGGGTAGGAAACCTCTCGTACGTCCCTCGATCATTTCTTAAACCGTTCTTTCTTCTGATTTTCTTCCGGTCAGTTTTTGCATCCTCTGTGTACATGAACCGTTGCAGGGACCAATTTCGCCTCCACCTCGGTACGGCTATGTTGACAAAGGGCATATTGTTACGGCTGAGCGCCGGGACGATCATCCCAGAAAAGATGAAGCCTAGTCAGCTGTTTGCATGTTTGTTTTATTAGCAAGGCTAGGAAGGATAGAAAATAATACCGTGCGTATACCATACAGTCGGAAGGATACATGATTACGTCTGCGGATAATTTGAGGATATACAGGGCGAGCAATCTAGTACACAGAGCTGCCAGCTCAGGCTGCAACAATACCTCTAGCCTAGGTGAGCATCGTGTCGAGTTGAGATTGAAAAAACGTATGGGTACGTCATTCCACGTTGCTTGAAATCTACGACAGAGGTCATCTGTAGTAGCGCTTGGTAACCTGCATTTGATAATATGAACTCACTGGCTGAGAAATCTGGAAAACGACCTGATCAGGGCAACAGTAGAACACCGTCAGTGTCGAGGGCAACATATTGTCTTCCGTTATGTTATTGAAACATAATTTCATGCAGAGCCCGAAGATAGGGCAAATCCACCGGCCATAACACATCTGAAATCTAACGGCTGCCATTCAAATTCCCTGCTATGAGATACAGAAGCGATCGAGTTATGCATCCAATTGCACCATATAACATGACATCATGTGTTGCACACGTATGACGATGATGACTGCAATCTGGCATCCTTCGTTCTCTTCCGAGCCTCCACACGCGGCTACTCCTGTCCAGTGTTTTTGTTGTATCACCACGAACAGCCTCATGGAACTTTCAGTGTTATCCACGAGTCGATTTGCGTGTATTGTAAACACTAACGGACCTATAACGCTACCTTGGGGTACTCTAGAAATTAAAACAATGTAGAAGCATGTCATCTTTCTCCTGTGTTTCATTTACGTGAGCTGCGTACCTCCTTAAAAATGTTGTACTTAGGTGACAAACGTCATAGGATAGGGATATGCACATGTACAGATGGCGGTAGTATCGCGTACACAAGCTATAGAAGTACAGTGCATTGGCATAGCTGTCAGGTGGTTCATCTGAAAAGGTCTCCGATGTGATCGTCGCCGCACGACGGCAATGAACAGACTTTGAGCGCAGAATGGTAGTTGGAGCTAGACGAATGAGAGGTTCCGTTTCGAAAATCGTCAGGGATCTCAATATTCCGAGATCCACAGTGTCAAGAGCGTGCCGAGAATACCAGATCTTAGGCATTACCTCTCACCACGGACAACGCAGTGGCCGTCGGACTTCGCTTAACAGCCGGCCGGGGTGGCCGAGCGGTTCTAGGCGCTACAGTCTGGAACCGCGCGACCGCTACGGTCGCAGGTTCGAATCCTGCCTCGGGCATGGATGTGTGTGATGTCCTTAGGTTAGTTAGATTAAAGTAGTTCTAAGTTCTAGGGGACTGATGACCTCCGAAGTTAAGCCCCATAGTGCTCAGAGCCATTTGAACCATTTTGAACTTCACTTAACGACCGAGAGCAGTGGCGTTTGCGTAGGGTTGCCAGTGCTCACAGACATGAAAAGCTGCTTGAAATAACCGCAGAAATCAATGTGGGACGTACGACGAACGTGTCCGTTGGCAGTGTGGCGAAATTTGGCTTTAATAGTCTATGGCAGCGGATGAGCGACGCGACTGCCTTTGCTAGCAACACGACATCGCCTGCAGCGCCTCTCCTGGGCTCGTGGCCACATCAGTTGGACCAGTGGCCTGGTTAGATGAGTCCCGATTTCAGTTGGTAAGAGCTGATTGCAGGGTTCGAGTGTGGCGCATACTCCATGAAGCCATGAACCCATGTTGTGAACAAGGCGTTGTGAAAACTGTTGATGACTTCATAATGGTTTTGACTGTGTTTACATGGAATGGAGTGGCTCGTCTGGATGTTCGACTACTTGGAAACGATTTGCAGCCCTTCATGGACGTCATGTTCCCAAACAACGATGGAATTTTTATGGATGACACTCCCCCTCGTCATCGGCCACAACTATTCGCAACTGATTTGAAAAACATTCTGGACAGTTCGAGCGAATGGTTTGTCCACCCAGACCGCCCAAAATGAGTCCCATCGAACATTTATAAGACATAATTGAAAATCAGTTCGTCCACAAAATCCTGCACCGGCAACACTTCCGCTGTTATGAACGGCTGTAGAGGCAGCATGGCTCAGTAATTCTGCAGCTGACTTCCAACGACTTTTTGAGTCCATGCCACTTCAAGTTGCTTTTCTACGCCGAATGAAAGGAAGTCCGGCACGATACTAGAAGGTATTCCAGATTTTTGTCACCTCAGTACCTTTGGGCTACACGATTGGAAGGTCTTGTTAATTTCTACATCTACATCCATACTTCGCAAGCCACCCGACGGTGTGTGGCGGAGGGCACTTTGAGTACCTCTATCTGTTCTACCTTCTATTCCAGTCTCGTATTGTTCGTGGAAAGAAAGATTGTCGGTATGCCTCTGTGTTGGCTCTAATCTCTCTTATTTTATCCTCATGGTCTCTTCGCGAGATATACGTAGGAGGGAGCAATATACTGCTTCACTCCTCGGCGAAGGTATGTTCTCGAAAATTCAACAAAAGCCCGTACCGAGCTACTGAGCGTTTGCCCTGCAGAGTGTTCCACTGGAGTTTATCTGTCATCTCCGTAACGCTTTCACGATTACTAAATGATCCTGTAACGAAGCGCGCTGCTCTCCGTTGGATCTTCTCTATCTCTTCTATCAACCCTATCTGGTACGGATCCCACCTGGTGAGCAATATTCAAGCAGTGGGCGAACAAGTGTACTGTAACCTACTTCCTTTGTTTTCGGATTGCATTTTCTTAGGATTCTTCTAATGAATCTCATTCTGGCATCTGCTTTACCTACGATCAATTTTATGTGGTCATTCCATTTTAAATCACTCCTAATGCGTACTCGCAGATAATTTATGGAATTAACTGCTTCCAGTTTCTGAACTTCTATATTGTAGCTAAATGATAACTGATCTTTCTTTTTATGTATTCGCAGCACATTACACTTGTCTACATTGAGATTCAATTGCCATTCCGTGCACCACGAGTCAATTCGTTGCAGATCCTCCTGCATTTCAGTACAATTTTCCATTGTTACAACCTCTCGATACACCACAGCATCATCTGCAAAAAGCCTCAGTGAACTTCCGATGTCATGCACAAGGTCATTTATGTATATAGTGAATAGCAACGGTCCTACGACACTCCCCTGCGGCACACCTGATATAACTCATACTTCGGAGGACTTCTCTCCATTGAGAATGACATGCTGCGTTCAGTTATCTAGGAACTCTTCAATCCAATCACACAATTGGTCTGATAGTCCATATGCTCTTACTTTATTCATTAAATGTCTGTGGGGAACTGTATCGAACGCCTTGCGGAAGTCAAGAAACACGGCATCTACCTGGGAACCCGTGTGTATGGCCCTCTGAGTCTCGTGGACGAGTAGCGCGAGCTGGGTTTCACACGATCGTCTTTTTCGAAACCCATACTGATTCCTACAGAGTAGATTTCTAGTCTCCAGGAAAGTCATTATACTCGAACATAATACGTGTTCCAAAATTCTACAACTGATCGGCGTTAGAGATATAGGTCTATAGTTCTGCACATCTGTTCGACGTCCCTTCTTGAAAACGGGGATGACCTGTGCCATTTTCCAATCCTTTGGAGCGCTACGCTGTTCTAGAGACCTACGGTACACCGCTGCAAGAAGGGGGGCAAGTTCCATCGCGTACTCTGTGTAAAATCGAACTGGTATCCCATCAGGTCCAGCGGCCTTTCCTCTTTTGAGTGATTTTAATTGTTTCTCTATGCCTCTGTCATCTATTCGATATCTACCATTTGGTCATCCGTGCGACAATCTAGAGAAGGAACTACAGTGCAGTCTTCCTCTGTGCAACAGCTTTGGAAAAAGCGTTGTGAAAACTGTTGATGATTTAATAATAGTGTGTACTGTATTTTTCCTCAGGAGAAAAATGCTAGTCTAGTTTCGTATCTCATTTACATTTAGCACTGATGTATTTCGACTCTAAGAGCATGTCCATAATTGTTTCAATGATTAAAAAAAGTCGAGGCTGCACAACCTATTGTTCACAGCCATTATTGTGCCAAAGCCCTATGGGTCCTATTCTTGTGGATCGTTAAGAATTGTAGAAAGCCCAGTTTAAATGGTGACGCAACTTATCACGCCATACGAAGACGTAGGTGTCCGCTACTTCTCGGAAATTCCACACTTTTCGGAACGAGAATAACGTTCGCTCAGCAGCACGCGGAGGTCAGAAATAGCGCGCAGCTAGCGTGTCTGCAGTTGTTGGCCGTTGGAGAAAGTGCGGCGGCCAAGCCGTGGGCGAGACCGAGCGCGGGACGCAGACCGAGACACGCCAGACGGCGACCGCCCCCGCAAGTGCCGGCTCCAGCCCAAGGGCGCGGCACGCCGCTGTCCGAGAACCCTACGGAAAACTTTAGACACTGCTGCACAACTATCGTCACCTCTGCTTCTGGGAGCGGTGGCAACCAGCAGAACCTAACTACACCGGCACGCAATTGTTTAGGAACCTACGCTACAAACTGTAATACTAGCATCGCTACGAAGGATCTTCCTCCCCCCCCCCCCCCCACTTTCCCTACCACTAACACCTCATCTTTACCACAAACCACTCACCTAGCCCACCGGATGTATGAGAAATTCACAATTCAATAAGAATGTAATATCGCGACACCAAGGAAGACAGGTGCTGATATGCGTATTACCGAGAGATAAGTTTAGTAACTGGTGGTTGAACAATACACTGTATCACAAAAACCTCTAGCAGACAGAAGAGGAGGAGGAAATGAAATGAAACTTCACGGGTTGAAAGCGGTTGTGATGTTATTTAAGTGATTACAAAATCGAGTCATATTCACAACTTGACAGTATGAAAGACTTACCGATATGGCCGGCCGGTGTGGCCGAGCGGTTCTAGGCGCTTCATTCTGCAACTGCGCGGCGACTACGGTCGCAGGTTCGAATCCTGCCTCGGGCATGGATGTGTGTGATGTCCTTAGGTTAGTTAGGTTTAAGTAGTTGTAAGTTCTAGATCACTGATGACCTCAGATGTTAAGTCCCATAGTGCTCAGAGCCATTCGAATTTTGAACTTAACGGTATGACGCTGCACATCATCTTATATGGATGAATCCAATGGTTATGTTGGGAAAGGAGTCATCTTAAGAAAACTATTGAAAATTTCAATACTGACCTCGATGTCCTATAAAAATTGGCACAGGACATAGGACTAAAACTATTGTTGTTGTTGTGGTCTTCAGTCCTGAGACTGGTTTGATGCAGCTCTCCATGCTACTCTATCCTGTGCAAGCTTCTTCATCTCCCAGTACCTACTGCAACCTACATCCTTCTCAATCTGCTTAGTGTATTCATCACTTGGTCTCCCTCTACGATTTTTACCCTCCACGCTGCCCTCCAATGCTAAATTTGTGATCCCTTAATGCCTCAAAACATGTCCTACCAACTTAAGTCTATACTCGACGTTAACAAATTTCTCTTCTTCAGAAACGATTTCCTTGCCATTGCCAGTCTACATTGACTAAAACTAAACCCATCTAAAACCCAAGCGGTACTTGTTGGTCACTCTAAGCCCATTAGCCCAAAACATCGGGAATCCGTACCATCTCTTATCCTAAATGGGACAAATATTAACTTCTCTCCCTCAGCAAAGAGTTTGGGAGTAATAGTAGATGAAAATCTAAATTGGACAGAGCACGTAACTGCAGTGTGCAAAAAGCATCAGCATCCCCTCATGTCCTACAAAAATATAAAAAACTCTTCCCTTTCGATCTGAAAAAGAAATTAGTACAAACGCTTATACTCCCAATCATTGATTACAGCGATATTATCCTACAAGGCCTCTCTCAGGAAAACTCGTGACGTCTGGAACTGGTTATGAATGCCTGCGTCCGATATATCTGTGACGTTCGCCTTTTTGATCACATTTCACCAGCATATGGAAAATTGTCCTGGCTGCGTGCAGACAAACGCAAGATTTCCATACACTCTGTCTTATCTACTGCCTCATAAATGTACACTGTCCATCATATCTCTCCTCGTCCTTAACGCTTACGTCGGAACAACATGACAGAAACACACGTTCCCATCATAATAAAATCCTCTCTTTCCACTGCATCGCTCAGTCACCTTCTCCAAGTCCTTTACGTACCTGCAGTGTGCAAATAACCTCCCTCGTTATGTTAGACAACTTAAAAACATGTCCGGCTTCAAAAAACAGTTAATGACGTATCTACTTAAACAACAGTAATGCCTTCCTCTGTACATGAATGCACATCACCTCATTACTTCCCTCTTCCCCCCCCCCCCCCTTAAATCTCCCTTCCCCAAAACTCGCTATACTAGTAAACATCTAATTTAAACCCCAAGATATTAATGTACATCTGCACAAATCTTCATTACTCTTGCCAATTTTTCTCTTGTTTATCATTATTATTTGATTTTGTTTTGTTTTACTGTTATTATTCTTGCTTTTATTTACTTTACTAGGCCTTAGTCATTACTCTTTATTCATATTGTCACTAGAGTAGTCTAATTTTCTTATTTAAACTATTGTCATGATGTAACTCAGATGTGTGAAATGCTGCATGTTTGGAACACTGGTCCGATGTAAGAGAGGGCCTGATGGCCCTAATCTGATCAGGTTAAATAAATAAATAAATGAATAAAATAAATAAATAAAGCCATTTCATACTTTCCTGAGGCAAGTTGACCAACAACTCTTTTAGCTGGTCCATCATATCCTGAACGCTTAACACTGTCACATGGTTAACATTTGAGCTGGCCGCACACAAGTTCTATGGGAAACAGATCTGCAGATCTTGCTGGCCACGTCAGTACCTGAACGTCGTACAGAAAGTTCATAGAGACACGTGCGATGTAGGGACATGAACATTGTTCCTGTTGAAAAATGGCACCACAATGCTGTCGCATGAGAGTTAACACATAATGACGCAGAATGTCCGTGACATACCATTCTGCCTTCAGAGTGTTCTCATTTACTACCAGGCGTAACCTCAAGTTATACCTCATGGCTCTCCACATCATGATGCCAGGCTAAGACCGCTGTGCCTCTCCAAAACATCGGAGGAATGGGACCTCTCTCCATTTCACCAGCATATTCGCCGACGATGGTCATAAGGGGTAGTGCAGAATCGCTATTTTGCAAATTTGTGGTAAGGTCTTATGGGACAAAACTGCTGAGGTCATCGGTCCCGAAGCTTACACACTATTTAATCTAACTTAAACTAACTTACGCTAAGGACGACACACACACACCCATGCCCGATGGAGGACTCGAACCTCCGACGGGGGAATCGCTATTCCTCACTAGACATAGTGCGACGCTATTCATCAGCAGTCCATGATTCCTAGTCACTGTAGGACTCCAGACGCAGCCATTGTTGTTGTGCTGTTAACTGCAGCCTATGTATGGAACAATAATTCCCTAGTCCTGTTGTTGCTAGCCTCCAACCTACGGTACTGAATGACAGAGTAACAGGGAGTTGATTTCTTGTTCTCGGATGGTAGTAGCGGAACTGAAAGGGACTGCGATGTGCTTCGCCCACAGTGCGGCGGTGATCCCTACTCGTGGTCAGACGAGGACGGCTGGAAGCTTGACGACCAGTATGCCTGCCCTCGCTTTTTGTGGGGTTCAACATCGGACCGCTGTCAGATCTGAATGTCATACAAACCAGGATATTACATGATCCGATCAGCCAGACAAATGTATTCCCATAATGAGACCCCTTTAAAACCCTGCCGGGTGCTGAGATTGTTGTCTCACACGAGTACGCGACATCTCAGTGTCAGTCACAGTCATCACTCAACATCTGACGCTGCTCACGCTCCTTGTACAACTTTCCAGGCCTTTTAAAAGCACTAAACGCGACAACACTAATGCCTTCTGGTAGCCGTCACTACTTATCACATGGATCTGCAACCGTGATCGCGTACACACCCACCAATTCAGTGTTTCGCTTTTATTGTCAGGCAGTTTACTAGCGCGAATTGTCACCAGAAGGATGGAATGATTGGTATTAGCCCAACTTGGGGAAAGATCGATATAGATTATAAAGTAATTTATCAGCACCTGAAGTACAGGGTGTTTCAAAAAGGACTTTACAACTTTGAAAATTCGTACTAATTGATTCATAGTACCTAACAGAGGTGATTGTAGTGTCAATTTGTAGAGAAATACATCAAGTTTTGTCTCGCATAGTTCGCTGGTACCGAATCGCACCGTAAGGAGCGCTAGCGGCAGTTGCGTTAAAGATGACTGCCTTCACTGGAGCGGAGCGTGATAGCTGTGTGTTTTGGGCTGAAGAATCGAAGTCGGCAACAACAGTTCAGCGTAATTTCCGTACCATGTATGATAAAGATGCTCCTAGCAGGCCTACAATTTATGAGTGACATAAATGTTTTGTAGAAACAGGGTGCTCGGTAAGACATGGGAAGTCATCAGGTCACCCAAGTTCATCTGACGATGCCGTTGAGCGAGTGAGACAACGTTTTGTCAACAGCCCTGGCATAAATGTTTGTAGAAACAGGATGCTCGGTAAGACATGGGAAGTCATCAGGTCACCCAAGTTCATCTGACGATGCCGTTGAGCGAGTGAGACAACGTTTTGTCAACAGCCCTGCGAAATCGACGCGGCGTGCATCTCGCGAACTGCAGATCCCACATGCGACTGTTTGGCGTGTGTTGAGAAACCGGTTGCATTTGAAACCGTACAGATTGACGATCGTACAAGCAATAAAAGACTGATAAAAACGCTCGCAAGAACTTCTCTGCGGATATGTTAAATGGATTACATGAGGATGAAAATTTCTTGGACAAAATCATCTTTTCTGACGAGTCGACTTTTCACTTAAGTGGTAAGGTTAAAACACGTAACTGTAGGATTAGGGGAAGTGAAAATCCACATCAAACATTGCAACATGTTCGTAAAAGTCCTAAACTGAACGTATTTCGTGCATTGAGCAAGAAGAAAGTGTACGGCCCCTTCTTTTTCTGTGAGAAAACCATCAATGGGATAGAGAACCTGGATATATTACAACAATTTTTGATACCAGAGATCGATGAGGATGACCAAGTACGAAATGTTTACTTCGTGCAAGATGATGCACCACCCTACTACGAGGCTGACATTCGGGATTTTCTCAGTGACAACTTACCAGGTCAATGGATTGGCTGTGACGCGCCAATTGCATGGCCCCACTTCCACAGACCTGATAGCACTCGATTTTTTAAAATGGGGATTCATCTAGGATATCGTGTTTGTACCTCCTGTGCCGGCTTCTCTACCTGAACTTAGAGCAAGAATTTACGCCGCCACTGAGCAAATTACACCTGCAATGCTACAGCGAGTTTGGGAAGAAATTGACTTCCGATGGGATGTGTGCGGGATAACCAACAGAATCCACATACAACATCTTTAGTTTAAGGTAAAATAAAAACTTGATGTGTTTACCTACTAAATAACACTAACTCAGCTCTATTTCCTCGTTCAATAAATTTATATGAGTTTTTAAAATTGTAAAGTCCTTTTAGAAACACCCTGCATATTACTTGCCTCCAAACTGGGGAAAAAATTATAGCATTCATAGATTGTAATATATCATTTTTGACAGTGCCTGTTGGCTCGTTCACTCAGCTATTGTGGACACAAGAGCTGGTGTCCAGAAGGGGCTTCCTCCAGCCTGCAGATTGCGGATCAGCATATCAGTTATCGTTCTCAACAGGTTGTTGTCATGTGATAACTGTGCTGACTCAAGGGTTATCTAGTGACTTAATCTTGACGGCAGTGTTTTCCAGCACCTGTCGAATACGAATATTTAATGAGCAGTTTACGGTATAGTGTTATTATTGGGAGGAGAGAATGGTCACTGAAAATGTTGGGATTGTACTGCTGACTGGGTAAAGGCGCTCACATAAAGCAGCTGGAAGATTGTGCAGTGACGAGTCGGCTGGCAGGCCTCGTGGATGTGAAAAGTGAGTTGTGCGTCATGATGGGCAGTGGCGTTGTGCCTTAAGAGTGCTGCGTATGTCAAGTCGAAAGTGCGTGATAACCAGTGACCGATGAAGTTATTCTGCTGGTGCGACAATCTTAATAGAATCTGCATTTTTGAGGCCATGTGCTGGTGTAGAATGCTGTTAAGTCATCTCCAACTTCTTTATGTGTGCTTTATGAGCTGCTGCTGCTTGTGTGTGTGTGTGTGTGTGTGTGTGATCGGTTGGTAAAGGTTTCTCACCAGGTACTGGAGCGTTTAGTTAGCTGAACGTATTGTTGAATAAAGGAGATAGTCTTGGCAAGGTTTAATTGAAGCCAGTGAAGTACATTTGTTTCTATGGAACTCCTATGTAATCTTAAAAGTGTGGTGTTTTTGTGTGTCTTCTGACCTAATGACATCGACCTGTATAAGTATTTTGCTTTTTGAAGGAGATTATCAACGGGAATAACTAGAGGCGCTGTGGTGACTGCTTGTGACGTATGTTATGCAGTCTAGCGGACGTTTCTGGGAGTTATTCTAAAAGTGGCTGGATCACTACTAGGCATTTATTAATGGAATATGAGTAGTGACAATTTTAACCCTATCTCGCGAGTCAAAGCGAAGATGGCGACCTTTATTAAACTGATTTATCAGTGTAGAAGTGCTGAGAATTAATCCGCGCCTACCACTAAAAGTTTCTGAGTAATTTTGTGTAGCAATTTGCAACGACTACAGTGATTTTGGCCGCAGCCGTGAGTGGGACTTTGTACGACACAATGGAATTCCGACTAAGAGACGTAAGGAATGTCTGGGGACTTAGGAACAGCGTTCGACTCCATTAACTGGAATAAACTCTTTAGAGCTCTGAAGATGTCAGGAATAAATAACTGGATGTGAGAGATGATCTACAACATGTATAGAAAGGAGGCCGTGTAGTAGTAAGACAGACTAATTTCCTGGAGGCTAAGTCTTCAAATCCGTTGAAGTCACATTGCAACCATTCGGCAAGGGTTACTGGGCTTACTGGCAATTACTTTCATATTTCCACATTGCCTTCCCAAGGCGAGAAAAATTTCTGGACAGAAAATGAGAATCAAACTAGAGCTAAAATTATGAAAAGCGAGTGTGTGGAAGAGACACTGGTCGCAGTGACTATGACATATTTCGATGCATCAAAGGGATGAGTCTCATGTTCCATTTAAATTCATCCAGTCTGAGCCAAATTGGTGTGTCACATCCCATGCCCTCCCACTGTTAGATTTCAAATTGCATTAGGTCTACCTAACTCTTTAACTCTCACATTCTCGACTAAAGATCTGCTGGGAAAGGGATTTTTTAGCAGATCGTCTACAGAATTTGCCTTGTTGCTGCGTCCCTTCTCTAATTGTAATGTAGCTACCTATCATCTTAGCTCACCACTCTGAGTTCTAGTTACCTCAAAGAGAGTGCTACAAAACACCTTTTCACACATTTTACACTCCTGGAAATTGAAATAAGAACACCGTGAATTCATTGTCCCAGGAAGGGGAAACTTTATTGACACATTCCTGGGGTCAGATACATCACATGATCACACTGACAGAACCACAGGCACATAGACACAGGCAACAGAGCATGCACAATGTCGGCACTAGTACAGTGCATATCCACCTTTCGCAGCAATGCAGCATGCTATTCTCCCATGGAGACGATCGTAGAGATGCTGGATGTAGTCCTGTGGAACGGCTTGCCATGCCATTTCCACCTGGCGCCTCAGTTGGACCAGCGTTCGTGCTGGACGTGCAGACCGCGTGAGACGACGCTTCATCCAGTCCCAAACATGCTCAATGGGGGACAGATCCGGAGATCTTGCTGGCCAGGGTAGTTGACGTACACCTTCTAGAGCACGTTGGGTGGCACGGGATACATGCGGACGTGCATTGTCCTGTTGGAACAGCAAGTTCCCTTGCCGGTCTAGGAATGGTAGAACGATGGGTTCGATGACGGTTTGGATGTACCGTGCACTATTCAGTGTCCCCTCGACGATCACCAGTGGTGTACGGCCAGTGTAGGAGATCGCTCCCCACACCATGATGCCGGGTGTTGGCCCTGTGTGCCTTGGTCGTATGCAGTCCTGATTGTGGCGCTCACCTGCACGGCGCCAAACACGCATACGACCATCATTGGCACCAAGGCAGAAGCGACTCTCATCGCTGAAGACGACACGTCTCCATTCGTCCCTCCATTCACGCCTGTCGCGACACCACTGGAGGCGGGCTGCACGATGTTGGGGCGTGAGCGGAAGACGGCCTAACGGTGTGCGGGACCGTAGCCCAGCTTCATGGAGACGGTTGCGAATGGTCCTCGCCGATACCCCAGGAGCAACAGTGTCCCTAATTTGCTGGGAAGTGGCGGTGCGGTCCCCTACGGCACTGCGTAGGATCCTACGGTCTTGGCGTGCATCCGTGCGTCGCTGCGGTCCGGTCCCAGGTCGACGGGCACGTGCACCTTCCGCCGACCACTGGCGACAACATCGATGTACTGTGGAGACCTCACGCCCCACGTGTTGAGCAATTCGGCGGTACGTCCACCCGGCCTCCCGCATGCCCACTATACGCCCTCGCTCAAAGTCCGTCAACTGCACATACGGTTCACGTCCACGCTGTCGCGGCATGCTACCAGTGTTAAAGACTGCGATGGAGCTCCGTATGCCACGGCAAACTGGCTGACACTGACGGCGGCGGTGCACAAATGCTGCGCAGCTAGCGCCATTCGACGGCCAACACCGCGGTTCCTGGTGTGTCCGCTGTGCCGTGCGTGTGATCATTGCTTGTACAGCCCTCTCGCAGTGTCCGGAGCAAGTATGGTGGGTCTGACACACCGGTGTCAATGTGTTCTTTTTTCCATTTCCAGGAGTGTATTTGCATATCTGTACGCATTCGATGAGTAATGGCGTAATTTTAGTGCGATTTTCGGCTTAAATTGGACGAGAAACGGCATAATTTAAGTGAAATATACGAGTATATAGTTTATTGTAGCACATTAGAACATGAGCACCAGCCACCATTGGTGGAGAACTCTTCTGACATCCATTTTTTGTTGCTACCTCTCTACTGACAACACTCCCCGCCTGCTTTCATACTGGCGGGTCAACCTCAAGTGACATCTAGCAGTCAATTCTGCGTTAAATACGGGTCCTGAATACTTTTGATCAGCTAATGCAATGGCATTGATTAACAACATTTATATGTCAAAGTAGTGAGCACTTAGTGTCAGCGGCACAACCGAAGCGAATGCCATATATTTGAAATAGGATATGGTTCGGACTGCAAATTGTTCTGCTGGAATATCGTATTACGAGACGCCTGGAGGAAGAATTAAAGAAAAACCATGAATGTAACAGTTGCTGTCCAGATTGGAAAGCAATACAACAGCGATTCCGAATGACATGGATTCGTTTTCAGATGTATGTGGAACAACATGTCTATGCGCCGGATTGAGATCAGGTGTATTTGGTGGCCAAGATAACGTGAGTCCACCATCACCCTTCTGAAATCAGTGTAGAACGATTCTGGTATCGTTGAATGTCCTCCGTAGAATAACACTGCCCCCACCGGCCGATGTCCACTCCACAGTACAGTGCATAGTTTGGACAGACTTTCGCCTGGATAATGGAGCATCTGGAGACGATCCTCGATATGGTGTAATAAGAAACGTAATTCATCCGACCAGATGACGCATTTCCATCTATCCAAGTTCCAGTACAGATGACACCGTGACCACAGTAATAATCATAATTGACGATATTGTAGGATCGACATGGGCACACGTAGGCGTCGTCTGCTGAGATGTTTAACAGCGAGTGCTGAACGGTGTGCCCCGAAACACTTGTGCTGGCACCAGCACTGTGCTGTTCATCAGGTATGCCACAAAATGTAGCTTATCCTGCTTCACTGGGAGAGGAAGGCTCCGACCTTCATGTTCTATGATGAGGTCTGGACGTCAAGACTCTGTCCCCTATTCGTGTTTTTACTGTCCTTCAACCACTTTCCATAATTCGTCACGACAGCGGCACGCGAGCAGCCGACCAGCTATGCCGTTCTCGAGATGCTCGTTCCCAGACTGCTCTTTTTCCAAATGGCTTATGTCAGTGGATCTCCTTATTTGCGGCGTGTATTGTCTCTAGAGTTATTTCTAGATTGTCTCCTTTCCGCCTACGTATTTTTCTTTCTTTTCATCTGCCCACAACGCCACCAGGCACCTTTTAAAGTGGTCGACAGTGGTCACTTTTGGGCATATGAGAAAGGAAGGTCACTTTCAGATACAATAAAATTGCTACCTATTAGACCATATAAATAAATGGTCCACAGTTCGAACAAATTCACAAAAACGGAATGGAATTTCAGCAACAAATGACTGAATATACTACATCGTTGCTTAATCAGATCCTTCAGAGGCTCATAAACGGCGAATTCTCTCAGTAACAGAACCTACACTGCCGCCTGGAGAGAGGCACCCAATACCATGTTGCTTTCATAACTTTGCCGTTAAGTATTAATGGGTGGATTGAGGTAATGAAATAAGAGCTTCCAACTATGAGTGCGAATACTCTGAGTGTTCTCTAAAGCTGATGTAGTAGCTAGGAAAAGTGACGGCGAGATAATAATTTGAATGGACATTAGTGACGGAGTGAGACTTTTTTACTTTCCGTTCATGATTGCCGATTTAGTCGCGGGATGGCAACAACAGGCAGCGAACACTACACGATTGACTGTGTACTGTCAAGTAGTCGACCTGGAGATCGAAGACGGAAGAGCTGCGAAACTATGGTGGGACAGAGTGCAATTGAGAGCTAGGAAATGTTTTAAATGAAGTACACTCCTGGAAATGCAAAAAAGAACACATTGACACCGTTGTGTCAGACCCACCATACTTGCTCCGGACACTGCGAGAGGGCTGTACAAGCAATGATCACACGCACGGCACAGCGGACACACCAGGAACCGCGGTGTTGGCCGTCGAATGGCGCTAGCTGCGCAGCATTTGTGCACCGTCGCCGTCAGTGTCAGCCAGTTTGCCGTGGCATACGGAGCTCCATCGCAGTCTTTAACACTGGTAGCATGCCGCGACAGCGTGGACGTGAACCGTATGTGCAGTTGACGGACTTTGAGCGAGGGCGTATAGTGGGCATGCGGGAGGCCGGGTGGACGTACCGCCGAATTGCTCAACACGTGGGGCGTGAGGTCTCCACAGTACATCGATGTTGTCGCCAGTGGTCGGCGGAAGGTGCACGTGCCCGTCGACCTGGGACCGGACCGCAGCGACGCACGGATGCACGCCAAGACCGTAGGATCCTACGCAGTGCCGTAGGGGACCGCACCGCCACTTCCCAGCAAATTAGGGACACTGTTGCTCCTGGGGTATCGGCGAGGACCATTCGCAACCGTCTCCATGAAGCTGGGCTACGGTCCCGCACACCGTTAGGCCGTCTTCCGCTCACGCCCCAACATCGTGCAGCCCGCCTCCAGTGGTGTCGCGACAGGCGTGAATGGAGGGACGAATGGAGACGTGTCGTCTTCAGCGATGAGAGTCGCTTCTGCCTTGGTGCCAATGATGGTCGTATGCGTGTTTGGCGCCGTGCAGGTGAGCGCCACAATCAGGACTGCATACGACCGAGGCACACAGGGCCAACACCCGGCATCATGGTGTGGGGAGCGATCTCCTACACTGGCCGTACACCACTGGTGATCGTCGAGGGGACACTGAATAGTGCACGGTACATCCAAACCGTCATCGAACCCATCGTTCTACCATTCCTAGACCGGCAAGGGAACTTGCTGTTCCAACAGGACAATGCACGTCCGCATGTATCCCGTGCCACCCAACGTGCTCTAGAAGGTGTACGTCAACTACCCTGGCCAGCAAGATCTCCGGATCTGTCCCCCATTGAGCATGTTTGGGACTGGATGAAGCGTCGTCTCACGCGGTCTGCACGTCCAGCACGAACGCTGGTCCAACTGAGGCGCCAGGTGGAAATGGCATGGAAAGCCGTTCCACAGGACTACATCCAGCATCTCTATGATCGTCTCCATGGGAGAATAGCAGCCTGCATTGCTGCGAAAGGTGGATATACACTGTACTAGTGCCGACATTGTGCATG
Source organism: Schistocerca nitens (assembly GCF_023898315.1). Lineage (NCBI taxonomy): Eukaryota > Metazoa > Arthropoda > Insecta > Orthoptera > Acrididae > Schistocerca > Schistocerca nitens. Next base: position 282,880,502 of record NC_064617.1, read on the forward strand.
CTCTGTTGCCTGTGTCTATGTGCCTGTGGTTCTGTCAGTGTGATCATGTGATGTATCTGACCCCAGGAATGTGTCAATAAAGTTTCCCCTTCCTGGGACAATGAATTCACGGTGTTCTTATTTCAATTTCCAGGAGTGTATATGGACTAATGTTATTCATATTTATTGAGGTTAAACGCCAGCATAAATCGATAAGTTGTGACTACTCGTATTACTTCATAGTGCCATTGAATCAGCCTTCCACCTTTTGTGTCATAATTATAGTAAAACGAAAGCGTAGTGTTGACTGACTTAACGGAAAATAAGTCTAATTTTTCAGACATCTATTTCCTGAATATTGCTGATGAGAAGGGGTGTAGTAATCACCTATTTTGAGGTGATTTCAGCATACTAATGTATTCTTACTAGGACAGAGTTTACACCATTAAATATTTGCAATTACGTAACGACAGAAACAAATGCTAGCGCAGCACAATAGCTTGCGTTCCTTATTCCAGCTAACACCAGAACGAACAGAACAAAACAGACTAGACAGAAGAATGAGCATTGCGTTGTTTTATACTCTTACAAAGATAATAATACTTCTTTTAATTACTTACACATTATAATCTCATACAATGAAAATAATGCCTGTTCTGCATCTATCGATCTATATTGTATATTTTTACAGTTAGTGTTATTACCTTTCGCAGATAAATCGATGTTTGCAGTTCATTTTGAGTCGCATGCAGTCATTTTTATTTATGTTTCACCTCGATAATGGTGAATATTGCAAAAGGGACACTACAGCTGCCGTATTTCATTATCTGTTTACTGTTGAATCGTGTAACGTATTTTTTTTTGCCATGCTAATTTTCGTGCTTGGCGGCTTTTCGTAATTTATGAAGAATATTGTGACAAACGGAATTTTCGTATGAGGTTGCGTTGTTATCTGTTGCCAAAACCGGTATTGGCTAACTTCGAATCGACGTAATTTTTTTTTCTGTTTGGTGTAGCATGCAAGTCTATTGAACCTTATTATCGGAACCACCCGATCGCCAAGGATTCCAAAACGCAATATTTATTTTAAATGATAATTTATTTTGACAAAATTTCAAGTTATGAAGTACGGTGCAAGAAGTTTGTCTGAAACAGGTTACGATAAAAATATTCTGCTATCGCCTAAAGCCAAGGAAAGATTCCTGGAAAATAAAATTAATTGATATGTGTGCGTATGCCAGTCGTAGATCTGAAGCAGATCATCTAACTTTACATATCTGATTGTAGATGCTATAATTGTGACAGCTATTCTGCTGTACTATGGTAAAAAGCGTTGTTACATCTCTGAATGTGATTGAAATTGAATTATAAACTACATCTAACACTTGTTAATAAAGTATTTGTCGTTTCGCTTCAGCGAAGTGGCGGCGGCTGTTTGCTGCTGTGTCATTAGATGTTGTGTGCTCCTAATCGGGTCATTGTCTTTGTATGATGTGTATAAATTCAGCAGTCTGTTGAAGTATTGGCTATACTACAGCTTCGCAATGCTTGGCTTCGTGAAATAAGTAGCATGAGATGACTTTGTTTTAATGCTCACTCTTCGAATACAATAATGAATAACATTACTGAGCTGCTTGAAGTGCGTAACCTTCAACATTTCCACGCTGTTTTCATTACTAACTGTTAATTAATCAGTTCCTCCTGCCTTAACAAAGGAACAAAAGTTCGTATTCAAACAAGGGTAACTGTTTTTTTTTCACAGAATTTCTACTGTGATTTTAGCTGTCAAAGAGTACATATGTAATCCGAGATGTAATTTTTATAACGCTTATTCGGAATCCGTTGATTATCCTTTAAAGACATTTTTTCAATTCAAGTGGAGCATTGACATAAAAGGACTAGGTTGATAAAATTTCAGTTAATAGAGTTATTCTTGAACAACCGATTGTTAACGGTATACTTTTTATGCTTTTTTGCCAGCACCATTGTATCCAGTATTTGAAAAATATAGCATTTAAAAAATTGCTATTTCCCTCAAATCCAAAACACAGTCAGTACTCCGTTCTTGAGTTTCAATCTGTAGAATATGTGTACACGCAGAAATAATGTACACTTCGGTTGAAAGATCTTCCAACTGTACTTTCAATAACCTTGTATAACATCTTGTAGCAGAGTATCGTAAAGACAGAACATTGACGAAGTGCCCATTTCAAAATCAGGGTAGTAACTGAACTTGAATATAGATCTGATAATACTTTTTTAACAATTAAAGAACAATGTGCAACGATGTTGCAGCAGACCAAAGTCGATCTTCTTGCGACTGCATATTCACCCAACACTTTCGTCTGTCGGCCAGCTCCTCGTATCGTCTGTCATCTGCATCGCATGGGCTTCGATCGGTCGCGTCGTTAGGTGAATCATGAAACATAGAAAAATACAAAACGACAAGTCCACTCTTACTCTTAAATTTATGCCCCTATGTCAAAACTGTGACACTGAAGCGGTAGAAAAGGGAGTGCCGGATTTTATTTACTTTTGTAGCACTAGAGCCAACAGATGTTGCCACTTTGCCGTAGTTGCTGGCGGTGCTGCTGTTTTTGTTGTTGTTACTACTGGTGTTGTTGTGACAGAAGTGGCAGGATCTGCTGCTGTGCTTTCAGCAGTGTAGAAACCAAATAACAGTTCAATGCATGTCGTAAAAGAGCAACACGAGACGCGACTCCTTTTCCAACCTCGTCACCGCTTAACTCTGTTGTATCATTAGTCGCGATACCGAGAATAACACAAGGCTAGCTCCACTTCTTTCTTTACCCACTGGCCGTGAGACAGATAAAGCATCGGACGGGGGCCGCTCCTAGACAGACTGCTCGATATCGCTCTGGTGTGGGCTGCCTTGTGTATAATTATCCTCTCATCGGAGAGTTGATTTTGTGATTCATGTAAGATGTGTCTCGAGCAATGATTTAGCTATCGCTGCTGCGGGCAGGAGAGTACAAATAAAGACTGTTTACTGGGCTGTGTGTTAGGATCACTGACGACTGCTGGTCTCTGAGACCACCGCGTCCTCAAACCCTAGTAAGCTGTAAGCGCCTTTGGGGATGTATAGGTGCTGTTCTCTTAGAATATTCAACTGTGTTGCCAAAAACCGGATATGATGCATCACGAATTAAAAGTTGCTTGGAATGGTTAAACATTCGTCGATGCCTCACCGTAGCAGGTTAAGTCAGTTATTCACCATTCCGATATTTTCAGGTTGTAATTACTGTTTGCAATAGATACTAGCCCAAAGTGCGAACTACACTGGTAGTATTTAATGACGTACCACAAATTCAGAAATAAACTTCTATTCAGTCTCTGAACATCCAGAGAAGAAAACCAAAGAAGAAATTTGAAAAGAGATTTAATTTTCAGGAAGGAAAAATATAGACTTTTCGGTTTGTTAGTTACAGTGCAATACTATTAGAGACGGCAATAGACCTGGAAAAACAGTTGAACATATTGCATAGTTCTTGAAAAGTGGTTATCAGATTAACATCAGCAAAGGTAAAACAAGGACAATGAACTGTAGTCGAATTAAAGGTGACGATGCTAAGGGAATTAATTAGGAAATAAGACACTAAAAGTGGGCGGCAAAATAACTGACGATGTTTGAAGAAGAGAGGATATAAGATGCAGACTTGTAATAGCAAGAAGACTTGCTCTGAAAAAAAAAGAAACCAGAAATATGCCAACAGCCAGGTGTTACGGATATTCTTCCGAAATGATTTGTCTGGAGCCTAGCCTTCTGCGGTAGAGAAATGTGGACCATAAACAGCTCAGACAGGAAAAGAACAGAAGCTCTTGAAATGTGGTATTACAGAATAACGTTGAAGATTAGACTGGAAGATCCGATTACTAATGAAGAGGTATTGGTTGTAATTGATGTGGAAAGAAGTTTATGGCACAACTTAATTAAAATAAGGCATGGATAACCTAACGTATGACTGCTAGTTAAGTGCATTAATAGAAAATTGTACACACATCAAAAAATGTTTTGCATCACCTCGGTTCCGAGAGTCCCAGAACATGTACAGAAAATTGGAATAGAGATCAACATTAACGTCATTTCCGCCCTTTTTATTGCTCATGAAAACGACACATTGCATGTTGCATCACCATACAGCGAGATCTTCAGAGGTGGTGGTCCACACTGCTGTACACACCGGTACCTCTAATTCCCAGTGGCACGTCCTCTTGCATTGATGCATTCGTCGTAGCATACTAGACACAAGTTCATCAAGGCAGTGTTGGTCCAGGTCGACCCACTCCTTAACGGCGATTCAGCGTAGATCCCTCAGAGTGGTTAGTGGGTCACGTCGTCCGTACACAGCCCTTTTCAATCTCTCCCAGGCATGTTCGATAGTGTTCATGTCTGGAGAACATGCTGGCCGCTCTAGTCGAGCGATGTCGTTATCCTGAAGGAAGTCATTCACAACATCTGCACGATGGGGGCGTGAATTGACGTCCATGAAGACGAATGAGTCGTCAATATGTTGCCGATATGGTTGCACTATCGGTCGGAGGATGGCATTCACGTATCGTACAGCCGTTACGGCGCCTTCCATGACCACCAGAGGCGTACTTCGGTCACAAATAATGCCACCCCAAAACAGCAGGGAACCTCGACCTTGATTCACTCGCTGGACAGTGTGTCTAAGGCATTCAGGCTGACTGAGTTTCCTCCAAACACGCTCCGACGATTGTCTGGTTGAAGGCATATACGACACTCATCGGTGAAGAGAACGTGATTCCAGTCTTGAGCGGTCCATTCGGCATGTTGTCGGGCCCATCTGCACCGCGCTGTATGGTGTAGTGGTTGCAAAGATGGACCTCACCATGGATATCGGGAGTAAAGTTGCGCATCATGCATTCTGTTGCGCACAGTTTGAGTCGTAACACGACGTCCTGTGGCTGCACGAAAAGCATTATTCAACATGATGGCATTGCTGTCAGGGTTCCTCCGAGCCATAATCTGTAGGTAGCGGTCGTCCAGTGCAGTAGTAGCCCTTTGGCAGTCTGAGCGAGGCATGTCATCGACAGTTCCTGTCTCTCTGTGTCTCCTCCATTTCCGAACAACATCGCTTTGGTTCACTCCGAGACGCCTGAACACTTCCCTTGGTGAGAGACCTTCCTGGCACAAAGTTACAATGCAGACGCGATCGAAACGCGGTATTGAATGTCTAGGCATGATAGAAGTACAGACAACAAAGCCCTGTACCTCGTTCCTGGTGAAATGACTGGAACTGATCGGCTGTCAGATCCCCTCCTTCTAATAGGAGCTGCTCATATATGGTTGTTTACATCTTTGGGAGGGCTTAGTGACATCTCTGAAATGTCAAAGGGACTGTGTCTCTGATACAATATCCACAGTTAACGTCTATCTCCAGGAGTTCTCGGAACTGGGGTGATGCAAAACTTTTCTGATGTGTGTATATCAGCATGTTATAAAAACATGTTATGCAGCTCTACTTACCTCACGTAGGAGATGATTTTGGATCATTAAATGTTGGTGCATGAGCATATATGTAAATAAAAACATTTCTACTTCATTTCCTTGATTAACTGACCAATAACGCCTTGAGTGCGAGGTCTCAAAAATCCAGTGCTTACGGCATTCGTCGCCCGACGTTTGTCTACTATGCAACCACAATATTGGTCGCTAATGGCAACAGCGAGTGGGACTGGAGGTGTCCAATCGCGAGCACAGCATGAGACTACGAGCGTAGTTGAACTGTTTAGTCGGCGAGTAACCCACAATAGTGCTACAGTGCTAGTCGTGTTGATACAAAGGAGAACAATGGCAACGATAAACAAAGCAAACATTGCATTATATCTAAACAAAAGTTACCGAAGTTGACATTTCGTCCATAATGAACCCAAGGATTTTCGGAGAGTGACAAGGAAGTGACAGATGAAATAGCAGCGTTTCTGCATGATGAAGCAGTGGAATGTGTGGTGTCGTATACGGTCGACTGTGCGGACAATCTACATGAGGGGTTTGATGATGGCGATACGTGTTTAACAAGTGAAAGTGTTATTGAAACAGGTGTTCAGCCATGTAGTTCATCATCCTTGTCGGACAGGGAGCCACAAACCCCGTCTCCAGTGGAATGTAATAAAGGAAACTCGTTGTCCAAGGAGCGGGTACTGAACATACTGTAATTACGTACATGTAAGACAATCCGCAACATAGTAAAAGCAAGTGATTGAGAACAGATTTCGAGTAAGTCCGCAGCAATGTGACTTTGCAGTGCACAAGAAAAACTACGGATATTGAATGCAGGACAAGGCGCACTTCTGTCAAACCTAGCGTCTGTGCGTTTCAAGGATGCTCGATACAGTTTACAGGATGCGCATAATAGTGTCCAACTACGTTATGTACATCAAATTGCGCAATACTTGGATTACAAGTGATTTTAAAAGAAGCAGTGGATTGTTGCATAGCTTCAAACAGTGCTACATAATTGGAATACGTAAGATAATGAAATTTCAACCAAAGCCATCAGCCTGACGATTCACAGCAAACTGCAGAACCGATCCGAAATTTGTACGTGAGATAGACTTTTCCCATTGTTCAGAGAGGAATTTGTTCTCAACTCCGACCAATTGAAATGCATATGAAAGGAACCTTGGAAATTAGAAGTCCCAAGAGAGTCATGTCAAGATCAGCAAAAATCATTGCCTTCACGGATTCTTATACTATTATGCCGACTGTCAATCTGGATTGTAAATTTGCCGGAAAGTTACGTAATGTGCTGCGAGAAGTTGGAGGTGCTGTCCCCCTGCGATTCTTTCTCGTGTGCGTGATCTTGCAAGAGCAGTAGGGAATATTTACGTCACAGCAAACAACAGTGGGGAAATGGGCATAAGAGAACTTCAACTTATGAGCACTGACTTTGGCCAATAGCTGGTCAAAATAACTTCCTTTCGCTTGATTCCCGGCCTGCGAGTGAAAATCCTACTCCTGTAGAGCCAACTATCACTCCTGAAAAATCTGTAACAATGCAATTCATACCACTTGGAATCAATGGACAAATTCAGCCTCTGGACGTCTGTTTTTTTGCGTGCCTATAAAACATATCGGTATTATCACACTACCTGCAGCTCGTATTCGGTTGCATGCCATCACATTATATCAGTTACACCAGCATGATCCTACATGCATTGTTCAAGTGTGGACACAGCTGAACGTCTTGCATGGCATGTAGCTCCCAAGGAGTTCGCCTTAGACCTTGATGGTGCGAATCGTTGTGTTCACTGTGGCGCGTCATTTTTCATTCGGTGTTCATCCGCAAGTTAATGGTTTGTTTTGAACGTTTCTTGAATGTCGATGGCCGGCTGGGGTGGCCGAGCTGTTCTAGGCGCTAAAGTCTGGAACCGAGCGACCGCTACGGTCGCAGGTTCGAATCCTGCCTCGGGCATGGTTGTGCGTTATGTCCTTAGGTAAGTTAGGTTTAAGTGGTTCTAAGTTCTAGGGGACTGATGACCTAAGAAGTTAAGTCCCACAGTGCTAAGAGCCATTTGAACCATTTTGAATGTCGATGATGTCAATTTTGTGAATTTTAATATATACATCCCATAGAAGGATGCACCTACCGGAAAGTCATTTTCTGTCGCCCTCCTGACGCACATAGTCAGTCATTAGCAGCAAATATTTTTCCTGTCATAAATGTTAACAAAACACTTTCAAATGAGCATTACTGAAGATTGAACTTGCGACCTCGCGCTCAAGGGATTCCTTGTGAGCATGTGACAATAGTGGTTCATGACACAAACTAAAACAATAGTAAGGTAGAGAACAACAATCGGTGCAGGAAGTAAACCTAACAGAAAACTAAGCATAAACTCCGGAAACGATAATAATAAACCACACGTTCGTAGCCGCCATCACATTTATACTTCAGCAGTCAATGCATATCAATCTTTATCAACTTAAGTTTTACAGTTACACGTACAATGTGACAATGCAGAGTCTTTGGCTGTTACATTGAATAAAATGTTCTCGGGCTTCTTGCCACGTCAAGTGGTTATAACACCACGAGCTTGGCCATTGTCAAGTACACTGAAGCGCCAAAGAAACTGGTATAGGCATGCGTATTTAAATACAGAGATATGTAAACAGGCAGAATGCGGCGCTGCGGTTGGCAACGCATATATAAGACAACAAGTGTCTGGCGTAGTTGTTAGATCTGTTACTGCTGCTACAATGACAGATTATAAAGATTTAAGTTAGTTTGAACGTGCCGCTACAGTCGGCACACGAGAGATGGGACACAGCATCTCCGACGTAGCGATGACGTGGGGTTTTCCCGTACGACCATTTCACAAGTGTGCCGTGAATATCCAGTAATTTACGAAATCTCCAACATCACTGCGGTTGCAGAAAGATCCTGCAAGAACGGGACCAACGATAACTGAAGACAATCGTTCAACTTGGCAAAAGTACAACGTTTCTGCAAATTGTTTCAGATTTCAATGCTGGGCCATCAGCAAGTGTCAGCGTGCGAACCATTCAACGAAACTTCATCGACATGTGGTTTCGGAGCAGAAGGCCCACTCGTGTACCCTCGATGACTGCACGACACAAAGCATTACGCCTCGGCTGGTGCCGTCAACACCGACGTTGGACAGTTGATGGCTGGAAACATGTTTCCTGGTCGGACGAGTCTCGTTTCCAATTGTATACGGGTATGGAGACACCCTCGTGAATCCATGGGCCCTGCATGTCAGCAGGTCACTGTTCGAGCTGGTGGAGGCTCTGTAATGGTGTGGAGCGTGTGCAGTTGGAGTGATATGGGCCCCCTGATACGTCTAGATATCACTCTCACAGGTGCCACGTACGTAATCATCGTGTCTGGTCACCTGTATCCATTCATGCCCATTGTCCATTCCGACGGAAGTGGGCAATTCCAGCAAGACAATGCGACATCCCTTACGTCCAGAATTGCTACAGAGAGGCTCCAGGAACACTCTTCTGAGCTTAAACAGTTCCACTGGTCATCAGACTCTCTAGACATGAACATTATTGAGCATACCTGGGATGCTTTTCCGTATGCTGTCCAGAAGAGATCTCCACCTCCTCGAAATCTTACAAAATGGTTCAAATGGCTTTAAGCACTATGGGACTTAACATCTGAGGTCATCAGTCCCCTAGACTTAGAATTACTTAAACCTAACTAACCTAAGGACATCACACACATCCATGCCCGAGACAGGATTCGAACCTGGGACCGCAGGAGCAGCGCGGTTCCCGCGCCCAGAACCGTTCGTCCACAGCGGCCGGCTCGAAATCTTACAGATTTACGGACAGCCCTGCAGAATTCTTGGTGTCAATTCCCTCCAACAACACTTCAGACATTAGTCGAGTCCATGCCCTACTCGGCATTAGGCAGGTGTACCTATTTCTTTGGCTCTTCAGTGTATAACGGCTGTTAATGGGCTGCTAGTACGCCCTTACATACTACAGCTGCGGGCTGTGAGTCACTGGTGTCCACAGTATCGCCAGATAGCGGCATACATTGATTCCGCGTTCGATGCGCCCGCTTTTACCCACGATCACCGGATTTCACACTGTGCTGTGCTGCAGGCCGCCGCCTCTATTAAGAGTATTATTAGTGAGATTCACTGCGATGATTTATTCACGTTGGAGGCAGAGAAAGTGTTGTGTTGGCAGAAGAGCCAACACCGTGTTACTAGAGGAGGCGGAAATGACGCGTTTTAGCTCACGCAGGCTGACGTGAGGTCTGGAACAAGACAAGGAATTAGAATTCAGAAATCGGGCGTAATTAGTTTGATACTTAACTTTAATCCATTAATGATGAACGTCGCTCTTGAAGGTACATGATTCACAAATAACTGAATATGGCGCCTTGATAGGTCGTAGCAAATGACGTAGCTGAAGGCTATGCTAAACTGTCGTCTCTGCAAATGAGAGCGTATGTATACAGTGAACCATCGCTAGCAAAGTCGGCTGTACCACTGGGGCGAGTTCTAGGGAGTCTCTCTAGACTAGACCTGCCGTGTGGCGACGCTCGGTGTGCAATCACTGATAGTGGCGACACGCGGGTCCGACGTATACTAACGGACCGCGGCCGATTTAAAGGCTACCACCTATCAAGTGTGGTGTCTGGCAATGACACCACAGAAAGACCATGCACTGCCCATCCTTGAGGACCTCGCCCAACGCAAACAAAACGGATGCCTTTGACACATCGTCCATGCCTTCAGCCATGGACACAGAAGTGCAAGGACTTTAGTAGACGTGGATAAGCTGACCTATGAGCTCAGCCACTTACACAAAGTCTTCAGGAACAACGGCTACGACGTTCACCATATACTTATAAATTATGAGTTCTCTAGCAAGAATTACACTAAGACCGCCGTCGAAGAAAATTATCTTTTCAGCCCTTCTTTGGCTTGATGTCAGAGACATAAGGCGCTGCTGAAAAGACCTAAAATCAAATCGACCTTCAGGACAGCGACAAAAATTCGACAGTTAATGAGACAAGGATGCGACGGGTGGTAAAACACCTGGTGTCTACAAGACACCTTGCAAGTACGGCCAATCTTACATCGGACAAACAAAGAGCGCTGAATGATAACGCCTACTCCACCTAGAAAAATCTACTTTTCTGAGTACTCTCTAAAAGACGGTAACAGGCTAAATGACGAAGCCTGTGTTGTGGTTCAGACTAACAGCTTGTGGAATGTGTAATCAAAGAAGCCATGGAAATGAAAATGCCCCGGAGCCTATATGGCGAGATCGTAAGCTCCAGCGACGTCACAGCCGGCAGTTAGAGTAAATGAGGGTGTGCAAGCAGCCCATCAACAGTCATTCCTCTTGACAATGACCAAGGCATTTTTAGCATTTGACACGGCTGGAACGCCGAAAACATTTTATTCTACTACATAAAATATTTCTCGATGGCTAATAGAGTCCACAACGTTTGTTAAATTAATTGACAGCAAATTCTTTTACAAATTACGTTTTCCTAGAGTAGATATCCAAGACTTCACTTGTGTATTACTATTTATTTATTACGAAATTTCTTACTTATTTTACAATTCGATGAATACCTACATGTACTCAGCAATTATTTATTACAGTTAATCATTTCAACTCTTTTTTACATTAATTAACATACTTTCATATGGCGAAAAGGACCTTCTCTCTCTCTATTCGTTTAGTCGGTTCCGACTCTTCGTGACCCCATGAACCAAATCACGCCACTTTTTCCTGTCTTGCACTTTCTCCCGTAGATCTTCCAGGTTGGAACACATTGCTTCTGTGATGCCATCGATCCATCTCATTCTCTGACGTCCTCTTCTTCTAGTTCCTTCAATCTTCCCCAGCATTAATAGTTTTTCCAGCGAGGCATGCCTTCGCATTGTGTGTCCAAAGTAGGTCAGCTTTTGTTTTAACATTAGACCTTCCAAGGAGAAATCTGGTTTAATTTGCTCCAATATTGATCTGTTGGTTCTCTTTCCAGTCCATGGAACTCTAAGAAGTTTCCTCCAACACCACAATTCGAAGGAGTCAATTCTTCGCCGTTCGGCCTTTCTAATGGTCCAGGTCTCACATCCATACATCACAACTGGAAAGACCATAGCCCTCACAATACGGATCTTTGTTGCTAGTGTTATATCTCTGGACCTTATAACCTTGTCAAGGTTTGACATCGCCTGCCTACCGAGCAACAGGCGTCTCCGGATTTCATGGCTGCAGTCGCCGTCAGCAGAGATCTGGGAACCGAGATAACTGAATGTGGTCACTACCTCCATGGTTTCTCCTGCTATATCCCACGAATTGGTAGGTGTAGTTGCCATAATTTTCGTTTTCTTCACATTCAGCATTAGACCGGCCTTTTCACTTTCGTCTTTCACCTTCAGTAAGAGTGTTCTCAATTCTTCTTCACTTTTTGCCAACAGGATCGTATCATCCGCGTACCTGAGGTTGTTTACATTTATTCCACCTATTTTAATTCCTGTTTCTCCTTCATCTAGCCTCGCATTCCTCATGTTCTGCATACAGATTGAATAAGTACGGTGACAGTATGCAGCCTTGCCGGACCCCTTTCTGAATCTTTATCCATTTCGTTGTTCCATACATAGTTCTCACCGTGGCTTCTTGGTCAAGGTATAAACTCCGTATCAGATGAATGAGGTGATCTGGTACACCCATGTTTTTCAGTACGTTCCATAATTTGTTGTGATCGACGCAGTCAAAGGCTTTTGCGTAGTCAATAAAGCAGAGGTACACATCTTTCTGGAATTCTCTCGCTTTTTCCATAATCCACCGAATGTTAGCAATTTGATCTCTAGTTCCTCTTCCTTTCCTAAATCCAGCTTGTTCTTCTGGTAGCTCTCGATCTAGATATTGGCGAAATCTATTTTGTAAGATTTTCAACATAACTTTGCTAGCATGTGAAATAAGTGCGATTGTTCGGTAATCTGAGCATTCTTTAGAACTTTTCTTCTTTGGAATGGGGATGAATACTGATCTTTTCCAGTTTTCTGGCCACTGCTGCGTGATCCATATTTTTTGACATATTGAGTGCAGCACTTTCACTGCATCCTTTCCAGTGACTTTCAACAATTCTGCTGGTATTTCATCATGTCCACTAGCTTTGTTATCAGCCATATTTTCAAGGGCCCACTGGATTTCGCTCTCCAAAATATCTGGCTCTAGTTCTAAATTAAGGACCTTCACATTATGTAAAACAATGAAATGCCTGTCACCTTCATATTGTTATTATTAATTGTAAATTATGCATGAACGGAATTTTAATTCAGGACCAGACAAAATACTCAAATTATTAAACAAAATCGTTAATTGTCTATTCAAAATCGTAAATTATTGGAAACACTCTGAAATTTGAAGTTATAGGCTCAAAATATGCGGGTGCATCGGGTTCTTCACTGATCGTCTCGATCGAAAGACGCGATAGAAAGTCTAAGGCAGTTACAAAACACCTTGTGCTAAACTGAAATGTGGACGATGAACTGTTCAGCAAAGAACAGAATAGAAGCTTTTGGAATGTCATTGTTGGCTGGTGTTACAGAAGAATGTGGTGTTACAGAAGAATGTTGAAGACTAGATTTCTAGGTGGAATTACTGATCAGAAAGTAATGATTCTAATCGGTGAGGAAATAAATTAGTGACATAATTTAATTAATCATTCACGGGTGGGTTCAGCAGCCTGTTGAAGTGTGTGTTTTTCCTTTCGCACAAAATGGTTCAAATGGCTCTGAGCACTATGCGACTTAACTTCTGAGGTCATCAGTCGCGTAGAACTTAGAACTAATTAAACCTAACTAACCTAAGGACATCACACACATCCATGCCCGAGGCAGGATTCGAACCTGCGACCGCAGCGGTCACGCGGTTCCAGACTGAAGCGCCTTTAACCGCACGGCCACACCGGCCGGCCCTTTCGCACAAATTGGCCCCTTTCATAGCGGATATGTAAGAGTTGTGTTGTATGAGTATTTGGAGAGCATAGATGAGTGTACTGATTTCACGTATAGTATGGCGTTATGTTTGCGTTGTATGATGATGTTGAGAGAATGTAGGGGGCGAAACCTGGTGTCGGTACATAGTAATGTCATAGTAGTACCAAGGGTGCCACCGAGCTTAACGTCCTCACCCGACGGAGAAATCACCTTCAACAGTGTCACACGCACCTCCAGGGATCGAACCGACCTACCCCAGAGTCGAGCTCCTCTGCACAGAGACGCGCTAGCGACTTCGGCTGCGGAGGCGGGGTTTTCATGTGAGGTGTTGCAGAAGAATGTTGAAGACTAGACTTCTTGGTCGGAATACTGATGAGAAAGTAATGATTCTAATTTGTGAGGAAAGAAATTAGTGACATAAGTTAATCATCCAGAGACATCAAGGAATTGTCAGTTTAGTAAAGGAAAGGAGTGTTCCCTCAGCATCGACCAATTTGATTCGACTACATTCCATTATCACTGCTGTACTTTTTTTCACGTTTCAAGTTCTTTTCAAGATCCTACCCACTTCGTTCAACTGATCTTCCAGAAACTGTGCCATCTCTGACAGAATTACAATATAATCTGCAAACATCACAATTTTTGTTTCTTATCCCTGAACTTCAATTTCCTTTCCAATAACGTCTTGGTTTCTTTTATTGCCTGTTCAAAGTGCAGATGAAGATGTAATAGACGTAAACGAGGGACGTAAATGGGAAAATATGAAAGGAAAACGATGTAGTTCTCGTAACCTATACTGCAAGAAAACTCTGCTCTCCCTGTCATATATGTCGCATGGTGACTACGCGAATAACATAAGAGAGATTAGCGTGTGAACAGAGCCATAAAGACTGTCATTTATCCCTCTTTCAATATGCGAATGTAACAGGAAAGAATACCAATGACACTGGTACGAAGTATAGTGCCCCATGCACTGTTCTGTGGCTTGCGGTGTATATACAGATGTAGGTGCATAACATATTCAAATTTAAGTGCTTGATAATTAATACATTTTATATCAACTTTTTAGCTTTGTTTACTTGTTTTTAGGTGATTCTTAAATATCTACATCAACATCCACGTACATACTCCGCAAGCCACCGACTGTGCGTGGTGGATGGTACCCTGTACCACTAGATTTCCTTTCTGTACCCTGTACCACTAGGTTTCCTTTCCTGTTCTCTCGCACAGAGAGCGAGGGCAATACGACTGTCTACATTTCTCCGTATGAGCCCAATTTCTTGTATCTTATCTTCGTGACCCTAACGCGTAACGTATGTTGGCGGAAGTAGGATCTATCTGCAATCAGCTTCAAACGCCGGTTCTCTAAGTTTTCTCAATAGTATTCATCGAAGAGAACGTCGCCTTTCCGCCAGGTATTCCCATTTGAATTCCCAAAAAGCACTCCCGTAACATTTGCTTGTTGTTCGAACCCACCGGTAACAAACCTAGCAGCCCGCCTCTGAACTGCTTCGGCCTGGTACGGATCCCGAACACCAGAGCAGTACTCAAGAATAGGTCGCACAAGTGTCCTATATGCGGCTCCTTTAAGATGAACCACATGTTCCTAAAATCCTCCTAATAAACGAAAGTCGACCATTCGTCTTCCCTATCAAAGCCTCACTTGCTCGTTGCATTTCATATCGCTTTGCAACGTTATGCCTACATGTTTAACTGATGTTACTGTGTCAAGCAGCACACAACTAATGCTGTCCTCCAACATTACACGTTACTTGTTTCCTACTCTTCTGCATTAACTTACATTTTTCTACATTTAGATCCAGCTTTCATTCATTACACCAAATAGAAATTTTATCTCATTCATTTTGTATCATACTGCAGTCACTCACGTTCGACACCTTCCCGTACACCACAGCATCATCAATAAAGAGCAGCAGATTGCTGCCCACCCTATCCACCAGGTCATTTATGCCCATAAGCCTGATATAGGCAACCCATTCGGACAGCCAAGCGCCTCAACGCGTCGCTCCCAGGATTAGGGGTGAGCGGCGAACCCGCACCGAATCCGTCCGCTGGATCAACGTGCAGGGCCGCTTTGCCGACCAGCCTGCACGTGATTTTGAGGTGGTTTTCCACATACGATTAGGCAAATTTCGGACTCATATCCATTAGACGCCTCAGTTACACAGTGCACCAACTTTTAGAAAACGACTGCACATTTATACTTGGGATAACACTAGACGCAGACAGTTGGGTACGCTAGTTCCGTCCCGGGAGGGAAAGGGATAGCGACAGGAAGGGCATCCGGCCATTCACAACCATTAACATCGCCAAATCCCGGGAAGATTCGGTATGAAGGACAGGAAAAAGTAGAAGCAGTGTGACAACATAGGCACTCTGAATGAGTGTGGGATCACATCCACGAGGATGACTAGTGATTCATCTTGCGTGACCCGGAGCTATAGCCGGATCTTTGTATCGATGCCGCAGGCGTTGGCACCCAGGATAAGAAACTGCGAATAATATTTTGCCGTTGCAGGAACTAGCTGCAGTTTCAGGGTGATGTATTCTTTGTATTCAAATCTATCTTGTTCTGTACGTTTTCGGCAAAGAGAGTGGCCCTCTCTTTTAGGAGGCTGCCGTACTTTCAAGAAACAAGACGAAGGCTGACGTGCTGTCGTCGCTCGAGCAATGCATTCAGCCTCGTTGACGAGGTCGCTCCCAAGGCCTCTCTGCAAAAGACTTTCATTTGAAACGGCAGTATTGCGTAAATTAAACTGTACGATTTGTAGAGATTTTCCCCCTCGTTGAAATAATGAAGTTGTCTAGCCTGTGTACATTTATAATACAATGGACGGTTGTGGTGACTTTCACTCCACTCCCGCATCTTCCGCAATCACCTGCAGTATGTGACGAGGCGTCAAGATTGCACAGCACCCGTTAGTGCGGCCTTCACTTCGCTGCTCCTCGATATCCTCTCGATATAACGGGATCCGCGAAGCCGGACAACTTTTCTGTTATGCAGCTGCCGATGAACGAGGTATGCGCGCCGTCGTGTGAGTGTTATGAACACCTGTTGGCGCCCAAGGTAATAGGCGCTTGTTAATCTCACAACAGTTAGACGAGCGGGAAATGACTCAATCAGATGCTGGTAGGTCTCTATGGTTATATCGTCTGCAGTGCTTGCCACAGCTGTCGACGAGTATGTGTTGCTCTAGAGTCGCAGAGCAAGATAGTCTCGGATACGTTCACGTGGTACCACAAAGTCGGGGCCCAGAGAAGTGTTCTGAAGCCTTGAAGGCGCTGATTCAGTGATTTACGCATTCTTTTGTTTGCATGTCGACGAGTATGCCACAGAGCGAGCTGGCGCACTGATTACCACAATGGATTCGCATTTGGGAGGACTAAGGTTCAAATCCACTTCTCTCCACTCATACTCGTATTTAGGTTTTCAGTGATTTCCCTAAATCACTCCAGCCAGTGCCCTGATGGTTCGTTTTCTTCCCCACCTTTAAAAAATTCAGAGCTTGTGCTCCGCCTCTAATGAACCTGATGTTGACGAGTTCTATGGCGTCACCGGAGGTCCCTCTCCCGGCTACGGCCAGAGTCCATGCACTCTCGGCAAAGGGCTGCGAGCGCAACAAATTACTCGATTGCTGCTCCGCATCTTTAGTTGGAAACATTCTCTGCTGGAAGTGGATTATTGTCAGGAAATTCTACACTCTTAAAACCAGTTTAATTGAGGCTCGCCAGCCTCGCTTTTATCCCAAAAACAATATTAAAGCGGTTGGTATTCCTGATAGTATGAGGGGACTGGCCCACCCGGTTAGTCGAGCGGTCTAACTCACGGCTTTCCGGAGTGGGAAGGAGCGCCTGGTCTCCGGCACGGATCCGCCCGGTGGACTTGTGTCAAGGTCCGGTGAACCGGCAGTCTGTGAATGGTTTTTAGGCGGTTTTCCATCTGCCTTGGCGAATGCGGGCTGGTTCCCCTAATTCCGCCACAGCTACACTGTGTCGGCGATTGCTGCGCAAACAAGTTCTCCACGTACGCGTACACCACCATTATTCTACCACGAAAACATAGGGCTTACACTCGTCTGGTGTGAGACGTTCCCTGGGGGAGGGGGGGGGGGTCGACCGGGGCGGAACCGCACAATAATCCTGGGTTCGGTGTGGGGCGGCGGAGGGGTGGACTGCGGTGGTCGTCGTGGGGTTGTGGACCACTGCGGCTGCGGCGGGGACGGAGCCTCTCCGTCGTTTCTAGGTCCCCGGTTAACATACAACATATAACATGAGGGGACTTCCAGAAGTAAGTTGGCTATGGTTACGACAGGCGAGTAGCTTATACTGAATGCTCCACACTGCACTTGTAAATGACACACATACATGATGTTATTTTCCATGATAGTCACCAAATCTCCGTAAACAACTATCGAAACTTTCTGCCAGTTGTTCAGTTCCGCCGGCCGCGGTGGCCGTGCGGTTCTAGGCGCTCCAGTCCGGAGCCGCGCTGCTGCTACGGTCGCAGGTTCGAATCCTGCCTCGGGCATGGGTGTGTGTGATGTCCTTAGGTTAGTAAGGTTTAAGTAGTTCTAAGTTCTAGGGGACTGATGACCACAGCAGTTGAGTCCCATAGTGCTCAGAGCCATTTTGTTCAGTTCCTCGACCCTACAAATCCGTTCCTTGGTCACGGAGCCCTTTGACAGCCTCTGTGCGAGGGTCTTCATCGTTGGAAGATCACTCTCCCCCCTCCACCCCCTCCTCCCCCGTCACCGTACCTTCCTCTCCAGCCCCCTCCAGAGGTTCTTTCTGCTTTCCGGAAAGATGGAAATCACATGGTGCAAGTTTTGGACTTCCTGATCAGCATCATCTATGTCTGTGGCCCTTGATCAAATTGTTGATACCATTTTACGACGGCTGGACCATGTATCGCCTGAATTTCACCGTGGATATGTATCTTAGACGTTTTGCCCACAAGAATCGTACTGTCCCTAGTACTTCAACTATGGATTAAGTTTAACTCGTTCACGGTTCTCCTACAGCAACAGGTATCTACACGAACCTCATAACGACTCCGGCAATTCGCCGCTCTTGTTTTGGTAAGGTTTTAAAATGGGACAACATATGTAACTTACTTTTAAACCCTCCATGCACTCATAAATGCCCTGTAGCAACCCAACGCCTTTCTAAGTACACTTTGATTTGACCACAGCATTGGAAAACATACGTCTTAAACACTCTCTACATGTCTTCGAATTATATCTAATAATGTCTGCCGATAATATCCACAAAAAAGTTCTACAGTTAGTGAATACTCGCTGCCTGGGCTCCAATCAGACTGCGAAGTTTCGTTGGTGCCGCTCCGATTTTTATAACTCAGTTACACTCACGTCGTCCGCTAAGCCCTTTGACAAGTACCACCACTCTGGCGACAAATGGGCTAATCGTATCCGATCGACTGCCTGTCAGACATCAGCTAATGCTATCAGGCGAGTGCGGTATGGAATGGAGGAGGAGAGGGGGGGGGGGGGGTGGCGGGTGTTCAGCACTCTGCATTCCTGGCTGTTGTCGAGTTAACAGACACGTGGTGTGGCCACTACTAGGCCACGCAGCTCCTCAAGCCTTGGGACCACGAACCGTTCCAGTGTCCCACCAAGGAAAAATCCTTAGCGGTAGCAGGAATCGAATCGAGTTCCTCCTCATGGCAGCCAGCCTCGCTGCCCACTAAGCCACGGAGGAAGCCACCAGTTGTTTTTCAGAGCCGGTATTGATATTCCATGAAATGCACGTTCCGTTTAAACTGAAACCTCCTTCCCGATTGATTAGGTTTTTCCCATATCTCTATTTTCTTAGGCTCGTTAAGTACGCTGCCCCGGAAACACGTACCACGACACTTGACTCGGCGTATTTCGTTCCATGTTTAAACTGTCGGAAGTGCTCGGAGACAGGTGATCATCATGGCTGTTTTAGTCGAGCCTGCCTCTGATGTTCCTTGCGCTTCTCAACTGTTCTAAGGATGTGCGCCACGTATGACGAGCCACATCGGCTTTTCCGTTATGTGGGAAATTTTCAACTTTACAAACGGATAGTGTGTCATTCACATGGATTAATGAAGCTACTCCATCATTTGTAGTTCTTAACAAGTAGGCATGACAACAGACATGAAGTGAATTCAGAGATGCGTTGCTAGGTCCGTAACAGATCGGTATAGTCCGTACGAAAGTGTAACAGATATGCTCGGGGGACTTAAAAGCGATGCTTTGGAAGAAAGTCGACGTTGATCTTGTAAAACGATATAACGTATGTTTTGAAAACTAGTCTTAGAGTAAGAGTGTGTATCAGTTCTGCTGTTCCCTTCATATACAGGGTAGACCATTTTAATCCTGGGGAATAACTCGGGATGGAGATGAGATACAGCAAATTATTTAGATGAAAGTTGTAGGTGGCAAAGAGGGTCACGTATTGTTAATGGTCATGACCTTGAACGTGATTTTCAAGTTGATTTAAAGATTAAAGTGATTTTTTACACTGAAGAGCCAAAGAAACTGGCACATCTGCCTATTACTGTGTAGGGCCCCCGCGAGCGCGCAGATGTGCCGCAACAGACGTGGCGTGGAGTCGACTAATGTCGGAAGTAGTGGTAGAGGGAACTGACACCATGAATCCAGCAGGGCTGCCCATAAATCCGTAGGAGTGCGAGGGGGTGAAGACCTCTACTAAACAGCACGTTGCAAGGCATCCCAGATACACTCAATAATGTTCAGGTCTGGGGAGTTTGGTGGCCAGCGGAAGTGTTTAAACTCAGAAGAGCGTTCCTGGAGCCACTCTGTAACAATTCTGGGCGTGTGAAATGTCGCATTGTCCTGCTGGAATCGCCCAAGTCGGAAGGAGCAATGGACATGAAAGGATACAGGTGATCAGAAAGGATGCTTACTTGCGTGCCTCTTCTCAGAGTGGTATCTAGGCGTATCAAAGGTCCCATATCACTCCAACTGCACACGCTCCACTCCATTACAGAGCTCCTACCAGGTTGAACAGTCCCCTGCTGACGTACAAGGTCCATGGATTCCTGAGGTTATCTCTATACCTGTACACGTCCATCGGCTCGATACAATTTGAAACGAGACTCATCCGACCAGGCAACATGCTCCCAGTTATCAGCAGTCTAATTTCAGTGTTGACGGGCCAGGCGAGGGTACACGAGTGGGCCTTCGGCTCCGAAACCCCATATCGATGACTTTTCGTTAAATGGTTCGCACGCTGACACTTGTTGTTGGCCCAGCACTGAAATCTGCAGCAATTTGCGGAAGGGTTGCAGTTCTGTCACGCTGAACGATTCTCTTCAGTCGTCGTTGGTCCCGTTCTTACGGGATCTTTTAGCGGCCGTAGTGATGTCAGACATTTTATATTTTACTGGATTCCTGATATTTACCGTACACTCGTGAATGGTCATACGGGAAAATCCCCAATTTAACGCTACCTGGAGGCTAATTGGAGGGGACATCCCGAGCAATGACAGGCAAGGGACTTATTCAGCGAATTATAAATCAATTATATACGTTTACTTTATGTTTGTTCTGTCTTGAAAATGCCATAACGACATTTATTCGCTGTGATTTATTTGTTTTTGCCAATAAACACATGAATTAAAAATTAAAGTTCATATATATGTTTGCTCTTTCGAAATTCGACTTCAGTAATAGGGTTTCCATGAAACAAAACTCAAATTTCGAATGACCTTTGATAATTACTTTTAAAATTATGGTTACTGGTAATGATTCATAGCTCCTTACGTCCCTTCCAATCTGCATCTAACATTGCACTTTGCTGCATCCCTCCTCTATTCCGAGTTAATCCTTACTAGAACTAAAAACATATTTGCTTATTTGACCTTGGAAAAGTATCATTCTATAAGTAAAATTTGCCGCCCTTTTCAATTCTTAAATCAACTATTAGAATCCCCACTTTAAAAAAATCACTTTAACCTCCAGATCGCCTTGAGAAATCGCATTCATGGTTGCGGCCATTAGTAGCAACGCGTGACCCTCTTTGCCACCTACAACTTTTATCTAAAACATTTTACTGCATGTCATCTCATTCCTGACTTATTCTTCATTATGGATTAAAACGGTCCACCCTGTATATGACATGAGAGGTTTGGCAGCACATAGAGGAATGTAGACATTAGTTTTCTCCCTGGCTCAATCGGTGAATGGAATATAAAGAGAAAACCTCTAATGCTAGTACTAAGTACCCTCCACCACGTCTTACACACCTGCTTGCTGAGTGGATATGTAGATGAGAATTTAGATATTGTAGAGAAACTCAAGTCCTAAACGCAAACTTTTTGTCTTTGATGATGATCGGTAATATAGGAGGAGGAGAAGCATTCTTACTTCCATAAGCTAGACGATTTTCAAGGTCCGAGGAAAACAGCATAACGTCACGTTGATACCAGAACTACGAAGACCATTGATACACATTACAAGTAATTATGAGATACCATAATGTGCCTGCAACAGAAATCTTGGCTGTAGTGGTTCGTAACTGCGTGTTGTGTGTGTTTAGCACGTGATAGTGGAGTCACTGGTGGAATCATTGGCAGATTTTGTAGTTAGTATGCCGTTAGATAATAGCTGAATGTCAACCATATCATGATTTCATAGTTGTGGAGGAAATTAGAGAAGGAAAAAAAAAATTCAGCGGCAGGACACACAAGGACTACCAAGGACTACAACCCAGCGCGAGGGTTATTGTCTTGCTCTAAGTGCCTGAAGATGTCCAACCGGCTCCTATGGACCTCACGACAGCCTCTGCTGAACACATCATTATGTGTTTGCTCTTCTTGCTCGGTGATCCACCAAACCCATTCCCATATCACAACGACACCGTCTGTTTCAGTTATTAGCGCACCTCACACAGTGAGTGTACATGGAAACAGTAGAATAGTGTCCTGTTTATGAATGCATCGTTGTTAAGTCTGAAGAGTGATTCTCACCGTATGTTGATCGAGCCACTGGTGCACATTTTAGCCCTGCCAACGCTATGGAAATGGGCTGACGTACCTGCATCAGTGTTCTTGTCCCATATGACAAAATGGTGGATGCACGTCCGCTCAAAATGCTTTCTCGGGGTACTGTGATGACCGTGATCTATTAAGCATGACTTCCTATTTTCAGCTTAAAATATCACAATGCCCGCCCCGTAGTGCTGGCCTGACCTTACGAGTAACTGCAGCATGAGCACTTCACGTGTATAGTGTGGCCGGCTCGTTAACAGGACTGAAATCCATTTGAAGATATAGAGGCCGGTCTGTGCTGAAGGGCTGCAGCCGTAACACAATCACCGTACAGTGCAAACCACTGCGAAGTACATAGAAGAGGGTATTTCCCAGTCTACCAGGTGTTAGGGTTTCTTTCGAATAACGAGATTAAATGCCTCTGTGCAAACTGCGACGGGAGCGACACGTAGGGGACTGTACGAGGTGCATTCAAGTTCTAAGACCTCCGATTTGTTTTCTCCGGACTGGAAAGAGATAGAAACATGCGCATTGTGTTAAAATGAGACCGCGTTCATTGTCAATACGTCCCAGGGATGGAAGCACCGTACGGCAGATGGAATTTTACCGCCAGCGACGAGAATGAGAACTGTTTTAAATACTTAAAATGGCGACGTTTTCCTTACTTGAACAGCGTGCAATCATTCGTTTTCTGAATTTTCGTGGTGTGAAACCAATTGAAATTCATCGACAGTTGAAGGAGACATGTGGTGATGGAGTTATGGATGTGTCGAAAGTGCGTTGGTGGGTGCGACAGTTTAATGAAGGCAGAACATCGTGTGACAACAAACCGAAACAACCTCGGGCTCGCACAAGCCGGTCTGACGACATGATCGAGAAAGTGGAGAGAATTGTTTTGGGTGATCGCCGAATGACTGTTGAACAGATCGCCTCCAGAGTTGGCATTTCTGTGCACACAATCCTGCATGACGACCTGAAAATGCGAAAAGTGTCATCCAGGTGGGTGCCACGAATGCTGACGAACGACCACATGGCTGCCCGTGTGGCAATGGATGAGACGTGGATGCTACTTTTCAATCCAGAAACAAAGTGCCAGTCAGCTCAATGGAAGCACACAGATTCACCGCCACCAAAAAAATTTCGGGTAACCGCCAGTGCTGAAAAAATGATGGTGTTCATGTTCTGGGACAGCGAGGGCGTAATCCTTAGCCATTGCGTTCCAAAGGGCACTACGGTAACAGGTGCATAGTACGAAAATGTTTTGAAGAACAAATTCTTTCCTGCACTGCAACAAAAACGTCCGGGAATGGCTGCGCGTGTGCTGTTTCACCAAGACAACGCACCCGCACATCGAGCTAGCGTTACGCAACAGTTTCTTCGTGATAACAACTTTGAAGTGATTCCTCATTCTCCCTACTCACCTGACCTGGCTCCTAGTGACTTTTGGCTTTTTCCAACAATGAAAGACACTCTCCGTGGCCGCATATTCACCAGCCGTGCTACTATTGCCTCAGCGATTTTCCAGTGGTCAAAACAGACTCCTAAAGAAGCCTTCGCCGCTGCCATGGAATCATGGCGTCAGCGTTGTGAAAAATGTGTACGTCTGCAGTGCTATTACGTCGAGAAGTAACGCCAGTTTCATCGATTTCGGGTAAGTAGTTAATTAGAAAAAAAATCGGAGGCCTTTGAACTTGAATGCACCTCGTAGTATATTCCTGAATTCCTAATTTAGAGTTTTCTCCTGGAACTTCGCAAGCAGGCTTTCACGGGAATACGTCAAGCTTGGTAGTTCAGCGGTAACGTGCTTGCCTGGTAATCGAGAATCTCGAGATTGAACCCCAGTCGGGCCACGAAAATTTTCAGTCTGCCTTTTAACAATGTGAGAATTCACCAAGGACGACACGTGGTTCTGATCCGACTGTAAACTGTAGGTCCCCTTACCCCGTTGCAGAATTGGAGTAGATTATGAACACACAGGTCTCCGAAGGGGTGTCCAATTGAAAAGATTTGCACCTGGCCACTAAGCCACACGAAATTATTACATATACGGGATTATTGGCGTCTTTCTTCTGGCGCCGAGTCAGACAAACTTGTGATCAATCGTGATGCTTTCCTATGTACTGATATGTACAGAGGGGTCCAGAAAAACGAAGACACTCTTAGAGTAAGTATTAGTGGAACAAAATGACATATCGTTACAGTTTTTGCACGGGGGAAAAGTGCCCCCCGTTAGCAGCCAAACAACGTCAATGCCACTTAATTGTTGACCGAATTAAAGTTGTCAATTTTGTTGATGTGATAGCCCCACAGTACAGCTCGACGGTTCCTCACAGCTCGTTGAGCGTAGCTGCATTCTATTGATGTTGTTGTTGTTGTGGTCTTCAGTCCTGAGACTGGTTTGATGCAGCTCTCCACGCTACTCTATCCTGTGCAAGCTTCTTCATCTCCCAGTACCTACTGCAACCTACATCCTTCTGAATCTGCTTAGTGTATTCATCTCTTGGTCTCCCTCTACGATTTTTACCCTCCACGCTGCCCTCCAATGCTAAATTTGTGATCCCTTGATGCCTCAAAACATGTCCTACCAACCGATCCCTTCTTCTAGTCAAGTTGTGCCACAAACTTCTCTTCTCCCCAATCCTATTCAATACCTCCTCATTAGTTACGTGATCTACCCACCTTATCTTCAGCATTCTTCTGTAGCACCACATTTCGAAAGCTTCTATTCTCTTCTTGTCCAAACTGGTTATCGTCCATGTTTCACTTCCATACATGGCTACACTCCATACAAATACTTTCAGAAACGACTTCCTGACACTTACATCTATACTCGATGTTAACAAATTTCTCTTCTTGAGGAACGCTTTCCTTGCCATTGCCAGTCTACATTTTATATCCTCTCTACTTCGACCATCATCAGTTATTTTGCTCCATAAATAGCAAAACTCCTACGCTACGGCCATCTGTATCGCTGAGGCACGCAAGCCTCCCCACCAACGGCAAGGTCCATGGTTCATGGGGGGGGGGGGGGGGCTTCTATTGATAAAATTCATTTTTCAATGTCCCCGATAGGTATAAGTCAAGAGCTGTAAAGTCTGGAGACCGTAGTGGGTACTCAACGGATCCTCTTCAACTTGTCCATCGTACAGGTAGATTTTCATCCAAGCAGGCTCTAACATCTCTGCGGTAATGAGGCGGAGCGCCATCTTGTCGTACGTAAAATCTTTCATTTACACACACCTCTCGGATGCCACGTAAAATAGATGTTTGCAGCATATGAAGGTACACCTCACCAGTTACGGAATCTTCAAAGAAGAAAGGGCCAATCAAACCGCGCGATGATAGATTACAGCACACATTAACAGCCGGTAGATGTTTGTCCACATTACTGTCAGGATTTTCAGGAGTCCAGTACACGCAGCTGTGGCAGTTCAGTTTGAATTGCGCCTCGTGAGACAGATAATCATCCGTGCAAACTGTTCATCCTCTCGAAGCATGCCCTTCAAACCACTCGCAGTAATCCATTCTTCGAACCGGGTGCCCTCGTTCGTAGCGTGCAGCGATCTTGGAATGTACACTTTCCACTTGACAACCTTCAGAATTCGTCATACGCTTGATCGGCCTACCCCGCTTTCACGTGCACGTTGCTTCACAGATTCCTGAGGTGACCTAGTAAAATGTTGCAACACAGCAGCGCTGGAAGCTGGACTTGTTGATGTTTTGGTCGGCCAGACCTTTCCTTACGCAAATCCTGAACGTTACCGTCGGCTTTAAATTTACACCGAATACGATAAATTGTTGTATGTGTTGGTGGCTGAGTTTTGTACACATTGCCCCATTGCCGTTGTGCCTCCATCATGTTTTCGTACTTCCAGTACCACTTCAGTACGGTCTTGAGTTGCTCATACAACGATGTCCATTCATTCATTACTGCACTGTCATCTGCAGGAAAATGCGCACCAAGATCTTCTCGCGTCCGTCGGCCGTCGTAATTTAATATATTATTATTATGTTGATTGTTGCCGACTTACGTGGTTGGCCTTAATAAAAATGATATTTCATTTTATTTTGATTTACAATTAAACGCTTTTGTAAAGTTCTCCCCTTTGTTAACAATATTAATCTTCAGTATAAATTATTTGTTACGTTAATGAACGTTAGACTCACTGAATCTTAAAACATGAGCATATAACATGAACAATGGAATAAGCTTTTCATATTAATTTCCTCGGCTAGTCAGCTCACTTTAAAACAAAAAATCTTTAGTTATTAATTACAATTGCGGCCCACACACGCGCGAGAGTATTTTTTCTTACCTCCGTTAATCGTGGCCTCGTAGTCGGAGTCCTGGCTCTGGCTCTCGGCTATGGTACTCAAAATAAGAACCTTAAAGCTACGTATTTTCTGCAACTTCGTGCGGCTGAGGAGAAAAATAAATATTATGTTAATAGCGGGCGAGTTTTTCGCTTTCGCTGCATCGGCCGCTGCGATTGTTGAACTGTAAATTACCTGAATGCAGATTAATTCAAGGAAGGCGGACATGAAATCGGGATCACCTCTTACAAATTAAAAGTGCACAATAATATTAAATCAATATATTATCTGCTTAATTCGTACAAATATGCTTACATTTGCCAGAACTCGCAAGATGTCCGTCCACACGCAACCAAGACAAGAGAAAAAAAGAAGACGACTAAAAAATTAACAAAAGAGCGTATCTTGTCGTCTCTTTAGATCATTTTGTTATATTTCTTTGCACTCGAAACTTACACAGAGAAATTATTACAATACGGAGAAAAATTTATGTTCGCCTGAGCCGCTAGTGTCCACTTATTATTCAAATTTTAAATGTCTCTTCTTTATAAATACTGTTTTTTAAGTCTTTTCTTATTATTTCGGTGGGGACGCTATAATCTGTTGACAAAACAATGGAATACTCTACCGCGCAAAATTGCAACGATATGTCATTTTGCTCCAAAGGTATTAACTATCAAAAAGTTTCTTCATATTTCTGGACCCCTCCGAATACATTCAAAACTCCCTGTAAGATGTGGCTCCCACTCACTTCAACAATAAACTGGGATCAGCCGTGGAATATTCTACAAGCAATCTAAATTTTGCACAGCTTTGGAATCTATACAAGATCTGACTGGGCATTCGTCCAGCTTTTTCCACGCAGAACATCATTATAGAAAACTACGTCATCAACAAAAAGTCGGAGGTTTCTATAGACCATTGTTGACCTCCAGAACGCACCTTCCAGAAATTGGAAGGGGTGGAGGAGAGGGGCGTTAAAAGCCGAGCTTAACGACCAGATTCTCAGGATGGGGAGGCGTGTGCATCGTGTACTGCCACGCAAAAGGCTTGCCATCAGCAAGCTACCACGAGCTGTATTCCTCTTCACAGCCCGTAAGCACTTGCTCGTACAACGGTGTGTATCCTGTGAGGTAGGCTTCAGGCAGAGCACATTGAGCCGAAGCAAAAGAACTGACTCGGTGACATCTCCGGCCAAGCGCTCAACCATATCGAAAGGCAAGTTTTGAAAACTGATTACGTGGATCTTAAGTGGCTGTACAGATGTGAGAGGCTGACTATTTCCATACATCGTCGGTGTTCATACGTATGTGTATGGAAATGAAGTCCCATGCTTGTTGACAGAGCGTAGGGGAACGATGCGGGAGACCCGCACCACCGTACTAGGTAGGCAAGGTGCTAATGGAGGTGGTTTGCCGTTCCCTTTCTCCGACCGTAATGGGGGATGAATGATGATGATGAAGACGACACAACAACACCCAGTCATCTCGGGACAGGTGAAAATCCCTGACCCCGCAGGTAATCGAACCCGGGACCTTCTGCTCGGGAAGCAAGAACGCTACCGCGAGACCACGAGTAGCGGACATGCATGTGTGTGTGGAAAGACAAAACCTTACAGCTAATACAAAAGCATAGAGAAATTGCTTCTTGCATACTGACTTACTTCTAACAAAATTCTACACAGTTCTATTAGCTTCTAAAGGTTTTCAGGAGGTGTTCCGTTCATTGTATTCGCTAAATATTGGTTTCAGTGTAATCGAGACCGCTATGAATCAGCGTAGCGTTTGCAAACACTATGAATACGACACTGATATTGATTATGTGCGTCAGTTTTTCTCCGTCCTTGTCTCTGGCCTTTATTTCCATCACCATCATGTTCGTCAATTTTTCTCAACCCTCACCTCCGCCCCTTATTTCCTTCTTCATCGCTAGGAATGTTAAGAATGACTTACGCCATTAGTTTTATTTTTATGTAGCGGCTCTTACATGTCCTAAGTTTTATTCGAAGTGCTCAAGTAATTAAAGAGTTATCCTTAGTTTTACATGTTACTTCTTCCTCCTGCCATTCCTAATTCTAGGTGTATTGTAAACCAATGAGCCACAACATTATGGCCACTGTCCACCGTAAGACTGAATGACGCGTGGTGGAGTTTCGGGCACGTGACGTAATAAGGAAAGTATCGAGGCCCACGAGAAAGAGAGGCCATGGCGTGTACATCAAAGAAAGTGGTACTACAGACCTTACGAGTTCAAGCAGCAGCCTCAGGCGGGGAGCCAGTAACTATGTCAGACGAATTTAATAATTCCTGACTACGTGTTCAAATGCATGCAAGTTTTCGATAGCACACGAAAAAATTGAGACCTTCAATGGGTACCTTTTCAATTACGAACTGATTTCTCTTGAGCCCTGCACGGAGCAGAGCGTTACGAAGTGTGGCGGACAAACCGACCAGTGTGACGTCACTAGTTGGTTGCAGGAGCCCATTTATCTCGTTGGTTCCGGAAACTATGTAATAGCATCAGAGACAAATAGGGACTAATTCTAGCGACGATGCGGGCATACACTGACGTCAGCGAGATGACAAATGGCTGAGTGTTTTGTCGCCGCTCCTCGATAAGAGCATCTTGAAAATGGCGAATCTGGTCGGCTGTTGCCTTACTACTGTCTGAGCGTTTATGGAACGTGATTGCAGAGCAGTGACACCACAAGTGGAATATAAGGTGTTGGACTTCCACGCCTCATTGCAGAACGTGGATGTCGCAGACTTTCCCATCCTGTAATGTAGGACAGGCAGCGATTTTTGACTGATCTGACGGCAGAGTATATGCTGGTGCAGACACAAGTGTTTCTGAACACACCGGTGAGCGCACATTGTTGCACATCAAGTTCTGGAGCACACGACCACTACGTGTCATGTTGATGTCGACGATCTTCAAGGCTGGACCGTGGATCAATGGAAGAGAGCATGTGTTCGAATGAATTACGTTTCTTATTATATCAGGCTGATGATCGTGTCTGGCCACGCTGTCACCCAGGCCAACGGTTTCTCGAAACACGCAGCACGCCACGTACACAGGCCGCTGGAGACAGTATTGGTCATCAATCACATGGGCTTTTATATACAGTGTGGCTGTACCTGAAGGCACCATGACAGTTATGGATTAAGTGAACGTTAATGTGGACCACTTGCGTCCCTTCATGCTTGATGTCTTGCCTGAGGGCGACAGCGTCTTCCAGCAGGTTAATTGTCTACGTGACAAGGCCAGAACCGTGCTATGTGGTTTGAGGATCGTAACAGTGAACTCAGGTCGATGTCTTGGCCGCCAATTTCGCCTGGTCTGAACCCTATGGAAACCCTCGGGGAAGCGCAAAATCTGTACCTACAAAACCAAAGGCCAGTAACTTACGGGAATTGCGTGTCCTGTGCGTAGACATCTTAGCCACCTTGAAAGGTGGCTGCACTGAGCCACAGCGCCAGAGATCGCGCCAGAGAGTATTATTCGGCCGCCTCCACTGGCAGTGCTTGTCGAGAACTCGTAGTAGTCAGTGCTTGCTGAGATGTCGTAGTGAAAAGTTCTTGTCGAGAAGTCGTGGTGGAGAGTGCTTATCGAGATGTGGTGGTAGACAGTCGGTGTTGAGATGTTGTAGTAGGGAGTGCTTGTTCCATGTTTTGTGCAGTTGTTTGATGGGCTAGACAGCAGATGTTGTTCGAATGGAGATATTGTAATGATTAGAGTGCTTTTCGACAATATATATGAAGGTAAAAAAAATTCCTTTTTTTTTTTCGTTATTTCAATGTCTTAAATAATGCGTCATCACAGGTTCAGTCAACAAAGCATCTGGCTCGTGTTGTTGTATTAGAGTATAATTCTGGTTTCCTTACGCAATTATAGTATTTCTATTTTTTTTAATTACTTCAGTATAAATGGTATTTAAAATTTCTTGTCTTATTGAAGAAGAACAGTGCCAGATGTGTACGTTGAATCACACTTCCACACACAGAACAGTTACACTTGTGCTTTGGTTTCGTACGTTTTATAGTTGCTGGGGACTTAATTAAGTAATTGTGTTAACGGAAATTTCCTTTCATTCTTTGTTGTTATTCTATGCAGTCAGATTGCGTACTAAAACTAGTCAGGGCCAACCGTTTACGTGACTTCGTAATCGGACAGACAGCTACTAAAAAAAATTTAAAAAGTATTTGCATTTCATATCTATTTAATTAAGCCCCCATGCAACCTATCTCCAGAAATATATCAAACCACTGTCGATTACTTACAACCCAGAATTGCGTTTCAAAGATGGACTATCACATTAAAGCAGGCGGTCTTAATGGTTTAGCTCCTCACCTTACGTATCCCACTACTACGTTTTCCTAAAGTAGTAAGACATTTTGGTATTAAGATTGCTTGAAAAAGATCCGCGAGTTTCAGAGCTATATTCATTGTCACATGTAACACCTTTCCCCACTCCTAACGGTCAAAACATTGTTAACAGGCAGTATTCTTTTACTGTCTTATACATAGTGCTACAGTGGTATACACAGCTAATGTACTAGTCATATTTTCATGCTAATTCCGAAAGAATTTCGGGTTAGAAGTTAAAGAGGGCCTGAAGGCCCCAATCTCGCCAGGTAAAATAACTACACAAATAAACAAATGATTTACGTGCATGAAACCTCGCGTCACTCAACTGTTTACACTAAGGTGACAAAACTCATGGGACATCTGCTAATGTCGTGTCGGATCTCCTTTTGCCCGGCGTAGCTCAGCAGCGGGACGTAGCATGGACTCATCAGATTGTTGGAAGTCCCCTGCGGAAACACTGAGCTATGCTGCCTCTACAGCCGTCGATAATTGCGAAAGTGTAGCCGGTGCAGGATTTCGTGAACAAACTGATCTCTCTAGTATGTCTCATAAACGTTCGATGGGGTTCATTTCGGGCCATCTGAATGGCCAAACTATTCTTTCGAACTGTCGACAATGTTCTTCAAACCAATCGCGAACAGCTTTGACGGGGTCACTCGGCGCGTTGTCATCCACAAAAGTTCCAACATTGTTTGGAAACAAATGATGATGTTTGGTTTTGTTGGGCGCTCAACTGCGCGGTCACCAGCCCCTGTACAAAGTCCCAATTTTTCACACAGTCTAATTTCTTTACCCAGTCCAATTTAGCTGTTGTCACGAATGATGATTCAATGTTGAGGTCACCACAAACACCCAATGCCATAGCAGAGAAAATCCCCAACCCGACCGGGAATCGAACCCGGGACCCCGTGATCCAGAGACAGCAACGCTAGCCACTAGACCACGAGATGTGGACAGTCTCCGACTAGCCGAACCTACAGAGGACCCAGTCCATTGCAGGTAAACAGAGTCCCCATCATTATCAAGCCGCCACCACCACCGGCTTGCACAGTGTCCTGCTAACAACCATAGTCCATGGCTTCGTGGGGTCCGCGCCAGACTCGAACCCTACTATCAGCTCTAACAAACTGAAATCAGGAGTCATCTGACCAGGCCACGGTTTTCCACTCGCGTAGGGACCGACAGATATGGTGACGAACCCAGGAGAAGCGCTGCAGGCGATTTCGTGCTGTTAGCAAATGCACTCGCATCTACTGTGTAAGTGGGCTGCTTCTGTGTTGGCAGCGCTGTGTAACGCTTTGCATTGGATCTCTGACTGCGCTTTCATTGTAAGAGACTCTGTGGCTGGTTGGACTTGTTGTTGGAAGTTAGCCGCCAGTAGTGTTGGGCAGTTGGATGTTAGTCGCCTGCAGTCATGGAAGTACTGTTGGGCAGTTAGAGGTGAACAGCCAGCAGTGATGGATGTTAAATGTGAGAAGTTAGCATTGATGGAGGGTGGAGGTCTGAAGTGTTAACGTAGGCTAACAATCTGGAAGTATCCGACTTGGAGACCGAAAATTATCCACGATTATGTGTCTTTGTACTGGATGCCACATTATTAAGGTAAAAAATACATTATTTGGTTTGCAACAAAATCTCTCCTTTGCTGACCACATGCCTATCAGTAGTTAGTGGCTTTAGTAGTTAGAATCTTTTATTTATCTGGCAGTACTGACGCTCGCTGTGTTGCAGTAGTTCGCGTAATGAAGATTTTTATGACGTAAGTGCTTAATGAAATGTATAGGTTATTGCCAGTATTGCTTCTTATTCAGGGCCATTCTTTTGTATTAATTATTTGAATTCAGGTTGTAATTTTTTTTTTGTTTTGAGCGGTCAGATTCCGTTGCGCAAGAATATTGTGGATCAGTGTTGACACGATAAGAAAAAGTAAAGAGAAAGTAGGCTAATTACGTTCAATTTTACTGAGCTGTTTCAGTCGGCCGCGGTGGTCTCGCGGTTCTAGGCGCGCAGTCCGGAACCGTGCGACTGCTACGGTCGCAGGTTCGAATCCTGCCTCGGGCATGGATGTGTGTGATGTCCTTAGGTTAGTTAGGTTTAAGTAGTTCTAAGTTCTAGGGGACTGATGACCACAGCCGTTGAGTCCCATAGTGCTCAGAGCCATTTGAACCATTTTTTTGAGCTGTTTCAGAATCAAATAACGCAGAAGTTTCATCTTCTCAGTCATTCTGCAATTTTAAGTACAGACACACTCATTTAAATAAAGCAGTTTCAACTGCAATAGCCCGTTAACGACAAAATTTCGCCGCAC
Organism: Schistocerca nitens; assembly: GCF_023898315.1. NCBI lineage: Eukaryota > Metazoa > Arthropoda > Insecta > Orthoptera > Acrididae > Schistocerca > Schistocerca nitens. The sequence continues at coordinate 282,913,981 of NC_064617.1, forward strand.
TGCCCTAATTGATACGCTCGTCGTACATCCCATGTTGATTTCTTGCGTTATTTCACAGCAGTATTGCTTATCTGTTAGCACTGACAACGCTGCTCTTGGTCGTTAAGTGAAGGCCGTCGGTTACTACGTTGTCCATGGTGAGGAGTGATGCCTGAAATTTGATTTTCTCGGCACACTCGTGACTGTGAATCTCGAAATAGTGAATTCCGTAACGTATTTCCGAAATGGAATGCCCCATGTTTCTCGCTGCAACACACCATGGATCTCGAAATACCGAATTCCGTAACGTATTTCCGAAATGGAATGACCCATGCGTCTCGCTGCAACACTCCAACAACCATTTAGCTTTCAAAGTACCGGGTGATCAAAAAGTCAGTATAAATTTGAAAACTGAATAAATCACGGAATAATGTCAATTCCAATCGTGATGCAATCATCAAGTAGGAAACCGTTTCACGTGTATCACCCGAGTGCAAATGACAGCTCCGTCAATGCACTGCCCTTTTATTCGTTGTGTACGGGATATTTCCGCCACCTGTATGTGAACTTTCGGTATCTCGTAACTTCTGTCTCAGTTCAGACAAGCCAGTCTTCATTGTGGATGCAGGCGTCTGGCACTGCCTGACTGCAGTTTGGATTCCAGACAGCGAGCAGCACGGGCGAGTAACGCTGCGCTGCACCAGAGCGCGTTGTCACGCGCCGCCGGATCACGTGTCACGTGTGGCCCTCACTGCGAGCAAGGCCGCACCGCACTGCGTTCTGGCGGGCGCCACGTGTGTCAGCGTGCAGACACGTGGGGCGTGGCTCGCTAGCTGAGCACCAGTATCTGCGACACACTCACCTGAGATATCGCCTATCTTCTACGCAGTACCAACTCGGAGGACTCGCATTTGAAAGGATTGTTGTTCAAATTGGCATCTTGCTATCCAGATTAAGTGTCAGCGTGATTTCCCCTAGTTCCTTGAGGTAAATGGTTAGATGACTCCTTTCAAACGAGCACGGGTTACTTTATCACCATCTTTCCCAATTCTATCCGGTGTTCCGTCTCTAATGGTATCGTCGTCAACAGGACTTGAAACCCTACTCTTCTTTACTGACTTCCTTCTTTTGCACCCACACGATCTATGGCGTTGCATCCCACCTCGAACGCATGTCAAATGCAAGGTTACACGCGATATACTTGGATTAGAGGTATATACAGGGTCGTCCACTGATCGTGACCGGGCCAAATATCTCACGAAATAAGCGTCAAACGAAAAAACTACAAACAATTAAACTTGTCTAGCTTGAAGGGAGAAACCAGATGGCGCTGCCATAGGTCAAACGGATATCAACTGTTTTTATTAAATAGGAACCCCACTTTTTATTACATATTCGTGTAGTACGTAAAGAAATATGAATGTTTCAGTTGGACCACTTTTTTCGCTTTGTGATAGATGGCGTTGTAATGGTCACAAACATATGGCTCACAATTTTAGACTAACAATTGGTGACAGGTAGGTTTTCTAAATTAAAATACAAAACGTAGGTACGTTTGAACATTTTATTTACGTTGTTCCAATGTCATACATGTACCCTTGTGAACTTATCATTTCTGAGAACGCATGCTGTTACAGCGTCATTACCTGTAAATACCACATTAATGCAATAAATGCTCAAAATGATGTCCGTCAGTCTCAGTGCATTTGTCAATACGTGTAACGACATTCCTCTCAACAGCGAGTAGTTCGCCTTCCGTAATGTTCACACATGCAATGACTATGCGCTGACGCATGCCGTCAGGCGTTGTCGGTGGATCACGATAGCAAAAATCCTTCAACTTTATCCACAGAAAGAAATCCGGAGACGTCATATCCGGTGAACGTGCGGGCCATGGTATGGTGCTTCGACGACCAATCCACCTCTCATGAAATATGCTGTTCAATACCGCTTCAACCGCACGCGAGCTATGTGCCGGACATCTATCATGTTGGAAGTACGTCGCCATTTTGTCATGCAGTGAAACACCTTGTAGTAACATCGGTAGAACATTACGTAGGAAATCAGCATACATTACACCATTTAGATTGCCATCGATAAAATGGGGGCCAATTATCCTTCCTCCAATAATGCCGCACCATACATTAACCCGCCAAGGTCGCTGATGTTCCACTTGTCGCAGCCATCGTGGATTTTCCGTTGCCCAGTAGTGCATATTATGCCAGCTTATGTTACCGCTGTTGGTGAATGACGCTTCGTCGCTAAATAGAAAGCGTGCAAAAAATCTGTCGTCGTCCCGTAATTTCTCTTGTGCCCAGTGGCAGAACTGTACACGACGTTCAAAGTCGTCGCCATGCAATTCCTGGTGCTTAGAAATATGGTACGGGTGCAATCAATGTTGATGTAGCATTCTCAACACCGACGTTTTTGAGATTCACGAATCTCGCGCAATTTGTCTGCTTCCGATGTGCGGTTAGCCGCGACAGCAGCTAGAGCACCTACTTGGGCATCATCATTTGTAGCAGGTCGTGGTTGACGTTTCACATGTGGCTGAACACCTCCTGTTTCCTTAAATAACGCAACTATCCGGCGAACGGTCCGGACACTTGGATGATGTCGTTCAGGATACCGAGCAGCATACATAGCACACGCCCGTTGGACATTTTGATCACAGTAGCCATACATCAACACGATATCGACCTTTTCCGCAATTGGTAAACGGTCCATTTTAACACGGGTAATGTATTACGAAGCAAATACCGTCCGCACTGGCGGATTGTTACGTGATACCACGTACTTATACGTTTGTGACTATTACATCGCCATCTGTCACAAAACGAAAAAAGTGGTCAAACTAAAACATTCATATTTATTTACGTACTACACGAAAATGTAATAAAAATGGGGGTTCCTATTTTAGAAAGCGCCGTTGATATCCGTTTGACCTATTTCAGCGCCATCTATTGGGCCAACCGTAGCGCCATCTGGTTTGCCCCTTCAAGCAAGAGGAGTTTCGTTCTTTGTAGCTTTTTCGTTTGATGGTTATTTCGTGAGATATTTGGCCCGGTCACTATCAATGGACCACCCTGTGTATCTGCCCTGTTGGGCTGACATAATTAATAATAGATCTCCAAAACAACTAATAAAGAAGTCGTTATCTACAAAATTAAACAAGAATAGCAATTCATTTAGTTTCTTATCTTGAAAGTGCACGGCAAAACATCTGACCAATATTGATGGTTCAAATGGTTCAAATGGCTCTGAGCTCTATGGGACTTAACATCTGAGGTCATCAGTCCCCTAGAACTTAGAACTACTTAAACCTAACTAACCTAAGAACATCACACACATCCATGGCCGAGGCAGGATTCGAACCTGCGACCGTAGCAGTCTCATGGTTCCGGACTGAAGCGCCTAGAACCGCTCGGCCACCACGGCCGGCGACCAATATTGACAAATCAAAACTAATACCTTGGCAAGGCTGGTTATAGAACCTGGGATTTTATTCTAATAAACATATATCAGTACAAACAAATACAATAGTGAAGCCGTACAGCGACATCTTGAATGTTGGTGTTAAAAGGCAGATAACGACTACTGGCGCGTTAAATCGTCGAAATCCCAAGATGGTTGAACGGCCCTGCCCACAATGCTCGAAATGCTCTCAACTGTGAAGAGATCCGGCGACCTTGCTGGCCGAGGTATGGCTTGTCAAGAACGCAGACAAGCAGTAGACACTCTCGCCGTGTGGCCGGCCGAAGTGGCCGTGCGGTTAAAGGCGCTGCAGTCTGGAACCGCAAGACCGCTGCGGTCGCAGGTTCGAATCCTGCCTCGGGCATGGATGTTTGTGATGTCCTTAGGTTAGTTAGGTTTAACTAGTTCTAAGTTCTAGGGGACTAATGACCTCAGCAGTTGAGTCCCATAGTGCTCAGAGCCATTTTTGAACTCTCGCCGTGTGCGGGCGGTCATTATATTGCTGAAATGTAAGTCCAGAACAGCCTGCCATGAAAGGCGGCCAAACGGGGTCCTGCTATGAAGAGAAATTACACCCAGTCCCTCACTCCTGGTTATTGCGCCATATGGCGGGTAACAATCAGGCTGGTATCCATCCGATGTCCACGACATCTCCAGAGACTTCTTCGGCCTGGGAGCTCATTGACCGGAGTAGAAATGTCTTCAGTGATGGCTCCTGCTTCGAAGTGAGCCCGACGACAAATGAAAAGTGTCTGGAGACGCCCGCTGGACAGCAGTGGGATACCAGCCTGACCATATGGCGCGTTAATCAGGAGTGAGGGACTGGGTGTAATTTCTCTTCATAGCAGGACCGCTTTTGTTGTCGTCTGCGGCATCTTCACTGCACAGCGGTACGTCGACGTTATTCTACTCCCACTTTTGTTTGCCCTTCATGACAAGCTATTCTGAGATTACATTTCCGCACAGGGCGAGAGATTCCATAGCTTGTCTTCGTGCTTGACAAACACTAGCTTGGCAAGTAAGGTTGCTGGATCGCTCCCCAATTGAGAACGTATGGAACATTATGGGCAGGGTCCTCCAGCCAAGTCGGAATTTTGACAATATTACGCGCCAATTTTTTTTTTAGTTTTTTGTTTTTTAGGTTGTAGTTGTGCAGGCTGACTACATTCCTTTACCACTGTCTACCATCGGTGTGGTCTTCAGTCCGAAGCATTGCGTGCCCTCGGGGAGTAGAGTATAACAGCTGCAGTTTTTCTTGTTCGCAGTAGCAACGTAACAAGGCAATGTTGGCTAATGTTACAAGGTCTGATCAGTCAGTCATCCATAAAACTGGGAAATTTGTGGTAAGTTCCTATGAGACCAAACTTCTGAGGTCATCGGTGCCTAGGCTAACACACTACTTAATCTAATTTAAACTAACTTACGCTAAGGACAACACACACAACCCTGCCCGAGGGAGGACTCGAACCTCCGACAGGGCAGCAGCGAGCCGTGACAAGGCGCCCTTAGACCGCGCGACTACCCCGCGCGGCTAATCATCCACACTGTTGTACCTGCTGCCTCTTCTCAGTAACCATACCATCGAGTGGCCTCTCTACAGATGACTTCGTATGTTATTACACTTAACGCTTCCATGCGTTCATTAGGGGATGTCTGTCTCATGAGCTCTTTTTAGGACACTGCCATACCGGTCAGTCGATCTTTCAAGTTCTTTATCGTCTCTGGCACGGTTACTATACCATCAACAAACAAATGCCTTGATTTTCATAACCAAACAAATTGTGGGAAATGGTATCAAACTGACTTGCGTGAGGTGTACGTTTGCAGAAAAAAAAGAATTATTTGCTTGGCGATAACCACGATAATAGAGAAAAATTTAGTTAATTGTTTGAGGGAATATTGGAATACTTGACAAATAGCTGCGGCTGTAAATGTAGTTTCAAGAACTTCATCTCTTCAAGACCTAGCCATTTTGCGCATTACAATGGTTTTGATGCGATGTTTAACTGTAAAAGAAAATTGAAATAAACAAAAACTTTGAAAATAAATCCAGTCAAGTGCTTTGTGAAATGTGTGAAATGATTTGTCTAAAAATAAGAAACAAATTGGAGACACTTTTGAAGCGGCTTTGAACTGTGCTCGAAATCATTTACAGCAAATGAGACGATCTACACAAGCCACCGGACAAGTGTCCTCTAAAATTCTCAGCTTTTAGGATAAAAACTGAACTTCGAATTCTCAATCGGCACCTTATTTACTGTACGTGATTTCGAGCAGTGTTGAAATGCGCGTAAAATGTTTCTCTATTTTATTTCTTGTTTTTAGACAAATCATTTCACAATATATTTGACAGGATTTTTTCAAAATTTTTGTGTATTTCAGCCTTTCGTTGACACTTAAATGTCGCACTAAAGCAACTTTAAGCGCAAAATGGCTAGGCCTTGAAGAGGTGAACTTCTTGCGTTCTTGTTACAGTAGCAGCTGCTCGTGAAATATTCCAATTTTCCTTAGATCACTGATTAATTTTTTTCTCAGTTCTCCTGGCTACTTTCAAGGAATTAAATATTTTTTTCTCAGAAATAGATTTCACACTGGTCGATTTGATACCCCATTTGTCCAATTTCGGCTCGCCGTCTGGCTGTCCAAATTAAGACAAAAACACGTTGTGAAATTTCTAGGGAGTCTTGCTCAAAAACATGACCCAGAGTCTTCTAGGCTACGACAAATGAATAAAAAATTCACTACCCCACGTAAGCAGCGTAGTACTGAATTGCCGCCCTTGACTGGTCCGCAGTGAGAAGTGAGGGTTCTAGCGGGTGTCGCAGTGCCCTGGCGGGGCGGCCGCTGCGGCCTTGGCGGCGCCGCGGCTGCAGGGCGACCACTTCCTGCGCCGCATTCCTCAGCTATCTGCCGGCCGGCTTAACTGCGCTCCGTTCAGCGCAACCCACGTGCACGCCTCGCTTGTGCTCTGCGTAATCCGAGACGCAGCTCGGCCGACCGACCTCGGCACTCGCTGGAGCGCAGTTGCACTGGAAATCGAGTCGTCAACGTATTCCCGGAAAGCTGCGCAGCCATCAACCTTGACTGACCGAGCAGCAACGGTCGACTCTGAAACTATGCACTGACGCGCATAAACAATTGCAACAGTCAGTTTCAAAGTAGGGCAATCGTTAAGCCGTAGGCACACGGACCGTGCGCTCGAACGTCAACGTTGAGCGTGCCGAGCTCAGGACGTAGCTTTTACTGAAGCCTAACGATTTATGAGGTAAGATGGCGGCGTCAGGAAGTTTGTGTGGTACTAACACTATTTTCTGAAACGAAATGGCGTGTTAAGGATTACGAGGTAGCTTAAAGAATTTCTGGATTGAGAAAATATTTGCGTACTACTTGGGTTTCACACATACCGATGTAGAATCGTGTTACGAGAAGAACATCGGTTTAAAGCAGACTGCAGTTTTTGTAGAAACACTAAAATAAATAAAGGCACTTGTTATCAACAACAAACAGCACGTTCTGCTTGCAGGACCACTTTCATAACGAGCATACTATTCGAAGAAAAGCCGAAGTCGATCAAAACTGGTTAAAAGCACATCGCTAAGCTGTGTCTGTGAATACTCGATTGCTTAACTCCGTAAAATAGACGTAAACTATTTATATACTATCGGTATTTCGGACAAGACAAACTGTAATGTTATTATTTAGACTTTCATACAGTACAAAAGCAAAGATACTTGTTTCTAGCCGGCCGGTGTGGCCGAGCGGTTCTAGGCGCTTCAGTCTGGAACCGTGCGACGCTACGGCCGCAGGTTCGAATCCTGCTTCGGGCATGGATGTGTGTGATGTCCTTAGGTTAGTTAGGTTTAAGTAGTTCTAAGTTCTAGGGGACTGATGACCTCAGATGTTAAGTCCCATAGTGCTCAGAGCCATTTGAACCAGTTTTGAACTTGTTTCTAGTTACCCTTGCATTGAGACATGTTCCTTTCTTTGTTATCTTCCGTCTGATATACGAAAAATCACAGTCAAACACAACGCATGTATTGACCATTATGTCAAAACTCTAAAGGTATCGGAGTTGTATCAGTTTATTTCCATTTTTTACGAGTGTCTTATCGGTAAATAAAGAGCTGTTTACAAGTCCCTTGCGCTCGCCGGCATATTGCAGCTCTAAACTGCTGCCTCCAGTAACGTCAGTGATACTGTATACGATACTGCCAGTCTAGTAATGTATGCCTTTGGCTGAACGCTCAGAAACTGGGCGAGTTGTGCATACAGTACGTATTCTCAACGTGGTACACGTGACCGCTGCGCATTCTAGTGGCAGCTGTCGCCCATATCTCACTAGCACATCACAATGTTTGCGAAATGGACGGGCTTAAGATTCCTGCTAGCTCTATTAAAGCGAACATTTGCTCCTTCGTCCGTAATCTTGCTATGTTGTTCTCTTTAGTATATTTCATGTCCATGGACATGTTATATGGCAAAATGAAAAGTACCATGTCCAGACAATAAGGATATCGGCTTATGAATGTTTGATTACAAATAGTGCGACACAAATTCTCACTTGTTCACTGTTCCTGTTGAGCCGAAAAATCTGTACTACATGAGAAATAAGGAACTTAAAACAACAAAGTGCAAAATATCTTACTGAAGGTAGTGCAAGCTTTTATGTAGATTAAGCCGATCGAAAAAACTTTTTCCTCAATTTGACTCCGTCGCGCAACGGTAGCGCGTCTGACTCCAGATCAGAAGGTTGCGTGTTCAAATCACGTCGGGGTCACAATGAAAATGCCGGCACGGTAGCTCAGCGTGTCCAGTCAGAGGGTTAGCAGCCTTCTGTAATTAAAAAAAACTGATCTAATCGATCAACAACGAACTTAAACGGATATCTTACGACGTCCGCCCCGAGCAGATGCAACGAACAAAAGCGAACAAAATGAGATTAAAAAAAAGATTGCTAGCGAACAAAATGAGATTAAAAAAAAGATTGCTAGCGTTTCTGCCTCTGGATCTCGGGGTGCCGCGTTCGATTCCCCGCCGGATTTGGGGATTTTCTCTGCCCGGGGACTGGCTGTGTTTGTGTTGTCCTCATCATTTTATCATCATCATTCGTGATAGTGGCTCGATTGGACTGTGAAAATTATTGGACTTTTTAAAAATTGAGACTTTGTACGGGCGCTGATGACCGCGCAGTTCAGCGCCCCACAGACCGAACGTCATCATCATCACTTCTCAGAAAGACCGACTTATATTAACATAAAGTCGAATGTTATAGAATATATTTTTATTAAACTAAGAAGAAAGAATCAGAACCTATTACAAAACACGATAGTAGTAATAAAGATATTTAGATATATTATGCTGCGAACAAGCAACACGTAAACTCGTAACGCGCCTGTCTGTAACAGTAGTCATTACACGACTCCGACGATGACTGTCTCATTAGCATATTTTGCTTTTTACGGTGTACTGAAAGCTTTAATCGTAGATATGTTGCTCACTGATGCTTAATTACAACAAATTGTATCGAGAACATTTCATTTCTTATAGATTCTCAGTGTGCCGTTGCCTTGAAACGGCGTACTTTCGTAATACCCAAGTTACAATACTTCTTTAATCTCCAGTATCACCTTTCCCGTCATTTTATTGCAACAAATCATAGAATTAACTACGGGTTTTCGAGAGATCCTCAGTTTTCTGATGCTCCAACTCAGTGCCTATATGGCGTCTCGCGAGTCTGTACTGAAGAGAGACGGCGCTCATGTGACGTAGGTGGCGTCCTTCCATCTCACTGGTCAGCGTCCAAACTCTCGTTAAGCCGTCGGCACACGGACCGTGCATCCGAACGTTGAGCGTTGAGCGTTGAGCGTGCCGAGTTTCTGACGTCATAGCGTGGAATAGCACGTTCGGGAGTCTTTCCAAACGTGCAGAGCAATATCTGGCATGTCAGATATTCTGAGCGTGCATCTGAGCGTTGACCAATGAGATGGCACAACGCCACCTATGTCACACGCGCGCCGTCTCCCTTCAGTACAGAGGTGTGAGGCGCCATATTGGCATTCATTTCAGGCATATATCTATATATGCCGTTTCTGAGCACCAGAAAATTGAGAATCACAGGAAAACCCGTTGTTAGTTGTGTGATTCGTTTCAATAAAATAATGAGAAACATCGTATTCGTGGCGAAAGAATTATTGGGGGGACACACTGAAGATCCACCCAAAACGCATTGTTTTTCGTACAATTTCTTATAATTAAATTTCAATTAGTAACATAATTATCTACAATTAACGCTTTTAGCAACGGGTAACACAATATGATTCAGAACAAAGAGTGTATTGTTTGTTTAGCGTAATGAGTAGCGTCTCTGTCGACTAATGAGTTTTTGTTGTGGCGGTGGTTCGCGTCGTAAGACTTCCAAACTTTTTTCCTAACATTCGCGTTTTTATTAGGTTCTGATACTTTATTATTAGTTTAATATAAGTATATGCTATAATATTTGATGTTATGTAGAAATAAATTCACCTTTTTCTGAGGGGTGACTTTGTTCGATTGGCTTAATCTACAGGACAGCTTGCGCTACTTGTATAAAGAAATTTGGCTCCTTTTTCTTTTACGCTTCGTAATTCACATGTTGCAGAGATTCTGATACTGGGTAGGAACAGTGATTAAATAAGACTGACCTTGGGGTTACTAAAACATGGGAATGATGAAATAATGTTCATCTTATGCGGAGAAGTTTTACAAATTTGTATCGCACTGTTTGTAATGGAACTTTTATAAGTCTGTGTCGTTATTGATTGGACATGATACTTTCCTTTTCGTGGACGATGGAGGAAATGTGCGTTTTAATAGAGCTAGCGTGGGAATTCTAAGCGCGCCCGTTGAATAAACAGTGTGATTTACGAACTAGAAACATCCCTCAACTGCCGCTGGAGTGCGTTGCGATCGCGCATACCACGTTGGAGCCCACGTACCTTATGCACAAGTCGCATCGTTCCTGAGCGTTCAGCAGCACGTTGAACTTGGCAAGCTCAACGTTAACCCTCGACAGCACGGTCCGTGTGCCGACGGCTTTAGTGTCAGCTATTCCTCTGCGCGTTCGGAAAGACTCCGCAACGTGCTTTTCACATGCTATGACGTCAGATACTCGGCACGCCCAACGCTCAACGTTCGAATGGACGGTCCGTGTGCCGACGCCATTAGAACCTTCCTGGCAGCTTAAATCGGAGCTCAAAATCCAGAACATTACATTTCGCATGCAAAGAAGGAACGCTCTTGCCGAGTGACCTATCCAGGCAAGACGTGTGACCTGCTCTCACAACTTCAGGGCCAGATTCACGCACAGCTTAGGTTGCCTTAGATATAGGGCGCCGAGAGAACATAATCGCCGGCCGCGGTGGTCTAGCGGTTCTAGGCGCGCAGTCCGGAACCGCGCGACTGCTACGGTCGCAGGTTCGAATCCTGCCTCGGGCATGGATGTGTGTGATGTCCTTAGGTTAGTTAGGTTTAAGTAGTTCTAAGTTCTAGGGGACTGATGACCACAGATGTTAAGTCCCATAGTGCTCAGAACCATTTGAACCATTTTTTTGAGAACATAATCAATATTCGTACTTTCGGTAGAGTCCGTCACACACACACACACACACACACACACACACAGACAAACAATAAACAAAGAGTTATGTAATCCGAAAACATGGAAAGCGAGTCTGCATCCAGTGTCGCCGTACCTAGCGTAGCGTTTGGTTCATTTCTTTCAATTGGAGGGCGAGTGTTAATGTCGCTGGTAACAACTTCTGTAAGGCCACTAAAATCTGCCTAACGACTTACCACTATAGTTACGTCATTCAAATACTCCCAAAAACTGCACTTACAAGAACACAAAAATCAAACTGACTTCTTCTAAATACATTGGAACCTTTAACTATCTGTTGTTTATTTGGTCAATTGTAACCGTCTCCAGCCCTCTATATACGTGAAACTGTGGTCGACGTCTCCTACAACGTGTCCTCGGCAAAGCAGAGGTGTGTTAACTCACGAGCATTTGTACACAAAATAGGAAACGGTTCGTTTCCCTTTTCGTAGTAGAAAGATAACTTTTAAATGCGGGGTTATGATAAGTTTCTTTTAGTTGGTTAGCCACGTGCTCCATAGATCGTTTCAACTATTATTTTATCGAAATGATGTGAGAGAGTCAGTGTACAGGATATCTTTATATGATTAGTGTCAGTATAATGAACACATTAGTTTTTAGTGTTACTGACGCAGCTACACTTAAAAACAAGTTTATTATATTTTATTTAGTTATTTTACAGGCTCTCTGTAAACCCTAAACTCCGTTCGAACAGGTCTCGGAAGACCCAACAGCACTGAACGTTCGCAGTTCGTGGTCTGACGGGTAGCGTTGCTGCCTCTGGATCACGGGCTCCCGGGTTCGATTCCCGGCCGGGTTGGGAATCTTCTCCGCCCAGGGTCTGGGTGTTTATGGTGTCCTCATTTCATCATCATTCCGGAAAAGGGTGGGACGAGAAAGTGGAAAAACAGGGAACTTGTACGGGCGGTGATAACTGCTCTGTTGAACGCCCCACAAACCAAAATCATCATCATTGGTAGTAACCGACCGCCGTGTCATCCTCGGCCTATAAGCCCAAATGGATGCGAATATGGAGGGGCGTGCGGTCAGAACACCACTCTACTGCCGTTGTCAGTTTTCGTGGGCGGAGCCACTATTTCTATCAAGTATCTTCTCAATTTGTCTCAATAATGTTGCGTTCACCCTGCTCGCCAACAGAGCTCGACAGAGCCAACGGTCACCCATCCAAATATTAGCCAAGCCCGACAGCGCTTAACTCCAGTGATCTCACAGAAACCGGTGTTACCACTGCGGCAAGGCCTTTTGCATTTCTACAGGCTATCAATTTTTAAATATGAATTTGTCCTTGTAATAGAAGGAGTTGTCCAGAAACAATGACTTTAGATCAGATTTAAAACTTGCTTTGCTACCTGTCAGACGTGTTATGTTATCGGGCAAATGATCAAAATATTTTGTTGTTGCGTATTTCTTAGCCACTGACACCTTTACTAATGAGTAATAAAGGTCATTTGTTCCTCTAGTGTTATAGGTATGGACATAACTGTTCTTCTCAAATTCTGATGGATTATTTATGATGAATTTCGTAGCGACTGTATTACTGTGCTGGCGCATTTGTAATGCCTCGTTCCCTCAAGAGGCAGGTACATGACGACCGCGGTTGAACATCACATATCGTTCTTACAGCTCGCTGTTGTGTAGTCAGTACTTCATTTCTAAGTGATGAGTTATCCCAGAAAATTATTCCATAACACAGTATTCAGCGGAAATATGAAAAATATGTCAACAGGTTGATTCGTTTGTTTCCAAGACTAGCTATTACACAAAACTTAATTCTTCCAAAAGCTCAGCAATACGATTCTTTCAGTTCGTTCCCACCAATAAGTACTCCCAAAAATTTGGAGCATTCTACCTCATTTACTGATTCCTACATACGTTATTGGTCTGCCTCTTTTACTTGTTTATTTTTTGAGTTATCAGGCTTCTGACTGGTTTGATGCGGCCCGCCACGGATTCCTTTCCTGCGCCAACCCTTTCGTCTCAAAGTAGCACTTGCAACCTATGTCTTCAATTATTTGCTTTATGTATGCTAATCTCTGTCTTCCTATTCAGATTTAAGCTTCTGCAGCTCCCTCTAGTAACAAGGAAGTTATTCCGTGATGTCTTAACAGATGTCCTACTGTCCTGTCCCTTCTCCTTTTGTCAGTGTTTTCCACATATTCCTTTCCTCGCTAATTCTGCGGAGAACCTCCACATTCCTTACCTTATCAGTCCATCTAATTTTCAACATTCTTTAGTGTCACTACATTTCAAATACTTAGATTCTCTCCAGTTTCGGTTTTCCCACACTCCATGTTTCACTACTATACAATGCTGTGCTCCAGACGTACGTTCTCAGGAATTTCTTCCTCAAATTAAGACTTATGTTTCATACTAGAGGACTTCTCTCGGCCAGAAATGCCCTTTTGCTAGTGCTAGTTTGATTTTTATGTCCTGCCTGATTATTCCGTCATGGGTTATTTTCCTGCCTATGTAGCAGCGTTCCTTAACTTCGTTATCACCAATCCTAATGTTCAGTTTCTCGCTGTTCTCATTTCTGCTACTTCTCATTACTTTCGTCTATTTTTATTTATGCTCAATCCATATTCTGTACTGATCAGACTGTTCTTTCCATTCAGCACATCCTGTAATTCATCTTCAGTTTCACCGAGGATAACAATGTCATCAACTAATCTAGTCATTGATATCCTTTCACCTTGAATTTTAATTCCATTCTTGAACCTTTCTTTTATTTCCGTCATAGCTTCTTCGACGTGTAAATTGAGCAGTTGAGCAGGAAGACTACATTCCTGTCTCACACCTTTTTTTAATCCGAGCACTTCGTTCTTGGCCTTTCCCTCTTTTGTTCCCTCTCGGCTCTTATACATATTGTATATTACCAGTCTTTTCCTATAGCTTACCACTATTTTCCTCAGAATTCCGAACATCTTACACTACTTGACATTGTCGAACGTCTTTTACAGTTCGACAAATTCTATGAACATGTCTTTATTTAAATTTAGTCTTGTATCCACTATCAACGTCACAACTGCTCCTCTAGTACCTTTACCTTCCCTAAAACCGACCTGATAGTGATCAACCACATCCTGAATTTTCTTTTCGATTCTTCTGTGCATTGTTCTTGTCAGCAACTTGACTGCTTGAGCTGTTAAGCTCATTGCGCGATAATCCTCGCACTTTTCGGCTCCTGCAGTCTTCGGAATTGTGTGGATGATGTTTCTCCGAAAGTCAGAGGGTATTTTGTCAGACTCATACATTTTACACATCAACGTAAATGGTCGCTTTGTTGCCACTTCCCCCAATGATTTTAAAAATTCTGATGGAATGTTTTCTATTATTTCAGCCTTATTTGATTTTAAGTCTTCCAAAGCTCTTTTAAACTGGATCCCTGTCTCTTCTGTATCGACTCTTGTTTCTTCTTCTGTCACATCAGACAAATCTTCCCCCTAATAGAGGCCTTTAATGTTGTTGTTGTTGTTGTCGTTGTTTTTGTTGTGGTCTTCAGTCCTGAGACCGGTTTGATGCAGCTCTCCATACTGCTCTATCCTGTGCAAGCTTCTTCTTCTCCCAGTCCTTACTGCAACCTACATCCTTCTGAATCTGCTTAGTGTATTCATCTCTTGGTCTCCCTCTACGATTTTTACCCTCCACGCTGCCCTCCAATGCTAAATTTATGATCCCTTGATGCGTCAGAACATGTCCCACAAAGCGGTCCCTTCTTCTTGTCAAGTTGTGCCATAAGCTCCTGCCGGCCGGAGTGGCCGTGCGGTTCTAAGCGCTACAGTCTGGAGCTGAGCTACCGCTACGGTCGCAGGTTCGAATCCTGCCTCGGGCATGGATGTGTGTGATGTCCTTAGGTTAGTTAGGTTTAATTAGTTCTAAGTTCTAGGCGACTGATGACCTCAGAAGTTGAGTCGCATAGTGCTCAGAGCCATTTGAACCATTTGAACCATAAACTCCTGTTCTCCCCAAATTCTATTCAATATCCCCACATTAGTTATGTGATCTACCCATCTAATCTTCAGCATTCTTCTGTAGCACCACATTTCGAAAGCTTCTATTCTCTTCTTGTCCAAACTATTTATCGTTCATATTTCACTTCCATACATAGCTACACTCCATACAAAGACTTTCAGAAATGACTTCCTGACACTTAAATCTATAATCAATGTTGAAAAATTTCTCTTCTTCAGTAACGCTTTCGTTGCCCTTGCCAGTCTACGTTTTATATCCTCTCTACTTCGACCATCATCAGTTATTTTGCTCCCCAAATAGCAAAACTCCTTTACTACTTTAAGTGTCTCATTTCCTAATTTAATTCCCTCAGCATCACCCGACTTAATTCGACTATATTCCATTATCCTCGTTTTGCTTTTGTTGATGTTCATCTTATATACTCTTTTCAACACACTGTCCATTCCGTTCAACTTCTCTTCCAAGTCCTTTGCTGTCTCTGACAGAATTACAATGTCATCGGCGAACCTCAAAGTTTTTATTAGTTCTCCATGGATTTAAATACCTACTCCGAATTTTTCTTTTGTTTCCTTTACTGCTTGCTCAATATACAGATTGAATAACATCGGGGAGAGGCTACAACCCTGTCTCACTCCCTTCCCAACCGCTGCTTCCCTTTCATGTCCCTCGACTCTTATAACTGCAATCTGGTTTCTGTACAAATTGTAAATAGTCTTTCGCTCCCTGTATTTTACCCCTGCCACCTTTAGAATTTGAAAGAGGGTATTCCAGTCAACATTGTCAAAAGCTTTCTCTAAGTCTACAAATGCTAGAAACGTAGGTTTGCCTTTCCTGAATCTATTTTCTAAGATAAGTCGTAGGGTCTGTATTGTCTCACGTATTCCAATATTTCTACGGAATCCAAACTGATCTTCCCCGGGGTCGGCATCTACCAGTTTTTCCATTCGTCTGTAAAGAATTCGCGTTAATATTTTGCAGCCGGCACTTATTAAACTGATAGTTCGGTAATTTTGTCATCTGTCAACACCTGCTTTCTTTGGGATTGGAATTATTATATTCTTCTTGAAGTGTGAGGGTATTTCGCCTGTCTCATACATCTTACTCACCAGACGGTAGAGTTTTGTCAGGACTGGCTCTCCCAAGGCTGTCAGTAGTTCTAATGAAATGTTGTCTACTTCCGGAGTCTATTTCAACTCAGGTCTTTCAGTGCTCTGTCAAACTCTTCACGCAGTATCATATCTCCCATTTCATCTTCATCTGCATACTCTTCTATTTCCATAATATTGTCCTCAAATACATCGCCCTTGTATAGACCCTCTATATACTCCTTCCACCTTTCTGCTTTCCCTTCTTTGCTTAGAACTGGGTTGCCATCTGAACTCTTGATATTCATAGAAGTGGTTCTCTTTTCTCCAAAGGTCTCTTTAATTTTCCTGTAGACAGTATCTATCTTACCCCTAGTGAGATAAGCATCTACGTCCTTACATTTGTCCTCTAGCCATCCCTGCTTAGCCATTTTGCACTTCCTGTCGATCTCATTTTTGAGACGTTTGTATTCCTTTTTGCCTGCTTCATTTACTGCATTTTTATATTTTCTCCTTTCATCAATTAAATTCAATATTTCTTCTGTTACCCAAGGATTTCTATTAGCCCTCGTCTTTTTACCTACTTGATCCTCTGCTGCCTTCACTACTTCATCCCTCAGAGCTACCCATTCTTCTTCTACTGTATTTCTTTCCCCGATTTGTGACAATTGTTCCCTTTTGCTCTCCCATAAACTCTGTACAACCTCTGGTTTAATCAGTTTGTCCAGGTCCCTTCTCCTTATATTCCCACCTTTTTGCAGTTTCTTCAGTTTTAATCTACAGTTCATTACCAATAGATTGTGGTCAGAGTACACATCTGCCCCTGGAAATGTCTTACAATTTAATACCTGGTTCCTAAATCTCTGTCTTACCATTATATAATCTATCTGATACCTTCAAGTATTTCCAGGCTTCTTCCATATATACAACCTTCTTTTATGATTCTTGAACCAAGTGTTAGCTATGATTAAGTTATGCTCTGTGCAAATTTCTACCAGACGGCTTCGTTTTTCATTTCTTACCCCCAATCCATATTCACCTACTATGTTTCCTTCTCTCCCTTTTCCTACTCTCGAATTCCAATCATCCATTACTATTAAATTCTCGTCTCCCTTCACTACCTGAATAATTTGTTTTATCTCATCATACATTTCATCAATTTCTTCATCATCTGCAGAGCTAGTTGGCATATAAACTTGTACTGCTGTAGTAGGTGTGGGCTTCGTGTCTATCTTGGCCACAATAATGCGTTCACTATGCTGTTTGTAGTAGCTTACCCGCACTCCTATTTTTTTATTCATTATTAAACCTACTCCTGCATTACCCCTATTTGATTTTGTATTTATAACCCTGTATTCACCTGACCAAAAGTCTTGTTCCTCCTGCCACCGAACTTCACTAATTCCCACTATATCTAACTTTAACCTATCCATTTCCTTTTTTATGTTTTCTAACCTACCTGCCCGATTAATGGATCTGACATTCCACGCTCCGATCTGCATAACGCCAGTTTTCTTTCCCCTGATAACGACGTCCTCTTGAGTAGTCCCCGCCCGGAGATCCGAATGGGGGACTATTTCACCTCCGGAATATTTTACCCAAGAGGACGCCATCATCATTTAACCATACAGTAAAGCTGCATGTCCTCGGGAAGAATTACGGCTGTAGTTTCCCCTTGCTTTCAGCCGTTCGCAGTACCAGCACAGCAAGGCCGTTTTGGTTAGTGTTACAAGGCAAGATCAGTCAATCATCCTTGAATGTACTCTTGCCAATTATCATCTATCTCCTCTTCATTTAAAAATGGAATTCCCTTTGCACTTTTAATGTTACCACACTTCCTTTTAATTTCTACGAAGGTTGTTTGGAGTTTTCTGTATGCTGAGTCAGTCATTCCGACAATCATTTCATTTTCTATTCCTTCACATTTTTCTTACAGCATTTCGCCTTAGCTTCACTGCCGTTCCCATTTAATTCACTCCTAAGCGACTTGCACTTCTGTATTATTGAATTTCCCTGAACATTTTTTTATATCCTTCTTTCATCTGTTACTCATGGTTTCTTCGCACTTGCCTTCTCTGTACCTATGGTTTCCTTTCCAACTTCTGTGGTTGCCGTTTTTACAGATGTCCTTTTGCTCTACAACTGAACTGCCTACCGAGCTATATCTATAACTTCAGAGAACTTCAAGCGTATCACTTCATTCCTTAGCACTTCCGTATCCCACTTCTTTGCGCAATGATTCTTTCTGACTAGTCTCTTAAAGTTCAGCCTGTTGTTCATCGCTGCTAAATAGTGATCTGAGTCTATATCTGCTCCTGCGTACGCCTTACAGTCCACTATCTGGTTTCTGAATCTGTGCCTGATCATGATGCAATCTAACTGAAACCTTCCCGTACCTCCCGGCCCTTTCCAAGTACGCCTCTTCCTCTTGAGATTCTTGAACAGATATTCACTACTACTACTACCTGAAATTTATTGCAGACGTCAAATTATCTTTCTCCTCTCCCATTCCTAGTACCATTCCCATATTTTCCCGCAACCCTTTCTTCTACCTTTCTTCTGCTCCATCTCCTACAACCTCCCTCATGACTATTAGATTTTCACTTCCATTTACGTACTAAATTCCCCATTCGATATGCTCATATACTTTCTCTATCTCTTCATCTCCCTCCTGCGACGTCGGCATTTATACTTGACATATCGTTGTCGGTGCTGGTTTGCTGTCGATTCTGATGAGAACAACCCTGTCACTGAACTGTTCACAGTAACTCACTCTTTGCCCTACCTTCCTATTCATAACGAATCCTACTTCCATTATATCATTTCCTGCTGCTGTTGATAATGCCCAGAAATCCTTATCCTCTTTCCATTTGGCTTCACTGAATCCCACAAAATCTAAGCTTAAAAAAAAAAAAAAAAAAGGTTCAAATGGCTCTGAGCACTATGGGACTCAACTGCTGTGGTCATAAGTCCCCTAGAACTTAGAACTACTTAAACCTAACTAACCTAAGGACAGCACACAACACCCAGCCATCACGAGGCAGAGAAAATCCCTGACCCCGCCGGGAATCGAACCCGGGAACCCGGGCGTGGGAAGCGAGAACGCTACCGCACGACAACGAGATGCGGGCACAAAATCTAAGCCTCTGCACTTCCTTTTTCAGATTCTCTGTCTACCAAACCACGTTCATACTTCTGACATTCCGCACTCGGACTCTTAGAACGTTATCCTTTCGTTGGTTATCACGTCTTTTTCTCGTGGTCACCGCCCCTTGGCAGTGCCCTCCCGGAGATCCGAATGGGGGACTATTCAGGAATCTTTTGCCAATGCGGAGATCATCTTGATGCTTTTTCAATTAAAGGCCATATGTCTTGTGGGTACAGCTTATGTGCCTTTAATGCAGTGGTTTCAATTGCCTTCTGCATGCTCATGCTGTTGATCATTACTGATTCTTTCGCCTTTAGGGGCAGCATCCCATCCCAAAGGCAAGAGAGTGCCCTGAACCTCTGTCCACTCCTCCACCCTCTTTGACGTGGACATTGGCTGAATGAGGGTGACTTCTTATGCCAAAAGTCTTCTTCCGCCATTACTGATGAGTTTTATTCAAAATTAAAGCAGTGGCAGTGTTCGACTCCGTGACCGAGTACGTTCTTCGATTACTACTCGAAGACACTATCCTCAGACCATTAGGACAACCTGTTTGTTGTACAGAATTCTGTGCAGAGAGTTTTCTCAAAAATTAGGGAGAGTTCATCTGACAAACATTAACGATAGCTTGTGTTTCTTTCTCTCTAAAGTGATTTATTACAACACTAGCATAAATACCAATTCTGTTTGTTCAAAGTGAAATGGGAGTTCATTCACATATAACGGGCCATTCACGATGATATGCAAATATTTTAATATGTTATTCTATAAGAAAACCTGAAAAAAAACGTTCATAGAAACATAGTTCCGCAAATGTTTAGTTATGGAGTTACGGCTAATAAAATATTTTACCTGAAATCGCTAATATAAGCCATCGCAAAATTTGTGCTAGGTTAATGCACTATTTCCATTTATTTTGTTGTTATTTCCATTAAGAATGTAGAAACGTTTGTGTCATTGTTGGCAACCGTTAGTGAGTGGTTTCTGTCGTTTCCTAACCTTGAAATGAATTAGTTTTCTGTACTATTCGGAGAAAAAACATAAAAACAACGGTGTATTTAAGTGAAACCATATAGTAATTATTGTGGTTTAACATGAATTCACATGTACTATGGTATTAATAAAAACAAATTATGACACATTCATACAGATTCAGTTAACGTTAGTATCTTCATTTTTCCAAAATTAAATTCTCTCCGAATTCTGTTGAAAACTTTGTGCAACTGTCTGCAATTTAAAAAACAAATTGGGTCAAGTGGTTAATAAATTAAAAATTTTAAGAAATTACTTCTTTGCTTCTCTGGATGTTTTGGAAAACTACTCCAGATACACGCCTGGGGCATATTTTATTAGATCCCCCAGATCAATAACAACAAAACAAATGGAAATCGTGAGTTACTTTAACCTCGTACAGTTTTGCGATGGCTTCATATTAGCGAAGTTGCTAAATTTCAGACAAAATCTTTTATTAGCCATAACTATACATTTGCGGACCTATGTTTCTATGAACTTTTTTCTTTAGTTTTACTTGTAGAATAACATATTAAAATATTTTCATATCTTCGTGAATCATCCTACATAAGGAATAGGAGTGGACCCAAACCTGAACCATGTGGGACTTCCTTTGTTATTTCTCTATATTAACTAAACTAATTCCTTTAATTATTACATTTTTGTGCTTCGGTATCTTAATTACGCAGAACAACAAAAATTACATATGAAAACTAAAAATTCGAAAGCCAAAAACAAAGGAGAGGAGAGATGCGTTTGGGGGAACAGGGGTGGCGAGGGGGCGGGAGAGAAGTGGGCTAAAATACTCTGGCCTTGGGTGCCGTTGCATGCCAGGTAAGAGCATAGACAGCGGAAGGCAAGGTTTTGGGTTCGAGTCCAGGTTTGGCACGCAGCTTTAATACCACATGCCAGGAAGTTCCAAAACGGTACACTCCATTGAGGAGCGAAAGGTCCATTCTGGAAATGTGTATAAAGCCCGTATCGTTGTGTGTGCATTGGTGTTTTTTGTGCATACTTCCAGTTCTCTTAAAATAAGACCTTCAAAAGAGATTCAAGGCTGATCCATTTAGACAGATGGAAAGTTGTCTGCATTGAAGATATTAACTACGACCGGCGTTTCTTTTCTGACTACTGATTTTTGCATATTTGCTGCCTGATTCCAGTCAGGAAACGCGTATTCTGACCACCGCACTTATAGCAGTACAGTGCGTCCCTTCACTTAACTACTTACGGATTTTAAATGTCGTCCTGGAGAATGTAGGCAAAAAATAATTCTAGGTTATTGTTAAAACGCAAGAGTCCATAGTCGCACAATGGTACAGACATTAATCTGCAAAGAAATAACGCAGGTTATTTTCACTTTAATGAAAAAAGTCTGTTTCTTCGACCCAAAATATCGCCCATATATTCATACTCTAAGACCTCTTAGCGGTACGCAAGAGCAAAAACACTGTCAGGTCTCTCCATTCGCTCCAGCATCATTCCCTCCGCAGACGCAACCACGACTTTACCTGTCTGTACACACTGGAATCAGTTACAACTCATTTTACTTAGGTCATCAGTCTTTCCGCAGGTTTTATGCTTCCCTCCATCATTTTCTGTACTGTGCTGATCTTTTCATCTCTATATAATTATTGCATACAAAATTCTTTGTAATCCGTTATAGTCTGTCTCTGCCGCTGGTACTCCTATTTTTCACCCTTTCTTTTCCTACCGCGCAAAATTGAATTCCGCTGGATGTTGTCGCAGATTTGCTACTGCCTCTCCTTTTAGTAAGATTCTTCCACAGTTTTTTTCCTTGCCTACTCCTTTTTAATAATAGTAGTGGGTCCAGAAGTAGTCTCCACCACACCCCACAAGGTCGCTTGTGTAGTATAGATGTTAAGCGTAGATGTAACTAATAACAGTCAAGATTCTCATGCAATAGTATTCAGTAAGGTACTGAGGACTACATACTATCGACGACAGTGCTGCAAAAGCAAAGTTACTAAACACAGCCTTCCGTAATTCCTTCACCAAAGAACACAAAGTAAATATTCCAGAATTTGAATCAATGACGGCTGCCAACATGAGTAACTGAGAAGTATATATCCTCGGAGTAGTGGAGCGACTTAAATCACTTAATAAAAACAAGTCTTCCTGTCCAGACTGTACACCTGTTAGGCTCCTTTCATATACGCTGATGCACTACCTCCATAATTTACAACCGTATACAACCGCTCGCTCGACGAAAGATCCGTACCGAAAGACTGGAAAGTTGTACAGGTCACGCCAGTATTCAAGAGAGGTAGTAGAAGTAAGCCACTAAATTACAGGCCCATATAATTAGCGTCGATATGCAGCAGGATTTTGGAACATATAGTGTGTTCGAACGTTGTGAATTACCTCGAAGGCAACAATCTATTGACACACAGTCAACTCAGATTTAGAAAACGTCTTTTTTGTGAAGCGCAACTAGCTCTTTACTTTCATAAAGTGTTGAGCGCTACTTCTAACAACAACAACGCTGTACTATTGTACATATAAATATTATATTTTTTTCTCTTCTGAATTTTCGATAAATTAGTGTAATCGATGTTCTGATTTCATTTCTTTTTTTCTCATGCCATTATGTTAAAGAAACTGCAAACAATTTTCAGTGTGAATATTAATGTTTATGTCAAATTTCAAGCAATATTGTAATAGAATTGAAGTTTAACAAATGTTGAGACTGCTGTAAGATGTTAAAATTGTAACTGTGCGTCTGGTCCATACGTAGGCAATGTATTAGGATATGTAGAATGCAAAACCTCGGGTGAATACCCGGCTTGTAAGGGAGCGGTAAAAGGTGGATGGCAGGCGAGCGCGGGAAAATGCACACGGGCGCTGCACGGTATAACGGGCTCAGCAGTAGTAGTCGGAGTTGGGCATTGGTCTGAGCAACACGTCCTGGATCGAGGAGGCTCTCCTGGAAGACGTAGTTTCATTGAGCCTCGGATATGCCGTTCCGACGCCTATACAACATGGCAAAATTCCATAGGCACTAAATGGAAAAGTATTGCGACGCTAAGAAGAAGTAAAGTGCCGATACGTCAAGAGCCATTGCTGTGGTTGTATGTGTGCTCTGTGCCTCGCCATCTCGCCGCCCGCCAACTGCCGCATCGATACGAACAGGTTGAACTTTTTAGTACTGTATTCGTATGGACCAGTGTTACTTTTATTCCATACTGTTCAATAACAACTTAAATTTTACCAGAACTGTCCTATCATTTAATTATCCTCACAACTAACCTAGACAGGGTCCTTTCCACATGTTGTGCAATCCGAGTGTCCCAAGATGAAAAATTAAAGTTTGTGTTAATAATAATTACCTGCAGACCTAGTTATGTTAGAATGATGTTTAAAGAACTTTTTTTGTTAATGAACTAATAGACGAATAACAAAGGTCTGACAAAGTTGGAAGATAATTTTGATATCGATTTAGAAATGAAGTTTAATTATTTTGAGGCTGATACAATGGTATTTAAATGAGCAGGAAATAAGATAAAAAGAGTAGTAACTCATATATTGGAAATCTTGAGTGCATAATGATTCCAGTAATTAATTGTTTTACTACAGTGATCATAACAGTTTCAAGCCCCCCCCCCCTCCCCTCTTTCTTATTCATTTGAATTCTGAAGTGTACTGAACAGATTTGACCAGCAAAGTTAAAGTCAATATAAAAACCAAAATTTATCAGTGTTTTACCTTTATCAAAATTGACATTGTGTGTGTTTCGAAAGTGCTATTTCTAGGGTAACCTATGCCCGATTTTAATCAGATCAATAAACAATACGAAGTTTTGTAGTAAACATTATAATGTAATGTTGTGTATTTATGGTTTATCCATATTAGTACAAAAAGTGAAATTATCAGTTCAGTAGATTTTCTGGTTCTAAAATTTACCATATTATGCAGTGTTACTACGTGTTGTTTTGCATGCACGTACACCAACTGGTACAGGAAAGAAACTCAGTTAATGCCTAATTAGGCTGGCGACCGTATTATTAACAAATTGGTAGCATCTTCTGTGTTGTTTCTTGTCCATACTGACGTGTAGTTGCATTTCGAACTTGCTTGACGTACCATTGTTATTACAAAGTGGGTGTAAGTCTGATTTGCCTCCATTCAGGTACACGCGGTCAATATCTATACAAAAATCCTTTCTCATAAGGTGAAGCCCGTCAACTTACCATAGTACAGGCTTTAATGAGTATCGTGTGCCCCAAAGCGCGGCGTTACATACTGACAAGGGATTTCAAATTGATTCCGTATTTATAGATTTCCAGAAGTCTTTTGACACTGTACCACACAAGCGGCTTGTAGTGAAATTGCCTGCTTATGGAATATCGTTTCAGTTATGAGACTGGATTCGTGACTTCCTGTCAAAGAGGTCACAGTTCGTAGTAATTGACGGAAAGTCATCGAGTAAAACAAGTGATTTCTGGTGTTACCCAAGATAGTGTTTTAGGCCCTTTACTGTTCCTTATCTGTATCAACGATTTAGGAGACAATATGAGCAGCCGTCTTGGGTTGTTTGCAGATGACGCTGTAGTTTACTGTCTAGTAAACTCATCAGAAGACCAAAAGAAACTGCAAAACGATTTACAAAAAATATCTGAATGGTGCGAAAAGTGGCAGTTGATCTTAAGTAATGAAAAAAATGTCTCTGAGCACTATGGGAGTCAACTTCTGAGGTCATTAGTCCCCTAGAACTTAGAACTAGTTAAACCTAACTAACCTAAGGACATCACACACATCCATGCCCGCGGCAGGATTCGAACCTGCAACCGTAGCGGTCTCGCGGTTCCAGACTGCAGCGCCTAAAACCGCACGGCCACTTCGGCCGGCTTAAATAATGAAAAGTGGGAGGTCATCCACATGAGTGCTAAAAGGAATCCATTAAAGTTCTCTTACACAATAAATCAGGCAAATCTAAAGGCCGTAAACTCAACTAAATACCTAGGAATTACAATTACGAACGATTTAAACTGGAAAGAACACATAGAAAATGTTGTGGGGGAGGTAAACCAGAGACAACATTTTATTGGCAGAACAATTAGTAAATATAACAGATCTACTAAAGAGACCGCCTACATTACGCCTGTCCGTTCTCTTTTGGAGTAGTGCTGCGTGGTCTGGGATCCTTAGCAGACAGAATTAATGGAGTACAGTGTGATTACAATTAAAGTTAAACTATCAAAACGCTGTAGAAATAACACCACTGGTCAGAATGACGTCAAATTGCAACGGTATATTACCGGAGAAGGGGGAAAACGCATGGCACGAGAAAAAAAAGAAAAACAATGTTAAAATTGATCAATAGATGGCGCTGTATTTGTCAGAATGCATAACTGAAAACATCTGTCGTACGCACTAACTACTGAAGTTGGTATAAACACGTCGGGTGCACGGCTTTTCCTCCACGACTGTCTCAATGCAGGATTGCTTTCTGCTTGCAAAGCTGTATTACGAGGATGATGACTGTGCACGCGTCGCTCTTCAAAAGTTGCAGACACTGAAGGGTTTGAAAAAAGGCGTTGGTCCGGTGACTGCCGTGGGTCTGGAGAAAATGATTCGGAAATTCGAAAAGACGAGTTCTTTTGGTGTGCAACCTGGTAGAGAGAGAAAACGAATTGATTCAACATCAGTGGACAAAGCAATGCAGGAGGAGGCGAGTGACGATGTGCAAATGTGTAGTTCACGGAGAATTGCCCGAACATTGGATACACCGTGAGCAGGGTGCGTAAAATCCTACGTATCATCCATCTTTGCTATCCGTTCAAAATTAACTATGTGCACGAGTTGCGTGCTATTCACCTGCCAGCAAGAGGTTCCTTTGCTTTAGAATTTCTTGCTCGCGTGGTAGTGGACAATGACTGGCAGTAAAAGATTCTGTGGACAGACGAAGCGGAATATTGGCAACGGAAATTCCACAAGCAAATCAGCCAGTACCACTTCATCCTGTAGAGGCCACTTTGTGGTGCGAGTTTAAGGCATAATTTATCATATGGCCGTATTTTTTCGAAGGGACAGCTGCTTCCGGTCCTGTTACCTGTACCGTCACTGGTAAGTGCTGTGAGTGTCTTTCGCGCAACCACATCATTCCAGCTCTCCAACAGCGTCGATGTGTGGATGGGATCATTCCCATGCAAAATGGCGCACCTCCGAACGTTGCAAATTCAGTTAAGCAGCTGCTGAAGCGCCATTTCGAAAATGCTAGAATTATCAGCCGCCATTTCCCTACAGCCTGGCCGTTCCGAACACGTGATCTTAATCCGTGTGACATCTGGCTGTGGGGCTATCTGAAAGATGTTGCGTTCAGTGTTCCGATTGCAAACAGCTGCATTGAAGGCACGCATTGAGCAACACATTTTGAAGGTGACCCCGGAAACACTTCGATCAGTTGTGGAACATGGTGTTTCTCGGTTTCAACTTGTTACAGAAAACGGAGGACAGCGTATTGAACATATTTTACTCCAGTCGCACGGAAATTAATAATCCGATTTGATTCTGATTGATTTTTTTTATGCGGTTTTTGGCCTCAGGACAATTAAAAACAGATTTTTCCCATTCGATGTGTTATGACATGGCGGTGGTCGATGGACTTACGTAACTAACGGTATCACACCTGTACGTCCATGCACACGGAGTAGTACAGTTTGTTTAACGTGAAACGTACACCTTAGGCAATGTTGTATGATTCTTTTGTCATTTGTAGTCAACCACTATTAAATTATGATGCTTACAGTGCCAACCACCGCTACATTTTGTAACTATTTTTCATCTGGCTTACGTTTTCCCCCTTCTCCGATAATATTCAATTGCAATTTGACGTCATTTGACCAGTGGTGTTATTTCTACATCGGTTTGAAAATTTAACTTTAATTATAATCACCCTGTACACCGAGAAAGTTCGAAGAAGAGTAGCACCTTTTGTATTATCGAGAAATAGGGGAGAGAGTGTCGCTGACATGACACAGGATTTGAGATGGACATAATTAAAACAAAGGCGTTTTCCGTTGCGGCGGAATCTTCTCACGAAATTTCAATCACCAACTTTCTCCTATGAATGCGAAAATATTTTGTTGACACCTACGTAAATAGCGAGAAACGATCATCATAGTAAGATAAGGGAAATCAGAGCTCGGACGGAAGATACAGATGTTCGTTTTCTCTGTGGGCTGATTGGAAAAATAGAGAATTATTGTAAAGGTGGTTCGATGCCAGACACTTAAGTGTGACTTGCAGAGTATCCATGCAGATGAAGATGTAGACAGCACCCTGAAATTATTAGATTTTTTTGAACAAATGTTACTTCAGTCAATCATTCAGGAAGGAAAAGGAAGGACGCGTTAGAATTTAAATTTTCAAGGAAGGTACACTCCTGGAAATTGAAATAAGAACACCGTGAATTCATTGTCCCAGGAAGGGGAAACTTTATTGACACATTCCTGGGGTCAGATACATCACATGATCACACTGACAGAACCACAGGCACATAGACACAGGCAACAGAGCATGCACAATGTCGGCACTAGTACAGTGTATATCCACCTTTCGCAGCAATGCAGGCTGCTATTCTCCCATGGAGACGATCGTAGAGATGCTGGATGTAGTCCTGTGGAACGGCTTGCCATGCCATTTCCACCTGGCGCCTCAGTTGGACCAGCGTTCGTGCTGGACGTGCAGACCGCGTGAGACGACGCTTCATCCAGTCCCAAACATGCTCAATGGGGGACAGATCCGGAGATCTTGCTGGCCAGGGTAGTTGACTTACACCTTCTAGAGCACGTTGGGTGGCACGGGATACATGCGGACGTGCATTGTCCTGTTGGAACAGCAAGTTCCCTTGCCGGTCTAGGAATGGTAGAACGATGGGTTCGATGACGGTTTGGATGTACCGTGCACTATTCTGTGTCCCCTCGACGATCACCAGTGGTGTACGGCCAGTGTAGGAGATCGCTCCCCACACCATGATGCCGGGTGTTGGCCCTGTGTGCCTCGGTCGTATGCAGTCCTGATTGTGGCGCTCACCTGCACGGCGCCAAACACGCATACGACCATCATTGGCACCAAGGCAGAAGCGACTCTCATCGCTGAAGACGACACGTCTCCATTCGTCCCTCCATTCACGCCTGTCGCGACACCACTGGAGGCGGGCTGCACGATGTTGGGGCGTGAGCGGAAGACGGCCTAACGGTGTGCGGGACCGTAGCCCAGCTTCATGGAGACGGTTGCGAATGGTCCTCGCCGATACCCCAGGAGCAACAGTGTCCCTAATTTGCTGGGAAGTGGCGGTGCGGTCCCCTACGGCACTGCGTAGGATCCTACGGTCTTGGCGTGCATCCGTGCGTCGCTGCGGTCCGGTCCCAGGTCGACGGGCACGTGCACCTTCCGCCGACCACTGGCGACAACATCGATGTACTGTGGAGACCTCACGCCCCACGTGTTGAGCAATTCGGCGGTACGTCCACCCGGCCTCCCGCATGCCCACTATACGCCCTCGCTCAAAGTCCGTCAACTGCACATACGGTTCACGTCCACGCTGTCGCGGCATGCTACCAGTGTTGAAGACTGCGATGGAGCTCCGTATGCCACGGCAAACTGGCTGACACTGACGGCGGCGGTGCACAAATGCTGCGCAGCTAGCGCCATTCGACGGCCAACACCGCGGTTCCTGGTGTGTCCGCTGTGCCGTGCGTGTGATCATTGCTTGTACAGCCCTCTCGCAGTGTCCGGAGCAAGTATGGTGGGTCTGACACACCGGTGTCAATGTGTTCTTTTTTCCATTTCCAGGAGTGTAGATGAGGATAAAAGAGAATTTGTCGAATCCCTTTTCAAACGATATATCGCGGTATTTACTTGAAGGAATTTAGGCAAACCACGCGAATACTGAGCCTCAGTGGCCGGACTTGGTTTTACGCATGTGGGTAACAATATTCAGACGAAACAGCATGTTTTCAAGTACGTCGAGACTTCAGAAAATAAGTTACACATTTCATTCCACATTAAGAGAATTGTGCACCAGGAGTGGTTCACTGTCAGAAGTCAGTAAATGTTGTTGGGTGTTTTCTGCAGACACGGTTCTCATATGGTACTGTTAAGGGAGTGAAA
This sequence comes from Schistocerca nitens, assembly GCF_023898315.1. Taxonomy (NCBI): domain Eukaryota; kingdom Metazoa; phylum Arthropoda; class Insecta; order Orthoptera; family Acrididae; genus Schistocerca; species Schistocerca nitens. Next base: position 282,943,439 of record NC_064617.1, read on the forward strand.
CGATGCGGCAGTTGGAAACGCACTCTACGCAATACATTAAGATTCTTGTCGGCAAAATTTCTAAATGTAATTAAGATTTTTGTGACATCCTAGCAATATACGGACCCAATGTAATGTCGCGTCCAGCCGTAGTTAAATGGTGACAACAATTTGGTCTAGGCCGCACCGGCCTGCGAAGCTGACAGCAGGCATTTGAATCTGATAGCAGAACTATTCTACTACCGTCTACGCACATTTCGCGTAAGGAGCACGAAGACAAGAGAACAGAAATTAGGACTCGAACGGAGGCATATAGACAGTCGTTTCTCCCTCGTCCCGTTTGCGAGAGGGACCGGAAGAGAAATGACTAGTAATTGTAGATGGTAGCCGGCCGCTGTGACCGAGCGGTTCTATGCGATTCAGTCCGGAACCGCGCTGCTGCTACGGTCACCGGTTCGAATCCTGCCTCGGGCATGGATGTGTGTAAATGTTCTTAGGTTAGTTCAGTTTAAGTAGTTCTACGTTTAGGGGACTGATGACCTCAGATGTTAAGTCCCATAGCGCTTAGAGCCATTTGAATTTGTACATGGTACCCACCGAAATGCACCTTACGGTGGCTTGAGGAGTAGATGGAGATGTGGATGCTGATTGAGAGCTCTAGGTCTTGCACCATATGATTTCCATCTTGTCCGCAAGCTGAAAGATAGTAAAATGGGAGAAGAAATCTGGGTCAGGTTTTTCCAGCGACCAGAACGTTCACAGAGCGTTTCTCGAACAAATCTGTCACCAAGGAGCGGATTTCTGTTGTGGACAATTGGTTCAGAGTTCCAGTCGTTGTTTACATATACTTGGTGATTATGTGGAAAAATAGTATCTGTGTCACTTTGATGTGTAGTACAGCATTCACTTAAAGTTAACTGAGCTGCCATAGTAATGTGTAATTAGGTTAGGTTAGGTTAGGTTAGTAGTGTTTAACGTCCCGTCGACAACGAGGTCATTAGAGACGGAGCGCAAGCTCTGTTTAGGGAAGGATGGGGAAGGAAATCGGCCGTGCCCTTTCAAAGGAACCATCCCGGCATTTGCCTGAAACGATTTAGGGAAATCACGGAAAACCGAAATCAGGATGGCCGGAGACGGGATTGAACCGTCGTCCTCCCGAATGCAGTAATGTGTAATTCACTGCTTCATGTCTGAGATGATACTATCTCAGAGTGGGTCACGCCGCGATCTCGCTATAGGTATATTAGGGATCAGAAGGTTAAAGACACTGTCCGCCTCGATATCTGCGTGGTTAGTGCGACGGAATGCCATGGCCGGGTTCGATTCCCGGTTGGGTCGGAGATGGTCTCCGCGCAGGGACTGGGGATTGTGTTCTGTTGTCTCTATCATTATCTCATCCCCATCGACGCGCAAGTCGCCGAAGTGGTGTCAGCTAAAAAGACTTGGGCCAGGCGACCGGTCTACCCGACGGGAGGCCCTAACCACACGACATTTTATTTCTTTAAAGACTCTTCTGGCTGAGCGTACCTTATGTAATTCTTAGGCCAAGTAAGTTCGACTATTTTCTTCACAAAGATCGTGACTAACCACACCTCTATATATAGGAAGATTAGTAAAATTATTATTTATACAGGTTCACTCCTTTCCAGCGGCCGAATTGTGGGCACTAAATATGCTTCACAAAAATAATCTCTTGGCGTAATTACGTGTTGAAACCCAAGATCTTCTTCTATTCGTTTATCCCACAGACATACATTACTAGACTGGCAAAGACATAGCTTTTACTGAAGCCTAACATTTGGTGAGGTAAGATGGCGGCGTCAGGAGGTTCAAATGGTTCAAATGGCTCTGAGCACTATGGGACTCAACTGCTGAGGTCATTAGTCCCCTGGAACTTAGAACTAGTTAAACCTAACTAACCTAAGGACATCACACACATCCATGCCCGAGGCAGGATTCGAACCTGCGACCGTAGCGGTTCGTCAGGAGGTGTTTGTGTGTTAACAACACTATTTTCTGAAATGAAGTGACGTTCTAAGCTTTACGAGGGGGTTTAAAGAATTTCTGCAGTTGAGCAAATATTTGCGTACTAGCTTTAACACATACAATGCAGAATCGTGTTCTGAGAACAGTATCAACTTACATATTTACACGTTTGAAGGAGATTGCAGTTTTCGTAAGAACACTCAAATGGATACAGATACTTGTTATCAGTGACAAATGGGACGTTCTACTTATCGGGGGAAGGCGATCAAAGCTGGTTCATAGCAAGTCCTATGTCTGTTAATTCTATATTAACTATTGACATACTGCCCGTATTTCTGATGAGAGAAACTGTAATGTAATTATTTAGGGCTAAATACAGTGCAAAAGCAAAAACACGTTAAGATTTTTCCAGTTGTGATTGCATTGAGACATATACCTTTCTTTGTATCTTCCGTCTGCTGTACGAAAAATTACAGCCCAACACGACGCTTGTACTGACCATTATGTCACAATTCTAAAGGTGACTTAGTCGTATTAATTTATTCCCATTTCTGACGAGTGCTGTATCAGTAAATAAACAGATGTGTACACAGCATTTGCGCTCGCCACCATAATGCAATTGTAAACTGCTGGCTTCAGTGAAACCATAGAGTAAATATCTCTGGAGTGAGCATTCACATGCGCAGAACAGGTTTTGTGTTGTCAACATACATTGCCGGCCTGGTCACGTGATCTCGGGACGTCGTGTGTTTGTTCGTATAGCGCCCTGTATATTTAGGATGTCACTACATCTCTAGTACAGACGGATTCTTTTCGTACGTGTCGTGGATTATTTATATATGTTGCGCAGACATTTTAACAGTATCCATTTGATACCGGGAATAAACCAGCTACGTAACTTTTAAGGGCAGGTGATATTACATTCAGTTTCTTTGCGATAGCTGTCATAGTTCAGATGCACTCGATTTTTGGTAGTTTTTGGTATGATACCGCACTTTATAGTATTACAGAGCCTGAAGTACATTTTTGCAGTGATAGCCCTGCAAAACGGCTTGACAGTACGTTAGTACTTTCGCAAGTGTCCGAAAAACACAGAATTTACCACATATTAGCGATTATATCCTTGCTAATTCGTCCTTTTTTCTTGTATTTCTGCGTATTTATTTTCTCCTTTTTGCGACCTAAAGCACAATTTTTCTCACTGGTGGCACTTTGAGGTATTTATTTAACGCATTTTAAGTACTTGCTCCCAGTTCATTAAATAAATAGTAGACGGAGTAATCTATATACATAATTGACAAGTCAATGATAAATGCATGGATGATAGTATTTACTGAAACAACTAACCTTTCCCTTTCCTGTTCCACTAGCAAATTTACGAGAGGAAGAGATTGTTTGTAAGCTTTTGTACGAGCCGTAATATCTATTATATAGTCATAAAATTGTAGAAAAATAGGTCTACAGAATCAAGTCTTAATTATAATGCATCTCGAAATTTTTAAACGTATACAGTGTCTCTTACTAAAATGAAAACTATAATTAGAGCTATATGGAATGTACCAATGGAAAGTTACTGTCCCTCCTTTCACATATTTTTCTTTGCATCCGTAGCAACAACGTAATTCACCATCGCTATTACACTATCAACAAACGGTGAAACACAACAAAAACTCTTGGTATTATAAACTTCAAACGCTGCAGAAAGCACACACGCACAGCGAAGTCCCGAGATCACGTGACAATCCCGGTTTAATGTTGACAACATGCGCAGAACGCAATGCTCACTCCAGAGATATTTACTCTATGAGGGAAACCAGTGATACTGCATAAGGTATTGCCAGTCTGGTATTGAATGTCTGTGATTTGACCGTTACTATGCAAACCAAGGATGACTGTCAACACCAAGATCCGTAAGCACAGTTATCTCTGGAAAGCGTGTTAAGAAGTCTCAAATGCAGGAAATTATTATGTAATTTGCTTTCAGTTTAGACACCTCTTGAATAATAAAATTGATAATGTTTCACTGATATGTCCTATCGGATAGTTATGTTTTGAAAATTATTCATTTATATCACACGTCTCCTAAACTTCAGGGATTAAACACCACTTTCTTTTATCTACCTAAGGTATATAAATTTTCATTCAGTAAAAATCATCGCTCTTCCTCATCTTCACGCACGTCTCAGTGCAAATGAACTTGAGTCATCAAATTTCAAAATAATTAATTCTTTAACACTTTTCTTTTTTAGAAGACACAAAATGTTTTATTTTCTAACACGATACACAGATGACTGCTACGTAAGTATTTCAATGTACATCTGCCATCAAGCGTGCCCCTTTCTCAACGGCGAACTTCGAACTCTGAGATGGGACTGAAGTGACAATATTACATTTTCGTTTATGAAACATAATTTTATTGTTAAAAACATAGGCCAAAGCATCTAATGGGAGCTTCCAGCATCTTCTTACTGCGCGTGGTCGTCGGTTCTCTGACGTCTGCGACCGGCGACTTCAGCATTCCGGCCCAGATAGGAGATTCCTTCCGCTGCCGCTCCGTTCATGAAACATAAGAAACAACAAAAACATACATTTGCAGGTTTCAGAGCAGAAATTGACATAATTTATACAAACATTGCCTGTGTCATACCATATTTAACTCTAATAAGTTCGGGCGGAGGCCTACCAAATATCGTTGCTTCGCTAATTGATACCGTAAAAAATCCCTCAGTATCGTCACAAGTCCCCTTGTATTTTTGTTTCCAAGGCAGAAACATTTCCTCAAATCTTCCGGGTTCTTTTGCACCGAAGAACTGAGTGACATTCCGCAGTAGTAACAAACTGGACCAGCATTCGACAAGAAGACGATTCAAATCTTTGTCCGGCCATCCGTGTCTAGGTGGTCTGTGGTTTCCTTAAAGAGCATAAGGTAAATGCCGGGGTGGTTCTCTTGTAAAGGACACTGTCGATTTCCTTCCACATCCTTGCACAAACAGGACTTGCACTGTGTTTCTAATTAACATTCCTTCGACGGGACGTTAAATCCCAATCTTCCTTCCTGCTACGAAGAGAATGCTTTGTGACTGATGAGAGATGACACTGATAATGTATGTTCATAAAATATTGTTGGTTAGAAATGTACTTTCAGCAATTCATCGGGCACCTACTTCCTACACCAATCTCTCTCTTACATGTTTGTTCTGTTGCAAGGTTATTTATAAGGAAGCATGTTGAATATCAAGCCACGTGATAACAGCAATCTATTCAAAATTGTCTAAGTTTCATCGGGCATTCAAAGAAACTACACTGGTTGGCATCAAGAGTGAAGCGCCCAGAGGACATGGTCACATATCAGAGAACTTAAACGTGCATACATCCTCAGCAAGTATGTAAATAATTTAAGTCACAGTTTTCTCTGACTGTTAGAATGGCCATCAGAGTGGAGCAGCGTCGTTCATGTTCAGTGTTACTATCAGGCCTGTTAGATTATATGAGGGACGGGATCAGCATCAGATATTGTTTGATCACTGTGAAGGACATGTGGATGCCACGTACTCATATGAGACAGCAAAATGAGCACCTGACGGAGTTTAAAAGTGACTTCGTTGCGGGTGTATCTGGCAGGCAGATCGAATCGTGCAATATTCAGATTTGTTGGGAATTAGGATGTGATAAAGACTCGATTTTGGATTGTATGGAAAGTAGGGGGCTGCATACTCTTTGTCACGGTTCCGGTGGACCACGTCAGCTCACTGCAAGGGAGGACCGCCATATTTTGCACTAAGAACATCGTAACAACTTCACATCAGCGTCTGCCACGAGAGAACGAGTAATGGACTTCCTGCAGCATTCAGTGACATACTTCGCCGTTCATTGGAGCAGCTGCCGGACAGGGGAATTACCATACGATAGTGCACTGTCTTTGTTGTTAAGATGAACGTTGCAGTTCTCCTTCGGACATGCAAGATGAAAGACGAAATGCTTCTTAGGACATGCAAGCATTTCTGAAGGGAACATTGCGTAGTCCATCTTAACAACACAGCCACTACAGTATCGTAATCATCCGCCGGTACCAGGCAGCAACGTACAGTTAAAACGTCTTTTCCTGTACGGGAATTACATAATATGTGTACGAGTGCAGGGTGTGACGCAGGAACGACGAGACATGGAAGTTTGGGTCTGGCCGCGAGTCGTTCACGGATAGCCAAAGCGGTTAAGGTGACCGCTGGCGTAAAACGGGAAATCCGGGTTCGAGTCCCAGTCCGGCAAAAATTATCACTGGCGTCATACCCTTCTGCAGCCGATGGTTGTTCGTACTCGTAACTACGAATATATTTCGTGTATAGGGAATTATTGTCACATGGGTAGGCTGGCTTTAATACCATAACAACTGTCCCCGACAGAATGTGTGTGGTACCAGCACGGATGTCAACTCCGCCCCAGTGTCAGTCAGTATCCAGGATATCAATGGTTGTATTGTATTGTATGGTATGTTAACCGGGGACCTAAAAACGACGGAGAGGCTCCGTCCCCGCCGCAGCCGCAGTGGTCCACAACCCCACGACGACTACCAAAGTTCACTTCACCCCTCCACCGTCCCACACCGAACCCAGGGTTATTGTGTGGTTCGGCCCCCGGTGGATCCACCCCAGTGAACGTCTCACACCAGAGTGTAACCGCTGTTTGCGTGGCAGAGTAATGGTGGTGTACGCGTACGTGGAGAGCTCGTTTGCGCAGCTATCGCCGACATAGTGTAGCTGAGGCGGAATAAGGGTAACCAGCCCGCATTCGCCGAGGCAGTTGAAAAACCGCCTAAAGACCATCCACAGATTGGCCGGCTCACCGGACCTCGACACAAGTCCGCCGGGCGGATTCGTGCCGGGGACCAGGCGCTCCTTCCCACTCCGGAAAGCCGTGCGTTAGACCGATCGGCTAACCGGGCGGGCCATATCAATGGTTAGTTACAAAAGTTGTGGACCAGCTTGCCTCGGGAGAGAATACGACAACCTTCCCAACCGAATCAGGTCAGAGGAGGTACGACGTCATACTGTTAATTGGGCTACACTGTCAAGTTCTTTGTACATTTAACTCGATTTTCTTGTCGCTGAAATATGAGAGCTTTCTTCTTTTTCTTTTTTTTTTTTTTAATTTGTAAATTTGTGATAAGAACTTATGGGACCAAACTGCTTAAGTCATCGGTCCCTAAGCTTAGACACTACTTAAACTAACTTACTCTATGGACAACACACACGCCTATGCCCGCGAGAGGACTCGAACCTACGACGGAGGGAGCCACGTTGACCGTGACAACACGCCCAAGACCACGCGGCTACGCCGCGCGGCATCAGAGGCCTGTCAGTTCGTTAAGCTTCATTTCGTTTCTTCCTCCCCTCCTGCGTGCTTCACTTTTTCTGTCATGCAGTATACACTGATGAGCTAAAACATTACGACCACCTTCATAATAGCATGTTTGTTAGCCTTTTTAACAAAATACGTCTCTGATTCAGAGCATCAGAGATCCGACAGTTTCAAAAAAAAAAAAAGCTAAAAGCTTCAAATGGCCCTAGGCACTATGAGACTTAACATCTTAGGTCATCAGTCCACTAGACTTAGAACTACTTAATCCTAACTAGAGCTAAGAACATCACACACATCCATACCCGAGGCAGGATTCGAACCTGCGACTGTAGCAGCAGTACGGTTCCGGACTGAAGCGCCTAGAACGGCTCGGCCACAGCGGCCGGCTTCCGACAGTTTATTAGTAGGTTTGTGGAGGTATATGGCATCAGATGTCTGCCCACATGTCATGTAATTCGCGTAAATAACGAGCCATTGCTCTGCGTACGCGGTGATGGCGCCCGATAGGGACCCAGATGGGTTCCATACGATTTACATCAGCGAATTTACTCGCCGAGACATCAACGTGAGTTCACTATAATGCTCCTCATACTACTGTAACACAGTTCTGGCTCCGAGAAGCAGACAATTATACTGCTGACAGGCGACATCATAGTCGGGGAAGACATCAACCATGAAGGGATGCAGGTGGTTCGTAGCTATCAGCGCGCCTACGATTACTACCACAGGTCCCATGTAAGCGCAGGAGAATGTCTCCCACAGCATAACACTGTTCCCACCAGCCTGCGTCAGTGGCGCGATGTACGTTTCGAGCCGCCGTTCGTCTCGATGACGGCGTTTGTGGAGACGATCCGCGATCTAGTGTAGCAAAAATGTGATTCACTCTAAGAACCGACACGTTTCCATTGACCGGCGGTCGAATCCCGAAGGTTCCGTGCCCACTACAATCGTACTTGACGATGTCGTTGGGTCAACATATGAACATGTAGTGGCGGTCTGCTGCGGAGCTCCATGTTCAGTGTTCAGCAATGTACGATGAACGGTGTGCTCCGAAACACCAACATTGTGCTCTTTCGGCAGAGATGCCACAGATCACCATCTATCCTACTTTACAGTGCAGACAAGCCTCCGAACCCCACGTTTTGTGAAGAGCCGTGGACGTCCAACCATTTAATGTCTAGTGGTAGTTTCACTATCCTTCTACCTCTTTCCGTAGATGCTCACGAAAGAAGCACTTGAACATTCGACCAGTTCCGCCGTTTTCGAGATACTCGTTCATAGACTCTGCGTAATAATAGTCTGTCCTATGTCAAAGTCCCTCATGTCCCCATTTGCAGTCCATATTTTCGCTAGGGTGATCCCCCGTCCGCGTTTGTCCCGCTTACATTCTTTTGTTACCGCGTCACGTGCCCGCAACGCCACGAGGCGACATCCAACACAGCGATGGGCAATGGTGGTTCAAATGGTTCAAATGGCTCTGAGCACTATTGGACTCAACTGCTGTGGTCATTAGTCCCCTAGAACTTAAAACTACTTAAACCTAACTAACCTAAGGACATCACACACATCCATGCCCGAGGCAGGATTCGAACCTGCGACCGTAGCAGTCGCACGGTTCCGGACTGCGCGCCTAGAACCGCGAGACCACCGCGGCCGGCGGGCAATGGTCATAATGTTTCGGCTGATCAGTGTATATGCTCCTAAGACGTATGTTGCGTGCTACAAAAAGTTGGCTTTCCGTATCCTGTCAACCAGTGAAACGGTACAGTAGTTTCCGCTGTATAAGCAGCAGGTTTCGCTGCTCGCTCGCACCGGGAAATAGAAACAGAGGCGGCTCCGCAGCCAATTTTATTACACGACGCGGCCGGCCGCGGGTGCAACAGAACCCATGTGGACGGGTGGAAAGAAATGTGTCAGGCTTCATAATACGTATTTATATGTGTCGTGTATTATGCATTTCTTGTACGTGAATGTGAATCTGCACATGAACTTTCCTAATCCTCCTCACACGTTTCCGTAAAGCGTGGCCAAATCTTCGTTGGGAAGTAGTTCTGTAGTGTAGTAGTGCCGACCTTACTCCTGGGTAGGGGATCAGAGAGACAGCACAGGCAGGTAAAAGTCAAAGACTTTCCAGTGTCACAAGATTTGTGGAGGAGAGGTTGGTCACGGCCAAGTGGTTCGACCACCCCCTCCACCGGGGCCCAGGAAGACCTCCGGGTGCCCGCCATATTCGGGGAGTGTTACAGAAGACGGGTAAGTGAGCAGACGTGCACTCAGTGCGTCTGTCTCAATGTTCACGCATGGAAGAGAGGTATTTGAATATTTGCACTAATTCTTTTATTTCCAGCTTCGGATTGTGTAAGGTAATGAATGTGCTCGTTAATTTAAGAAATTTGACCCCCTGTGTTAATGTATCTGGTCCCCAGTTTGCCCGTTATCCTCCTCACATAGTGGATGTCCTATGTAAAATATTGGGAAACTTTGGTGGTATACATTTGGCCAACGCAATTCCGTCTTGCCCGTAGAAATGTGCGTGCAGATTAGTATATAATATACCCGAGCTATAAGTTGTAAAATTGTAATATCTGTAACCTGGAACAATTGCTGCAATCACTGTACAATCGAGTGATAATATTTACAATAAATACGTAATCAATTGTCATCAATCTTTAACATACCTTAAAAATCACATAGGAGTCCAGTTAAAGGAATTCATTTAAAAATAGAAGATACAGAATGCAGGGACCCACACATCAGCGTGTGAGCCCTCCAACCCCTTGCCTAGTATTGTACAGAAAGGGCACACTCTCTAGGTAGCGCTCTCAAGCTCCCCTCCCCAGTTATCCGTTGCGCAATTTTCATTCAGGGCTTGACGACATCAACTTTCATCTGGCGTCCCTAGGAAAGGAGGTTAGACGGTAAACTTTCACCAGTTGCCGCTATAAAGATAATTCACTTAACTTGTTTCTCAGAATTAATGACAACATACGTGGCACTAAGTTCAAATGGCTCTAAGCACTATGGGACTTAACAGCTGAGGTCATCAGTCCCCTAGCCTCAGAACTACTTAAACATAACTAACCTAAGGACATAAAAACATCCATGCCCGAGCAGGATTCGAACCTGCGACCGGAGCAGCCGCGTGGTTCCGAGCTGTGGTACTAAGCTCTCTTACCACATAGCTAATAATGTGTTTATTGACACTTCGTATACCCGTGGACCATACGAAATATTCAGTACATCAAAAATAAACATAGCGCGAACAATATGTCATAAACTGCAGGTAACTATTGTGCGGAGAGCATAAATGCGTATACGGAAACAGCAGTTGCCATAAGCCATCGCTTATAACAATGGTCGCGAAAGGGAAAGAACTTGCTGCTTTAGACTGAAGCACAATAACATCATATTCCTGCATTCTCAGTAAGGGCGTGATGTTTGAAGTGCGCATGAATACTTCTGCTCGAGTGCAAAACGTGCTTGATCTTTCTCGGGTGGACAACCTTACGCTTGCACGTGATAAATCGCAACCGTGGCTCTCGAGAAAAAACGCCTCGAAGTGTGCACGTGATAGGAGGCGTGCGCAACGTGACTGATATTCACAATAAGAGATGGATAGCGATGGGGGTGGGGGGGGGGGATGTGCGGTGGAGGGGGAGCACGCTGTACCGTCACGTGAAAGACGACACGCCACATGTGATACGCAGCGTCTCCTTACCGTGAAATACACCCATCTTGCAGGTGATCCGCCCGCACACAAAGCCGTGACGGTAGCTCCTAGTCCCTGCAAGAGAAAATTAAGATTACGTTGAATATTAAACTATGATTACACTGTATTACACACTTTCTTTAAAAATAAAAGAAAAATGTTCAAGCCGGCCGGAGTGGCCGAAAGTGTGTCTGTCAGTCTGTCTGTCAGTCATTCTGGAACCGCGCGACCGCTACGGTAGCAGGTTCGAATCCTGCCTCGGGCATGAATGTGCGTGATGTCCTTAGGTTGGTTAGGTTTAAGTAGTTCTAAGTTCTAGGGGACTGATGACCTCAGAAGTTAAGTCCCATAGTGCTCAGAGTCATTTGAACCATTTGATCATCTTGTAGTTTCTGAACTCAATGTTTCAGTCACAGGTCACTCGAAGTTGCAGTGTTCCGCGAATGTAACTAATCGTGGAAGTCGAATCTATAATGTACGGTGAGCCCGTAGGGTTCGACACTTTTTTACAATAGAGCAAATAACAAAAATAACAATTAAAATAGGATTGCTACTTACAGTGCATACCTCTTTTGAAAAATGCGTCATTAAATACCCACAAGAATAACAAAGATCCCTGTGGTCTCTTTGTGACTGTTTAACACGTCAAGAATGAAATAAACAACAGTGACAGTTATTTTGAACAGATTAGCAAGCTGAAATTCCATTGAAACTGCCCTTATTAATATCTCTTAACATAGCTGTATTTGCAATTATCAAAGACGAGTATGTAGTGAGAATCATGCATTTTTCAGTTCCGTGTTGGTTTACTTCTATTACTGTATTAGATGCTTCATATTTATACTTCTTTTGGCATTATGGATCTAGCCTTTTTAGGCTTCCGTACTTCAGTCGGTAAAAACGGAACCCTAACAAGATCACTTTGTTGTGTGCTGTCTGTCTGTCTGACTTTTCATAACTCTTTTTCTCAGGACCGGGTCGACGTATCAAGTCGAAATGTATGTCACATACTAAGGTCTACAGTTCCGTGGTGCTGCAAAAAAAGTCAACGTTCTAAATAAGTGCAATGAAAATATACGGCTATCTGTGTCACATATTTTGATACTCCCAAACTCACTCATTAAAACATATAGGGCACTTCCCGCTGGTCTAGAATCATGAAATTTGGCAAGAAGCAAGGTTTTACTAGACAAGTAAAAGAAAAAAGTCCTTAATTTTTAGTTTTTAATCATACCACATAAAAATTATCATTTGTTATCCGACTATCTGTCTGGCCGGCCGTCTTTTAAGACCCCTTTTTGTCGGGGTCGGATAGACGGAGGAATTGTTACATATGGTACATATTGAGATCTATAGTCCTTTGCTAGTATAAAAATGTTAATCTTGTAAGTCACCGCAGTCAAAAGGTACAGCCATTTGTGTTACATTTTTTGATACGTGCAAAGTCACTCATTACTCTCCCTCACACACAATCATGAAATCTGGCATGAATAAAACTTTCACAGTACAAGTAACGGAAAAAATGAGAAAATTGTTAATTTGTATTTATTATAGCACATGAGAAATGTTTCCTTCGTCATTTGTTAAGCTACCTCGAAATTAAAACATTCTCGAAAGCCTTGGAATACCTGCAACCGATATTTTGCTGTTATCATTGTCGATAACAGGCAAAAATGAATATAATTCACCTGCGCCAGGATGACTGGGTGTTGTTGTGTCGTCTTCATCATCATTATTCATCCCCATTCCGGTCGGAGGAAGGCAATGGCAAACCACCTCCATTAGGTCCTTGCCTAGGATACGGGACACTAGTGCGACCTGTTCTTGATTACTGCTCGAGTTTTTGGGATCCGTACCAGATTGGATTAAAGGCAGATACTGAAACAGTTCATAGGTGGGCTGCTACATTTGTTAACAGTACGTTGGAACAACACGTAAATGTTACGAAGATGCTTCGGGAACTCAAATGGGATTCCCTGGATGGAAGGAGACGTTCTTTTCAAGGAACACTATTGGGAACATTTAGAGAACTATCAGTTCAAACTGATTGTAGAACGACTCTATTGCCGTCAACTTACATTGCGTATGACGACTACGAAGATAAATTACGATAAATTAGGACTCATACGGAGGCATATGAATATTTTTGTAAATAATAGATTTCAGCTATCAGTCGTCCTTTTTAAATATTATTGGCAGATATAGATTTCGGCCAGAAGCTAGCCATTCTCAATGTACTATTATTTTCGCTCCATGTATGTAATGCCTGTTGATCGGGCTTCGTCCACAGTTCATTGAATTCAATGAACTGTAGACGAAGCCCGACCAACAGGCATTACATGCATGGAGCGAAAATAATAGTGCTTGAGAAGGACTGCAGAGTGGTGTGGCAATTGTCGACGTAGGAAAGCCGGATAGGAGCAGAAATGATTATGGGGCAAGTTGACAAAACAAACGGAAGATTTAACTAACTTGTATTTCTACAGGTGGACGAGGACTCATTACAAATAGTACAACAAGGAAGAGCCCAGCCATTACAATGTGAACTAGAATAAGGCTCTCTGAACTAAACCACGGACAATGATGTCAGAGCCGCAACTAGGCAGCGTGTACGTAGTGTCACGTAGCGAAGAGGAACCAAGTGTGGATGGGCTGTGTCGCTGCTGCCGACCATCCTTTATTGCGGCGCCAGAGGGTCTTGTAGTTCAGAGCCGCGGTTCAGCAGGTGCTCACCATTGGGTCCATCGGATCCACGTGGCTGCTATCGACGTCTGGCTGAAAATTGCAATTCTGTTGTCAACTTTGACTCCAGGGGGTGGTAACGATACATGATATCACGGTTTACTGTCAGTTTCAGCAAAGGTGTGCTACCATAGGAACCTGTGTCCTGTACTGGTACAGGAGAGTCAGTCAGTTTTGCGTAATATTTTTAATAACTTTATGTATACATGTACTGCACACTCTGATACGTTTCTGAACCCATATTGAGGAGAAGAACTGTAAAACCGCTTAAAAAATACAGCATATTACTTCCAAAAACCGGGTATGTGCGAGTGGGACTCACGCTCTGACAGTTCTGTAAAAAATTAATTACGAATATAGAGAACAATAATAATTTCGTATGGCTCAATGGCCAGGTGTATCTTTCTAACGGGCTTTCGTCAATGTGCGTGTCCCTTTCCTCCCCCAGTTATCCAATTGGGAAAAGAGGATCCTACAGCTTAACGTGGAATCCGAACAACGTGTTGTTTCTGGCGTATTCCACATAGTTGAGAGGTGAAGGCTAGCATAAAACGATGACTGCAAAACGCGTGAACCGTGTTTGATTGGACCCCGCAACCTCGCGGTTTCCAAGCACGCGCGTAAGCGCTAGACCATCTTACCCAACATGCATAAACGTATTTCATCTATAGATTTTGGTGAGTGAGTTGGCCGTTATATAAATGTGACATAAATGGCAGTATCTCTTGACTGCATTAACGTAGAAGCTTAAATATTTGACGCCGCCAAGAGACTTTACACCTTCCCATGTGATGTAAATTTCAACTTAGTACCTTTACTGTTCCTGACAAAAGGGACCTTAACAGTCGGACAGCCAGACAGGTGGACAACAGAGTGACCCACTAAGGGTTAAGTTTTTACCGATTGAAGTACAGAATCCTAAAAGGGCATACTGCTTTTCATACCAGCGTTCCGAGCAAAGATACAAGAAAGCCATTAGTGCTGGATGATGTCCCCATGGCAGCTAAACTACATTTACTTGATACATTACTTATTTTACATCAAGACAAAAAGTTATTTTTCAGTGTCTATAAAATTCACCAGCAGCCTTATACTTTAACATATTTTATTTTATTCTGAAAGCAATCATTTCGGAATTCCATTTCGCCATCTTCAGGCCCCATACGCTTCCATCCAAATAAACGAAGTTGTCGTATAGCGCCATAAATCATTGGATATCGCGAATTCCAATTGTTATACAATTGCTTCAAATGAAGAAGACGTGCATTCTAGCGTATGGGGCCTGAAGATGGCAAAATCAAATGCCGAACTGCTTGTTTTCAGAATAAAATAACATATGTAAAGTATACGGCTGTTGGTGAATGTAATTGACATTGAAAATTACTTACCAACCAATGTCCCCCGGCCGTGATGGACCAACAGAGATTAAAGAGTTGTAAGGAGTACTCGAGATAAATGGGACACAGGGTGGCGCACTTAAACATTTCAGCGCAAATATCTCTGGTATGAATGTATGACAGGGACTCATGAAAATAAATACTATGAGGCTTTCTAAAACGTAAGAAAATATTAGTTTCAACACAAACTTATTTTTTTTAAATAGACACCTCCATATTATTTCTTACGCAATCAATAACTTCAAAAATCAAGAAATCACGAAAAGAATGGTGTTGGTTGCATAGAAATATCTCAATTACGTCCTGAGAAATTACAAAGCGAAGTCGATGCTTGAAATAAAAGAAACGCGCCGCTATTCCACATCTTGAGATGCAATCGTGAACTCCACGTTGCACATAATTGCGATGTGACTGGTACGTAATCTTACTTTCACTGTTATCAAGAGGGCCGAAAGTAATAACACCGTTTCTTGCCACAATCATTGATATGTGGAGACCACGTTTGAATCTCGGGATGTGCAATAGCGGAGCGTTTCGTTTATTTCAAGCGTCAACCTCACCTTGCATTTTCTCGGAGTGTAATTGACGCATACCGATGCAACCAACATCATTATTCTTTTTGTGATTTTTCATGTACTGATAGCGTAAGAAATAATACTGGAGTCTATTTAAAAAAAAAATAAGTTTGTGTTGAAACTTATATTTGCCTACGTTTTATAATGTAAATAATTGGTTCAAATGGCTCTGAGCACTATGGGACTCATACCTGTGAAAGTCGCTTTCCAGTATCTATTATTATTCCAGAGATATTTGCGCTGAAACGTTTAGTGGGCCACCTCATATATATATATATATATATATATATATATATATACTCTCCTGGAAATTGAAATAAGAACACCGTGAATACATTGTACCAGGAAGGGGAAACTTTATTGACACATTCCTGGGGTCAGATACATCACATGATCACACTGACAGAACCACAGGCACATAGACACAGGCAACAGAGCATGCACAATGTCGGCACTACTACAGTGTACCTTTCGCAGCAATGCAGGCTGCTATTCTCCCATGGGGACGATCGTAGAGATGCTGGATGTAGTCCTGTGGAACGGCTTGCCATGCCATTTCCACCTGGCGCCTCAGTTGGACCAGCGTTCGTGCTGGACGTGCAGACCGCGTGAGACGACGCTTCATTCAGTCCCAAACATGCTCAATGGGGGACAGATCCGGAGATCTTGCTGGCCAGGGTAGTTGACTTACACCTTCTAGAGCACGTTGGGTGGCACGGGATACATGCGGACGTGCATTGTCCTGTTGGAACAGCAAGTTCCCTTGCCGGTCTAGGAATGGTAGAACGATGGGTTCGATGACGGTTTGGATGTACCGTGCACTATTCAGTGTCCCCTCGACGATCACCAGTGGTGTACGGCCAGTGTAGGAGATCGCTCCCCACACCATGATGCCGGGTGTTGGTCCTGTGTGCCTCGGTCGTATGCAGTCCTGATTGTGGCGCTCACCTGCACGGCGCCAAACACGCATACGACCATCATTGGCACCAAGGCAGAAGCGACTCTCATCGCTGAAGACGACACGTCTCCATTCGTCCCTCCATTCACGCCTGTCGCGACACCACTGGAGGCGGGCTGCACGATGTTGGGGCGTGAGCGGAAGACGGCCTAACGGTGTGCGGGACCGTAGCCCAGCTTCATGGAGACAGTTGCGAATGGTCCTCGCCGATACCCCAGGAGCAACAGTGTCCCTAATTTGCTGGGAAGTGGCGGTGCGGTCCCCTACGGCACTGCGTAGGATCCTACGGTCTTGGCGTGCATCCGTGCGTCGCTGCGGTCCGGTCCCAGGTCGACGGGCACGTGCACCTTCCGCCGACCACTGGCGACAACATCGATGTACTGTGGAGACCTCACGCCCCACGTGTTGAGCAATTCGGCGGTACGTCCACCCGGCCTCCCGCATGCCCACTATACGCCCTCGCTCAAAGTCCGTCAACTGCACATACGGTTCACGTCCACGCTGTCGCGGCATGCTACCAGTGTTGAAGACTGCGATGGAGCTCCGTATGCCACGGCAAACTGGCTGACACTGACGGCGGCGGTGCACAAATGCTGCGCAGCTAGCGCCATTCGACGGCCAACACCGCGGTTCCTGGTGTGTCCGCTGTGCCGTGCGTGTGATCATTGCTTGTACAGCCCTCTCGCAGTGTCCGGAGCAAGTATGGTGGGTCTGACACACCGGTGTCAATGTGTTCTTTTTTCCATTTCCAGGAGTATATATATATATATATATATATATATATATATATATATATATATATATATATATATATACTCCTGGAAATGGAAAAAAGAACACATTGACACCGGTGTGTCAGACCCACCATACTTTTTGTTCCAAAAACAAAAAATATCAGAAATCAGAAAAAATATCTAGTAACACGGCCTCTAAAATGCATACCTTATGAGATGTGAGCACTTGTTCACCTTCGATAGTATGAAACAGACCTCTTCTATTGCAAACTCTTTGCTTTCCATGTTTTGGGAAAAGGAAATATTGATCAAAACAAGAAAAATATATCTGGTAAACATAGGGTGTAAAATGCATATTTTAAAAGCTATGAGCAATTGCTCATCTTCGATAGTGTGAAGCGATCTTTCTGCTGAACTGGTGCTCACAGCTCTTAAGGCTCTGAGCACCATGGGACTTAACATCTTAGGTCATCAGTCCCCACAGCTTTTAAGGTATGTATTTTATAGCCCATGTTTACCAGATGTTTCTTCCTTGTTTTTGCCCATACTACCTCCTCCCAGAATGAGAAAAGCAAAGAGATTGTAGTACAAAAATGGTTCAAATGGCTCTGAGCACTATGGGGCTCAACTGCTGAGGTCATTAGTCCCCTAGAACTTAGAACTAGTTAAACCTAACTAACCTAAGGACATCACAAACATCCATGCCCGAGGCAGGATTCGAACCTGCGACCGTAGCTGTCTTGTGGTTCCAGACTGCAGCGCCTTAACCGCACGGCCACTTCGGCCGGCGATTGTAGTACAAAAGACGTGTTAGTATCTAAGATGAACAAGCGCTCATATCTCTTAAAGTGTGCGCTTTAGAGCCCTTATTTACTAGATGATTTTTTTCTTGTTTTTTCTAAGGAACCTGTCTCTAAAGTTTTTCGTTTTTTTTTACACCTTGTACAAACAGTTGACATGTAACAAATCCCTGCGTCGTCCTACAGTAGCCTGTCAGTTAGATAAATGTTAGCCCCCAGTTTCTTGAAAAGAAAAGAGTCAATGTAGAGCTTTTCCCGCTGTTTCTTAATGCTCCAACTTAAGAAAAAATTTGGTATGCTACACACACATTGCCGGCATGCTCAAAAGTGATTTCGCCACACTACCATAAAACGGAATCTTCTCTCCTCGAAGATAACTGGTAAGAGAAAGTATCTTGACTTCACTGACTCTGAGAGCTGAAAGCTACACAGCATTTTCTCTCTCCCTCTCCTTCCTCCCCCACTTTCTCTTTCTGCAACTTGAAATAAACAACTTAAACACGTGGTGTCCTCGTTCTGGAAGTACGTGGGATTGCCGCATGGCTCCTCTGATCGTTAATATACAGGCTGTTTCAAAATAAATATACGGGTCTTAAGGTTTTGTTGTACATATTACATTCACCTTACAGTTATAAATAATACACCAAATGAAAGGGAAACACAAACAGTTTTTCTTACAATTATTCAGTGTGAACACACATTCGCAATTTCTTTGCTCCGATAGGAGCATTTTTCTGGTGCAGCCCTTGTCTTCCTTGCTGCAGCAGCACACGTAACGGATATGAAAAGAAATGTATTAGTCAGTAGAATTGAGACAGTTTACATATGTGAAATTCAAATAGGGCAGAAATAATTTAACACCTCAGGCCTAATTTTACGCGCAAAAAACTTTTCATGTTCTTCAGTACTATAGTATAGGATTCCAAGATGATAAAAGAGGAGCAGCATATTCCCCATGCTAAGTCACCACATAAATTACACTATCGCCACACACTGGATTTTTCGTGCGTATTTTACGTGTTCAAGCAGGGTAACTTCGAACCTCTTGGGAAAACATCACAAAAATTACAGTCATTTGATGTGCATAGACGTCTCGGAATCCGTGGCAGGGTTTTGGTACAAAAAAAAAAAAAAAAAAAAAAAAAAAAAAAAAAAAACAAGTTTTTCATGTATTTCTCGATAACGGATAAAGATTTCTGAAAACGGGGACATTGCTCTTCTAGATAATGCCTGGAGAATATACGGTTAAAATTTGAGCAATTTTCTGCGGTTATTTATTATTTTGATTTCGCCTCATGACGGGTTTTACGTGTAGAAGTAGGGTAAATTTGAACCTCTGTGTAATGGAAACATATAAGGATATTAAGAATATTTTCAATGTTGTTCGACATCGGAATCTTAGGAATATATCGTAAAAATTTCAGCCATTTGCCGTGCAGTGCCATCTTGAAATCTTCGGCTCGGTTTTGGTCCGCTGGTAACGGCGAAAATATAGCAAAAAATATTATTTTTGTGGGTTTTCCGAGGGACCACCCATGAACTAATGGTGCCTCCATAAGTCCCAAAAGCCCACCGTAGACCACATCAAATCCAAAAAGGACCAACCGATTTGCTTCATTTGCCTCAGCAGGAGGAAGTGCGTTATATTCATACTTCGACGACCCGTTACTGTAGGCTCAAATGGCTCTGAGCACTATGGGACTTAACTTCTGAGGTCATCAGGCCCCTAGAACTTAGAACTACTTAAACCTAACTAAGGACATCACACACATCCATGCCCGAGGCAGGATTCGAACCTGCGACCGTAGCGGTCGCGCGGTTCCAGACTGTAGTGCCTAGAACCGCTCGGCCACTCCGGCCGGCTCCCGTACTGTACGATAGTGTCACTAAGCGATCCTTCTTTGGGTATACAAATGGTCCCTAGCACAACGACTATCAAAAACATTTGACCGTATCTTTTTGTCGCCAATGAGAACCGGAAGATCCCGTCTTTATGCTCGCGGCGTTTGGAACATATTGGTATGCGTGCTATCTTTGTATAATTCCTGTCATGTTCATTTAATTTCTCAAGGTGCTAAAGAAATATGAAACATAGGACGGGCGACTATTGAAGCGATTGACGGTACTAGTCGTCTAGAAACACCTGCCGGTAGAGCAGACACCACCCACTTGCCGTCTGGAATCTGCGACCGCCATCTCTTCTGGGAAGCGAGTGCGGCAAACAGCCGCGGCGTTGTGAAGTGCAGTGCAATGGTACCAGGCAGCGCCATAGCGACACCTCAGCTGATTCCTGCGCGGCGGTGTAACCGTAGCGCCGGATGTAAGCCGGCACGGCCGCCCAGGGTCGCCGCAAAGCGAAAAACAAAGTCGGCGCCCGTGTCGCGGTCTCCGCCAATTCGCTGGCGCAGCCTCTGCCGCCGCGCCAAGGTCGAGGCCACACGGCGCTGGCCCGGGGCTTTCGTAACAGCGCGGCAGGTGGGCGGCGCGAGCCGTCCCAAACAGCACTCGCCGTGGGCGCACGCACTACTCCGTTCCTCGCTATGCAGGGCCGTTTCTATCACTAGGCAAGACGAGGCGCCCGCCTAGGGTTGCAAAATTTTAGGGGCAGCAAAGGGCGGGAAAAATTAATTGCAAATGACACGGCGAAAAAATATAGCAAATGAGGAGAAAAACGAAATAAGAAAAAAATTAAAATACGGAATTGTTTTCGAAAGAATAAGGAACAAGAAGAGGTTGAAAAATCAGCCAGCCAGTTGCAAACTTAAGTTTACTAGTTTCGACATCTGTAAAAATATCGTCTTCAGAAATAGAGGGCCTCAAAAATTATTACAAAAAATGGTTCAAATGGCTCTGAGCTCTATGGGACTTAACAGCTATGGTCATCAGTCCCCTAGAACTTAGAACTACTTAAACCTAACTAACCTAAGGACAGCACACAACACCCAGACATCACGAGGCAGAGAAAATCCCTGACCCCGCCGGGAATCGAACCCGGGAACCCGGGCGTGGGAAGCGAGAACGCTACCGAATTATTACATCATATGACGGTACATTAGATTAGATGAAGCCGAGCGGCTCTTGTCATTTGCAAAATTGAGAAAACAAGAATTATCACAAGCCATGGCTTTAGATAGCAGCCAGATTACTTATATCGTACTTCAGAATGCATGATCACTAGTAAAGGATAAAATACACTACTGGCCATTAAAATTGCTACACCACGAAGATGACGTGCTACAGACGCGAAATTTAACCGACAGGAAGAAGATGCTGTGATATGCAAATGATCAGCTTTTCAGAGAATTCACACAAGGTTGGCGCCGGTGGCGGCACCTACAACGTGTTGACATGAGGAAAGTTTCCAACCGATTTCTCATTCACAAGCAGCAGTTGATTGGCGTTGCCTGGTGAAACGTTGTTGTGATGCCTCGTGTAAGTAGGAGAAATGCGGCCCATCACGTTTCCGACTTTGATAAAGGTCGGATTGTAGCCTACCGCGATTGCGGTTTATCGTATCGCGACATTGCTGCTCTCGTTGGTCGAGATCCAATGACTGGTAGCAGAATATGGAATCGGTGTGTTTAGGAGGGTAATACGGAACGCCGTGTTGGATCCCAACGGCCTCGTATCACTAGCACTCGAGATGACAGGCGTCTTATCCGCATGGCTGTAACGGATCGTGCAGCCACGTCTCGATCCCTGAGTCAACAGATGGGGACGTTTGCAAGACAACAACCATCAACACGAACAGTTCGACGACGATTGCAGCAGCATGGACTATCACCTCGGAGACCGTGGCTGCGGTTACCCTTGACACTGCATCACAGACAGGAGCGCTTGCGATGGTGTACTGAATGACGAACCTGGGTGCACGAATGGCAAAACGTCATTTTTTTCGGATGAATCCAGGTTCTGTTTACAGCATCGTGATGGTCGCATTCGTCTTTGGCGACATCACGGTGAACGCACATTGGAAGCATGTATTCGTCATCGCCATACTGGCTTATCACCCGGCGTGATGGTATGGGGTGCCATTGGTTACACATCTCGGTCACTTCTTGTTCGCATTGACAGCAGGATAATGCACTGCCGCATGTTGCAGGTCCTGTACGGGCCTTTCTGGATACAGAAAATGTTCGACTGCTGCCCTGGCCAGCACATACTCCAGATCTCTCACCAATTGTCTGGTCAATCGTGGCCGAGCAACTGGCTCGTCACAATACGCCAGTCACTACCCTTGATGAACTGTGGTATCGTGTTGAAGATGCATGGGCAGCTGTACCTGTACACGCCATCCAAGCTCTGTTTGACTCAATACCCAGGCGTATCAAGGCCGTTATTACGGCCAGAGGTGGTTGTTCTGAGTACTGATTTCTCAGGATCTATGCACCGAAATTGCGTGAAAATGTAATCACATGTCATTTCTAGTCCAATATATTTTCCAATGAATACCCGTTTATCATCTGCATTTCTTCTTTGTGTAGTAATTTTAATGGCCAGTAGTGTATTTGCACAAGTTACATGTACACCCTCCAACAGACTAAGGCCAATTGTTATTTTATCCTGTGACACCTATTACAGTTTTATGTTGACAAGAGCCTCTACCTGTGGGCATCTACTAGTGAGCATGAATTCTGAAGTACGATACATGTAATCTGGCTGCTACGTAAAGCCCTGGCTTGGGATAATTCTTGTTTTGTCAAATCTGTATATGACAAGGGCCGCTCAGCTTCATCTAATCTAATGTATTATTTTGTGATGTAACAATTTTAGAGCCCACTGTTTATGAAGAAGATTTTTTTACAAATATCGAAACCTAGGTCAAGGGCTAATAAGCCTTTGTTTGCAACTGGTTGGCTGATTTTTCGACCTCTTCAGATTTATACAGTTGCCGTTTCGCAGCCTTGTTTAAGATTTTGCATAAGGAACAGTTACTTAGTAAGTCTTGACTTACTTTGACGAAAATAAACACAGTGCCTCTACCTGCCTGAAAACTAAAGCTGCCGCTACTGAGACTTTTGACTTAGGTTTTAACGACCGCCGTGAGAAACTCAGTGGGTTGTAAGCAGTCACTCATCGCTAATGTTGGGCCACTGACTCCAGGGAAGGGAAAGAACTAGTACCTTTAACCATACACAACATTCATGCCTGACCAGGATTCGAACCCGGACCCATCTCGAATGAATGATCAGAAGCCAACCGCTTGTCACACTGCGACACCGAGGCGGTTAATAAAATTTATAAAACTCTCAACAGAAAATGCAAACAAGGCGTCATTTATTTCTTTAATCGCAAGAAAGTGGATGCTGAAAAAGACGAGATTTATTCCTCATTCTAAAAATATTTCAATTAGAACAGAAACGATATAACACCACGGTTATCCAGATGACCTAGCCTGATGCTTCGGCATGTCTTTCGTCAGTATAGCATCAATAATTTGAGAATAAGTAAGAAATTGAGTACATTTGTTGTTCTGTCAGTTGTAAAGGAATTGAGGACAAAGCATGAAAATTGAGGACTGTCGCTAGAAAATGAGAACATCTCGCCTTCTTAGTTTAATGATTAAAAGTATGATAGGAGATTGGCAGTGTTGTGCAGTTGGATGGTGGCAGTGGTGGAGGGGAGAGAGATATCGGGCGGGGACACTGATGGTAATAAAGAAGAAGGGGCATCATTTTTCAATTCTCATCCAGGGCGGCTAAACACCAAGCAATGTCCTTGCTACTATGCTTCTCGGCGACCATAAGCTCGAAAATCATATCATCTACACTGCCAAAAAGAAATGCAACACCCTCAGGTCATATTATTGGTAAGTGAGGTGACAAGTAGATCATCTTTGTAGGAGTATATGATAACAAATTCAAACCAAATGAAACACACAAGCAATAGTAAAGCGTACCCAAACAGTGCTTCAATACCGTTTGGTGGAAACGCAGGCGTCTTTCGCACGCAAACGATCATAAGGGTGCCGAATGGCGTCCTGCGATAGATTCTCCGAAGGACCTTGCACCGTCTGCTGCAATTCGAGAATGGATCTTGAATGCTCTGGTGGACGAGTAGGTCTACACTTCATCCTGTCCCTTAATCCGATTTTTCACGGGACGTGTAAACGCACGCGGACGAGGAACTGATAACGTCACAGCGTGGAATTCCATGTTCCGCTACACTGCGGGGCGCGAAATAAAGAATGTGTCTTGTCAGATTTTTTCCTCGTACACAGAAACGTGGCCAATGAGATGCGGCATCGCTTTACGTCACAAGCAGAACAAACGAGCTGCCATACTGTATGGCCCTAAACATCAAAGCCGGCCGAAGTGGCCGTGCGGTTAAAGGCGCTGCAGCCTGGAACCGCAAGACCGCTACGGTCGCAGGTTCGAATCCTGCCTCGGGCATGGATGTTTGTGATGTCCTTAGGTTAGTTAGGTTTAATTAGTTCTAAGTTCTAGGGGACTAATGACCGCAGCAGTTGAGTCCCATAGTGCTCAGAGCCATTTAAACATCAAATTTTGGGCGTTTCCTTTGTCGTAGAGTACGTGGTACGAATATAAGCTGCTCCAAAGCATCAGGAAAATGAGGTTCTCTCGAAAACCCATCGTTTTAGCTACGATTCGTTATAATAAAATGACAGGAGATTGCATATCGGTCGGCAACGGTTTCCTGTAGGTGATGTTTTTAGTGAGGTAACTTGTGCGCTACGAAAGTATTCCGTTTCTACGCTACGGCACTATGATTATCTATAAAAAGCGCGGCTTTTTTGGAACAGTTTGTATACTAAACGTCAGATAATGAGATCTGTAGATACAATCTGTACACGTTGTATATAATATTAGGAGCATAGAGTAAATATCTGTGGAGTGAGCACTCACATGCGCAGAACAGATTTTGTGTTGTCAACATACATTGCCGGCCTGGTCACGTGATCTCGGGACATCGTGTGTTTGTTCGTATAGCGCCCTGTATATTTAGAACGTCACTACATCCCTAGTACAGACGGATTCTTTTCGTACGTGTCGTGGATTATTTATATATGTTGCGCAGACATTTTAACAGTATCCATTTGATACCGGGAATAAACCAGCTACGTAACTTTTAAGGACAAGTGATATTACATTCAGTTTCTTTGCGATAGGTGTCATAGTTCAGATGCACTCGATTTTTGGTAGTTTTTGGTATGATACCGCACTTTATAGTATTACAGAGCCTGAAGTACATTTTTGCAGTGATAGCCCTGCAAAACGACTTGACAGTACGTTAGTACTTTCGCAAGTGTCCGAAAAACACCGAATTTACCACACATTAGCGATTATATCCCTGCTAATTCGTCCTTTTTTCTTGTATTTCTGCGTATTTATTTTCTCCTTTTTGCGACCTAAAGCACAATTTTTCTTACTGGTGGCACTTTGAGGTATTTATTTAACGCATTTTAAGTACTTGCTCCCAGTTCATTAAATAAATAGTAGACGGAGTAATCTATATACATAATTGACAAGTCACTGATAAATGCATGGAGGATAGTATTTACTGAAACAACTAACCTTTCCCTTTCCTGTTCCACTAGCAAATTTACGAGAGGAAGAGATTGTTTGTAAGCTATTGTACGAGCCGTAATATCTATTATATAGTCATAAAATCGTAGAAAAATAGGGCTACAGAATCAAGTCTTAATTATAATGCGTCTCGAAATTATTAAACGTATACAGTGTCTCTTACTAAAATGAAAACTATAATTAGAGCTATATGGAATGTACCCATGAAAAGTTACTATCCCTCCTTTCACATATTTTTCTTTCCATCCGTAGCAACAACGTAATTCACCATCGCTATTACACTATCAACAAACGGTGAAACACAACAAAAACTCTTGGTATTATAAACTTCAAACGCTGCAGAAAGCACACAGGCACAGCGAAGTCCCGAGATCACGTGACAATCCTGGTTTAATGTTGACAACATGCGCAGAACGCAATGCTCACTCCAGAGATATTTACTCTATGATTAGGAGAGAAGGTAATTACGTCCAAATTTTACCGGAGATGATAGCATTGTAGATTGTGAGCTGAAAAAATAAATGTGGCAGATTCGCGACCATTTTCTTCCAAAACATTTTTTATTTCTTTTTATCTCTTGTTTCGTAAAAATTCTGGATCTTTCTTATTCATTTAATAGAAGTGTTATCACAAAAGGCGATGTTAATTATTTTGAATAACGTATTTTCTGCACTTCTTGTTAAAAATGCCAACGAATGGAATGTTTCTGCTGTGTGCAGAAATCTTAAAGTGACTGCCTTTCTACGTCTGAGAGTAAACACAAGATACACACTGGAAGTTCTTACAGTTATAAAACTTTCTGTAAAACATCTATCTCTGGGTTTATGGACTGGCCCATATCTGAACACTGTAGGTAAAGATCTTTTTCCATTGTGGTGAGCATCTCAGAAAAAATCTGTCCTTCCACTTGAATGAAATTACGAAACGGTTACTTAATTTCAGATTTTTGTTAGTCGATGTAATCTCAAGAATGTGGATATTATGCATGCCCAAACAAACATTAGAAATATAAAATATTTTCGCAATCGGAGGAGAAAGTTGGTGTTTGAAATTTCCGCCGCAATGGAAAACGCCTTTATTTTAATGATCTCCACCCCAAATCCAGTACCATCTCAGTAACGCACTATCCCCTATTTCTCGATAACACAAAACGTGCTGCTCTTCGTTGGACTTTCTCTATGTACTCCGTGAATCCTATCTGATAAGGATACCACGACGCGCAGCACTATTCCAAAAGAGGACGGAAAAGCGCAGTGTAGGCAGCCTCTTTAGTAGATCTGTTGCATCTTCTAAGCGTTCTGACAATAAAATGCAGTCTTTAGTTTGCCTTCCCCACAACATTTACGACGTCTTCTTTCCAATTTAAGTTGCTCGTAAATGTAAATTAGTTGAATTTACAGCCTTTAGATATGACTGATTTATCGTGTAACCGAATTTTAACAGATTTATTTTAGCACTGATGGGGATGACCTTACCTTTTTCGTTATTTAGGGTCAACTGCCAATTTTCACATCATACTAACGGCTGAAAGCAAGGGGAAACTACAGCCTTAAATTTTACCGAGGACATGCAGCTTTACTGTACGATTAAATGATGATGGCGTCCTCTTGGGTAAAATATTCCGCAGGTAAAATAGTCCCCCATTAGGATCTCCGGGCGGGGACTACTCAAGAGGACGTCGTTATCAGGAGAAAGAAAACTGGCATTCTACGGATCGGAGCGTGGAATGTCAGATCCCTTAATCGTACAGGTAGGTTAGAAAATTTAAAAAGGGAAATGGATAGGTTAAAGTTAAATATAGTGGGAATTAGTGAAGTTCGGTGGCAGGAGGAACAAGACTTTTGGTCAGGTGATTACAGGGTTATAAATACAAAATCAAATAGGGGTAATGCAGGAGTAGGTTTAATAATGAATAAAAAAATAGGCGTGCGGGTTAGCTACTACAAACAGCATAGTGAACGCATTATTGTGGCCAAGATAGACACGAAGCCCACGCCTACTACAGTAGTACAAATTTATATGCCAACTAGCTCTGCAGATGATGAAGAAATTGATGAAATGTATGACGAGATAAAAGAAATTATTCAGGTAGTGAAGGGGGACGAAAATTTAATAGTCATGGGTGACTGGAATTCGTCAGTAGGAAAAGGGAGAGAAGGAAACATAGTAGGTGGATATGGATTGGGGGAAAGAAATGAAAGAGGAAGCCGCCTGGTAGAATTTTGCACAGAGCATAACTTAATCATAGCTAACACTTGGTTCAAGAATCATAAAAGAAGGTAGTATACCTGGAAGAATCCTGGAGATACTAAAAGGTATCAGATAGATTATATAATGGTAAGACAGAGATTTAGGAACCAGGTTTTAAATTGTAAGACATTTCCAGGGGCAGATGTGGATTCTGACCACAATCTAGTGGTTATGAACTGCAGATTGAAACTGAAGAAACTGCAAAAAGGTGGGAATTTAAGGAGATGGGACCCGGATAAACTGAAAAAACCAGAGGTTGTAGAGAGTTTCAGGAAGAGCATAAGGGAACAATTGACAGGAATGGGGGAAAGAAATACAGTAGAAAAAGAATGGGTAGCTCTGAGGGATGAAGTAGTGAAGGCAGCAGAGGATCAAGTAGGTAAAAAGACGAGGGCTTGTAGAAATCCTTGGGTAACAGAAGAAATATTGAATTTAATTGATGAAAGGAGAAAATATAAAAATGCAGTAAATGAAGCAGGCAAAAAGGAATACAAACGTCTCAAAAATGAGATCGACAGGAAGTGCAAAATGGCTAAGCAGGGATGGCTAGAGGACAAATGTAAGGCTTGTCTCACTAGTGGTAAGATAGATACTGCCTACAGGAAAATTAAAGAGACCTTTGGAGAGAAGAGAACCACTTGTATGAATATCAAGAGCTCAGATGGCAACCCAGTTCTAAGCAAAGAAGGGGAGGCAGAAAGGTGGAAGCAGTATATAGAGGGTTTATACAAGGGCGATGCACTTGAGGACAATATTATGGAAATGGAAGAGGATGTAGATGAAGATGAAATGGGAGATAAGATACTGCGTGAAGAGTTTGACAGAGCACTGAAAGACCTGAGTCGAA
This sequence comes from Schistocerca nitens, assembly GCF_023898315.1. Taxonomy (NCBI): domain Eukaryota; kingdom Metazoa; phylum Arthropoda; class Insecta; order Orthoptera; family Acrididae; genus Schistocerca; species Schistocerca nitens. The sequence continues at coordinate 282,972,318 of NC_064617.1, forward strand.
ACAAGGCCCCGGGATTAGACAACATTCCATTAGAACTACTGATGGCCTTGGGAGAGCTAGTCATGACAAAACTCTACCATCTGGTGAGCAAGATGTATGAGACAGGCGAAATACCCACAGACTTCAAGAAGAATATAATAATTCCAATCCCAAAGAAAGCAGGTGTTGACAGATGTGAAAATTACAGAACTATCAGTTTAATAAGTCACAGCTGCAAAATACTAACGCGAATTCTTTACAGACGAATGGAAAAACTGGTAGAAGCGGACCTCGGGGAAGATCAGTTTGGATTCCGTAGAAATTTTGGAACACGTGAGACAATACTAACCTTACGACTTACCTTAGAAGAAAGATTAAGAAAAGGCAAACCTACGTTTCTAGCATTTGTAGACTTAGAGAAAGCTTTTGACAACGTTAAATGGAATACTCTATTTCAAATTCTGAAGGTGGCAGGGGTAAAATACAGGGAGCGAAAGGCTATTTACAATTTGTACAGAAACCAGATGGCAGTTATAAGAGCCGAGGGGCATGAAAGGGAAGCAGTGGTTGGGAAGGGAGTGAGACAGGGTTGTAGCCTCTCCCCGATGTTATTCAATCTGTATATTGAGCAAGCAGTAAAGGAAACAAAAGAAAAATTCGGAGTAGGTATTAAAATCCATGGAGAAGAAATAAAAACTTTGAGGTTCGCCGATGACATTGTAATTCTGTCACAGACAGCAAAGGACTTGGAAGAGCAGTTGAACGGAATGGACAGTGTCGTGAAAGGAGGATATAAGATGAACATCAACAAAAGCAAAACGAGGATAATGGAATGTAGTCAAATTAAATCGGGCGATGCTGAGGGGATTAGATTAGGAAATGAGACACTTAAAGTAGTAAAGGAGTTTTGCTATTTAGGGAGTAAAATAACTGATGATGGTCGAAGTAGAGAGGATATAAAATGTAGAATGGCAATGGCAAGGAAAGCGTTTCTGAAGAAGAGAAATTTGTTAACATCGAGTATAGATTTAAGTGTCAGGAAGTCGTTTCTGAAAGTATTTGTATGGAGTGTAGCCATGTATGGAAGTGAAACATGGACGATAAATAGTTTGGACAAGAAGAGAATAGAAGCTTTCGAAATGTGGTGCTACAGAAGAATGCTGAAGATAAGGTGGGTAGATCACGTAATAAGGAGGTATTGAATAGGATTGGGGAGAAGAGAAGTTTGTGGCACAACTTGACAAGAAGAAGGGATCGGTTGGTAGGACATGTTTTGAGGCATCAAGGGATCACAAATTAGGCATTGGAGGGCAGCGTGGAGGGTAAAAATCGTAGAGGGAGACCAAGAGATGAATACACTAAGCAGATTCAGAAGGATGTAGGTTGCAGTAGGTACTGGGAGATGAAAAAGCTTGCACAGGATAGAGTAGCATGGAGAGCTGCATCAAACCAGTCTCAGGACTGAAGACCACAACAACAACAAACAACAACAACAGATATCTTTTATAAACCGTTTTGCAATTTGTTTGGTCTTCTGATGACTTTACTAGAAGATAAACGACAGCATCATCTGCAAACAACCTAAGACGGCTGCTCATATTGTCTCCTAAATTGTTTATATGGATAAGAAACAGCAGAGGGCCTATAACATTATCTTGAGGAACGCCAGAAATATACATATACTCATCTGAAACTAGCACTAACATCCAACGTCCTACATTATTTGTTCGACAAATTCCAATGCTTTTCTTCCCCTACAGTTTTTCATCGCTGTGGGCCATCTAGCACCTTGGAAGTCATCTCTTGGTGTCTGTAAACATGTTCCATGCCTCTTCCCATCTTGTCACTGTTCCCCATACATTCTTTCCCTCGCAAATTTTGCGGAGAACATTTCTTGTCTTATCAGTCTCTGCACCTCAGTCTCTTCCTGTGACATCGCTTCCCACATGTTTCTGTTCTCTTCCTTTCCGGTTTTCCCAAGGCCCACGCGTTCCATGCGTATATCCGGATTTCTTCCAGGTATTAAGGGCTGTGTTCGACACTAGTAGGCTTCTGTTGGCCAGGAACACACTTTTTTCCTGTGCTAGAGAGCTTCTTCTATCTTCCTTGCTTTGTCAATAATACATTTTTTGTTTTTATTACTGTCAAAGTGGCAAAATTCCATCATTTCGTTCACGAGGTGCTCCCAAAGTTTGTCGCTAATCTAATTTCTGCTAGTCTACATTATTTTAATCTTTCTTTGCTTTACTCTCAATCTACAATCTACTCTCACTAGACTGTTGATTCCATTCAGTAGGTTCTGTAATTTTTTCACACTTTCACTAAGGATAGTAATATCACTAGAAAATCTTACCATTTACATGCATTCACCCTCTGCTTCAATTCTGTTACTGAAACTGCCTTTCAATATCTCCGTCATGCGATGTGCAGATTCAACAACATGAGAGAGAAGCTGCGTCTCTCCCTTACGCCCTTTTTAGTCCGAGTACATCTCCTTTGTTCTCCCATTTACATCAATCTCTCTTGATTCTTATATATATTTCGTATTTCTCGTTTTCTCTATAGCTTATTTCAAACATCTGGCACCACTTTACGTTGTCCAGTGCTTATTATAAGTCGGTAAATGCTATGAAGATGTCTTTTTTGTTAAGTTTTGCCCATATTATCAAGTGCAACGCCAAACTGATCGTCATCTTCCATATCCTAATTCTTCTGCGTACTACTCATTTAAGTAACCTAACCTAGGAGAAAAATGGGTAAAATTGAACAAAAAGGTCAACTACTCAAAAGTTCCTTTCCCTTAAACGCTGTCTCCGTCTGCTGGAGATAACGTTGGCTCGCCACCCTGCCAACCGTTGATGTATTTCGAAATTGGAGCTGTCTCATCTCATGCAAGAAGCTCTTCATTTTCTATGTATATTGGGTGGTCCATCTAGTGCTGCCAATCTCGTTTCATGGAAACCCTTGTTTTCATTACAGTATTGGCAAACGTCCGTCCCAGTTCCGAGACCGGGAGAATACAACGATATCCGTGGAGTTTTGTAGCTAGAACAGTAACTATCAGAGGCTCTGTTGGTTTGACATGAAACCATAGAACCTAGAACGTACACACACACACACACACACACACATACATGCACTAGGAATACGCTGTAAACGGCATGTTTTATTTCAAGACTATTGTATCTCTACTGGAATGAGTGCATTCAGTCTTGAGAGAATAGACAGAAAATTTGTTGGCATGTTCGAGTACTGTATTGTACATATTGTCATTTTTTATGGACACGAAAGGGTAAAGCATGTCCCATCGGAATGACAGCAAACCTTGACAGCAGGCAAATAGGTTTCTTTGTTGACTCAGTTTGCAACACACAGGCTGTTCACTCTGTTCCAATGTATTAGAGATACTAATAGATGGATATCTGTACCTCTCCGGTAAGCTAACTCCTGCATTCAAACGTACTCTGAATAGACGGCAAGGACAGTCTTTACATTCAGGTATGAAAAAAGTCTACGGCAATAACAAAACAAGAAAGATAGTGCACACGTGGAACTCAAACTGCTTTTCATGTCTGTCCACTGCGATATCTTCAACGAAGCCCTTAATATGTTTTTCTTTTTTTGTCCTCCCCCATCCACCAAGCCGCATCACCCCCCACCCCAATGTTGCCCACGTCCGTAAGTCTAACCTTAAAATACCCTACACGTGATCCCTGGGTGGTGCTAAAGGAGCAACAACGAATAGGTGATCAGACATAAAGTCTCCTCTTACCTCCTGATCAAGATACAACACAGAATTATGATGATTACGAACGACTTCTCAAAGGGTCCTTCTAAGGACCAAAATACCACTAGGATCCTGGGATCTGTCCTACGTGTGTGTCAACTGACCATTGAAGGTATTAGTCGTGCTAAAAGTGAAGCCTTGTCTAAACTGCTACTCTCTCATAACGTTGGTCTGGTAGTCATACAAGAAACACACACCACTGAGGAACAGCAGCTGCGATCCAGAAGAAATTACTTGTGATGTCCACAAGGATCCATCTGAGGGCCATTGCTTTTTCTTGTGTACATTAATGATCTCTCATCAGTTACACTGACAGAAGCAGAGTTCGTTTTGTTTGCAGATGACACAAGTATTGTAATAAATAGTATGTCGAGTGTAGGTCTAGAAAGATCTGCTAATAATATTTTCATGGATATTAATAAATGGTTTAAAGCCAACTCACTGACATTAAACTTCGAAAAGACTCACTATATGCAGTTCAGAACCTGTAAGAGGTTTCCACCCACATATGCATAAAGTACGAAGAAGAGCAGATAGAAGAGGTTGACAGTCTGAAATTTCTGGGATTACAACTTGATAATAAATTCAGTTGGGAGGATCACACCACAGAACTGCAGAAACGCCTTAACAAATCTGTATTTGCAATTCGAGTGTTAGCAGACATAGATGACAAAAAAGTGAAAAAGCTTGCATAATTTGCCTACTTTCATTCCATAATGTCATATGGTATAATATTTTGGGGTAACTCTTCAAGTCGAACAAAAGTTTTCAGAATCCAAAAGCGTGTAATACGTATTATTTGTGGAGTAAATTCACGGACGTCCTGTAGAAGCCTCTTCAAAGAACTGGGTATACTAACTACTGCCTCTCAGTATATTTACTCCTTAATGAAATTTGTCCTAAATAATATATCTCTTTTTCCAACAAACAGCTCAGTTCATACATACAATACCGGGAACAAAAATGATCTGCACAAGGACTTAAAATCACTTACTTTAGTTCAAAAAGGGGTCCACTACTCAGGAACACTCATCTTCAATAATTTGCCAGCAAACATAAAAAATTTGGTTACAAATAAAGAGAAGTTTAAAAGGAGCCTGAAAGACTTACTAGTGGCCAACTCCTTCTACTCCATTGACGAATTTTTTAATAGAAACAAATGATGTATTGTATATATTCATACTATTAGTATTGTTATTTCAGCTTTAAAAAACAAATAAAAAAATAAAAAATAAAAAGTGACATGTTCCACATTCACGAGGATCTCCTCAACACGGATCTATGGAACGAAAAACTAATCTAATCTAATCTAATCTCTAATCCAGAGGAAAAATAACCAGGATACGTAGGAGCAACGTATCATCATGCCTACGGTATTGCTACATATGTGCGAAATACTATAGATAAAGCCTTTCTTCTATCTACTAGCACTGAGGATATCCACTCCCAAACCTCCGAACTCAAAGTGGTCCAATCATGTTGTAGACCTCCGACCACACCCAGCAGTCTACATTGGGGACTTCTACAGTCACTACCAGAATTGGAAATACAAAATTAATGATGAAAATGGTGAAGCAGTAGTGGAATGGATGGACAGAAACAACCACTTCCACGTCTGTGATGCCAAAGAACGAAGCACGTTCAACCCAACAGCCTGGAAAAGAGGGTACTGTCCTGATCTATGCTTTGTGTCCAGACATGAAGGAAACAAACCTCTACCAACTACTCGAAAGGTGCTTAATGATTTCCCTCATAGCCAGCACAGACCTGTGATACGCGAAATCGGCATCCAAATCCCTCGGATCACATCCAGCCCTCGACCACGCTGGAATTTCAATAAGGCCAATTGGCCTGGCTTCACAGAAGATAATTGTTTACGTCGAATACCACCTACATATGAAGCTTATGAACGATTCATAGAAGCTATGATATCTGCAGCAAAGAAACATATCCCAAGAGGGTATCCCCAAGAATACATTCCTGGATGGAGTGATGAAAGCGAAAACCTTTACCAATTTACTGAGAGCAATGACAATGAAATTGCAGATCAGCCTTTACACAGCCTAGATGCAGCCAGGAAGAAAAACTGGGAAGTAAAGTTAGCTCACTTGACTACACAAAATCAAGCCGAGAAGCTTGGTCTCTTCTAAGGAGGCTTGGAGATAGAGAAACAACTGCACGGACAACGTCAGAAATCCATCCAAACAAGATTGCCTCGCATATAGTCATGAGTTCCAAAAGCAAAAGGAGCAAAACTCTTACTAAGGATATAAAGAAAGAAATGCAAGTCCTTAAACGCAGCTCCCCGATGACACAACCCAAACCATTCAACGTGGAAGAAATAAACACCGCCATCAGTGACACTAAATTAGTTAAAGCCCCTGGTGAGGACGGCCTACACCCAGAGTTCTTCGCTCACTGTGGAAAACAGGCTCTTGCCTGGATAGCCAAATTCTACACTGATGTTCTTGAAAGAGGCCAGATACCAAATCTCTTCAAACAGACAAAGATCATTGCCGCACTGAAGGAAAATAAACCAAGCAAAAAGCCAGAAAGCTACCGCCCTATTACCTTGCTCAGTGCTGCATATAAACTCCTGGAAAGACTTTTCAAAAAATGGTTCAAATGGCTCTGAGCACTATGGGACTCAACATCTGAGGTCATCAGTCCCCTAGAACTTAGAACTACTTAAACCTAACTAACCTAAGGACATCACACACATCCATGCCCGAGGCAGGATTCGAACCTGCGACCGTAGCAGCAGCGCGGTTCCAGACTGTAGCACCTAGAACCGTTCGGCCACTCCGGCCGGCTGGGAAGACTGTTACTGAACAGAATTGGTCCTGATATATTCAAGATAATTCCAGTGGAACAGGTGGGCTTTAGACTATACAGGAATACAACAGATCAAGTTATGTCTCTTACAACTTACATAGAAGCAGGTTACCAACGAAAACTCAAGACTTCAGTGGCATTCATAGATTCAACAGCGGCCTATGATACAATATGGAAAGATAGAGTGCTCTACAAGCTTCTTACAGTCATTCCATGTAGAAGAACTGCACAACTTTTGAAAACCATACGGACTCAAAGAAAATTCCGTGTGTATAAGGGGAAAGATGTAAGCAATAAAAGATCGCTGAACAACGGGCTGCCTCAAGGGTCGGTTCTTGCTCCCTTCTTGTTCAGTCTGCGCTTATCAGACATGCCAGAGTCGCTTTCAAGGAAATTCGGATATGCAGATTAGCAATTGCTATCGGAAAACAAACCATTGAACAAACGGAAGAGATCCTGACAGAAGACCTCAAGAAGCTGGCTCAGTACTTCAAAAAGTGGGGACTCAAACAAAACACCAGTAAAAATGAAGTTTGTTGCTTTCATCTAAACAACAAAATGGCTAATAGGGAGTTAAACGTGAGTATGGACAACCAGTAATTGAGACACAACATATACCCTAAATACTTAGGGGTCACACTGGATAGAATGTTGTCTTTCAAACATCATCTCCAAAATGTTGCTGCAAAAATAAGAACTCGCTACAATGTAATTCATAAACTGTGTGGAACAACTTGGGGATCTACAGCCGCAACTCTGCGATGTTCAGCTCTAAGGTTGGTGTACTCGACTGCTGAATACTATGCTGCTGTCTGGCTCAATAGTAGCCATACAAATATCATATACTACTGACCATTAAAATTGCTACACCACGAAAATGACGTGCTACAGACGCGAAATTTAACCGACAGGAAGAAGATGCTGTGATATGCAAATGATTAGCTTTTCAGAGCATTCAAACAAGGTTGGCGCCGGTGGCGACACCTACAACGTGCTGACACGAGGAAAGTTTCCAACCGCTTTCTCATACACAAACAGCAGTTGACCCGCGTTGGCTGGTGAAACGTTGTTGTGATGCCTCGTGTAAGGAGGAGAAACGCGTACCATCACGTTTCCGACTTTGATAAAGGTCGGATTGTAGCTTATCGTTATTGCGGTTTATCGTATCGCGACATTGCTGCTCGCGTTGGTCGAGATCCAATGACTGTTACCAGAATAAGGAATTGGAGGGTTCAGGAGGGTAATACGGAACGCCGTGTTGGATCCCAACGGCCTCGTATCACTAGCAGTCGAGATGACAGGCATCTTATCCGCATGGCTGTAACGGATCGTGCAGCAACGTCTCGATCTCTGAGTCAACAGATGGGGACGTTTGCAAGACAACAACCATCTGCACGAACAGTTCGACGACGTTTGCAGCAGCATGGACTATCAGCTCGGAGACCATGACTGCGGTTACCCTTGACGCTGCATCACAGACAGGAGCGCCTGCGATGGTGTACTGAACGACGAACCTGGGTGCACGAATGGCAAAACGTCATTTTTTCGGATGAATCCAGGTTCTCTTTACAGCATCGTGATGGTCGCATTCGTCTTTGGCGACATCGCGGTGAACGCACATTGGAAGCATGTATTCGTCATCGCCATACTGGCTTATCACCCGGCGTGATGGTATGGGGTGCCATTGGTTACACATCTCGGTCACTTCTTGTTCGCATTGACGGCACTTTGAACAGTGGACGTTACATTTCAGATGTGTTACGACTCGTGGCTCTACCCTTCATTCGATCCCCGCGAAACCCTACATTTCAGCAGGATAATGCACGACCGCATGTTGCAGGTCCTGTACGGGCCTTTCTGGATACAGAAAATGTTCGACTGCTGCCCTGGCCAGCACATACTCCAGATCTCTCACCAATTGTCTGGTCAATGGTGGCCGAGCAACTGGCTCATCACAATACGCCAGTCACTACTCTTGATGAACTGTGGTATCGTGTTGAAGATGCATGGGCAACTGTACCTGTACACGCCATCCAAGCTCTGTTTGACTCAATGCCCACGCGTATCAAGGCGTGCTGGTGTAGCAATTTTAATGGCCAGTAGTGTATGTTCTGTGGAGCTCGTTACTTGCTTACTTCGCCATGCAACTTGTCTTGATTGATTTTGTTATAACTTGTGGCTCCTTGTTTTATCGGTAACTTTGATCTCGCGAGCTGCACAGATTAGGAGATATTGTTACGTTTACTCTACACGATTTTCCAAACTTTTTGGTACCTCTCAGCTACGTTAGCAACAATATGTAATTTTATTTTTGTTTCAGGGAACTTCTCTGGCTCTTAATTTTATAGTGATTTATGTCAGTCATTAGGGAAAAAAATATCTGTTAATCTCAGTCTTGACTTAGATTTCAAGATCCCTCGCTGTCCTAAAATTTTTACTTGGTTCGGTGACCCAATAATAACAAATATAACCTGTTGTACACCCAATTTGGTGTCCTCAGTATGGCGCTGTTTTCGTTATACATAGTAGGCATACTCAACGCTCAGTTCTATTGAGAATTCAGAGAAAAGAGCGAACATTTCACTCTCTTGTTTTGTGTGATCAAAGATTTGTTTAGTAACGAGCTTGCACTTGCACTCATTGCCGAAGATCTGATTACGGTCAACCAAATAATTTTCAACTTTTCATAATGATAAGTAGGCTATAGCTAAGTTCGTCTCTTCTAAAAGAAAAAATCTGCCAACACTTTCAGTACCTCATAGCCAGATCGGCGACGTTTCAATGTTGGTTGGTTGGTTGGTTGGTTTGGGGAAGGAGACCAGACAGCGAGGTCATCGGTCTCATCGGATTAGGGAAGGAAGTCGGCCGTGCCCTTTGAAAGGAACCATCCCGGCATTTGCCTGGAGCGATTTAGGGAAATCACGGAAAACCTAAATCAGGATGGCCGGACGCGGGATTGAACCGTCGTCCTCCCGAATGTGAGTCCAGTGTCTAACCACTGCGCCACCTCGCTCGGTGACGTTTCAATGTAATACTCTCTCTTTCTAGAATCTGTTTTCATTGCTATAGTGCTGAAACTTGCACTGTTTCCTCGTAACAATGGTCTGGTTGACGAAAGCGACAGCTCCCGCTATGTAGCTGAGTGGTTGCTGAATGAACAGAGAGATTAAAATTATTGCGCCGTGCTCGGATCCTTCTCTCTGCCTTTTGTGATCCAGCACGCAATTTTAATCTATCCCAGAGATTCATTACAAAACATATCCCGATGTAGAATAGGGCATTGCACTCAGAAGAAGCTGTGGCGAAGCCATTTTCCTTCTGGGGATAAGCCGAGAAAATTGATGATGGGTGACAGATGTGAATAAGCAGAAATAGGCGACATGTAGTCCACATTCGCAAGTGAGGTTTCTCGAAGCAAGTTGGCCGGCAGCACTTGATATGAATGTAGCAAATTCGAATAGTTTAATATAAAAAAAAATTTATCGTCGGAACCTGTCCGACAAGGGAGCAAATGTAGTGGCGTATTAGAGCCTCATTTAGGAATCCCCTTATCATATGAAGCGCTATCTACTTTGATATGTGTGTCACTTATTCTGTTCCTTTCATTCCGTATTCACAAACTGTGCAGGATTTTTTCGGTTGGGAATGGAGGCCTGGGATAGTTAACTGACGAGACTGAGCTGAATACTATTTATTAACAAAAGCCTCTCTTCTATGAAGCTAGTACTCTTGACTGGTTGCAGGCCAGACCATCAGCTCAGGGGGACACACTGGGCTCCATGGTTTCCCCAGTCATAAGCACCGATCTCAATCTGCAACTAAGACAGGTATAGCCGGCCGGGGTGGCCGAGCGGTTCTAGGCGCTACAGGCTGGGACCGCGCGACCGCTACGGACGCAGGTTCGAATCCTGCTTCGGGCATGGATGTGTATGATGTCCTTAGGTTAGATAGCTTTAAGTAGTTCTAAGTTATAGGGGACTGATGACCTCAGCAGTTAAGTCCCATAGTGCTCAGAGCCATTTGAACCATAAGACAAGTATAAAGCAACGGCCACTTACAGTGTTCCCAGAGCCTTGAACTCAAATGAATAGTGGTTAATCCAACAGCGACACAGACAGACTATAAAAGTACTGCGGATAGTTGAATTCAAATAACAAAAGCAATTTCATTTTCGTTAAGCTCACAATAACTTAGATAAAAAAATTTAAAACATATATCCTGACAGACACTGAAATTACTATCTTCAAAGTATATCCATTTATTAATAAAAGTTTGACTGGATAAAACAATTGATAAAAATGCCTGGAAGTAAAACCTGAGTTTAATTACTTTGTCACAATAGACGTAAGCCAAATACAGCGAACATACACACACATCGGGCGTTAATTGTAACACCCCACCCGTCACTTATCTGGTTTTGGAGTGTGTTCACCCCAGGTAATTGACTAACAGATCAACAGAGAGTGCAAAACTGCTGCAATATCAGATAACACAAAGAAAGTAATACGGCCCTGTGACTCCTGATTGAACTGTGGTGGCAGTGTTGACATTAATTGATTCACAATTGATCCCTTTTAATTAAAAAGGGGTGTACATTGATGTTATATTCAGCTATTAAACACCAGATGCAAATGTTGAACATAAAATTAATTAAGAAAATGACTTGGGATTTCAACTACTTGATTGAAAACAGATGCAGTCGATTAGCACAAATTTATTTTAACTCACGACCTTCAATCATCACATTACATGACTCTGCTAACAGGCAGTGGTAATAAATTGCGTTTGCATGGAGTAAAGCGCGATAACTCAAAAGTAATTCCTATCGACTGACCCAGGCGTAATGCGAAGTGTGAGAAGAATTCTCCAATACATGGCCCATGAAACGCTCATGGAAACTTTGCAGACGTGATCCAACAAATTAATCAGTGGCCTAATTCAAGCCGGAGCGGGTGCAAATCACCGAATTCAGCGTGGCGAGGTGGCGTCGTTGTGTGGACGTCGGCCGGCCTCGTGGTGCTGCAAGGCTGCACTCGTCTATTCACTCCTAGCTATCTTGCTCAGTACATAGCTGAACCAAAACTTTCTATCTCCAAGTTCAATCGTTCCGTTTGCTAAGTCCTAAACTGCAGAGATGCTCACCCTCTCTCAGGCAAGCTGAGTAAAGAACGCCACCTCCGCACTCTAGGCAAGCTGGGAATGGAAGACCTCTACGGGGACGTCTCCCAGTCCGCTCTTCACCTCGTTTTCCCCTCCAGCAAAATCACTTTCGCCAATTGCAGCGCAAGTCGAGTTAATTATGCATCACTTCCCAGCGCCGACCAATGCCTGCTCTGGGAAGTGAACAAAATCCCACAAAATTTCCCTTCCTCTCAACCTCTGCTATTTAGCTCCTTCCAGGCCACCCATCAAGGTTAGCATCTGCACAAAACACCAATATATCCGGAATTCTGACTCCCAGGAGAGTACTTCAAATTCCTTGGTCCTATGTTCCCATCGGAGGCCAGCGTATTTCATTCTGTCGCCCTTCACCTGATATACTTCAGACTCTGTGGACCGTGAATTCAATGTGAAGTTGCTGCAGTCACGAACAAGCATATTTTGGCCTCTGTTGACCGCTCCACCGTAGCTTTGCGTGGCTTTCTCGAATGTTTCACTGAAAACTGGACGATGGACATTTATCAATAGGTGTACAAGTTCTCCATCTGCTTCCTGGGACACCAGCATGGGGTCAACCACCCACTCACTGTCACTCATCTTAAGCTAGCTGGAGGCCGCACCCCGTTACCGCTTTCTCAGAGCTTGAGCCGCCCTAAGCTGCCTATTGTCACTTCCCATCGCTGCTCCCCAGCAAGCCACGATCAACTCTGAACACTTCCCTGGGATAAACTAGCCTCCAGTAAATCGATGTGTTTCCACAAAGTTTTCATGTCGTGTGAATTACTTTAAAACCATCACCCGACATTAATTATTCCAATACGTCCATACTATACCCTCTACAAGATGCATTGTGCCTTGTCAGTCATTTTTGTTCAGCCCTACTGTTCGCTCAACATGAGTTAGGTGATCTTAAATGACTTCATGTAAGGGGCATAGTTCTTGCCATCTTACACAATCACTATAAACTACACACGTACGAACCCAATTACTAATGCCCACTGCACCAGCTTATCATGCAACATTGCACTTTAGTTCGTTACTGCCCAAACATCACAACCCAAACAAATCGTGCGGCAGTACTTAATGGCTGAGCGCAGTTTAAGATAAAATTTTGCTAATGAGTAGCAGCCTTACTTCTGATTTAAATTATCTCAAGTGAATACAATAACTTACCTTACCGTGGTGCACTACTTCTAAGATAAAAAGAGGTGGCCCTTTGAGACACCAGAGATTCTAATTTTTTTTAAATCTGAATACACGCTGACCAGCAGTGAAACAGCTCATTGCTGGCGTACCACGCCTCAACGTCTCGGTTTTACTTACGAGGAAAACTCCCCATCGTCCCCCCCCCCCCCCCCCAACAATTAGTGGTAAGATGCCCCAATGGATAGCCTGCCAAAAACTGAACACAGATCAAGAACGAAAACAGGAAGAAGGTTGTCTGAACTGTGAAAAAAGAAGAAAATATAAACGGTGAGCGGTCCAAGACCTAGATACGGAGAGAACATGAATAGCCATGGCATGTTGGTTAAGTGGTCTCGATGTTGGACTACAAACGGGGAAAGCCATCTTCAAATCTCTGTTGCGCCTAATTTTTTTCCGAGAAATTATGAGCTGTCCGTCCAGTTATTGACATGTGTGTTCGCTGCATTCAAATTTGTGTCTGTACCGTGGTGTAACTTCCGTTTCCAACAGTGAAGTGTAAGGTTACGCACAAGTACCACAAGTTATCACTTTTGCGTTCTGTTTTGGAAGTTACGACTCTTAAATTCTTTTGTTGCAACGTACTTCACCCCCGTTTATATGTTGTTTTCATTTCTGTGACAGGTGTGTGTGTTTGAATTTCTAAGAGACCAAACTGCTGAGGTCATCGGTCCCTAGACTTACATACTACTTAAACTAACTTATGCTAATAACACCACACAGACCCATGTCCGAGGGAGGACTCGAACCTCCGGCGGAAGGGGCCACGCTATTAGTGACATGACTCCGCTCGGCTCTGTGACAGGTCTATGTGGCATCTCGCCAGCTCTCACTATTCAATGCATTTACTTGCGACGGTAATATATTATTACCACATGACTCATATTTTATAACTAATATATAGTACGCAATTGGCAAGGCTACGGAAGAAGAACAGACAAATCAATGACCGGACGGAAAGTTCATAAATTTGTAAAAAAAAAAAGAAAAAAAAAGTTGCGAGATTTAAACACGCATATCCCCCTTAGCAATCCAACACCGCGGCCGCACAACCCCGAGGCCACTCCTCTTGCAGAGGGCTCGATGTTGCACGTCTTCAGCTTCGACCTTTCACTATTTCTGTTTTGCTCCTTTTTTCACATGTTAGTACAAGTTCTTCCAGTTTTCATGCTTCATCTGTATTCAGTTTCTGACGGTCTGTCCACTGAGCCATTTTACAACTAAATTTGAGAAGGTGCCAGAGTCATGCAGGACACTAGTACCGCACCCTTAAATGGCCGAGCGGTTCTAGGCGCTCAGTCCGGAACCGCGCGACTGCTACGGTCGCAGGTTCGAATCCTGCCTCGGGCATGGATGTTTGTGATGCCCTTAGGTTAGTTAGGTTTAAATAGTTCTAAGTTCTAGGGACTGATGACCTTAGCAGTTAAGTCCCATTGTGTTCAGAGCAATTTGAACCATTTTTTTGAACCGCACCCTTAATGCTTAATCCCTATAATCCTTACGGCGTATAACACTGAAGTGTTGGCAGAAGAGCCAACACTGTGTTGCTAGAGGAGACCGAAATGCACGCGTTTAATTACACGCAGACTGGTGTGAGGTCTGGAACAGGACAATGTCTTGAGAATTGCAAATAAAGTACGTAGATGATGTAATACTTAACTTTAATCCATAAATGGTGTACATTGCTCTTGACTGTACATGCTTCATAATAAGCTCAATATAACTGGTAATGGCGCCTTGCTAGGTCGTAGCAAATGACGTAGCTGAAGGCTATGCTAACTATCGTCTCGGCAAACGAGAGCGTAATTTGTCAGTGAACCCTTGCTATGAACGTCGGCTGTACAACTGGGGCGAGCGCTAGTAAGTCTCTCTAGACCTGCCGTGTGGCGGCGCTCGGTCTGCTATCACTGACAGTGGCGACACGCGGGTCCGACGTATACTAATGGACCGCGGCCGATTTAAAGGCTACCACCTAGCAAGTGTGGTGTCTGGCGGTGACACCACAAACACCTTAACCAATGTTATGATTACAGGGGAACTTTCACTGCATCGTCCTCCTGAGGCCACACTAAAGCGCTTCAATAATTTAGAAAACTGGATAGCCCTTTGCACAGGTAACACACATTGGGAAGGTGTATGTAGCCACATTCCCACGTAAGAGTGTAAAGCAACACTGCCGACCCTTACTGCAGTGACCAAAATAGAAATAATAGAGAAACCACAACTTTTTCTAACCTCGGCAAACAAGACCCATAGCAGCAAGTGACACTACAACGACGGAAACACTAAAAGGGCCACACTTCATGATACCGCTTCGCATCAGACTCAAACAACACTGACCTTGTTCCGCGCCGATCGGTTCTGTACAAATTCGCAGAATGCCAGCAGTATTTGTTCTGTAATGCCGACTGTCCAGCAGTTTACACAGTTCTCAACGTTGGCTGTCGGCAATACAATCAGATCACCTTGCACTACCGGTCCCAATTCTACATCAAAAGCTTATACTCGTAGACATAGTGAAACTAAAGGCCTCAGTAACGGATCACAATGTAGTAAATGCTTCTGTATGTATCACCGAATATCACCGACAAACAGTATGAAACACCAGTCAATTACAACTGAGCCGGTACGGATCGCATGTTGCAGTTGGTTCTTATTTTGACATCTTTTGTGTCGTCCTACCTTCACAGTCTTATTTTGGTTGTGAAATAGCTCATTCCTTGATACTGAGTGAGGAGCGAGAGCTTGGACTGTGGTCAGTGAGTGTGTTTATGGCTGCGAGTATGTAAAGAGTGTGCCGAGCTGGGGCGGCCGTTGAGCGCCGCACGACGAAGCTTGCTAGCTTTCCAGGCCAAGTTGTGGATGTGTGGCGTTGTATTGTGTTGTATTGTATGGAAGTGGGGACCTAGAAACGACGGAGAGGCTTCGTTCCCGCCGTAGCCCTCACTGGTTCAGAACCCCACAACAGGCTACAGCAGTCCACTCAACCCACCGCCACCCCACACCGAACCCAGTGTTATTGTGCGGTTCTGCCCCCAGTGGACCCCCCCCCCCCCCCTCCTCGCACGTCGGGAACGTCTCACGCCAGACGAGTGTAACCCCAATGGTTGCGTGGTAGAGTAATTACGGTGTACGCGTACGTGGAGAAAGTATCTGGCAGCAGTGGCCGACACAGTGTAACTGAGACATAATAAGGGGAACCAGCCTCCATTCGCTGAGGCGAATGGAAAACCGCCTCAAAAACCATCCACAGACTGGCCGGCACACGGGACCCCGACACTAATACACCGGCACGTCTTCCCGCCCAGAAAGCAGTGCGTTAAATCGCACGGCTAACTGGGCGGGCTGTGTGGTGTTAGTTGTCGCGTTATTGTGGAGGACGGACAGTTCTGCACAACTCGGCTGGAATTGCTAACTCAACCCGAAGTGGTCTTCTGCTGTTGTCAGCCGCGGATGTAAAGCTGTAACTCGGAATAATGACTGTTTCCGGCCACAACAGCTTGCTGGTATTGTATTGCTGCTCGCGGCCGTCTTTGGCAGTTCTGATTGACTGAAATGAATTAGCAGTTAAGCTCGCTTTTCATCTGTTTTGCGTCAGGCCTGTCTCTTAGGTTATCTGGTTCTGGCTCAACCTCTCAGTGTTAATGCCAAGTCACTTTTATAAAGTTTGAGTTCCAAATTGTTATCGGTTGTCTTATTTAAGCGGAATGTTTTACTTTATAGGCTAGCATATTTTTAGTTGAGCTGGGATCAGAAATTTCTTTTAATCACTGAGCCGCACAGTTGTCATTCCTCACTTAGCTTTAAATTGTCTCTACTGACTAAAAGTGACTTGTGAATATTTAATCTTATTCTCTCTGATACTTTTAAAATAAGTATAAGCAAGTTATCATTTACTTATAAGCACAGCACTTCAAAATAGTTTTCTCTTTATTTGCGGAGATATACACATACACTGTGTGGTCGAAAGTATCCGGACACCCCCAAAAACATACGTTTTTCATATTAGGTGAATTGTGCTGCCACCTGCTGCCAGAGTATTCGGTATCAAGGACCTCAGTAGTCATTAGACATCGTGAGAGAGCAGAATAAGGCGCTCCGTGGAACTCACGGATTTCGAACGTAGTTAGGTGATTGGGTGTCACTTGCGTCACGTCTGTACGCGAGATTTCCACACTCATAAACATCTCTAGGTCCACTGTTCCCGATGTGATAGTGAAGTGGATACGTGAAGTAACACGTACAGCACAAAAGCGTACAGGCCGACCTCGTCTGTTGACTGACAGACACCGCCGACAGTTGAAGAGAGTCGTAATGTATAATAGGCACACATCTATCCAGACCATCACAAAGTAATTCCAAACTGTATCAAGATCCACTGCAAGTACTATGACAGTTAGGTGGGAGGTGAGAAAATTTGGATTTCATGGTCAAGCGGCTGCTCATAAGCCACACATCACGCCGGGAAATGCCAAACGCTGCCTCGTTTGGTGTAAGGAGCGTAAACATTGCACGATTGAACAGTGGGAAAACTATGTGTGAAGTGGCGAATCACGGTACACAATGTGGCGATCCGATGGCAGGGTGTGGGAATGGCGAATGCCAGCGTGTGCTGCCAAGATTAAAATTTAGAGGTGGTGGGGTTCGGGAGTGGTCATGGAGGGGGCTTGGAACCCTTGTTGTTTTGCGTGGCACTATCACAACACAGGCCTACATTGATGATTTAATCACCTTCTTGCTTCCCACAGTTGAAGAGCAATACGGGGAGGGCAATTGAATCTTTCAATCCGATCGACACCTGTTCATAATGCACGGCCTGTGGCGGGCGGAGTGGTTACACGACAGTAACAGCCCTGATGGAGTGAGCCACGAACTTGTAAGTCATTTTCAGCCAGGTGTCCGGATACCTTTGATCACATAGTGTATACATATGTATATATTTGGAGACTGCTTTATTGCATGCAATTCCTTGTAGGCTACTCCTTATGTATATGCAGGTTACGGTGTGTTACTTGGTTATGCGTTCACTTGTGAGGTGAATCGTCCTTGTTATCATCATATAGAAATGTTAACGTGTGTATATTGTAGAGTTCAACTGTAATTTGGTTTATGGCTGTTTTGGATCGACGTTTGTGTGAGGGTCCTAGTTGGACTGTCCGCCGCGTGTGAGTGGTCCACTGGTTGTACCGGACGGTGCAATCATCGTCTACTCTGGTTGGCCGTTGAACGAACGCTTCTGGACACACCGTTAAGTGCAGCCTCATTATGTAACGTTATTCACTTGTATTTCTTCTTATTGTAGTTCCAAGGTTTTGCTTCAGTATTAACTCCTGTAGTTACTGCAATTTTGTTGGCTGGCCGGTGTGGCCGAGCGGTTCTAGGCACTTCAGTCTGGAACCGTGCGACCGCTACGGTCGCAGGTTCGAATCCTGCCTCAGGCATGGATGTGTGTGCTGTCCTTACGTTTAAGTAGTTCTAAGTTCTAGGGGACTGATGACCTCAGATGTTAAGTCCCATAGTGCTCAGAGCCATTTGAACCATCTTTGTAATTTTGTTGTTTTGATATTCTGCGGGTGCCCGATTTTACGTTTTCAGTTTGATCTACGGTCTTGTCCTGAATGTAAAGGTGACTCCGATCAACAGGAAACGGTTATCTAGTTCCTGTTCGTAGTATGGATTTGTTTCAATGTTTTAACTTAAACTATTTTTTCTTCTAACTTTAGTACTTGCCATCGTTAAAACAAACAACTTGAATGTCAGTATAGTTACATCAATTTACTATAACTGCTGGTTCCTGATGAGTTGTTAGTTACCATTGAAGGTTGTATGTTTTGGTTTGCACGCCTCTCTAGGAAAGCGGTACCATAACTTCTCTCAACACGTAATGTGCGCTTTTGCTTTATCAGTACCCAAAAGAAAAACATTTAACACTCCATAAAACGGCGCCGTACTACCGTACACCACATCGGCGACTCACAAACAGGGGAAGTAGTTGCCAGAGCCAGCTGCCGCTGTTTGGTTGCCCCAAGCAATTCACGCTTCTCCTAGGGGTCGCCTCGCTGACAACGTAGAGGCGAGTTGCAGGTCAGTGTCACCGAAGTTCATCGTCGGGCGGACGTACGCGTGAATTGAAACCACCGGAACGATGAATATATGGCGCAACATAGTGACACAAACGTAACACTGCTTTTCATAAGCATTCATCATAGTCATTACATGTACACCCTTGATTCCTTTCAAGCCTATTAAAGGAAGTTATTGGCAGCCCGCCAACACCAGAACTCCCCAGAGCAGCAAAGCTAAACTCTCGCATGCTTCCTAATGCAGTCAACAAGTGAGTTGTCACCACTGGACTTGCATTCTCCACAAACTGAGTTCAAATGCCCTTTCGAGCAAACTGATTTAAATTGTATAAAAAAACGATTAAAAAGGCCAGGACGGTACCTTTCAAGGCACACGACACATTTACTTCCTTTTTCTTCAGTTATTGGAGCTTCTGCTCCGACTCTAATGGGTTCTTCATTAGAAGGACGCTAAACCCTTTGCTTCCCTGCTGCTAGCTAATAAGTTATTCGCTGATTTTCAAGCCCGTGCCTTTCTTCAGCCCTGCTTTACGCAAACATACTACGAGGTCTAGTGGATGAATACTCTAAGCTGCTTCAGCAGTATCCAGCACCACTGCAGCAAATGGTGCTGTCGTCCGCGCTCAGCATAACAGCTCACCAATAGTTGTACGGTAAAGAAAAGCTGAGGTCTCTAAGACGGGAAGGAACAATCTCATGTTGTAATAGAAGAAGATACTGTAGTAGATGACAGATCTTTGGACGACTTACGATCAAACAGTTCGGTATGCAAAGATAACATTCCTTCGAAATTTATGAAAACATTGGCGGAAGTGGCTACGAAACGACTATTTAGGTTGGTTTGCAGAATCTGTCAGTATGGAAATATACTATCAGACTTTCGGAAAAGTATCATCGCCTTAGTGGCGCAAAAAGCAAGGGAGGATAATTCGAGAACTGTCGGACAAACACGTTAACAGCTCATGAGTTGAATTTGCTGACACGAATAATATACTGAACAATGGAAAACAAAACTGAGGATTTACTGCATGACGACCAATTTGGCTTTAGCGAAGGTGCATGCATGAGAGAGGCATTTGTGATGTTGCGCTTGATAATGGAAACAAATATGAAGTAAAATCATAAAACGTACATAGGATTTGTCGACCTAGAAAAATTCTCAGGAAAATATGAGTAACCTATACTGAAAGACGAATAATAAACAATATACTGTACAACATAGTTAGGCATAATACTGACGACCAAAAAAGAAGTCCTCGGATTATAAAGGGTGTAAGGCAGAGATGCAGTCTTTCGCCTGAGCTGTACAGTCTATACATCGAAGTAGCAATGACATAAATAAAAGAAAAGTTCAAAAGTGGGATTAAAATTCAAGATGAATCGACATCAATGACAAGATTCTCTGATGACATTGCTATCCTCACTGAAAGTGAGGAAGAATTACAGGACAAACTGAATGGAATGAACAGTCTAACGAGCACACACTATGAACAGAGAGTAAACCGAAGAAAGATGAAAGTAATGTGGAACAGCAGAAATAAAATTAGCAATACACTTGATGTCGAAAATTGGAATCATCGAAGTCAAGAAATTCTGCTGCCGTAGAAACAAAATTCCGCATGGACGACGAAGCAAGGAGGATACAAGAAGCAGACTATTACATTCAAAGAGGACATTCCTCGCAAAAATAAGCCCACCTGTATCACACGTAAGACTTACCTTTTTTTTTTTTTGTCATCAGTCTACTGACTGGTTTGATGGGGCCCGCCACGAATTCCTTTCCTGTGCTAACCTCTTCATCTCAGAGTAGCACTTGCAACTTACGTCCTCAATTATTTGCTTGACGTATTCCAATCTCTGTCTTCCTCTACAGTTTTTGCCCTCTACAGCTCCCTCTAGTACCATGGAAGTCATTCCCTCATGTCTTAGCAGATGTCCTATCATCCTGCCCCTTCTCCTTATCAGTGTTTTCCACATATTCCTTTCCTCTCCGATTCGGCATAGAACCTCCTCATTCTTTACCTTATCAGTCCACCTAATTTTCAACATTCGTCTATAGCACCACATCTCAAATGCTTCGATTCTCTTCTGTTCCGGTTTTCCCACAGTCCATGTTTCACTACCATACAATGCTGTACTCCAGACGTACATCCTCAGAAATTTCTTCCTCAAATTAAGGCCGGTATATGATATTAGTAGACTTCTCTTGGCCAGAAATGCCTTTTTGCCATAGCGAGTCTGCTTTTGATGTCCTCCTTGCTGGTTATTTTACTGCCTAGGTAGCAGAATTCCTTAACTTCATTGACTTCGTGACCATCAATCCTGATGTTAATTTACTCGCTGTTCTCATTTCTACTACTTCTCATTACCTTCGTCTTTCTCCGATTTACTCTCAAACCATACTGTGTACTCATTAGACTGTTCATTCCGTTCAGCAGATCATGTAATTCTTCTTCACTTTCACTCAGGATAGCAATGTCATCAGCGAATCGTATCATTGATATCCTTTCACCTTGTATTTTAATTCCACTCCTGAACCTTTCTTTTATTTCCATCATTGCTTCCTCGATGTACAGATTGAAGAGTAGGGGCGAAAGGCTACAGCCTTGTGTTACACCCTTCTTAATACGAGCACTTCGTTCCTGATCGTCCACACTTATTATTCCCTCTTGGTTGTTGTACATATTGTATATGACCCGTCTCTCCCTATAGCTTACCGCTACTTTTTTCAGAATCTCGAACAGCTTGCACCATTTTATATTGTCGAACGCTTTTTCCAGGTCGACAAATCCTATGAAAGTGTCTTGATTTTTCTTTAGCCTTGCTTCCATTATTAGCCTTAACGTCAGAATTGCCTCTCTCGTCTCTTTACTTTTCCTAAAGCCAAACTGATCGTCACCTAGCGCATTCTCAATTTTCTTTTCCATTCTTCTGTATATTATTATTGTAAGCAGCTTCGATGCATGACCTGTTAAGCTGATTGTGCGATAATTCTCACACCTGTCAGCTCTTGCCGTCTTCGGAATTGTGTGGATGGTGCTTTTCCGAAAGTCAGATGGTATGTCGCCAGACTCATATATTCTACACACCAACGTGAATAGTCGTTTTGTTGCCACTTCCCCCAACGATTTTAGAAATTCTGATGGAATGTTATCTATCCCTTCTGCCTTATTTGACCGTAAGTGGTTCAAAATGGTTCAAATGGCTCGGAGCACTATGGGACTCATCATCTGTGGTCATAAGTCCCCTAGAACTTAGAACTACTTAAACCTAACAAACCTAAGGACATCACACACATCCATGCCCGAGGCAGGATTCGAACCTGCGACCGTAGCAGTCGCGCGGTTCCTGTCTGAGCGCCTAGAACCACTAGACCACCGCGGCCGGCTGACCGTAAGTCCTCCCAAGCTCTTTTAAATCCCGATTCTAAATCGACTCCTGTTTCTTCTTCTATCACATCAGACAAATCTTCACCCTCATAGAGGCTTTCAATGTATTCTTTCCACCTATCTGCTCTCTCCTCTGCATTTAACAGTGGAATTCCCGTTGCACTCTTAATGTTACCACCGTTGCTTTTAATGTCACCAAAGGTTGTTTTGACCTTCCTGTATTCTGAGTCTATCCTTCTGACAATCCTATCTTTTTCGATGTCTTCACATTTTTCCTGCAGCCATTTCGTCTTAGCTTCCCTGCACTTCCTATTTATTTCATTCCTCAGCGACTTGTATTTCTGTATTCCTGATTTTCCCGGAACATGTTTGTACTTCCTCCTTTCATCAATCAACTGAAGTATTTCTTCTGTGACCCATGGTTGCTTCGCAGCTACCTTCTTTGTACGTATGTTTTCCTTCCCAACTTCTGTGATGGCCCTTTTTAGAGATGTCCATTCCTCTTCCACTGTACTGCCTACTGCGCTATTCCTTATTGCTGTATCTATAGCATTAGAGAACTTCAAACGTATCTCGTCATTCCTTAGTACTTCCGTATCCCACTTCTTTGCATATTGATTCTTCCTGACTAATGTCTTGAACTTCAGCCTACTCTTCATCACTACTATATTGTGATCTGAGTCTATATCTGCTCCTGGGTACGCCTTACAGTCCAGTCTGATTTCGGAATCTCTATCTGACCATGAAGTAGTCTAATTGGAATCTTCCCGTATCTCCCGGCCTTTTCCAAGTATACCACCTCCTTTTGTGATTCTTGAACAGGGTATTCGCTATTACTAGCTGAAACTTGTTACAGAACTCAATTAGTCTTTCTCCTCTTTCATTCCTTGTCCCAAGCCCATATTCTCCAGTAACCTTTTCTTCTACTCCTTCCCCTACAACTGCATTCCAGTCGCCCATGACTATTAGATTTTCGTCCCCCTTTACATACTGCATTACCCTTTCAATATCCTCATAAACTTTCTCTATCTGTTCATCTTCAGCTTGCGACGTCGGCATGTATACCTGAACTATCGTTGTTGGTGTTGGTCTGCTGTCGATTCTGATTAGAACAACCCGGTCACTGAACTGTTCACAGTAACACACCCTCTGCCCTACCTTCCTATTCATAACGAATCCTACACCTGTTATACCATTTTCTGCTGCTGTTGATATTACCCGATACTCATCTGACCAGAAATCCTTGTCTTCCTTCCACTTCACTTCACTGACCCCTACTATATCTAGATTGAGCTTTTGCATTTCCCTTGTCTGATTTTCTAGTTTCCCTACCACGTTCAAGCTTCTGACATTCCACGCCCCGACTCGTAGAACGTTATCCTTTCGTTGATTATTCAATCTTTTTCTCATGGTAACCTCCCCCTTGGCAGTCCCCTCCCGGAGATCCGAATGGAGGACTATTCCGGAATCTTTTGCCTATGGAGAGATCATCATGACACTTCTTCAATTACAGGCCACATGTCCTGTGGATACAAGTTACGTGTCTTTAATGCAGTGGTTTCCATTGCTTTCTGCATCCTCATGTCGTTGATAATTGCTGATTCTTCCGCCTTTAGGGGCAATTTCCCAGCCCTAGGACAAGAGAGTGCCCTGAACTTCTATCCGCTCCTCTGCCCTCTTTGACAAGGCCGTTGGCAGAATGAGGCTGACTTCTTATGCCGGAAGTCTTCGGCCGCCATTGCTGATTATGTATCAAAATTTAAGCAGTGGCGGGGATCGAACCCGGGACTAAAGACGTTTTGATTTTGAATCAAAGACGCTACCCCTAGACCACGGGTTTCCTAGTAAAGCTTACTAAGGGGATGAAATTTCTAGAAATGAGCATAGGAAGCAGAGCATTATATGGAAATAAATCATGGCCTGTGGGGGAAACCGAAAAAGAAGAGAATCTAAGCGTTTGAAATGTGGTCTTGCAGAAGTATGTTGAAAATTAGGTGGGCCGATAAGATAAGAAATGAGGTTCACCATAGAGTCGGTGAGGACAAGAACATGAGGAAAACACTGACAGGATGAAAGCACATGTGTTATGTTATCAAGGAATAACTTCCGTGGAACTGAGTGAGGAGTAGAGTGTACAAACTAAAAATTTTAGGGCAATACAAGATACCGAGATTGGAATACATCCAGCAAATAATTGATCAACGAAAATAATCAGTTTTTGAAAATATAATGTAATTTGATTGATAACAAATCTACTCACCAAGCGGCGACAGGAGAACACACATACAAAGGTTTGCTATTTAAAAGTTCGGTAAGGGTTGTTCTGGGAGAATATTGAAGGGGAAGGAAGAGGAATGTAGGAAAAGGACTGGTGAGGTTTAGAGTTCATAAAAGTCACCCAGAACCCGGGTCAGTGGAAGCTTAGCGGACGGGATGAAAAAGAAAAACTTATTGTCGGGGACTGCATCGCACGAGATTTGAAAATTTAAGAGATTAATTGTGGAAGATGGGATAATACGCAAGACAGAGAATACTGTTACAATATCGTTAGTAATAGCGGAAATCTAACTGTACTGTATGTTATAGAGGTGGAAGGGGGCGGCGAAAAATTGACAGATCAGAAAATGAAAGATATAGGAAACTAAAATGGAGTGAAGAAAGCAACAGTTACTGTGGTATCGATAGCTACGATGTCACGGCGTAGGCAAAAGTTCTTAAGCTGGCACTACGACCACCAACAACAGTGCCCTCTAGCCGGCGCTGTGCAGCTCTACGAGCGCCACTCCAGATTCAGCCCATTTTATTGTAACTTCTATCTGATGTTAGATTTGATTGATGTACAGCTTCGCACCTACGAGCTCATCTCAGCCAAAGTTACAATTTATGTATTCACATTCTGCCTATAGTAAAGGTGCTTTCAATTTACACGCAGTACCATTTCACCTTTTCCTGCTCCTACTCACTTCCTACATTCGGCCTACCATTCAGTTTACAGAAGCTGACCCATGCGCCGCTTTCCAGGCAGGATACAAAAGTTACTGTGAAGAAATGCTGAGAACGAAGACGTTAACGTAAATTAAGGCCAGGTGGGTGACGAGAACCAAGGACACGTTGTCCAGGTCTCTGTAACATGATCCTCACCTGTCCTCTTCAGAACTCCAGGCTCTTCGTTCCCTAAAAACTGATGACTCAATCATTATCTTCCTAGGGGACGGAAGATCTACCACCGTGGTACTTTACAGACGGGAGTGTGTAAGCGTAGATCTATTCCATCTGTCTGACACTTCTATCCAAAGCATCTGCCATCAATATCACATTTCTGTGATTCAAGCTGATCTGCAGTCCCTCCTTAAAGCCTCAGGCCCCTCACAAGGACTAACACTTCAATTCATAAAACTTCTTACCCTACCCAGACTACTCACCCCACCTTTTACCGTCTTCCAAGGAACCACGATCCACTCACCGTGGCCGTCCCATAGTTGCTGGCTTCAAAGCACCTACCGAACATATATCTGCCTTGGTTGATCAACACATGCAACCTACAGTAAAAAGACTTGCCTCCTATATTAAATACATCAATCATTTCCTAAATCGTCTGTAATCTGTGCCCGTTCCACTCAGACCACACACCTTACTTGTCACCTTGTCTATACCAACCAACCCCATGTATATGGTCTGTCTGTTGCTGAAATTTTCCTCAGCCAGCGTCCACCTGATTCCAAACCTATGACATCCTTCCTGATCACCTTTATAGTTACCAATTACTGCTTTACCCTTGAGGTGCAGGTATACAAACAGATCAGAAGCACAGCTATGGCTACCAGGACGCCAACTTTTTCATGGGTAGCTTGGAGGGGTTTTCCTGGGATCCATAAGCCTTCAGCCCCTGGTTTGGTATAGATACAAAAATGGTTCAAATAGCTCTGAGCACTATGGGACTTAACATCTGAGGTCATCAGTCCCCTAGAACTTAGAACTACTTAAACTTAACTAACCTAAGGACCTCACACACATCCCTGCCCGAGGCAGGATTCGAACCTGGGACCGTAGCAGACGCGCGGTTCCGGACTGAAGCGCGTAGAACCGCTCGGCAGCCACGACCGGAGTTTAGATACATCGATGACGCCTTTGCCATATGGACTCAAAGTGTGAATTATCTGTTAAAATTCTTGGATCTCCAAATACAAAAAAAAAAAATGTCTCTGAGCACTGTGGGACTTAACATCTGTGGTCATCAGTCCCCTAGAACTTAGAACTACTTAAACCTAACTAACCTAAGGACATGACACACATCCATGCCCGAGGCAGGATTCGAACCTGCGACCGTAGCAGTCGCGCGGTTCCGGACTGAGCGCCTAGAACCGCTAGACCACCGCGGCCGGCGATCTCCAAATACATTCTCGCAATTAAATTTCAAGTGTTTCTATTCCGGATCCCATGCGACTTTCCTTGATGTTGATCTCATCCCCACCGAAGGTCAGTTACACACTTCTGTTCACATTATACCTACTAACAAACAACAGTATTTACATTTTGACAGTTGACATCCTTTCCATGCCAAACTTTCCGTCTTGTACAGCCCTGGCATTCAAAGCAAACGTATTTCCTCACATCCAGACTCTTTACAGCAATACACCACCATTCTCACCACAGCCTTCACTGGACGTAGTTACACCACCAACCTAGTTCAAAAGCAGATTTCCAAGGCCATCTCACCCAATCATGGTACTGCTAATCCCTCCAAAAAGCAACTTAGGATTACTCCTCTTGTCACTCTTTATCCTGGTCTTTAATGTATTAATCAGAGATTTCGACAGTGCTATGGCTTCCTAAAACCACGCCCTGAAAAGAGGTCCATTCTGTCCGACATTTTGCCCACCATACCTAGAATAGCTTTGCGTCGCAGTCCCAATCGCCGCAATGTCAGACCCTTCTCTATGGTTTCTACCTCTGTGACCGTCCCCGCTGGAAGACTTACCCTATGCGCCTTTCTACCATCACCTATACAAGCCCTGTAACTGGCAAAACTTACACTATCAAAACGAAGAGCCATTCGTGAAACGACATATCTAGTATATCAGCTGTTATGTAAACTCTGTTCGACATTTTACATCGGCATGACTACCACCAAGTTGTGAGTTAGGATAAACGGATATAGATAGAGGGTGTACAGTGGCAACACAATATCCTGTTGCACAGAATGCTCTACAACATGTTAGTCTTGACCATGGTGCCTGTTTCACCACATGCACCATCTGGGTTCTTCCCCCAGACACCAGTTTCTCAGAACTCCGCCGGTGGCAAGTGGCGTTGCAACACATCCTTGGTTCTCGCCACGCACCTTAATTTACGTTAATTTCTTCGGTGTCAGCACTTCTTCACAGTAACTATTCCTGTCTTCACTTACTTTTAATTTCCTATATCTTCCTTTTTCTGACGACCTATCAGTTTATCTCCGTGCCTCTCTGCCCCCCCCCCCCCCTCCCCGCTCACCTCTATCTCATACAAAGCACTCAGATTCCCGCTCTCATTTACTCGTGCTGGATGATTTAGCAGTAATCTCTGTCTCGCATATTATCCTATCTTCGACTTTTAAGCTTCCAGGTTTTCAAATAACGTCCAGTGCAGGCCCCAACAATCAGTCTTTCCTTCTCATCCCGTCCGGTAAGTCTACCCTGACCCGGGATTTTGAGCAGCTTTTCCGAATTCTCCCCATTTCCCAAACCTCACCTGTCCTTTTGATTCGTCCGGCGCTCGTGGTCTAGTGGTTAGCAACGCTGTCTCTTGATAACAGGGTCCCTGGTTCTATTCTTGGCAGGGTCGGGGATTTTCTCCGCCTGGGAATTGGATGTTTGTGGTGTCCTCATCATTTCATCATCATTCGGGAAAACTGTGGGACTGGACTGTGGAAACATTAGGAATTTGTATGGGGGTTGATAACCGTGTCATTGAGCGTCCCACAAACCAATCGTTCTTTTCCTTGGCCCCTCTTCCATACGCTTCAACAAATAACTGAGGGTGTTCGGTACAAGCGCTAATCTGGGGAAGAGGAGGCCGACAGAGGAGAACAATTCTCATCAAACCACCAGAGGTCTGATGACCACCGCCACTGCCACCCGCCCTCCCAAAAAAAAAGGGCACTAATGCACAGAAGTAAAAGTCAACTTGCCAATTTTTGACGTATCAGAAGGTAATAAATAACTAACACTCAGCAGAATGTCTCAGACATTATTATTGATAAACAGTGTGTAAATTTGACATCATTTGTGGTTCAAAAATGGCTCTAAGCACTATGGGACTTAACATCTGAGGTCATCAGTCTCCTAGGCTTAGAACTACTTAAACCTAACTAACCTAAGGACATTACACACATCCGTGCCCGAGGCAGGATTCGAACCTGCGACCGTAGCAGCAGCGCGGTTCCGGACTGAAGCGCCTAGTACAGATCGGCCACATCGGCCGGCTCAATTGTGGTTTCGGATAGAAAGATGTCAGTTAATAACAGAAACTGTGTTCTGGGAAGAGTAGATAATGAATGATTAATTTATGCATTATTTATCACAACTGTTTTATTACTAATCCAGACATGGCAGACAAGAATCTACAAGAATAAGCAACAACTCACTCATAAGATCATCTCTGGGTCACCCCCCAGTAGTTACAATAATCATCTGTTATAAATATCATTGTTTTCTTATAGTAACTACACTGCTGGCCACCGTAAATGCAACACCCTGAAGGAAGCATCCGAATCAAGTGAAATTTACACCATGGGTTTGCAGCGATGAGATATGCAACTGATTAGAACTTCAGCGCAGACGCAGATCACGCGCGCCTGTGGCGCCACCTCATAGCGCCATTTAAGGCTTGGCGATTTCGACGAGTGTACGTTCGGCACGTGTGTTTACCTTGTGGTTGTTTCACAAGACGATCAGTTATGCCTCGTAGACAACAGCGAACATCTTTTGATCAAGTATCCGAGTTCGACAGAGGAAGGATAGTGGCTTACCGAGATTGTGGATTATCATGCAGAGAAATCGCTAGTCGTGTTGGACGAAACCAAACAACTGTAACGCGGATATGTGACCGTTGGATGCAGGAGGGTACGACGGACCGACGTGGTCGATCGCATTCACCTCGGTGCACCACTGCACGTGCTGATAGGCAAATTGTGCGCATGACAGTGACGGATCGCTCAGTGACATCCCGAACCATAGCACAGCACATTGCGTCTGTAACGCATCATCCAGTGTCTGCGCGTACCATTCGACGCCGTTTACAGCAGAGTGGTCTGTCCGCAAGACGTCTATTGCTTCGTCTACCATTGACGCAGAACCACAGACGTCTCCGTCCCCAATGGTGTGATGACAGACGGATGTGGACGGCAGAATGGAATGACGTTGTCTTTACTGATGAGGCACGCTTCTGTCTGCAGCACCACGATGGTCGGATTCGAGTGTGGTGACACCGCGGAGAGAGGATGCTGGACAGCTGCATTATGCACCGCCACACTGGTCTTGCACCGGGTATTATGGTATGGGGTGGCATTGGATATTACTCTCGCACGCCTCTAGTATGCATTGCCGTTACTTTAAATAGCCGGCGCAACATATCCGAGGTGCTGGAGCCAGTTGTCCTTCCTTACATTCAGGGCTCGGCCACAGCCATATTTCAACAGGATAATGCGCGACCACACGTGGCACGCGTTGTCCAAAGGTTCTTCGTCAATAACCAGATTGAATTGCTTCCCTGGCCGGCTCGCTCTCCGGATCTTTCGCCGATAGAAAACATGTGGTCCATGATTGCTCAACGAGTGACCCAGATTACATCCCCAGCTGCCACACCAGATGATCTTTGGCAACGTGTGGAAGCTGCTTGGGCTGCTGTACCCCAGGAACACATCCAACGTCTCTTTGACTCAATGCCGAGACGTGTGGCAGCGGTGATCTCCAACAATGGCGGCTACTCTGGCTACTGATTCTGGCAGGAACCACATGTCACAGACGTCTGTAAACGTAATCATTTGATACTTGGTCAACATGTTATTCACAAAATAAATCTTGTTGTGCTACCTCTTGTCTTTCTTGGTGTTGCATTTACGGTGGCCAGCAGTGTATTTCGACATTATCATGTACACTATAATACGCCACAGCGAACACGTGCATCAGTGTAAACACGATAAAATTATTTGAGATACAGTTAAAGATAATATTCTTTCTAAAAAACTAATTTATCTAACAGCGCTATTCTCTTCACGGCATTATTAGTCGTAAATTAGCAACTCAGACGCATTATTTTAGTTATGTTCAGAAAGGAGAAATTCCGATCTCTGCCGCATTGGGAGAATGAAAGAATTCATTGGCGACAAATGAAAGCCGGCCGGGATGGCCGAGCGGTTCTCGGCGCTGCAGTCTGGAACCGCGCGGCCGCTACGGTCGCAGGTTCGAATCCTGCCTCGGGCATTGATGTGTGTGATGTCCTTAGAATAGTTAGGTTTAAGTAGTTCTAAGTTCTAGGGGACTGATGACCTCAGAAGTTAAGTCCCATAGTGCTCAGAGCCATTTTTTGACAAATGAAAATTTGTACTAAGGTCAGGATTCGACTAGGCAGATGCGTTAACCATCTAAGCCATCTGGGCACAATGGTTACATACAACTGCACGAACTACCCAAGCACGCCTCCCTCCACAATCCGAATTCCTGTTTGCCACACACTACCAAAGTAGCGCCCACTAGACCTTTTTCCTCATTCCGCTCGTCGCATCACGCTAAGTACTACACGAGGTCGGGCGAAGTGTGCTCTGCACTGAATAATCACATTATCATTCACGGCGCATTTACACTACTGGCCATTAAAATAGCTACACCACGACGAGAAATTTAACCGACAGGAAGAAAATGCTGTGATATGCAAATCATTAGCTTTTCAGTGCATTCACACCAGGTTGGCGCCGGTGGCGATACCTACAACGTGCTGACATGAGGAAAGTTTCCAACCGATTTCTCATACACAAACAGCAGTTGATCGGCGTTGCCTGGTGCAGATTGTAGCCTATCGCGATTGCGGTTTATCGTATTGCGACATTGCTGCTCACGTTGGTTGAGATCCAATGATTGTTACCAGAATATGGAATCGGTGGATTCAGGAGGGCAATATGGAACGCCGTGCTGGATCCCAACTGCCTCGTATCACTAGCAGTCGAGATGACAGGCATCTTATCCGCATAGCTGTAACGGATAGTGCAGTCACGTTTCGATCCCTGAGTCAACAGATGGTGACGTTTGTAAGACAACAACCATCTGCACGAACAGTTCGACGACGTTTTCAGCAGCACGGACTATCAGCCCGGAGACCATGACTGCGGTTACCCTTGACGCTGCATCACAGCGAATGGTGTGCTCAACGACGAACCTGGGTGCACGAGTGGCAAAATGTCATTTTTTTCGGATGAATCCAGGTTCTGTTTACAGCATCATGATGGTCGCGTCCGTGTTTGGCGACATCGCGGTGAACGCACATTGGCAGCGTGTATTCGTCCTCGCCATACTGGCGTATCACCCGGCGTAATGGTATGGGGTGCCATTGGTTACACGTCTCGGTCACCTCTTGTTCGCATTGACGGCACTTTGAACAGTGGACGTTACATTTCGGATGAATTACGACCCGTGGCTCTACCCTTCATTCGATCCCTGCGAAACCCCTACATTTCAGCAGGATAATGCACGACCGCATGTTGCAGGTCCTGTACCGGCCTTTCTGGATACAGAAAATGTTCGACTGCTGCCCTGGCCAGCACATTCTCCAGATCTCTCACCAATTGAAAACATCTGGTCAATGATGGCCGAGCAACTGGCTCGTCACAATACGCCAGTCACTACTCTTGATGAACTGTGGTATCGTGTTGAAGCTGCATGGGCAGCTGTACTTGTACACGCCATCCAAGCTCTGTTTGACTCAATGCCGAGGCGTATCAGTGCCGTTATTACGGCCAGAGGTGGTTGTTCTGGGTAGTGATTTCTCAGGATCTATGCACCGAAGTTGCGTGAAAATGTAATCACATGTCAGTTCTAGTATAATACGAGTATATTTGTCCAATGAATACTCGTTTATCATCTGCATTTCTTCTTGGTGTAGCAATTTTAATGGTCAGTAGTGTATATATCTGTATGAGTGGTGTCTGTTTTGTGAAACAAACCAAGCTAACATATGATAATTGGTTTCCTAAATCGCTAAATGGCATAAGAAATTAATTGGTACAGAAATGTTCCACCCGAAATAAGATTAACAAAAAGAGCCATTATCGTATTTTAAAATTAATTTCGCCTCGACAGTGAGTCGATGACTAGAATAAGCACCTGCGAAACAGCGGAAAATTTTGTAAAGCCTCTCCCTCTGTCTCTCTCTCTCCCTCCCCTCCCCCCCCTCTTTTCCTCTCTGTATGTATGTACGATTGTGTGTGTGTGTGTGTGTGTGTGTGTGTGTGTGTGTGTGTGTGCGTGAGTGTATGTGTGTGTGTGTGTGTCTCTCTCTCTCTGTCTCTCTCTCTCTCTCTCTCTCTCTCTGTGTGTGTGTGTGTGTGTGTGTGTGTGTGTGTGTGTGTGTGCGTGCGCGCGCGCGTGTGTTTGTGGTTAGTTCGCAGCAGTTAGCCATTCCACTACCTTGTAATTTCCGTATAATTAACATATCGCACATCATCCACAACCTGCTGTACGTGTGAAATCCTTGGTCATCCCCGGCAATTCCATCGATCACTCTCTCCTGCTGTGCTTCCAGAGAGAAATGGTTTCGTATTCCTCTCAAACCTCTTCTTCAATATCTTCGTATTTCGATCTGATCTTGAACATCCCAAGATATCTAGATCTCTAGCGCGTCTAGTCATCTCCTCTTTTTTCAACCATATTTCATACCGCAATAGATATACGTGCCACATGAACGCCATTATGACCCGCGTCATTTTCGTACTGATGTTCTTCAACATCATCACCTACGTGTATAATCCACAAGCAGAGGATTGATAAGCCTCTGTATGAGCTCCAATCTCACTAATTTTAACTTTGTTATCTTTTTCTGAAATAATCCTAGACCTGTATGTAGGTGTTACTAAATTAGTTTCATGTTCCATGATCATTTGAACGTTTCTGTAAACGAAATTATATGAAACGAGTCAATTTACACGTATACATGATATACGATTAGTGTTAACATTAATGAACATATTTTTTTCTTATACTCATACCACGACACTTAAAAACTAGTTCGTTTTACTTAATTAATTTTTTCCTTGTAGGCTACCATTTTTTAAACAGAAATTTGTCCATGGAATAGAAGGAGCTGTCCAGGAGAAATAATTATAGGTTACTTTCAAAACTTGCTTTTCTACCTGTCAGACGCTTTATAGTATTGACCAAATGATCAAAATATTTTGTTGTTGCGTATTGAACCCCTTTCTGAGCCGCTTGCGCCTTCAATAATTTATAATGAAAGTCATTTTTTCTTCTAGTGTTGTAGGTAAGGTTATTATTTTTCCTCTCTAACTGTTATGAATAATTTTTCCCGAATTTCATTAGCGGATATATGTATTCTGATGGTGTAGTTAAAATGCCCAACTCCTTGAAGAGGTACCTACATGAAGAGAGCGGACGAACACATGTTGTTCTTACTGCCCGCTTTTGTGGAGTACTTTCTTTCCAAGTGATGATTTACCCCAGAAAATTATTCCATAAGACAATGATTAGAAATAGGTAAGCAAAATATGTCAGAACGTTGATTTATTTGTTTCCAAGTCTAGAAATTATATGAAGAGCAAATGTAGCTGAAATTAATTGTCTGAGAAGCTCAGTAATATGCTTCTTCCGATTCTAGTTTTCGCGAATATATGCACTCAAAAATTTGGAACAACTACTTATTAACTAATGTTCGTATTCTAAATTTATTGATAGTATGACTCTGTTGTACTGAACTGAATATAGTGTGTTTTCTCAAAATTTAGGACTAGCAGATTGTCAAAAACCACTTAACAATTTTTTGAAAAACATCATCTGCCTCTTCTGTTGCTTTCTCTCTAATGCGATTGATTATAACACTGCGATCGTCTGAAGAAAGTACCAGTTCCTTGTTGAATGCTAAGCAGAAGGTCAGTCATGTGAGACTCCCTTTGTGATCTGTCCTCAGTCACTAACACTTTCTGCTTTTCCAACACTATCTGAGTTATTCAGCACAACCTTTTGCATTCCGTTTGTTAAGTGTGATTCAAACCAGTTATGTGAAGCCATGAATTCCATTAAACTAAAGTTTTTCCAAGTGTACAACATAAACAACCAAACGCCTTGGAAAGATTAAAGAATACCAACTGGAGATGTTTTATAATTTGAAGCTTGTAATGTTTGGTGAGTGAATGTGTAAATTGCGTTTTCAGTTGAATTAATCTTTTAGAATCCCAACTGTGCCTGCTGAGTAAATTGCTTCTACTGAATATTTTGAAAAATGCTGTCAGTAAGTAAACTGAACAATAATTATTTAAATCTTTCTTGTATTTAGAAACGGTCGACAAATGCATATTTTATCGCGTCTGGGAAAAGTACCTGTGCCAGTGACGCATTTCATATGTTACTGAAGGAAGTTAGAACAACTTTCGAGAATTCTATCTCAAATTCCATCAACACCATATCAGCTTTTGTTTTCTAGATCTTCGCAACTACATTAATTTCAGTGAAGGATGTTGATGTTACTTCAAGTTGCTACTTGATTGACCGTTTAATTCTACTTCTGCTGCTGCACTTAAAAGTAATGGTTAAAAGTATTTAAAACTAGCGAATTATGAGTCCCAACATTGTCATTTAGGATGAAAAATATCTCTTGACTTTTCAGGGACCGTACACTCAGGGAATTTTGAGAGCAAATCAACATTCTGATGCTCAATATTCTTTTGCATGCCCTGCCACTGGAGTTCAATGAGCACCTCCGTGGCACTTTAGCGCTTACGAAACGAACATGCGACGAAACGAGCTGCTCTTCTTTGGTTCCTCTCTATTTTTAAATACAGCCTGGTCAGCAGTATCCAAGCATCAGTCGAACGAAGCTTTTGTAAGCTCCTTCCATCGTGGCTGATCTTAATGTCCAGATAATTGTTGTAATGAATCTGTCTGGCACCTCCTTTTCCTGTGATTAGATTCATGTGGCCGTTCCACTTTAAACCCCTGTGTATACAAAAATTCATATATTTAATGAATAAGCCTGTTTCCAGTGATCTTGTAGTCATAAAATTGCTTCGCAGTGCCTTACATTCGTTAAAGTGTTGTACAATTTCTATTTTATTCGCTAGGCGACATTGTGGGACTGAAAAGTCAAGGAACATGGCCTCAACCTGTGTGCCAGTATCTACCACCTTGTTTGGTCTTGTGGACGAACAGAG
Source organism: Schistocerca nitens (assembly GCF_023898315.1). NCBI lineage: Eukaryota > Metazoa > Arthropoda > Insecta > Orthoptera > Acrididae > Schistocerca > Schistocerca nitens. The sequence continues at coordinate 283,008,165 of NC_064617.1, forward strand.
CGAACCCATGTGAAACACAGCTGGCCTTATTCTTACACGTCATCTTGTAAACAATAGATGCAACCGAACAGTGAAATTGTACCTTCCTAGATTTCCATAAAGCGTTCGACAAGGTACCATATCATGGACTGCTATCTAAAATACGATGATATGGACAATCTTTGCAAGTATGTAATGGGATGGAGGATTATTTGACTAACTTATAGGAGTACGTTATGCTGGACGGCGAACTTTGAGATGTAATATGAGATGTAATGTTTTAAATACATGCTGACATCAACAGAAGTTTTTCATCATCCGAATGTGTCGTGCTTTGTGTTGCTATTGTGACTGTTCTTGTACGGATCGAAAGGTAACCGCTGACGTTATCTGTAAATACACCTACAGTTACCAAGAACGCTACGTTCGACTGGTACGCTGCACTCGAATGGATTGTAGGCACGCATTATAGATGTGTGTTGAGCAGTAGAGCGAACATCCGCCATGCCACGAATGATCGGGTCTGCGTCATCACATTACCCACAGACGCTTATCAACAAGGGAAGTTGCTCAACGAGTGCACCGGAGTGAAAGTCATGTGATGCGAACATGGAATCGTTCCAGTTGAGAGGTGGTCTTAAAAATTTACACAACACAGGTCGTCTACTTTCGACAGGTGCACAGGACGCTCGATAGCTATGACTTTTATCAGCATGAATTTTTCTTTTCTTAGAGCATGATTCTTTCTCTCAGGGATATTATCTTTTCTTATCACTTTTACTTACGTGCATAAGTAAATATGAAACGGGTTCTTGAAGAGCCGCTGTTATTCATGTACCAACTATAGATTTTGAACGTGATGACTAAAATATAGATGCCGTTAGCTGAATTGAATGTAATTTTGTTAATTTCTATTTATTGATTGCAAAGCAAGGCTCGAGAGAATTTCGATTGTTGCCGTGGAGCGGCCAAGATAAAACTTACTGAACTCATGGAATCTGTATAATTTAAAAAAATGACCTTTAACGTAAATTAATTATGTGTTGCAATTTAGAAAGGTTCTTACAACGAAGTCTCTCGCATTTAGAGTTACTGTTAACACTTTAAAAAAATAAATTAATATTTCGGCACGTAATGGTCGACCAGAGGCTGCATCGGAAGATGAGCTTCTCGCAGCGTAAATTACTGAAAAAATGCTTATTCAAAATAATTAGCCACTGCGAGCATTTGAGGTGGCAACTAGTACAAAGAAATTCATTTTGTGATACAATAATTAGTTTATTTTAGCAGAATAACTCACATAAATATGTGTAGCTGCTCAATGGCTGCCTTCCGTATCGCGAAACAAAACAGTGTGTGTACCATAAAGTACGTCCTTCCTCCTCGGCCGTACAATTGCGTCTCTTTACGATCCTTTTTTTTATTTTCATAGGCATCTTTTAAATAAAGATGTTACTCTTAAATTATCGCTGCATACAGTTGTTTCAAGAACATTAACTGTATCTTTTACACTAATTATATTCATAAAATACGTTAACTACGGTTTACAACCGATAAAAATGTCAAAGTTTATGTGAAGTACCGTCACACATGGCAGAACGTCGTGTTGGTCGGACGTAGGCTTAAATCCGTCGTGGATGAGACCATTGACCCAGATGTGGTCTAAATTTATTGTCCCATTCCTTAATGGCAATTTTGGGTAAGCCTCACAGAATATGTGGTCGTTGTCGGCATCGAAAACAGCTGGTTTCAGTCGATCCCTCTTATTTTCGTTTGGGCTCATGTCTGGGGAACAGTCAGACCAGTTCGTTCTGGTGATTCTAGCATGCTGAAAGAACATGTTTACGAGAACAGCATGCTGAGAACGCTAGTTATAATCCATCAAGATGAACTTTTCACCAGAATGTCGGTGATACGATTCTGCTGCTGGTTGCAAAATCTCGGCCCTGTACTGTACAACAGCAAGATTACACTCACAACCACGAGAGGTGTACCATGGCCCCATGTGACACTATCCCAGAGCATCACTCCATCACCTTGTTGCACGTGTGGGACACAGATTTGAAGGTGTTCCATATCACCAGATTGTCTCCAAACACGTTGTCCGCGATTATCAGGGTACAAACACCCGACACCAGTCCTTCGGTGCCAATTCTGCGTGGTATCTGGTCCATGTGTAATGCAGTCCATGGTACAGTATGTACGACGTAGTGCTCGCCATGGTCTTCGGGAATGGAGAATCGCATAACGCAATCGTCTCCTAACAGTTTGATGCAGTATATGGTACTCTGTAGCCTCTTCGAATGCCAAATTCAGTTCTGGAGCACTGAGCTCACCATGAGGGGTGAGGTACACGTACACAGGTGGTTCCCGTTTTCAATTACAGAGTGGAATAGAGTGTGTCCCGACATGTCAGGCCAATAGATGTTCAATGTGGTGGCCATCATTTGCTGCACACAATTGCAATCTCTGGCGTAATGAATGTCGTACACGCCGCAGTACATCTGGTAATGTACATGTGCGTCAGTGAAAAATACCAATAAAAAGGTGTTAGCATGTGGACGTAATGTACTGTTCCAGTCTCGCCTGTACCTAAGGTCCATCACCGTTCCCTTTGGATCCCTACGTAATTCGGTGCTCTCCGATACACACGATCGAACAGCGGAGGAGTGGTACTCAAGCGTCAACTTTAGGTTACAATATCTCCGGATGTAATTAACATTTTACAATGCAACAAACGGCACTGATTACGTATTTGTTTATATGTTCAGATGTGCTAACAAAACTAACGTGGTTCCATTTAAAAAAACGTATGTTTGTGTTAAAAAACATACTTCCGTGCATTTTTTTATGGTTTGTATAAACCAATTACACTAGCCCCTCTCCTCACGTTCGGTCTGTGGAATCGATTCGTCAGTATTTGATGTGGTTTACGAAATATATCCAGCGGTAATGTTAGGTGACTCACCCTGAATATATATAACGTAACAAATGGCAGCGACGTAACACATATATTGATGTTTCTCTGGAGGGCAGTGGAATAAAAGTCATTTTGAACTGGAGACGGAAAAACTCGGTATAACCGATATAACCGAGAACCTGTTGTTTCAGCGGTAACTCCATTCTTAACCCGCATCCGTAGCCGAAGTCTAACGCACTCCTGTGTCGTGGTGCTTGACTTGAAGGTAAGACGGCTCGAGTCCTCGTGGTGGCTGAAATTTTCACTGCCAGTATTTGATCGGCAAGGGGAGGAGAGGTGGTGTCGTAAAGTTCCTGTCTTTCCGTCAGTGTCTTGGATTAAATTCCAGACCTCTCCGCAGTGCCTCGTGGAGTGAGGGCGTGTGACACTGTTGATGGTGATTCGTCAGCTGACTGGGAATGTTAAGCTTGGCAGCCCTCTTGGTGTTACTCGGGAGTAGTAGGCTGTGTGTGGGCACCGGCAGTCACCCACTCCCTTCATACAATACAAACACAACACTACTCTACACACGCCTCCATTACACTCACCTACACTCCAAAAACATATATACGACACAGGTCACACATATCCACAAGAAAAGGCGACAACGTACGTGCAGGAAGGACATACCTTCTGAAAGGCGGATGAACCCAGTCCCTGGGATATCCCAGTCGACCACGCCAAAAGACATTTACAATCTTTTTTACTTTGTTGTCATTCTAAAAAGCTTACTAGGCGATGGTTTCCTCATCAGAGGATAGAGGAAGAAGTCAGTGGCTGCTATGTCAGGAGAATAGAGGGGTTGATACGTAATTTGATAACCCAAAGAAGCAACATGTGTGACTGTCCTGTGGAGAATGAGCTGGGGTATCGTCATAGAACAAATACGAGGGCAGTTCAATAAGTAATGCAACACATTTTTTTTCTGAAACAGGGGTTGTTTTATTCAGCATTGAAATACACCAGGTTATTCCCCAATCTTTTAGCTACACAACACTATTTTTCAACGTAATCTCCATTCAATGCTACGGCCTTACGCCACCTTGAAATGAGGGCCTGTATGCCTGCACGGTACCATTCCACTGGTCGATGTCGGAGCCAACGTCGTACTGCATCAATAACTTCTTCATCATCCGCGTAGTGCCTCCCACGGATTGCGCCCTTCATTGGGCCAAACATATGGAAATCCGACGGTGCGAGATCGGGGCTGTAGGGTGCATGAGGAAGAACAGTCCACTGAAGTTTTGTGAGCTCCTCTCGGGTGCGAAGACTTGTGTGAGGTCTTGCGTTGTCATGAAGAAGGAGAAGTTCATTCAGATTTTTGTGCCTACGAACACGCTGAAGTCGTTTCTTCAATTTCTTAAGAGTAGCACAATACACTTCAGAGTTGATCGTTTGACCATGGGGAAGGACATCGAACAGAATAACCCCTTCAGCGTCCCAGAAGACTGTAACCATGACTTTACCGGCTGAGGGTATGGCTTTAAACTTTTTCTTGGTAGGGGAGTGGGTGTGGCGCCACTCCATTGATTGCCGTTTTGTTTCAGGTTCGAAGTGATGAACCTATGTTTCATCGCCTGTAACAATCTTTGACAAGCAATTGTCACCCTCAGCCACATGACGAACAAGCAATTCCGCACAGATGGTTCTCCTTTGCTTTTTATGGTGTTCGGTTAGACAACGAGGGACCCAGCGGGAACAAACCTTTGAATATCCCAACTGGTGAACAGTTGTGACAGCACTACCAACAGAGATGTCAAGTTGAGCACTGAGTTGTTTGATGGTGATCCGTCGATCATCTCGAACGAGTGTGTTCGCACGCTCCGCCATTGCAGGAGTCACAGCTGTGCACGGCCGGCCCGCACGCGGGAGATCAGTCAGTCTTGCTTGACCTTGAGGCGATGATGACACACACTTTGCCCAACGACTCACCGTGCTTTTGTCCACTGCCAATCACCGTAGACATTCTGCAAGCGCCTATGAATATCTGAGATGCCCTGGTTTTCCGCCAAAAGAAACTCGATCACTGCCCGTTGTTTGCAACGCACATCCGTTACAGACGCCATTTTAACAGCTCCGTACAGCGCTGCCACCTGTCGGAAGTCAATGAAACTATACGAGACGAAGCGGGAATGTTTGAAAATATTCCACAAGAAATTTCCGGTTTTTTCAACCAAAATTGGCCGAGAAAAAAAAATGTGTTGCATTACTTATTGAACTGCCCTCGTATAATCTCTAGCACAGTACAAAATTTCTGTTAAAATTGATATCAAGTATCCGTAATATGGTGCAATATGTCATAAGGCTTCAGTCTGGACAGAAAGACGTGGAGATTCCAGAGTGACACCTTGCTGATGTGGTATGGCGTAACCCCCCCCCCCCTCCACACACACACACACACCTCGTGGGAACAACGTCCTGACTTGCTATTGGTGAAGTGAGGCTCCAGGTATCAAGTATCTGTAATATGGTGCAATATGTCATAAGGCCTCAGTCTGGACAGAAAGACGTGGAGATTCCAGCGTGACACCTTGCTGATGTGCCATGGCGTCACCCTCCCGCCCTCCCCCCTCTCCCCTCTTGGGAAAAACGCCCTGACTTGCTATCGGTAAAGTAAGGCTCCACTGCATTAAGAAGCACTAAATTCGCTTTGCTGTGATTGGCTCAAAGGCTCAAGAAGAAGTTCCCTTGTCTCGGCAGGAACTTGAAGGTTAGTGCTGGTAGCGGCACTCTCGTAGTGGGGGTTACAGTGGACAGTCGCATCGGTGGTGGCTCTCGATCGTTATGTTAATTATTCAGGTATAAAAGAGGATGGGAGGGAGGGCCACGGTAGATTGTCAGATCGGTGGTGGCTCTCGTCAAATGTTGAGAAATGTCATGGAAAATATTGTTTGTTAACGGGTAACAAAAGTGTTTTATTGACTTCTTTTGGAAGGAAAGAAAATTAATAGAGAAATAATACCTGGAATGGTTTTCAAGGATATATTTAAGAACATTACAAAAATCTTTTCCGCAAAATATTACAGAATGACGGTACTGCAGCAATTCTCCCGACCATGTTGAATTTGAGGTCATCTGCGGCACGCACAGTAGCTGGCGAAATTTTGAATCTGGGAAAAAGAAAAAAAATCAGTCTAATCTACATGAGTGTAGCTAATGAACCACGTTGGGAATTTTAGAAATATTGATTTCTGTGTAATTGACGAGTGTTTGAATTACGTCGTTCAATTTTCACCAAAAAAGGACAGTCATTTTTAATAAATATTGTTCAAATTAACTAATCGAAAACTTCCTAATGTTACTTCAAAGTTGTAGTTAGGATTGAAATTTGTCGGAGTTATGCTGCGTGACGTTTTGAAAAATCATGTTCCGAGAAAAACGCGTCTGAAGATTTGAAACGTGTTATAGACATGAACGAATGAAAAAATTCTGCTTTTACAAAACTCTTACCATTGATCTGGTATCCCAGGACTGGCCTGTCGTGCTGTTGCAGTCAAAAACATTTCCACTAATTTATTATTGAACGACTGAAATATCGGTTGTGGCAATTCCATGAACGCACAAAACTTTACACCTCCGTTTACCTCTAATCGAAGAATGCGCATTGCTAGGACGAAGATAACCTTTGTGCTACTTACTGCAAGATAGTTATGGATTTCCTCCAATTATCGCAATTACAGCGGCACATCTATACGAGGCCAAGACCGAGTGCCTCCACTGCAACGAAGTGACTTTCAGAGAGCAGTCGTGAGATGTCACGGATTTGCACTTTCAAACAACGACCCCTGCGTGTACGGTTTCTCGGTTACAACCAGAGATCAGGACATGTACTTGTTAAGGCAGGGAGAATGTTCTAACAGGTTTCCGTGACGTTTCGTCTTAAGAGTCTACCGTAACGTAGAGAGGAGATTTCGGTAGTATGCTCTTCTAACAGTCTGTCATTTACGGGTGTAACCTATTAATGTCTCTCCATGGCAGTCCCAATGACAATCATCGTCACAACGCCCCATGATGGTTGAGTCATCGCCCGTTTCGGCGGTGGTCAATCCACAAGTTTCCACAGGTTGTTTTGCTCCACTGGTCGAGATCACAGTGATACTTGTAGCACCCGTTCATGGTGATTACGCAGCTAAGGAACTCTTCTGGGTTGGTCTGACACAGCTGCTAGATTTCCGCTGCAGCTTCTATTTGCAAGGCTTTTTGTAATGGTGTGAGCACAACACAACAAACAGCTACCTTTGTCACATTTAAAACTGTTTCACGGCTGTTACTTTTTCAACTGCCGCTCCGATCGCAATACTCCGTTCTTAGATCACAACGGCCTCCACTTTTCTAGTGATTCCCGGATCTTCAGTGAAAGATGGTCTACTTAATTTTTCCTCATTCAGATGTACTTCACCACCCTTGAAGCGCCTTCTCCCCGAAACCGATGTGTCACAGAATGATATACTGTAGCCGTGCATTTGCACCAATTCGGCATTTGTTAGTAGAGGTTCGCTTTTCTTCGAATTCAAGAAACAAATTATCGCACTTTAGTCTACTTCATCTATGGCCAGCGCCATCTTTTGCTTCCTCTAGCAACATGCTAGGTTACTGTGGCGCATGGATTTCAGTATATACCAGAACCACAGACTTGGACCTCTAAACTAATAAAAAATTAAACCCGTAACTTCGGTTTTACTACGCCTCCTCGTAGTAATCCAGTTTCAAAACAGCAGTCCAAACAGTTGGTTGTTGAATGCAAAAGAGCATCAGAACTGCGAAAACTCTTTCCTCAGGGTGAAAAATGATGACCGGTACGTTACGGGACTAACACGGTATTATCTTCGTGGTGGTGGAATCAGATACACTTTAATGAAATCTTGTCGGGTTCAGACCCACTTTAAAATGGTTAAAAGTCATTTAGCTTTCTGGTGAGTGCTCACGCATCCCTTGTCATCAAATAATAATCAACGTAAATACAGGGTGATTCAAAAAGAATACCACAACTTTAAAAATGTGTATTTAATGAAAGAAACGTAATATAACCTTCTGTTATACATCATTACAAAGAGTATTTAAAAAGGTTTTTTTTTCACTCAAAAACAAGTTCAGAGATGTTCCATATGGCCCCCTCCAGACACACGAGCAATATCAACCCGATACTCCAACTCGTTCCACACTCTCTGTAGCATATCAGGCGTAACAGTTTGGATAGCTGCTGTTATTTCTCGTTCCAAATCATCAATGGTGGCTGGGAGAGGTGGCCGAAACACCATATCCTTAACATACCCCCATAAGAAAAAATCGCAGGGGGTGAGATCAGGGCTTCTTGGAGGCCAGTGATGAAGTGCTCTGTCACGGGCTGCCTGGCGGCCGATCCATCGCCTCGGGTAGTTGACGTTCAGGTAGTTACGGACAGATAAGTGCCAATGTGGTGGCGCTCCATCCTGCTGAAATATGAATTGTTGTGCTTCTTCTTCGAGCTGAGGGAACAGCCAATTCTCAAACATCTCCAGATACTGTAGTCCAGTTACAGTAGCACCTTCGAAGAAAAAGGGACCAAAAACTTTATTGACTGAAATGGCACAGAAAACGTTCACCTTAGGCGAGTCACGTTCATACTGAGTTGTTTCCCGCGGATTCTCAGTGCCCCATATACAGACATTGTGACGGTTGACTTTCCCGTTAGTGTGGAAAGTTGCTTCATCACTAAACACAATCTTTGAAACGAAAGATTCATCTGTTTCCATTTGAGCAAGGATAAAATCACAGAAATCGATTCTTTTAATCTTATCAGCTGCAGACAGTGCTTGAACCAATTTCAGACGATAAGGTTTCGTAACTAACCTTTTTCGTAGGACTCTCCATACAGTTGATTGTGGAATTTGCAGCTCTCTGCTAGCTCTGCGAGTCGATTTTCCTGGGCTGCGAACAAATGCTTGCTGGATGTGTGCTACTTTTTCATCACTCGTTCTCGGCCGTCCAGAACTTTTCCCTTTGCACAAACACCCATTCTCTGTAAACTGTTTATACCAACGTTTAATACACCACCTATCAGGAGGTTTAACACCATACTTCGTTCGAAATGCACGCTGAACAACTGTCGTCGATTCACTTCTGCCGTACTCAATAACACAAAGAGCTTTCTGTTGAGCGGTCGCCATCTTAGCATCAACTGACGCTGACGCCTAGTCAACAGCGCCTCAAGCGAACAAATGTACAACTAAATGAAACTTTATAGCTCCCTTAATTCGCCGACAGATAGTGCTTAGCTCTGCCTTTTGTCGTTGCAGTGTTTTAAATTCCTAAAGTTGTGGTATTCTTTTTTTGAATCACCCTGTATATCACTCTCATACAATAGGAGGGGGGCTCAACAAGAAATGTAACATTTTTTTTTTTTTTTGAAAGTAGGTCAGTTTTATTCAGGATTCCAATACAACGTGATATTCCCCACAAAACCGTATTATTCCCTACAAAACCCAATTTTCCAACATAATCTCCGCCCAGTGCGACGCCCTTACGGCACCTTATTGGGAGTGCCCGCATGCCCGCATGATACCACTGCACTGGTCGACGTTGGAGCCAATGTCCAATGTCTTGCTACATCCCCACCATTCACGTTCTGCTTCCCACGGAGTGCATCCTTCATTGGTCCAAACAGACGGATGTGGAAAGTTGCGAGATCTGGGCTGTAGGGTCAACGAAGAAGAATATTACAATGAAGTTTTGTGCGCAGTCTTGCGTGAGACCTTGTGGCCTGAACCTTGTGGCTACGAACAAGCTGAAATCGTTTCACAGTTAGGGTAGCACAATACACTTCAGAGTTGATCGTTGCACCGTGTGGGTCTCTATGAAACAGAATAACACATTCAGAGCCCCAGAAGACAGTCGCCATGACTTTATCGGCTGTGTGTGCTCCTCTCCAAGGATTGTCGTTTTGTTCCAGTTCGAAATTATGAACCGATGTTCCATCGCCTGTGATGATGTGCCACTAAAGATTGTAACGAACACCCTCGTAACGCGCAAGCAATTCCGCATATGTGATTCTTCGTCGTCCCTTACCGTCTGCCATTAAGCGGCGGCGAACCCAGCCGACACACACCTTTGAGTACCGCCAAATGGTGAACGAATGTGTCAGAACTATCAACAGAGACGTCCACTTGAGGATCGAGGTGTTTGATTGTGATCTGTCGATCACCGCGAATGAGAGTGCCTGCACGTTACGACTCTGCAGGAATCACAGCTGTGTGCGGCCGATCGGCACATGGGAGATCCGAAAGGATTGCGCGGCCTTGTTGCAATCATGGCAGAAGCCTCACCCAACGATTTACCGTGCTTTTGTCCACTGCCAGTCTCCACAGACATTCTACAAGCGCCTATGAATAACTGCGACGCTCTGCTTTTCCGCCAAAAGAAACTCAATGATCAGCTCTCTGCTTGGAAAGCACCTCTGTTACAAGGCCACTTTGAAGGCAACGTAGCCGGCCGTTGTGGCCGAGCAGTTCTAGGCGCTTCAGTCCGGAACCGCGCTGCTGCTACGGTCGCAGGTTCGAATCCTGCCTCGGGCATGGATGTAGGTAATGTCCTTAGGTTAGTTAGGTTTAAGTAGTTCTAAGTGTAGGGGACTGATGACCTCAGATGTTAAGTCACGTAGTGCTTAGAGCCATTTGAACCATTTTTTTTAAGGCAACGTATAGCGCCGACACCTATCCGAACTTATGAAAACCATAGGCGCTAAAGGAGGAATATTTCACAATTTCTCACAACGAATTCCGAATTTTTTCAACCGAAGTGGACGGAGGAGAAAAGAGTGTTGCATTACTTATTGAACACCCCTCGTATCATTGATTTGAAAACATTCCGATATAATTAGTTAATGTCCACCCACTGTGTTGTGTTGTATGCTGTAGATTTATTGACCTCTGCATTCGAAACTACGAAACTATTGTATAAGATTGGAAATTACGATTGCACTAAAAGAAACAAAATGGCTACCTTGTTTTCAAAAAAACTGTTTACTTCAAAAGACAAGGTAATTGTAAAATAAATGATATATAACATCCGATGAAGAGCATCCACACACACACCTGCGCAAAGTGAAATTACCTAGATGTCACGCGAGGCGGAACGGCCAGCATAAAAGGAGGCGGGCAGTAGTGTGTTGTCAGTACGGAGAAACAGAAAAGGAGAAAGGGTCCGTCAGGATGTCACCTGAGAAACAAATCAAAATTTTACCCCTTCTAAGACTTCCCAAGCCAACTGTTGATTTGTTACCAAACTAAATGTTGAAAAACAACGCAATGAAGCCAGCACTACCCATTCCAAAGACAAAATAAATTTCAATAGTTCCATGAAATTTAGGGCGAACTGTCAGATGTCTGCAATTTTCTGGCACGATGTTTCGGAGCAGAGTCATCTGCCCAGCTTCGGATGAATCCTAATGAAAACGTACTGAGCCCCCGTCTTTAGACTCGGCCGACACATGCGCGGTGCAATCAGTTGTCGTTCGCGTGCATTCCTCGAGCGCATGCGCTTCTGCTGCAAACCTGTCACCTGTACTTCGCGCCCTCCGCGGTGAGAGCTCACCTCATCGATATCAGATCGTACAAGAAATGTATTCGAAGTTGTGATGACGGTTCAAATGGCTCTGAGCACTATGCGACTCAACTTCTGAGGTCATCAGTCGCCTAGAACTTAGAACTACTTAAACCTAACTAACCTAAGGACATCACACACATCCATGCCCGAGGCAGGATTCGAACCTGCGACCGTAGCGGTCGCTCGGCTCCAGACTGTAGCGCCCAGAACCGCACGCCCACTCCGGCCGGCTGTGATGACGGTAAAAGTCCACCTGTACACTGTATTGGTGAAAATGAAAATTTGTACCGGACCGAGACTCGAACCGCGATTTCCCGCTTTACGCGAGCGGGAGCGTTAACCTCCTTGCCGATACGAGCACGCATCCAGGATCGATCCAAACTTCCAAATATCGCTGTGTTTGTACGTCCTGTGCTCGTCACACCAATTCTGTGATTCCCGCCCAGGGAGGGAATTAAATTGCTACAGCGCAACATTCGTTTTAGGCATCAAATACTACAATAAGCAGCTCGAACATGATGACCACTTGCCTGACAGCTGGTATGTCCACTTTTGGCGCAGATAACAGTGGCGACGTGTCGTGGCATGGAGGCAATGAGGCTGGAGAGAGCTGCCACCACATCTGCATACACAAGTCACCTAATTCCCGTAAACTCCGAGAAGCGGGGCAATAGGCTCTGGCACCACGTAGAATCACTAAAAATAAACGCAAAATACACTCCTGGAAATTGAAATAAGAACACCGTGAATTCATTGTCCCAGGAAGGGGAAACTTTATTGACACATTCCTGGGGTCAGGTACATCACATGATCACACTGACAGAACCACAGGCACATAGACAGAGGCAACAGAGCATGCACAATGTCGGCACTAGTACAATGTATATCCACCTTTCGCAGCAATGCAGGCTGCTATTCTCCCATGGAGACGATCGTAGAGATGCTGGATGTAGTCCTGTGGAACGGCTTGCCATGCCATTTCCACCTGGCGCCTCAGTTGGACCAGCGTTCGTGCTGGACGTGCAGACCGCGTGAGACGACGCTTCATCCAGTCCCAAACATGCTCAATGGGGGACAGATCCGGAGATCTTGCTGGCCAGGGTAGTTGACTTACACCTTCTAGAGCACGTTGGGTGGCACGGGATACATGCGGACGTGCATTGTCCTGTTGGAACAGCAAGTTCCCTTGCCGGTCTAGGAATGGTAGAACGATGGGTTCGATGACGGTTTGGATGTACCGTGCACTATTCAGTGTCCCCTCGACGATCACCAGTGGTGTACGGCCAGTGTAGGAGATCGCTCCCCACACCATGATGCCGGGTGTTGGCCCTGTGTGCCTCGTTCGTATGCAGTCCTGATTGTGGCGCTCACCTGCACGGTGCCAAACACGCATACGACCATCATTGGCACCAAGGCCGAAGCGACTCTCATCGCTGAAGACGACACGTCTCCATTCGTCCCTCCATTCACGCCTGTCGCGACACCACTGGAGGCGGGCTGCACGATGTTGGGGCGTGAGCGGAAGACGGCCTAACGGTGTGCGGGACCGTAGCCCAGCTTCATGGAGACGGTTGCGAATGGTCCTCGCCGATACCCCAGGAGCAACAGTGTCCCTAATTTGCTGGGAAGTGGCGGTGCGGTCCCCTACGGCACTGCGTAGGATCCTACGGTCTTGGCGTGCATCCGTGCGTCGCTGCGGTCCGGTCCCAGGTCGACGGGCACGTGCACCTTCCGCCGACCATTGGCGACAACATCGATGTACTGTGGAGACCTCACGCTCCACGTGTTGAACAATTCGGCGGTACGTCCACCCGGCCTCCCGCATGCCCACTATACGCCCTCGCTCAAAGTCCGTCAACTGCACATACGGTTCACGTCCACGCTGTCGCGGCATGCTACCAGTGTTAAAGACTGCGATGGAGCTCCGTATGCCACGGCAAACTGGCTGACACTGACGGGGGCGGTGCACAAATGCTGCGCAGCTAGCGCCATTCGACGGCCAACACCGCGGTTCCTGGTGTGTCCGCTGTGCCGTGCGTGTGATCATTGCTTGTACAGCCCTCTCGCAGTGTCCGGAGCAAGTATGGTGGGTCTGACACACCGGTGTCAATGTGTTCTTTTTTCCATTTCCAGGAGTGTATATCTATTTAAAACAGCAGATAAAAATTCGCTTGATGCCTTCCTATGAAAGAGTCTCCATTCTTTCCACGCTAATTATGTATGTGTAGACCAGATATGGCTCAAATTCAAAGATACAGCATCGACAGCAGTAGTCAGAGTCATACCGCATAAGTTAATAAGAGACGGGACTGGTCCATCGTGGTACACAAAACACGTCAGAACACTGTTGCCGAAGCAACGAAAAAATAATGCCAAATTCAGAAGAACGCAAAATCCCTAAGTCTGGCTAAGTTTCACGGAAACTCGAAATTCAGTGCGGACGTTAATGCGAGATACTTTTAATAGTTTCCACAATGAAATATTGTCTCAAAATATGGTAGAAAACTCAAAGAGATTCTGGTCGCATATAAAGTACACCAGTGGCGAAAAAACAGTCAATACCGTCACTGCGCGATAGCGATTGAAATGTTACCTATGATGGTGTCACTAAAGCGGAGTTACTAAATACAGTTTCCCGTAATTCTTTCACGAAAGAAGACGAAGTGAATATTCCAGAATTCGAAACCAGAACAGCTGTTAACATGATTGACATAAAAGTAGATATCTTAGGTGTTGCGAAACAACTCAAATCACTTCAGAAAGGCAAATCTTCTGGTCCAGATGGTATACCAATCAGGTTCCTTTCAGAGTATGCAGACACAATAGCGCCTTCCTTAGCAATCATATACAACCGCTCACTTGACCAAAGGTCTGTTCCTATAGACTGGAAAGTAGCATAGGTCACACCAAGATTCAAGAAAGGAAATAGGAGTAACCCATTGAATTACAGACCCATATCACTGATCGCAATTTGCAGTAGAATTTTGGAGCATATACTGTACTCGAACATTACGAATCACCTTGAAGAAAATGACTTATTGATCACAATTTTGGAGCATATACTGTACTCGAACATTACGAATCACCTTGAAGAAAATGACTTATTGATACACAATTTTGGAGCATATACTGTACTCGAACATTACGAATCACCTTGAAGAAAATGACTTATTGATACACAGTTTTGGAGCATATACTGTACTCGAACATTACGAATCACCTTGAAGAAAATGACTTATTGATACACAATTTTGGAGCATATACTGTACTCGAACATTACGAATCACCTTGAAGAAAATGACTTATTGATACACAATTTTGGAGCATATACTGTACTCGAACATTACGAATCACCTCGAAGAAAATGACTTATTGATACACAATTTTGGAGCATATACTGTACTCGAACATTACGAATCACCTTGAAGAAAATGACTTATTGATACATAACCAACACGGATTCAGAAAATATCGTTCTCTTTATTCGCATGAAGTTATGAGTGCTGTCGATAAGGGATCTCAGTTCGATTCCATATTCTTAGATTTCCAGAAGGCTTTTGATACCGTTCCTCACAAGCGGCTATTGATCAAATTGCATGCATATGGAAAGTCTCAGTTGTGTGACTGGATTCGTGATTTCCTCTCAGAAAAGTCACAGTTCGTAGTGACAGACGGTAAATCATCGAGTAGAACAGAAGTGATATCTGGCGTTCCGCAAGGTAGTGTCATAGCCCCTCTGCTGTTCCTGATTTGCATAAATGATCTAGGTGGTCATCTGAGCAGCCCCCTTATATTGTTTTCAGATGATGCTGTAATTTACCGTCTAGTAAAATCATCAAACGATCAATTCCTCTTACAAAATGATCTCGAGAGAATTTCTGTATGGTGCGAAAAGTGGCAATTGGCTCTAAACAAAGAAAAGTGCGAGGTCATCCACATAGGTAATAAAACAAATCAAATAAATTTTGGGTATACGATAAATCGCACAAATCTAAGGGCTGTCAATTCGACTAAATACTTACGAATTACAATTACGAGCAACTTAAATTGGAAAGACCACATAGATAATATTGTGGGGAAGGCGAAAGAAACACTGCGTTTTGTTGGCAGAACACTTAGAAGATGCGACAAACCCACTGAAGAGACAGCCTACCTTACTCTTGTCCGTCCTCTGCTGGAATATTACTGCGCGGTATGGGATCCTTGCCAGGTAGGATTGACGGAGAACATCGAAAAAGTGCAAAGAGGGGCAGCTCGTTTCATGTTATCGCGCAATATGGGTGAGTCACTGATATGATACGCAAGTTTGGGTGGCAGTCACTGAAACAAAGGCAGTTTTCTTTGCGGAGATATCTATTTACGAAATTTGAATCACCAACTTTCTCTTCCGAATGCGACACCCTCCTACGTAGGGAGAAATGATCATCATAATAAAATAAGAGAAATCAGAGCTCGAACGGAAAGATTTAGGTGTTCCTTTTTCCCGCGCGCCATTCGAGAGTGGAATGGTAGAGAAGTAGTATGAAAAGGCGAAGGCCCATCGTTAGTAATCTTCGGTGCAATGTGTGTTCATACAGACTTGTACTCTGCTCAGCATTAAAGTCCAAGTTCCGCCAAAGTTCACCACCTGTCCCGTTTTACGAATCTGCGCAGCCTACGACGTCCGACATCAGCAATGAGGGGTAGCCGCCCAATCCCAAGCCTGAGTGTCGCCACGTACTGAAAACACTCGCCACAGCACTCCTCGAACACCCGACAAGTCGAGCAGTTTCCGAAATGCTCGTGCCGAGCCTCCGGGCCATCACAATCTGCCCTCAGTAAAGCTCAGATACACTCCTGGAAATTGAAATAAGAACACCGTGAATTCATTGTCCCAGGAAGGGGAAACTTTATTGACACATTCCTGGGGTCAGATACATCACATGATCACACTGACAGAACCACAGGCACATAGACACAGGCAACAGAGCATGCACAATGTCGGCACTAGTACAGTGTATATCCACCTTTCGCAGCAATGCAGGCTGCTATTCTCCCATGGAGACGATCGTAGAGATGCTGGATGTAGTCCTGTGGAACGGCTTGCCATGCCATTTCCACCTGGCGCCTCAGTTGGACCATCGTTCGTGCTGGACGTGCAGACCGCGTGAGACGACGCTTCATCCAGTCCCAAACATGCTCAATGGGGGACAGATCCGGAGATCTTGCTGGCCAGGGTAGTTGACTTACACCTTCTAGAGCACGTTGGGTGGCACGGGATACATGCGGACGTGCATTGTCCTGTTGGAACAGCAAGTTCCCTTGCCGGTCTAGCAATGGTAGAACGATGGGTTCGATGACGGTTTGGATGTACCGTGCACTATTCAGTGGTGTACGGTGTACGGCCAGTGTAGGAGATCGCTCCCCACACCATGATGCCGGGTGTTGGCCCTGTGTGCCTCGGTCGTATGCAGTCCTGATTGTTGCGCTCACCTGCACGGCGCCAAACACGCATACGACCATCATTGGCACCAAGGCAGAAGCGACTCTCATCGCTGAAGACGACACGTCTCCATTCGTCCCTCCATTCACGCCTGTCGCGACACCACTGGAGGCGGGCTGCACGATGTTGGGGCGTGAGCGGAAGACGGCCTAACGGTGTGCGGGACCGTAGCCCAGCTTCATGGAGACGGTTGCGAATGGTCCTCGCCGATACCCCAGGAGCAACAGTGTCCCTAATTTGCTGGGAAGTGGCGGTGCGGTCCCCTACGGTACTGCGTAGGATCCTACGGTCTTGGCGTGCATCCGTGCGTCGCTGCGGTCCGGTCCCAGGTCGACGGGCACGTGCACCTTCCGCCGACCACTGGCAACAACATCGATGTACTGTGGAGACCTCACGCCCCACGTGTTGAGCAATTCGGCGGTACGTCCACCCGGCCTCCCGCATGCCCACTATACGCCCTCGCTCAAAGTCCGTCAACTGCACATACGGTTCACGTCCATGCTGTCGCGGCATGCTACCAGTGTTAAAGACTGCGATGGAGCTCCGTATGCCACGGCAAACTGGCTGACACTGACGGCGGCGGTGCACAAATGCTGCGCAGCTAGCGCCATTCGACGGCCAACACCGCGGTTCCTGGTGTGTCCGCTGTGCCGTGCGTGTGATCATTGCTTGTACAGCCCTCTCGCAGTGTCCGGAGCAAGTATGGTGGGTCTGACACACCGGTGTCAATGTGTTCTTTTTTCCATTTCCAGGAGTGTAGATCGTGCGCCTTCCCCATTCTACACATGTTACAGCTCATTCATACTATGCGCACCGTGCTTGTGCATGACTAGCAGTCATTCTTCGCCAGGTGACGCTGGTATCGCCTGGACGTGTGTATATTGATACTAGTTCGGATGTCATAATGTTCTAGCTGATTAGTGTATACTGCAGCGCCTGTATCGATTCGATGTACGATACAGTGTCCTTCAAAAATGAAGAACATTACATTGTAAGTCGAATAAACTGCAATATAACATCAAATCGATTGTCTTCGCACGGTAAAATCGTAGAAAGACGCCGACTACGCATAGCGCGAAGTTTTTCTATGAAAGGATTTCATGGAGAGTTTAACCGAAAGCCACCGTCACGACTGATAGGAGACTTAGTGCTATTTCCATTGATTCATTGATGATGAAGCCCCAGAAGTTTCATATATCGACCACATGTTTGTTTCTTTGTATTTCATCAAACGACCAGTGGAAATGCAGTGTTCGGTGATAGCGGACTACGTGGTTTGGAGGAGGCGGGTATACCGCTGATGTTCCACAATGTGACCCTGAACAATACGCGCCGTCGCCCTTTCGCATGGAATCCTGTAAACACCTGCCTTGAGCAATTCCTATTTAACAGATCCTAAAAACGCCGAGGTTTTGAAAGGAGGACGAAAGATTACTTTAAAGTTATATCTTCTTAATATTCTGCTTATTTTTGTGGAAAAATTTGCACTGTACGGTAGATAAGCATTCACATCCTTGTTCTGTCTCTTGTAAGTCTGTAGCGCTCTCTGTACTTTCTGAGACGAATACCCATTCTTCAGGCTCACAGTATATAGATGTTCCAGTTCGGTTTGCTAATTATTGGTATGTGAGATGATATGGGCTCTGTGGATTAAGATCTTCAGAAACCCCATCGTTTATGCAAGATGGTGGTAACCAACAGCCTGTAAATAAAGGTCTCAGCTGCTGAGAATTCTTCGGCGTTGTATGGCCGTGGTCCATATCCCTGACGTTTCGTCGAAGGCTGCGTTGGTTGTGGTGAGTCTTGGCGACTGATGAGTCGGACGTCGAAGAGCGGCCTAAATACGGTGGAAAGTGGGCATGGTCTCGATTTCACCTGATAGCAGAGATAAACCTTGTCAAAGATAAAATATAAGTATCGATCATAGTACGTTAAAGATAAAAACTTCTCATCGATTCTGTAGCTCCAGTGTCCATATATCGCTGAGTTTCATGGCTTCTTATTTTCTGTTAAAATTATACCCATGTTTATATATTTCGATGGCTTCTCCCTATTGCCGTGGAAAATAGTTCGTCATAGTACATAAAACTTCAGTTTCCGAAAATTTCACTACGTGATCACCTGACTGAAGAGCATGTTCCGCCACGGCTGACTCAGCACAACCAGGAGTACTTCTGAAGATGTCCAACGCAGCCACGGACGAAAGGTCTGGGATAGAAGAGTTCCATGGACCACGGCCACACAACCCGGAAGAATTCTCAACAGCTGAAACATCCGGTCGTGAAAGGCTTCCTTGTATAAATTAAGGTCTGTATGGGTGGGCTTTCCAAACACCGAATATGCAAGTGTCATCGCTCTTACGTCACTCCAAGACGTCTGCGAACAGTAAAGAACGTTCTTTCTCCAACTCTATAGTAAAATGTACGTTTTACATTATCGTCAATATTCTTCGGAAGATGGCCAGAAAACTCTCGGCCGAACTATAGTGGCAGCAAGTTACAGACATCCGGCAGTTCGCCAAAGATTTGATGGTACATACTGTAAGCCGGGAAAGTTTTAAATTTCGCATAAATTGCATACTTTTTTACACTCAGTCGCTCCGAAACAGCCTAAATTAATTTTTTGTTTCTAATGTCATGCGTAAAAGACACTTAGCAAGCGTAATCACATTGGCTGACATGGCTATGAACACTTTCAGTGATATTGTGGTAAGTAATTACATGCAAAAAAATTGTGCTAGTTCAGAAATGGATGTGCCAGCGACTACTCTTCCATTTATAACCAGTCCAAAAATACTAAATGCAGGTCACTGAGTCTTCCAGAACATTGCGTAGCTACCCAACAGTTGCCGGCTGCTGTGGCCGAGCGGTTCTAGGCGCTTCAGTCTGGAACCGCGCTGCTGCTACGGTTGCAGGTTCGAATCCTGCCCCGGCCATGGATGTGTGTGATATCCTTAGGTTAGTTAGGTTTAAGTAGTTCTACGTCTAGGGGACTGATGACCTCAGATGTTAAGTCCCATAGTGCTCAGAGCCATGTTTTGACCACAGCAGAACTGTCTACAGTGGCGAGTCCCACTTAAACTAAGGACCGATGATCAGCGGACGTGTCTGGAGGCGCCTCGGACAACGGTGGGATACCAAGCTCACTGTGACGTTCAGAGATGGTCTGGGGTGCCATTTCACTTCGTAGCAGGACCCCTTTTGTTCTCATACGAAGCACCCTTACAACACAGCGGAACGACGGCGATATTCTAACAGCGTTTCGTTCCCCTTCATGACAAGCCATCCTGGACTTACATTTCAGCAAGATAATGTCCTCCTGCACACGTCGGGAGTTTCTACCAATTTCTTCATGCTTGCCAAACCCCACCTTGAACAGCAAGGTCGCCGGGGATCACTCTTTCTCTTGAATAAATCATCAAATTTTTCTGGAATTGTAATCATCTGTTTGTCTGTACAAGTACAGCACATCTACCGATTTCCGTCCCATTTGGGTAATTCCTTCGCAGTGTCTCGGTCTTTTTTTTACTATACTTTTCGTACGGGTTATGTTCCAGAGTTTTGCTATTTAGGGAGTAAAATAACTGATGATGGTCGAAGTAGAGAGGATATAAAATGTAGACTGGCAATGGCAAGGAAAGCGTTTCTGAAGAAGAGAAATTTGTTAACATCGAGTATAGATTTAAGTGTCAGGAAGTCGTTTCTGAAAGTATTTGTATGGAGTGTAGCCATGTATGGAAGTGAAACATGGACGATAACCAGTTTGGACAAGAAGAGAATAGAAGCTTTCGAAATGTGGTGCTACAGAAGAATGCTGAAGATAAGGTGGGTAGATCACGTAACTAATGAGGAGGTATTGAATCGGAGTGGGGAGAAGAGAAGTTTGTGGCACAACTTGACCAGAAGAAGGGATCGGTTGGTAGGACATGTTTTGAAGCATCAAGGGATCACAAATTTAGCATTGGAGAGCAGCGTGGAGGGTAAAAATCGTAGAGGGAGACCAAGAGATGAATACACTAAGCAGATTCCGAAGGATGTAGGTTGCAGTAAGTACTGGGACATGAAGAAGCTTGCACAGGATAGAGTAGCATGGAGAGCTGCATCAAACCAGTCTCAGGACTGAAGACCACAACAACAACAACATGTTCCAGAGGAACATTTTCCTGGACCGCATTTAATTATCAGTTCGACTCACGGTTATGCAGGTGGGAAGATGGTAAGCATTTACCTTTGTTTTAGATGGCTTTCGCTTCAATTTACACTTCTTAAAGTAATCACCCAGTGGCCGTGATAATCCAGAGCCCTGAGGTAGCCCATCTTCCACGCCACTGTTTTTCCAAGAAATACTTGGAATCTCCTGTTGCCACGCATTCTATCCATTAGATTAGATCAGTTAGTATCGTGCTGTCCAGGCAAGTTGCTGCACGTCTTACAAAGCACGTTGAGTTTCACGGGCAGTGTGTGGGCGAGCATTATCCTGTTGGAACAACACATCACCTTCCTGTTGCAAGAACGGCCAAAGAACGGATCTAACAACATTCTGCACGTACCGAGCGCTGATTTGCGTCCCCTCTAGAAACACCAAAGGTGAACGACAGTTGTAGACCATAAGACCTGAGGTGTCTTGGATTAATGCACTCTACAGGCCAGTGCTCACCAGGTCTACGTCGTATGCGCAAACGACCATCACATGCGCGCAGGCAGAATCTGTTTTCATCGCCGAACACCACGGCGCGCTCTTCCATCGTCCAACTAAACCTGCGATGTCACCAGGCGAGCTGTGCACGTCGATGCTGTGGCGTCAGTGGAAAAGGGCCAGAGGTGTGTGTGCACGCAGTACCATTGCTAATAAGTAGTCTGCAACAGTTCGTATTGACACGTCTGGGCTGCACTATCTGCCACTGTTGCCGTTTCAGTTCGACGATCTTGGCGAGCGTTTGTGCTACGTGGACTCCAGAACCTCGTTTACAGGTGTGAGAACGATCACGTGACCACTGGTACCAGCATCGTTGCATGACTGACGCAACTCGTCCAACTTGTGTGGCAGTTCTTCGAAAGGACCATCCCACCACTCGGAAGGTCACAATTTGATCCCTTTCAAACCCGCACGAGTGCGTCTCCGTGACATGGTTGCCTCCTCGCTTCACACGTTTACGCCACACTGAGCCTTTTGGTCGTGAGCGTTCCGTATTTAAGGGCAGACACAGATGGCGCTCTAGTAGCTGTGCCGCTACTCCATCTGTTGGCGGACGACGTTGAAACCATTATCAGAACATCTACTATCCTGGAAGAGGCATATGCCGTCATCGGCTCAAAATAGACGTCGCCGTTCCGGGTGTACTAATTTTTTCTCCAGCAGCATATTTCTAGAAATTCTGGATCGATTTTTTTTTCTTTTGTTGTTGAAGAAGTACAGCAACCAGCCACCCATGTATGTATTTTTATTTGTACCAGTGCGCGTTTCTGTGTTTCGTCCAGCTACAGCTGGCATAATACATATTTAAATCTTCAATTAGCACATCGTTAGAAGATTGACAGTAATTTTGACGCTGCATATGGCAGTCGCTGTCGCCGAGCGATTCTAGGCCCTTCAGTCCGGAACCGAGCTGCTGCTACGGTCGCAGATTCGCATCCTGCCACGGCCATGGCTGTATGTGATGTCGTTAGGTTAGTTAGGTTTAAGTAGTTCTAAGTCTAGGGGACTGATGACCTCAGATGTTTAGTCTCATGGTGCTTAGAGCCATCTGAACCGTATGGCTGTCTGTTCCGCAATTATAAACGTAGCACAAACGCATTTTCTTTGTTCAAATGGTTCAAATGGCTCTGAGCACTATGGGACTTAACATCTACGTCATCGGCCCCCTAGAACTTAGAACTATGTAAACCTAACTAACCTAAAGACATCAAACACATCCATGCCCGAGACAGGATTCGAACCTGCGACCGTAGCAGTCGCGCGGTTCCAGACTGAAGCGCCTAGAACCGCTCGGCCACACAGGACGGCCGTTTTATTTGTATGTTGCAGATAAAAGCGGACTACTTGCCGTGACACAAATACTTTTTCGCCCCACCCTTATGAATGCGGAATATTGGAGCAGCAACAAGTAGAATATAAAGGCAGCTACAGCATCCAGATTACAATTTACGTTTTTATCGATGTGCTACTTGGAGATTTTAATATGTATTACGTAAGATGGGCGAAAGTCCAAAACCCGTATCGATATAAATAAAAACACATAACAAAGTGACTGGTTGCAGTATTTCTTCAAGTAATATACAATGTGGAGACTCAGAGGACAGCGATATGCACATATACGAATGGCGGTACTTTCACGTACACAAGGCACGGAACGGCAGTGCATTGACAGAGTAGTCATTTTTGCTCATGTGATTCATGTGAGAAAGTTTCCGACGTGGAGGTCTAATTGACTTTGAATGCGGAGTGGTAGCTGGAGACAGACGCAAGGGAAATTCCATTTCGGAAATCGTTAGGGAATCCAGTATTCCGAGATCCACAGTGCCATGAGTGTGCCGAGAATAACAAATTACAAGCATTACCTCTTACGATGGCCTTTACTTAACGATCGAGAGCAGTGGCGTTTGGATAGATTTGTCCGTGCTAACAAACAAGCTCAAATGGCTGTAAGCACTATGTGACTTAGCATCTGAGGTCATCAGTCGCCTCGACATAGAACTACTTAAACCTAAGTAACGTAAGGACATCACACACATCCATGCCCGAGGCAGGATTCGAACCTGTGACCGTAGCAGCAGCGCGGTTCCCGACTGAAGCGCCTAGAACCGCTCGGCCACTGCCGTCGGCGACAAATAAGCAACAATGCGTGAAATCAGCGTGGGAATTACGACGAACTTGTCCGTTAGGTCAGTACGGCGAAATTTGGTGATGTAAGGCTATGGTAACAGACGATCGACGCGAGTGCCTTTAACAGCACAACATCGCCTAAGGCGCCTCACCTGGGATCGTGGCAATATCGGTTAGACGCTAGACGACTGGAATCCCGTGATATTGTCAGATGAGTCCCGAGCTGGGTTCGAGTGTGGCGCAGACCCCAAGAAGCCATGGACCCAAGTTGTCAACAACGAACTGTGCGTGCTGGTGGAGGCTCCATAATGGCGTGGTCTGTGTTTAGGTGGAATGGACGGCGTCCTCTGGTCCGACTGTACCGATCATTGCCTGGAAATCGCTATGTTTGGCTACTTGGAGTCATTTTTAGCAACTCATGGACTTGATGTTCCCGAACAACGTCTTAATTTTTATGGATCACAATGCACGAAGTCAGCGGGCCACAGTTGTTGGCGATTGGTTTGAAGAAGATTCTGGACAGTTCGAGCGAATGATTTGCCCACCCAGATCGCCCGACACGAATCCCATCGAACATTTATGGGACATAATCGAGAGGTCAGTTCGTGCACATAGTCCTGCACCGGCAACACTTTTGCAAGTACGGACAGCTGTAGAGGCACCATGTGTCAATATTTCTGCAGAGGGCTTCCAACGATTCGTTGAGTCCAAGTCACGGCGACTTGCTGCAATATGCCGGGCAAAAGAAGGTCCGACACAAGAGGTACGTCATGGCTTTTGTCACCTCCGTGTGTAATCCACAGCCGCGTAGCTCAACAAGTGAAATTAATAAACCACTCTTTCCCGTGTTCAAATGGAGAGAAATTTAGTTAGTTAAGGGGCTCCGGAACGCCCTATACTTGCAATGTTAAAATAACGCTTATAAATTACATCTTTCCTCACAAAGTATTTGAGGTAGGAAGTTGAACTTTTTACAGATTATTTATTGGAATATGGGCTACACCTTAACACAGGGATTTTACAAAATTTTAGTTCAGTTATTAAAGATGATTTTTTTTCAATTGTAATGAAAATTCACATTTTTTTGCAATTTTTTATTTATATATTCAAAAATATACAGTTTTTTGGAAAAAGGCTGTGTTAAATTATGCAGAAGGTACTGTGTAACATTTACTGAAAGTTTGAAACAAATATGTTTGGAAGATCCTTAGAAAACATGTAATTAGTATGAGAAAATAAAAGTTTTTGGAATCGAGCGACACAGATTGGATTAACTTTTTAGTGCATTCCAGGTCCATAGGATGGATTATCTTCATCCTCTGCAAACTCCTCCTCCAGCTTCCTCTTGTTCCTCCTCCTATTTACTCTTGCTTGTATTTCTAGACTCTTTACAGCCCTGTCTGCAGCCCGAAGGCGTTCCTTGTCTAAAGCAAGCATCGCTCGTACCATGTTAGAACCTATCTTCATTCCCATATTTCTAAATACCTTGCACCTTACAATGTTGCCATCATTGAAAGTCGCAACAGCATCATACACACCAAAGTGAAGTGTTTCTATTCCAACAAATACAGTCTTGGGGATTCTCGACCATATAACACTATTTACACTTTCATTGGGGTTTTGAGTTTTTCCGTGAATACACTTTTTCAACAGTTCAGGTGCTGCTAAGTCTCTGAAAATAGGTTTTATACTTTATCTCACATCACAAAAATGTACCTAATGAACACGGACGTTAATAATAACACCATTTGACAGCAGTTTAACAGCGCCACAGTGGGTCACGCCCATGTAGAACACATTTCAAAAAAAATTTAAAAATAGTTGTAGTCTTCGGAATTGAATAAATTATGTATCTATTAAAAGGTAATAGTCTGCAGATTCAGAAAACGCAAAAGAGTAAAAATTGAACTTTTCATGATTTTGAGCCTTTCCGGAGCCCCTTAAAGCCGGTCAAACATTAGGCCAATAACCATAGATGAGAAGTGTATCGAATGACCAGGTTGAGATAGTAGAGTTCTTGCTGCGACTGTATTGAATGATACAACTGCAGCAACTGCAATCGCAGGAGTGTTTCTACAGCTGCGGACCAGATAGTTACCCACCACGTGCAAATGTATCTCGAAGAGTAGGGAAGGTAGAGAGTGATTCTGGTATGGCACGTGCACAGTAAGTAGTCACTTCATGCGTCAGCCACATGAGAGAGGCGGCAGTGAAACCGGGCTCCCGCTTCGCTACCCCCGGCCAGGGGCGTGGACGGGCGCGGTGACCCCTGTGCGGCAGCCGCCCACGCCAGAAAGTAAAACCGCCCCCGCGGCGAGCCGTTCCGGCAGCCCCAGACGGGCCGCGCTCTGCACGGCTGCGGCGGCGCCGGCCTTGGCCGTGACCGCTGCACTGCGCATGCTCCGTGCCCTACCCTGGCTGGCCACCGCGCCTCGCCGCCAGGGGTCGATACCGCCGTGACCTTGACCTCCGCACGCGCCCGGAACACTGCGCTGCGCCTGCAGCTGCCGCCAGGCAGCCCGCGTTCACGTGAAGGGGTCGCATCGGCGCGACACAGAATGCGGAGAGATTCTGCCAACTCTGCCTCGCCCTCACCCCACTCCAGGGAACACTGGCACAAACTTACAAGCAGGACACTAATATTGTGAATGAATGTAGTCCGAGAAAAATTTGTTTTTCATTATTTCCCTCGGTTATTAACCAAACTCAAATATTTTAAACGCTGTCATAATCTATTCATTATCAGCATTGTTTTATTCTTATTTCTTTTGACATCAAGGATATATTAGTTCAGGGCTTAACAACTGGCCGGTTTTGAGCGCGAGTACTCGCGTCTGCTCAGGCACGTGCTCGCGAGCAAGTGCAAGGTCGCGCAGTAGGGAGGGAGGGGAGGGAGGGGAAATGCGCGCGCACGTTTGAATGTGATCTCGCGTTCTTAGCATATTTAACTAGCCATCTGAATGCTTTGAACATTTTACTACAAGGTAAAGATCTGCTAATTACTCATTTCATAGATCGAATACGAGCTTTTAAAATAAAATTGACACTTTGGGTGAGTCAGCTGGAAACAGGAAACCTAGTTCATTTTCCTAAATTATCGTTCATGCAAGATGTTCACAAAGACTGTGAACGTTATTCACATAGTTTAGTTGATCAGCGCTTTCAAGATCTGACAGCACTAGACAATGATTTTGATCTGTTCTCTCCACATTCAGCGAATATTTAATAGATTCGTCCTGAGCTGCAGCAAGAAATTATTGACCTGCAGTGTGACAGAGAATACAGAGACAAATTTCAGAACAAGAAAAACATTTTGGAATTCTACAGACACTTCCCTCAGGATAGATTTCCTCGTTTGCACAAACTGGCGGCTACAATAATATCAATGTTCGGTTCCACGTATGTTTGTGAACAACTGTTCTCTGCAATGAAGTGTAACAAGACGCGCCTGAGAAACGCACTGTCTGATCGAAATTTAAACTGCACGCTGCGCCTAAAATGCACAAGAACAATTACTCCGAACATAGACGCAATTGTAAAGGACAAAAAGTACAAGATAACCGAGAATCCCACACTTCAGTGACACCTTTTATTGTGTAACAGTTCACAAATTAATGCGAATGTAGAGGCATACACTAAGCTAATAAAATTATGTGGCACGTGTACATTCTCCTTTATTTGTTTCATTTGTCGCAGTAATAATTCGTGAGCGATATCCCTGCAGGTGGCCGCGGATTTACATTGACTGGCGGCAGCTGTTGTGTGCCCCACGCGACTCTCCCCACTCTCCGCTCTGGTCCGGTAGTGGGGGTAGCGTGCTCGCGCTGCTCGGTGCTCGCGCCTTGTTGCTCACAGCTTGCTCCGCGAGCACGTATGTTGTGAAGCCCTGTATTAGTTAGATTAAACAGCAATGGTAACACACTATACAAAACGTACACACGAAGTAAATGACATGCATTCGTGATCAGAAAAGTCTTAGATTAAGTGGATAAGTCAATATTACCCATATGAATAGTGTAAATTAAAAATAAAATACTTGGATAAATTATACATAAAAAAGGCAGTTTTCATAAACAGAATAGATGTTCTTAGTTTAAGACTGTAATAGATACGAAAGTTCTTTAAATATGTTCAAACAGTTGGTTGTAGGTGGATATCTAAAATTTCCAACCAGAAGATTGCATCTTATGAGGCCACACGTATGTTGGATAGAGTTCCCGGATATTTCTGAAGAGCACATTCTGTGACTATGTGGTGATTGTTTCTTGCTGGTGTCCACAGTGGCACTTGCCACTTTCAGCGATTCCCCACGTTCTTCGCCACCGGCGGATGATAATTGTGGCCTCCGTTACAGTGGATCTTGTGTACCACTGCATTGCGTTTCTGCTTGTAATCAGTCTGAGTAACTGATTATTTCCTCAGCTGCTTTGCAGTGTCTAAATTTTGAGTCTTCCGCTGACGATCTCAGTTCTAGCTTTGATGGGGTTAATTCTGGCAACTTATTTCTGAGCATCAAAAATCAGATCTTCAGTTTCCTTCTTTAGGATTGACCAGCCAAGACCAGGTCTTTTCGTGATCTACTTTGGCTTCGATTTTCTCTGCATCTAAGAGTTCACTGTTGTGAAACATCCTCACAGGCTGAAACTGTGTGATGGACCAGGACTCAAGCCCATGCTGCTCTTACTCACTGATCTATCCAGTCATGATCCTTGACTCGTCTTCACTGCTTTACATCTGCGAATATCTCTTTTTTACTTTCCAATCTTCGCACGCTCCCCTAGTCTGTGGCCCTGGCGCTAAGCTGTTTCCCAGGAATATCCTTTCTTTCAGGTTTGCTAGGATAGGTAGGTGTGCAGGAGGGCTCCTGTGAAGTGTGGAGAGACTCAATGGCGGAAGTCAGCTTCTTCAGTACAAGATGTTCATGCTGAGGTAACTACATTGACAGCATTGATGAAGGTACCAATTAACCGGGTTAAAGTACCGTTAATCTACTTGTCAAAGTTGTTTACTTTATACAGTTGACTGACATCTAGTATAAGGTATTACTTCATCACTGGAGCCAGTGATGCCACCGAACTATGGATACTTTCGTTAGGAGGTGGTTCTATAATCGAAACTAGCTACAAGTGAAAAATGTTTTGCATTGCTTTCAAAATCAGCTTTTAAATGTTTTTATATCAAAAATTTACTTCTTTCTCTGTACAGGTTCTATAATTTTGATACGCTTTTAACGTTCTCTTAATAGTTCACATTTTCGCTTTATGTTTGTACAATTATGCTTAATTATGCCGGAACAGTTTACCGACAGGCCTGTTAACATTTGTCATTTATGCGTGTTTGCCCCTGACATAGCGACAACCGGTCAGAAAGCAATGTAATGCGTGTGGTATACAGTTTGCCGCAAACCTATTTCGTTGCACTGATATGGATGCAGCAGGATTCTGAAGAAAGGAAAGATGGGGTTGAAAACACCGTCGATCTCAAGATCGTTAGGGATGGAGCACAGCCTCAGAGAGGAGAAGGATGAGGAAGGATTTCTGCCCCGCTCTATTCAAAACAACCATACAGACTTTTATCTTAAGCAATTTACGGAAGCGACAGAAACTGTATATCTTGATGAGATATAAATCTTTCCTCCTGAATATGAGTCCAGAGTTTTACAGTTGGATCAGTTTGCTCGGTAAGGTGGATTCGGAATGAAACGGGAGTGTAAGACTGTTCTGGTTGTTTTCTCACGCCTTCATAAAGTGCTGCAAATGCAAAACAGTGACACGTATTTCTCCATGAATGACGGGGCAGTAAAATCAGTGCTAAACTCGATTTCTCTCTACAAAGCATTTACATGAGAATCTTTACGCTTGAAATTTCGCCATTTCTTGCGGAGGATATAGAGCAGCGTGGCGCGTATTGTATCCACAAACAGCACTTGACAGACCTCAACAAATACACGTTGAATACTGCGCATGCGTACAGTGGAAACCAGGCAAGTAATGTGCTATGGAGCCGTGCGGCGGTATAAGCTTTCATCCCAGACGGTTCTGTCACGGAGTCTCAGTGGTCGTTGTGACGGAACAGTAATGACCTCTATTTGGCTGTACTAAACGAGAGGCCCAGTATTTTCAGTTGGGCAACATGAACAAACATTACAGCTGTTGCGACGTTCATTCGGGCTCTTGCTGGCTGATTTGAAGCATCATCCGTATAAACCGCAGAAGCTTAGAGAGTGGAGAAGTATTAATAGGCAAAACATCCTCGCCAATTGCACTAGCACAATGAAATCATCAACCGAGAAACACTGCTTCCACAACAAATGCTGATGTCTGATGAAACAAGCTTTTCCATCACTGGAAATGTTAATAAGTCGAAAATCTGATGGTATGTCTCCAGCTCCATTTCCCCCAACGACTTCAGATATTCCGAAAGAATGTTATCTGTGCCTTCTGCCTTGTGTGTTCGCAAGTCTTTCAAATATCTATTAACCTCTGACTCTAATACCGGATCACCTATTTCTCCTTGTCTTTCCATACTGATTCTCATTTATTCTTAAATCACGTCATCAAACAAGTCCCACTCCCCTCCCGTTACCCCCTTACCTCTTCTCGCCCAATTAGTCGTAGAGGCCTTCAATTTACTTTTTCCACCTATGCGCTCTCTCCTCTGCGCTTAACAGTGGGATTCCCATTGCACTCTTAATGTTGATACACTTGCTTTTAGTTTCACCGACGACCTCATTGATTTCACTGAAGATGTCTCCCCGCTTAGAAAAGCAGGTAATATCTAAGATATTAGACAGGGGCTGATCCTGCTCAAATTTCTACTTCAGATTTTATGTTTCGACCCCTCTGCTTGTATTTCTTCATTATCTTCTGGAGTCTCTGGTTAGATGAATACTGTCGACAGTGGACAGTGGGTGGACAGTGTTTAGCTAACCGCTACGCCAGAAGATCCTGAATAAGATCCCAGCAGAGGGCTCGAAACGCAGAATGTGAAGCAGAAATTTGAATAGGATTATTACGTGGACATTTTAGGTTAGGCTTTACCGTGGCTGTTATTGACATTAAATGACATTTATTTAATAAAACGGTGACTGGTAACAGTAAAGTTGTTGTTTCATTTAATTATTACGTGGCCTAACAACCGAGATTTTACTTTGAGTGCCATCAGTCACGAAACTCCACTGACTTAGGAACACTGTATTCTATTGGTCAAAAACTCTTTAATCCAACCACAAAGATGGTCCGATATTCCGTACGCTCCTACTTGGTTCGTTGGGCGATAGTACAGAACTGTACAGAACACCTTCCGGAGGTCACGAGGCACGATGTGAACCTGGGCGTCGGTGTCTACTACCTTCTGTCTCTCGTGCAGGAACAGAGAGAGCTGGGTTTTGAGAAATCCATGTCGATTCCTACTGAGAAGATTTTCGGTCCCCAGAGTGCTGATAATACGCTAGTATAAATGTTTCTAAATTCTGTAATAGACTGACGTCATCTATATAGGCCTACAGTCGTATGCATATGTTCGATGATCCTTCTTGAAAACAGGAATAATCTGACCGTTACTTGGAACGCTTCGTCCTACAGCGACTTGCGGTGGACTGCTGCCAGGAAAGAAGCCATCTTTTCCTAAAGTCAACCGTAAGGGCATAACATCACCTCCTGTCGCTTTTCCTCGTTTGAACAATCTTAACTGAAAGTCACTCACTGTTGATATGATTCAAAACCAGGCGGGGTTAAAGAAACATGTACACGGTGACGATCATTGAACTATATGAAATAAAATCGTCATAACTTCTGAACTCTTTGCGTTAGGATATTCGAACTGCACGGTTGGCCGCGGGGCATTATGAAAATTAGTATGTGTATGAGCACGCGTCCTGTTGTTGTCGGACACTTGCACGTGAAAATGTCACGGTGCAGCGTGCCTGAGCGTATAGCGCTAGAGAAGGCCTACTATGGGAGCAATAACAGCCCAGCTGAGGGTCAAAGGAAGTTTGCGACTGAGTTCAAGCTGAAAACAACCGGTCCAAGTGTGCTAACAATCAAGAATTTGATTCGAAAGTTTGAGAGAAGGGGTAGTGTTCGTGATGGCAGTGTTGGCAATGTCGCTCGTCCAAAATGGGTGAAATCGTCTGAAAACACCGAGAAGATACGCGCTGTGTTTCAAACAGCCCCAGAAAATCGATCAGACGAGCTGCACAACCGGTGAGAGTCAACCGGGAGACACTGCTTGAAATTGTTGTTGAAGACCTGCATCTCTTCCCACACAAAATTCAAACCCATCAGCCATTGTGTCTCACGCCAAGGAAAACAGATTATGTTTCGGCAACACAGAATTGAAGAACAGGACATCGACGTGGATGTGGTTCGGTTGAGCGACGAAGCCCATTTTCATTTGGATGGGTTCGTCAATAAACAAAATTGACGCATTTGGGGGGCTGAGAATCTGCATTTCGCGATCGAGAAATCTCTTCACCCTCAACGGGTGACTGTATGCTGTGCAACGTCCAGTCACGGAGGAGCACTTTGGGGACCGTATTCTGGCTCTGGGGTACCCAGAGGCTACTGGCATTGGCCTCGATTGTCAGCCACTCCTTTTGTGGGGCTAAATTGAAGACAAGGTGAACAACAATAACCCCAAAACAATTGCTGAGCTGAAAACAGCCATTCAGGATGTCATTGACAGCGTCGATGTTCGGACACTTCAGCGAGTCATGCAGAATTCCGCTGTTCGTCAGCGCCGCATCATCCCCAATGTTAGCAGACACATCGAACATGTCATAACCTAAATCCGAATATCTGTAGTCTTCCTTATATGTTGAATAAAGTGTATGTACGCCGTAGTTCGTAACTGAAATACGTTTTTTTCATATAGTTCAATAATTGCCAGCCTATATTTCAATAACGTATTAAGGAATTTAAATGTCAGGAATATTTTGAAAATTTTTCATATGGGATTAAATAATGACAACCAACTTATTTAGAACTGTTGAGACTCATTGGTGTTTCTTTTTCTTCTTCTTCTTTTTTTTTAAAAAAAAAAAAGAAAAGAGAGAGATATTAGCTAACCTTAAGGCTGCGCCTTGAAATCCTAGTTAGCTCTATGTAACAGAGGCTTGGGGGTGTGACTTCCGTGGAGTACAGCTCTTATAGGCTTGTAGAAGCCTCATCTAGCTTAGTCTAAGGAAGTCGTACTAACTGCTACATAATGTTCACGTTCTGCTGATTAAAAAGAAAAAAAAATGACAATGTGTTAGAACCTTCTTTTTAGAATCCCCGTCCCTTTATCTCTCTACATCTGATTGCTGTATAAGATGAGAAAATGTATAATTCCCGACCTCTGTCGCAAAAATTTTACAAAATTTCACTGACTCCCACTGGTCTGAAGATAGTCTAATAAGAGTGAAACCGGTCACCAGTAATGAAACAAAACATCATGTGCGATCACGAGTAATTATTGATTAGAATTACATGGATTGCTGCTGTTCCCAACATGACTTCAACAATTATTAACTTGAGAAATTGATCGAAATGGTAGCAGAATCTGAAGTCTTTACCAGTATCGAAATCACGATCCGCGACTGGTCCAAATTAGAAGTTACGTTGATGGGAAGTATTCCACAACTGCGATATTGGTAGTCGATGCACTCGCCAGCAAGAGGGAGGGAGCGAGCTGCCAGCTACAAAGCCCGCTGACTCGCACATCGCAGACGTGCCGGCACTCGCGGCCTGAATGGATGTGACGGCAGGCCTACCTGTTGCTCGCAGGCTGTTGCCGCCCCTGTCCGTGGAGCAGCAGGCTGAGCCAGCACGGATATACGGCCCGCCTGATATCAATGGGTACTGGCTACAGGGCGCTTCTCTCTGGAAGAGCAGCTCTGCAACGCGGCCATCACAACTCAGTGGCCACATCGTAGAGGCTGTGTACAGGATCGTCTGAAACAGTCTCAGAAGCTTGTAAGAGTGTTGCAGGGGAGGTTGTGCTGAGAAACAAATGTTAAGAAGAAAATCGATAACTTGCACAGATTACGATTTATTTAGCATTTAAATTAGCCAATAAGGTCATTGCGTGCGGAAACTGAAGCATTTGCACACGCTAAAATGCGGTAATGCACTGGCAACTGTGGGTACGTGAGTTACCACTTACTGAAATACTCATCGTCAGTTAAAATGTGTGTTTTTTGGAAGTGATGCATGTAAGTTAGGTGAGCAAAAGCTACGTTTGTCCGGATTGAGGAAACCAAACACGTTTGTCGACACCGATTCTATCAGGCTGATTGAATGAGCGCGCGTGACGACCTAAGCTGATAACTTCAGTGCTAAATGACTCGGAAAGTACGCAACGAATTGAATTTTTTTCTTAACATTTATTTCTCAGCACAGCCTCCCCTGCAACACTCTTACTAGCTTAAAAGTCTGTTTCTGACCACCCAGTATATACTGATGAGCGAAAACATTATAACCACCTGCTTTGTAGCATTTTGGTCCACCTTTGAAAGGCAATACACCATCGATTCTATTTGGTATGGATACAGGTACTTGTTAGGTAGCCGGTCGCGGTGGCCGAGCGGTTCTAGGCGCTTCAGTCCGGAACCACGCGACTGCTACGGTCGCAGGTTCGAATCCTGCCTCGGGCATGGATGTGTGTGATGTCCTTGGGTTTGTTAGGTTTAAGTAGTTCTAAGTTCTTGAGGACTGATGACCTCAGATGTTAAGTCCCATAGTGCTCAGAGCCATTTGAACTTGTTAGGTTTCCGGAAATGTGCTGCACCAAATGTCTAGGCACAGGTCAAAAAATACCCGCAAATTACGTGCTCCTGCTTTGTGGCCAGATAACTAGCGCCCAATAGCAATCCAGAAGTGTTGCGTTCAGATCAGGCGAATTTGATGGCCACGATATCAGACTGTGATCACGTTTTCAGTAATTCTAGACATATGCCCACTGGAATAGGAAATCAGGAAAAGGGAAGCCTTTTATTCGTTAAAAAAGGCGATCAAGTGGAAGTACGAAGGGTAGTTGGAACTGAGGTCAAGGCAATAAAATATCGAGTGTTACAACTGTGGCAAAATGAATGGCACAGATAGGAAAACATACGAATTTCTCCCTAAAATCAGGGAGGGATTTGAAACGAGATTTCTTAACCCATCGAGTGGCCATGGCCCTTATGTCACTTTTCTACACAAAATCAGAACAGATGAACGACAGCTGCGCCCTCGGCAGTGTGGGCACACCAGAAGACGAATTGAAGGGCCGCACGCTCTATGATTATGCAGCGCAAAATGGACGCCAGGTATTGAGGATGTTGGATCCCAAAGTAGCAGTAAGGAGTGAATCAACCTGGCGCATCTCGGAAGATACTGCAGCCGCAGTATCAAGGAAGAGCAAGGACGACTTCACGAGGCATTCAGGCATAAGTCATCATGCTGCCATCCAGGCTGGACAACATACTTTGCAGATGGAGAGAAGATGACTGAAGTTGGCGAGGTTGTCCCAAGAATCTAACTGCGTCACTGCAAGTGATCATGGAAGTGTGGACTTCAAAGGTAACAGTGATGAGTGGAAGTATTTGCTGTAGTGGAAACGCTGCTCACGTGCTGCCCGACGCCCAAGGAATCCAGCAGACTTTGTCTGTTGACCAGGGAAGTATGAGGGAGGATCCAGTAGCGAAACAACCATCTAAATCAGAGGTTGCCAAACTTGTTTGTCACGCCCCCCTTCTGCCGAAAAGAAAACTTCCGTGCCCCCCCCCCCCCCCAGCCCCCTAAAAAATATAGAGATTTTTATTAATTATCAAGAAACTATTGAAAAATTTTTGATGGTGACGTCATGTAACATGGTGGGCTATTAATGTATCGAGTCGCAGTTATTACGTCATCAGTCTAGTCTAGTGATTATAAGTCACTCCTAAAGTAAAGAAAGTCCTTGGTAAACAAGGATAAATAGTTGCGACCTTTGCAGATTAGTGGATACAGGCCATTATTTTAAGTTGAGTGTAGCTTATTACTTTCACTCATTATCAAAAATAGTCACTCAGTCACGGTGTTAACGAACATCACTGATTTGTACGCCTACAGCGCTCCCCATTCTCATTGCGCATAGGTTGGCATTTATGTCAACGACGACAGTTACCGAACGGCGACAAAGACCCAGTTCGTAGAACCAGACAAAAAATAAAAAAATAAGTTTTACGAAATAATTTTGCAGACTACACAGAACTTTAAAAAAATATGACTAAAACAACTTCCTTACCTTGATTACATTCCCTTGCTGCACACCATTTCTTCACCAGTATACGATTTTAGGACTACTCTTCGCTTGACGTATCTACGATAAACTTTCGCTGTGTCTTCATCCAGAAGAAATACTACTATTAGTTGAAATAACATACCACACGTAACATCAGAATCCATAAGGATCACACGCAGTATTTATATTTAAATCAGATTCACTATGTTTATTTTATATTGTTTCTTCGAAATAGTTTTTTGTAATTTTACAGTATTACCTATATGTAAGGATAGTTAGGAGGAAAATAACAAGTTCTCTTATAATGTGACGTATTTATTATAAAAATATTATTTCCACACACATATGGCAAGAAACAATCAAATAAATCAATGTGAAGGATGAGCTTGCATATTTTTTACAAGATTTTGAATCCTTGGCTGAATAGTAGTAACTGCGCAACGTAAATCATTGGCAATACTGAGTTTTCTTCTAAGCTTATTTTTTATCGCCACTACCGCTGAAAATGCTCTTTCGCACAAATAAGTGCTTGAAAGTGATAAACACAGTTTCAGTGCTTGTTCTGCTGTGCTGGGATACACTGTGAGATATTTCACCCAAAATAAAGGCTTCTCCATCTTCTCAAAGTCATACTTCGCTGCCGAGCCAGCGTACTTCTGTATGAAATAAAAGTGTTTTATACTCTGCTCCCAAGTTTTCACAAAGAGCCGTAAATAACCTGGAATTTAACGCACTCTTTTTAATATGATTCACGATTTTGATGCACAATTTCAAGACATCATTGAGTTCCTTTGGAAGTGTCTTAGCTGCCAATGCTTGACGGTGTGTTACACAGTGGACAGCAGTAACACTAGGGTTTTTTTTCTCTGACCATCTGCACGAATCCTGAGCGACATCCAAGCATTGATGGGGCGCCGTCTGTTCATACGCCTATCAGTTTCTGCCATCATAACTCATTTTTACAAAAGAATTCACAGACAGCTTCCATTATATGAATTGCTTTTAAAGTTGACTTTAACTCTGTAGAAAACTGGAACTCTTCTTTAATTGCTTCATTTTCTATATAGCGAACGAAAGCTAGTAGTTGGCAACAATTAGCAACAATTCGCAACATCGGTACTCTCGCCTAATTGTATTGCGAAAAACTGCGATTGTTTGACGGCCATAACTAATTGATTTTGTATGTCTTCGCCCATATCATCAATCCGACGTTTCACAGTATTGTCAGAAAGCGGTATTTGTGAAAGTTTTTGTTTACTTTCTGACCCAAGAACAATATCAGCAGCTTTCAACAAACAGGGTTTGACTAGTGTCTCTCCGATAATATGACTTTTCTTGGTCCTTGAAATAAGTAGCGATAACTCATACGAGGCTTCCAGTACCTTTTCTGATGTCTGAGCGAAGGATCCAGCAGCGTCCAACTTCATTCGTTTCAAATTATCACATTTTGCAGCAAAAAATTCCTTCGGCTTCTCTTTCAATGCACCATGCTTTGCACACAAATGGTCTCATGGAATCATTGCTCAATACCTCATAGCAAATAACACATTGCGGCTGGTCAACACCATTTTTTGTATAGAAGCAAAACCGTATTTGATATACTCATCATTATATTTAGTTTTTTTTCACGACACTCATGGTGAAGTAAAAAGAAAACAAGTAGTTAACAGTATAATTTCGCACTAACACTGATTTTACTGAGGCACAATTGTGAAAGATTCAACGCGATTTCAGCAAAATCCAATACATCAGATGTGTCGACAACTGCAAGCAACCAACTGAAATAAAGGAAAGCTACTGTCGTCTGTCGGCACCTCAGGTGACTGCCTGTGAGGAGTGGGGCGAAGAACGGGGAAGCCCAGTCGCAGCGCAGGTAGTCAGTGCACTGTCTGTCTGCGACCTGGTGGCCGAGCAGGGCCCTTGCTGGGAGAAACGCGCTTTTCCCGGATTAGGGCGGAAACAGCCTACAGGCACCCTAAGAATTTGCTACCTGTTCTGCGGTGCTGTTCTGAGCAGTGCAGCCTGGGGTTTTATGCGAAAATCTTTTTCGTGCCCCTATCTTTCGTTATAAACGAAACGTTATAAGTTTTGAGATAACATCAATGAATTGGTTGCCAAATTGCACAGTAATTAAGTAAGGTCATGGATACACCTCATACATCGTTGGAAAATGTGCACAGTGCCAAGCAGTTATCTCTGTACTCGTACCAAAAGAAGCCATTGTCGCAGCAAAGAACGTACACTAATTTCAAACAAAATTATGCAGTATTTCAAAAAGGCAGAAGAAAAATAACTGTTTTGTCAGATAAGTAATCCGAATGAAAGAGCTGTAGTACTGACCGTTCGAAAAAAAAAAAAATAGCCTCACCAATGGACTTCACTGTCTACCTAGCTGGGTTATGTTTCATTGTTAGTACTCACGACAATGTTTCCAGAACAGCGTGAAGTACTCTGCTCAGAACGAACACTTGTACTAGTTTCGCATTCACGTCGTGCACATTTTTCTGGTGACAAAGGGCATAACCCTGGCGTCCAAATTACGAACCCGCCAGTTCGTTTGAAGTGTATACAGTCTATTAAAGTCACTGTAATCGCATCACATGTGGATCCTCGGGTTGACGGGGTGATAAAACGGCCTTTTTGCAGTTACGCAGTATAAGTGATTATTACTCTGATGAACATAGCCTACTACGACTAAAAGTTATAACATGATTACGTTCAGTTCATGTGTACAAATGTACAGAATAGTTGATACCTGACTTTTCTGTTTTCCAATTGTCAGAAGTAAGTTGTTTACAAATCTAATAAATTAGAATTAACGCATATCGCCTTCGTAATTTTGAGAGTTTCCGTGTGTGACATTCTAAACGTGACATTCTAAACGTGATCTTCAAAAGCTGTATGTTCTAGGAGATAGGATTGCGGGAAGTGGGACGCCAAACGATTGCATTTAGCACCATAATCTATCATTAATACCTGCACATTCATTTTCATTAAAATATCGATATTAAAAAGAAATATTAGGTTTATACCGCTGACTCCACCCGCGCCCCCCTTGCAACATCATCACACCCCCCCAGGGGGGCGCGCCCCCCAGTTTGGGAACCCATGATCTAAATGCACCAAAAAAAAAAAAAAATGGACAGACACAGAGCAAATTCTGTAGCGTTTGTAATAGATTAGTAGTCGCGTAATTGGTTAAGGGTTAATGTTGTTTTGCAATAGTTCTGTGTGTGTGTACATATAATTATCAGAAATAATTAATACATAATTTATTGCTAGCCAAGGAAATGAGATTTGTATGGCCTATTTTAGCTTTTCAGATAATGCCCTGTAATTATGAAGAGTAAATAAATAAAAAAATTCATCACCATCATGCTCCTCAGACCACTGTAGCACCAATCTGCGTTGCGGCGCGGGCAGCTGGCCTGACGGAAGATGTAACCGTCGCCGGGGAAGACATCAAACCTGAATGGAACCAGGTCGGCAGCAATAACGTTCACGAAGTCCACAGCAGTTATGATGC
The DNA here is from genome assembly GCF_023898315.1 of Schistocerca nitens. Lineage (NCBI taxonomy): Eukaryota > Metazoa > Arthropoda > Insecta > Orthoptera > Acrididae > Schistocerca > Schistocerca nitens. The sequence continues at coordinate 283,047,759 of NC_064617.1, forward strand.
CTTCGCCGGCCAGTGTGGCCGAGTGGTTCTAGGCGCTTCAGTTTGGAACCACGCGACCGCAACGGTCGCAGGTTCGAATCCTGCCTCGGGCATGGATGTGTGTGATGTCCTTAGGTTAGTTAAGTTTAAGTAGTTCTAAGTTCTAGGGGACTGATGACCTAAGATGTTAAGTCCCATAGTGCTCAGAGCCATTTGAACCATGATGCCTTCGATAGCTACCGAAGGTCCCACGGAAGCCGCGGTGCATGTCTCCCATAGCATAATACCTGGCTCCATCGACCTTCCGTGGCAAAGTGCGTGTCTGCAGCCGCCGTTTACCTCGCTGACGGCGTATCAGGAGACGTTCATCGACCTGTTGTAATAAGAATCGTGATTCATTAGGCCAGGCGACACGATTCCATTCATCCACGGTCCAATCTCGACGTTCCTGTGTCCACGACAATCGTAGTTGACCATGTCGTTATGTCAACATGGGAGGGAACACGTAGGGGTCGCCTCCAGAGGAAGCACGTGTTCAGCAATTTGTGCTAATTGGTGTGCTCCGATACACCTGCTCCGGCACCAGAACTGTACTCTGCCATCATATCAGACACAGATCGTCTACCCCGCTTTAGTGCGGACAGTCCTCCGTCCTCCAACATTCTCTGTGGAACGTTCAACCCCTCTGAGCTAGTGGGCTGCTGGCACCAGTCTCCATCGATTGTCATCCCGATCGCTGAGTCGACTTTCGACGTCTGCTTGTCTTCTTCGCATCTTTGGCGGATGGCTATTTACCTACGACGCGCGCGCTCTGCAGGGAACAGGCCACCTGGTACTGGATAAATAAGGACAGAAGAGAAAAAATTGAAGAAATTACGGGGGTATACGTAGGAGATAAACCAAGCATTAAAATAAGGGGGACTGAATTATGGCAGGATCTTTGGAATAACGATGAGACAGGACGAAGAACACATGAGCTGCTTCCAAACATAGAGGAACGCTTAAAACTTACATATATCAAACCAACTAGAGGCTTGCTGCACTTTCTTACTGGACATGGACCCTAGCCGACATATCTGTGTCGGTTTGGGAAGAGGGCCACACCAGCGTGTGACTGTGGAGCAGTGCAGGGCACCCCAGTCCATGTGGTGTACGAGTGCACCCTCTTCGACGATGTTGCACAACAATTTAGGGAACAACTACCAAACAACGACATGCACCACCTGCTCAGACAAGAGGACGCATTTAATGTCCTGAATAAACTAGCAGATGCGATCTCAAGCAAAGTCCTCAAAGAATACCTGAGAAACAACTAGTGAATAAACACCAGACTTAGACTCCGTACACCCTCCCTGTTCCGCCAGGACATGGACTTGGCCAGCCGCCTCACGGCTGGAAACCGCCATGTTTAGGACTAGGTTGGGGGGGGGGGGGGGTAGTACATCATCACCTGACTTGACAACGCACCGATCATGGCAGTAGATATAGATATAGATTAGTTATAGGCTCAGAACTAGGATAATTAGATTAGCATAGAACTGCAGCGACAAAGTCATCGGCCAGCCCAGTGCCAGGGGAACTCCCACTGGGAAAGGCCAGCAAAATTAGGTTTGTATCTTCTGGCACACCTGTGACGCTGCAGGCAGAGTAGTCATAGTAACTTGTTAAAAGTAGTATCTATGTCTAACAGTAGTAGAAAATTCAATCCATCATAACAACATGCGTAGTAAATAACAGCAGAATAGTCCCCATAGTGGTGAAGGCATTATAGTATTAACCTGTAGTGTTAGAAAGTAAAAGCTGAATATTGTCAATTGTAATAGTTAGAAATAGGACCTACTAATATACTTATGTAGCAGGTTAATTTGTATAATTATAATGATTCGAATAAAGATTTTTTTAAATACAAAGAGCAGCGGCGTTTGCTTAGAGTTGTCAGTGATAACAGACAAGCAACACTGCGTGAAAAAACAGCAGAAATGAATGTGGGGCGTACGACGAACGTATCCGTTAGGACAGAGCGGTGAAATTTGGCATTAATAGGCTGTGGTAGCATACTACCGACGTTAGCGTCTTTGCTAACAGCACGACATCACCCGCAGCGCCTGTCGTCGGCTCGTGGCCATATTGGTTGGACCCTAGACGACTCGAAAACCATAGCTTGGTCAGATCAGTCCCGATTTCAGATGGTAAGAGCGGATGGTAGGGTTCCAGTGTGGCGCAGACTCGACAAAGCCACGGACCCAAGTTGCCAACAAGGCACTGTGCAAGTTGGTGGTGGTTCCATAATGGTGTGGGCTGTGTTTACAAAAATGGGCTGGGTACTATGGTCCAACTGAACCGAACATTGACTGAAAATCGTTATGTCCGGCTAGATGTTGCCACGCATGCGTCATGTCACCGGGTCACAGTTGTTTGTGATCGGTTCGATGAACATTCTGGACTGTTCGTGCGAATGATATTGCCACCCAGATCGGCCGACCTTAATCCCTTCGAACATTTATGGCAAATAATTGAGAGGTCGAACAATTCGGAGTAATTAAAATCCATGGAGAGGTTCGCCGATGACATTGTAATTCTGTCAGAGACAGCAAAGGACTTGGAAGAGCAGTTGAACGGAATGGATAGTGTCTTGAAAGGAGGATATAAGATGAACATCAACAAAAGCAAAACGAGGATAATGGAATGTAGTCGAATTAAGTCGGGTGATGCTGAGGGAATTAGATTAGGAAATGAGACACTTAAAGTAGTAAAGGAGTTTTGCTATTTAGGGAGTAAAATAACTGATGATGGTCGAAGTAGAGAGGATATAAAATGTAGACTGGCAATGGCAAGGAAATCGTTTCTGAAGAAGAGAAATTTGTTAACATCGAGTATAGATTTAAGTGTCAGGAAGTTTCTGAAAGTATTTGTATGGAGTGTAGCCATGTATGGAAGTGAAACATGGACGATAAATAGTTTGGACAAATAGAAGCTTTCGAAATGTGGTGCTACAGAAGAATGTTGAAGATTAGATGGGTAGATCACATAACTAATGAGGAGGTATTGAATAGGATTGGGGAGAAGAGAAGTTTGACTAGAAGAAGGGATCGGTTCGTAAGACATGTTCTGAGGCATCAAGGGACCACCAATTTAGTATTGGAGGGCAGCGTGGAGGGTAAAAATCGTAGAGGGAGACCAAGAGATGAACACGCTAAGCAGATTCAGAAGGATGTAGGTTGCAGTAGGTACTGGGAGATGAAGAAGCTTGCACAGGAAAGAGTAGGATGGAGAGCTGCATCAAACCAGTATACCACCACCACCACCACAACAACAACAACAACAACAATCGAGAGGTCAGTTCAGGCACAAAATCCTGCAGCGGCAACACTTTCGCTTTTATGGACGGCTACAGAGCAGAATGGCACATTATTTCTGCAAGGGACTTCTAATGACTTTTTGAGTCCGTGCCGCGTTGGGTTACTGCACTACACCAGGCAAACGGAGGTCCGACACGATATTAGGAGGTACCCCATGACTTTTCCTTATTTTCTACCTTTCGTGGTGTTTTTAATGACGAAATGTGCATTCTTGTAATTGCACGCGCGTATTCGTACGCTGAAGAAATTATGGCGGCAAGGATTAAGCTCTGCGGAGACTTATGAAGGCTGTTGCTGCCACAACGCTTTCCACAGTGCTGTTGTGCGGAACATTGCGTAAGCGCAGAGTTGGCAATAAGCTGCGAGCTTGTATTGGCAGCAGGTCGCGGCTAACGTTAGCACAGCCGGGCCATGCAACTTATCGCGGATCGTTCATGGCCAAGGCCGCACGCGCGCTTCGCATCCCTGGCCGTGACTCCTCTGGTCGCCCTGAGGACGACGTCATTCACTAGCGAGGCTGCCGCTACCAGTGACCCGGAAACTGGGTGAGGCCCCTTGTTCTTTCCCCGTTTCATTGACATTTAATGTCACGTCAAGTTCATTGCAGATATCTTTTAGCATTGGCATTTGGCTATACATGTTAGTCGCTCTTTAATCTTTCCAGAAGGACAGCTGGACAAATATACAGAACGTTTTCTGCAACAGTATGCACAGAGATTTGGAATATCGTCCTGAGTGGTACTGAAATGCGGACAACGAGGAAGGAAGATAGGGTGAAAGCTAGGAAATTTTGAGATGTGAGCAAGACTGAGGATTAAAAAACAGTTGGACGGATATAGTGAAAAATGAGGGGTTTTCTGTGAGAGTGTCAGAGCAGAGGGAATTACTTAATCTAATAAAAACCAAAAGAAGAAACTGGATAGGACGCATATCAAGAAAGAAGGAGGGATTTATAAATGTCTTGGAAGCGTATATGGAAATTAAGAAGGCGCGGGGGAGGAACAGATTTCAGATTTGCCGCGCGGGGTAGCCGCGCGGTCTCGGGGGCCTTACCACGGTTCGCGCGGTTGCCCCCGTCGGATGTTCGAGTCCTCCCTCGGGCATGGGTGTGTGTGTTGTCTTTAGCGTAAGCTAGTCTATGTTACATTAAGTAGTGTGTAAGCCTACGGACCGATGACCTCAGCAGATTGGTCCCATAGGTACTTGCCACAAATTAACAAAATTTCAAATTCTGCATGATGCGATTGATGACAGCACATTCAGTAACATTAAGAAGGAAGCGATGGACTGCGAGAAATGGAGACGCAATGGACAACCTAACATAGCACAACGCTGATGAGTCCAGGCGGAGGTTCGAGTCCTCCCTCGGGCATGGGTGTGTGTGTTTGTCCTCAGGATAATTTAGGTTAAGTAGTGTGTAAGCTTAGGGACTGATGACCTGAGCAGTTAAGTCCCATAAGATTTCACACACACACAACGCTGATGATAATAATGAAGATCACAGGGTTTTTAAAAATAATTCCAACAGGACTCATTATTGTTCAAAACAAAACAAGAATTTTATGTCCAGAAATAAATATGAGATACGGCCGATTTTGCTCAACGTGTTTACCACTTAAAATTGCACATCCTAATAGGAAACGACTGCATCCTTTGCGTACAACGGAGCCGTCTCTTCGCAAGGTAAAACAACTGTATCTTAATGCAATTTTGTCATATGATGACATGATGGAGGCCGTGGCTGTTATTTGAAGACATATGTTGATGGTGTTGGGACAGCAACCAGCCACTAATTTACTTTCAGTTCCTTTATTCAAAGTTTACCGTTATCCGTTTCGAATCGTTGTGATTCATCTACAGACGGTTTACACGCTTTCCTTATGACATGTGGTGGTTTTTTACAGATTAACTGTCGTGAAATGTCGGTTTGGAGTGTTTGTTTTCATAACATTCGTCCAACAGATGTGAATACATTCCCACTGCATTCTTATTGTTGCACACGCAAACTTTTCTCACTGAACACAGATTTGTCACTGAGAAGATTTCTACCACGCACCACATGTTTTAATACATAGAAATCTAAAGTGTTCAGTGAGAAAAATTTACGTGTGCAACAATAAGAATGAGTGGGAATGTATTCACATCTATTGGACGAATGTTATGAAAACAAACACTCCAAACTGACATTTCACGACAGTTAATCTGTAAAAAACACACCACATGTCATAAGGAAAGCGTGTAAACCGTCTGAAGATGAATCACAACGATTCGAAACCGGTAACGGTAAACTTTGAATAAAGGAATTGAAAGTAAATTTTTGGCTGGTTGCTGTCCCAACACCATCAACTGTATCTTACATGTGTCTAATTTCAGTATATCGTTGCAATTCTGTTCTGAGCAGCAAACATATAGAGTAAAACTAGATGTTATTACAGTTCCTATCTCTCTTGAATGATAACAACATAGCCGCCGAGAAAAAGGCTATCATCTGACTATTGTTCCAATAACTTACGGAAATGCAGCCGGGTGGTGTTTTCGAAACCGCCGATATTTCGACAGGTAAACACCCTGTCATTTTCAAGACACAATTGCAGCGACAGAGCACTGTGCAAGGAAATTTAAGACCTCGGTATGCGGGGAACATGCCGAAAGACAACACACATTTACAGACCACACACACACACACACACACACACACAACACACACACACATACACACACACTGTTAATACTAGCTGCCACCACACATAAAAAGCTGACCAACACCGGAAGTTACCGATATTGGATATTCATAACCAGAGAGGTACAATACGATGAGTTGTCATGACGTCGCAAACTTGAAGCCGACGTCCACCATATTAGTAGCCACAAACATTAGATTTTGGTGGATATGTTTTGATGAAACATCCCAGCTTGCGTAACTTACTGGTGTACTAGCCGTTCCGATTATAGTCCGAAGTGTAAACCAATCACATTTCATTCGTAAGTGGACTAGTTCAATCAATATTCTCCTTTATATACATGAGTTGTAGGTGCATTGGTTACTTTTACTGTAGTGGATCTATTTCTACAGGTTGACCTTAGATTTCCTACGAATTCAGCGCGAATGCTGTGAGAGGGAAATATTGCAAACCATTCGTAGCAAAATATGTTCTCAGCATTTGCGGGAAGATGAGTTACGTGGAATATCAGTTTCGTCATTTCGTGTAAGGAAAATTCTGAATTACGGCAACAGCCTTTTCATGTCGAGTGCTTCGCTTCTCGGTTTGTCGAAACGTGTAACAAAAAGAAAGTTACATTAACAAGGATAAATGCGTCGTATTACTGGATCCAGTAAGCTTTGAGACCAGAAAAACGTTCGAAAATGCCTTGCTGACACTGTGTTATTGACGACAGTACTGTAATATTTGTTATATAAAACAACAGTTGAGTGCACGCGGCGTAAATTAAAAACAAGAATCAATTGTAAACGGTAGCCTGCTACAATTTAGGGGGTACTAACATGGTGTCGCTAGCTTCAAAACGGTATACAGCATAAGTCTGTGGCCTCATCTCCCCTTACTATACCTCCATGTCCATAACCCACTGGAGAGGTGCATTATTTCTGTCCCTCCACGGATTCCATGCAGAATTTGCAGAATTTAAGCAAAAACCTTCTTCTCTCTCAATATTCACTATCAATAACCCGTGATGTTTTTCATCGATTACAGTGTGTGTGTGTATGTGTGTGTGTGTGTGTGTGTGTGTGTGTATGTGTGTGACTTGAAACTGACGGGATGTACAGCTCCAGAAATATCGGCAGTTGTCGAAGGTGTCACCTGGCGGTATTCTCGTAAGTTACTTGGACATTTTATACGGCAGATGGTTCAAATGGTCAAATGGCTCTAACCACTATGGGACTTAACATCCGAGGTCATCAGTCCCCTAGACTTAGAACTATTTACCCTAACTAATCTAAGGACATCACGCACATCCATGCCCGAGGCAGGACTTGAACCTGTAACCGTAGCAGCAGCGCGGTTCCGGACTAAAGAACCTAGAACCGCTCTTCACAGCAGCCGGCTATACGGCAGGAGAAACTTAAGTTTCACATCTCACGTATTGTTTGCCATTATTCAGTGTCACATGCCCGCACTCCACGAGACACTCGGGAGAGGTACCGGATTTGGAAATTAACCCAGTGCATTTGTAGCGCCTTGCTTGTAAGGCGGAAGAAGAGGGATTTCAGTTGCTCTGCTTTCTTTAAAATTAACTAAAATATTCAAATTAGTAGGAAATTGCCACTTGGAGAAATGGACTGGTGATGTATGAGTAATCTTTTCAAGTGATTAATCCAAGCCGGCCGAAGTGGCCGTGCGGTTAAAGGCGCTGCAGTCTGGAACCGCAAGACCGCTACGGTCACAGGTTCGAATCCTGCCTCGGGCATGGATGTTTGTGATGTCCTTAGGTTAGTTAGGTTTAACTAGTTCTAAGTTCTAGGGGACTAATGACCTCAGCAGTTGAGTCCCATAGTGCTCAGAGCCATTTGAACCATTTTTGATTAATCCAACAATTTGGCACGATAAATGTAAATTGCCAGACCAGTTAGTCAGTTATCTAAATTTCCCCCGTTAAGTGTGACAGTGATTGCACATTCAAGTAAATATTAATTTTATAAGTTAGTACAGGATAGCTACATTGTAAGTTTGGTGCGAGAAAAAGTGCTGCAATTTGGGCCGTTAGGTGGAAGAATATTGAGCGTACGGACAGTCTGACGCCATTGGAACGCAATCCAGGGCACGTGTGCGGATTTTTGTAGCACGTGGCCACGTCTTGCCAGTTGTGACAGGAGCATAGCCTTGGCTTGTGCGGCCTAACAGTCGGGAGTGTTCCTTCGGGACACCCTTGCTGGGGTTGACAGGCAGAGGCAGGTGGTGAGAAATACGCTCGGCAGACAAATTTGAACGGCGAAACCACAAAACCGCCAGCTGCTCAGTTCTCGGCCCACTTCGATCGTCGCCACTGGAAGTTCGCAGTGTGAACAGATTTTCCTCATGAGATGAGATCATCTTCCCATAGCTTTCTTAGTGAAACTCCATTCTCTGAATTCTCTTTATGTCTTATGTCCTAGCTGTTGCAAGCAATGTTCTCTTTTTGTGTATTCCTTAAAATGTGTGTGTGTGTATGCGGGTGTGTGTGTGTGTGTGTGTGTGTGTGTGTGAAAGAGAGAGAAAGAGAGAGAGAGAGAGAGAGAGAGAGAGAGAGAGAGAGGGAGAAAGCTAGCATTGATCTAAAGTACCAATTTCCGGTAGGACAAATTCCATGTTTTGCGACTACCAAAGGCATTAATAATTTTTTCTATTATCAAAGAAACCTATTCTCTGTTTATCAACTACGGAAGGAAGGACGTACCGTGTTGCCCGTACGCCAAGGTCAGTATGAAAACCATTGTCTTCCAAGCTACGCGCACCTCTTCCGCAATAATATGAGCATTGTTTTCGAAAGGGACTGATACAAAAAATTGAATCAGTCATTTTACACGGGACCTTGCTCAGAAATTATCATTTTTCAGAAATCGAAAGAAACATTTCATCTTATATGTGTAATAATTTGAACAGTTTTCAGTACTACCAAAAAGAAGTTGATAGTAAGGAAAGTGTTAGAGAATACATTAACCTTTGCCCATATGCATTCCTACTTAAAATTGGTCATTCGAAACTTGGGATAAAGCCCTTCCTTCAGTGAAATGAATAATACAGGGTGAGTCACCTAACATTACCGCTGGATATATTTCGTAAACCACATCAAATACTGACGAACCGATTCCACAGACCGAACGTGAGGAGAGGGGCTAGTGTAATTGCTTAATACAAACCATACAAAAATGCACGGAAGTATGTTTTTTAACACAAACATACGTTTTTTTTAAATGGAACCCCGTTAGTTTTGTTAGCACATCTGAACATATAAACAAATACGTAATCAGTGCCGTTTGTTGCATTGTAAAACGTTAATTACATCCGGAGATATTGTAACCAAAATGTTGACGCTTGAGTACCACTCCTCCGCTGTTCGATCGTGTGTATCGGAGAGCACCGAATTACGTAGGGATCCAAAGGGAACGGTGATGGACCTTATGTACAGAAGAGACTGGAACAGCACATTACGTCCACATGCTAACACCTTTTCATTGGTCTTTTTCACTGACGCACATGTACATTACCATGAGGGGTGAGGTACACGTACACACGTGGTTTCCGTTTTCAATTACGGAGTGGAATAGAGTGTGTCCCGACATGTCATGCCAATAGATGTTCAATGTGGTGGCCATCATTTGCTGCACAGAATTGCGATCTCTGGCGTTATGAATGTCGTACACGCCGCAGTAGATCTGGTGTAATGTCGCCGCAGGCTGCCACAATACGTTGTTTCATATCCTCTGGGGCTGTAGGCACATCACGGTACACATTCTCCTTTAACGTACCCCACAGAAAGAAGTCCAGAGGTGTAAGATCAGCAGAACGGGCTGGCCAATTTATGCGTCCTCCACGTCCTATGAAACGCCCGTCGAACATCCTGTCAAGGGTCAGCCTAGTGTTAATTGCGGAATGTGCAGGTGCACCATCATGCTGGTACCACATACGTCGACGCGTTTCCAGTGGGACACACTCAATTCCACTTCGTAATTGAAAACGGAAACCACGTGTGGACGTTTACCTCACCCCTCATGGTAATGTACATGTGCGTCCGTGAAAAAGACCAATAAAAAAGCGTTAGCATGTGGACATAATGTGCTGTTCCAGTCTCTTCTGTACCTAAGGTCCATCACAGTTCCCTTTGGATCCCTACGTAATTCGGTGCTCTCCGATACACACGATCGAACAGCGGAGGAGTGGTACTCAAGCGTCAACTTTTTGGTTACAATATCTCCGGATGTAATTAACATTTTACAATGCAACAAACGGCACTGATTACGTATTTGTTTACATGTTCAGATGTGCTAACAAAACTAACGGGGTTCCATTTAAAAAACGTAGGTTTGTGTTAAAAAACATACTTCCGTGCATTTTTGTATGGTTTGTATTAACCAACTACACTAGCCCCTCTCCTCAGGTTCGGTCTGTGGAATCGATTCGTCAGTATTTGATGTGGTTTAAGAAATACATCCAGCGGTAACGTTAGGTGACTCACCCTGTATAACTAAAATGTGAGACGCTTTGCTTCCAGTATACACGGTTGTTTGTCTTTTGTTGAATTTACAAGGGGAACACTTATCTACACAGATAGTGAAAAAATGTTGTGTCTAGACCATACAGCCCAGACACAATGCTGTAGCCGATAGGGCACGCAAGGCTAACGCAGACGGGCGTGAAGTCTGGAACATGAGACTTATAAATGCACTAAAGAAAAATACGGAGCCTTTTTAATACTTAACTTTATTCTCTTGTTGGAATACATCTCTCCTGCATACTCGTAAGCTATTGGCACTGATACAAATGGCGCCTTGCTAGGTGGTCGCCATTTAACTTAGCAGAGGGCTATTCTACTGTCTATCTCTCGGCAAATGAGAGCAAGGCTTAGCACGTCCAATCGCTAGCTATGTTGTCCGTACAACTGGGGGCGAGGTCTCCTCAGTCTCTCGAGACCTGCCTTGTGGTGGCGCTAGGTTTGCGATCCCACAGTGGCGACACGCGGGTCCGAATGTACTACAGGACCGCGGCCGATTTAAGTTACCACCTAGCAAGTGTGGTGTCTAGCGGTGACACCACAAAAAATATTACGATTTAGAGTGTAAAGTTATTCACATATTTGCGAAATTTAAACGAAATTTATAATTCATTATAAATTCCTTTTTCAGAAGCTGGCCAGTAGAGTACTGTATCATACAAAGCTTCATATTCTTCAGGGGTGTTTCTAATTAGGCCAGGCATGTAATTAATTTCCAACATATCGATAGGAACCCCGTCATGATATGCCCTACTTGATGAGAACAGAACTAGAGATGGAGGGAATCGCAAATCAAAAGTATGCCTTACAACTTCTCCAATGAAAGGAAATGCTGTAAGCTGATGCCTTGTAGAACAGTGCTCAAAATACGTGAAAGCTGTTGGTGAAAGGATGCTTTATCTTTTGGCGGAACACTTCTACTACGTAAGTGAAGAGACAATTCTCCTTTCATATAGTATTTGGTCACCATTTGAAAAAAAAAAAAAAAACGAGAGACATCATCAATTTTAACGAGTTCCTCTGTGAAGTGACAGCTTTTTGCTGCGTGTACAATCAATTCACACTATTCCTTCACAGAATACATACGATTAATGCTTGGTACTGCACATTTTGTAAGAGAAAAATCTCCATCACAAGCATTAAAAGGGTGGCCCCTGATAGAAAGGAACTGTTTCACCCTCTGAAATTTCCCTGTATCCACTAGTGCAGCACACGCGCTAATCCTCCAACGCTTCATGTTTTGTCCCATACTTCCATCTGACAACAATCTCAACTCCTTAATAATATTTTTGGGTGCATTTGCTTCTATATAGCTTAACAAGAGTGAACATAACACATTTGCCTCCTTTCTTGCTGTTCTCTCATGCCATACACACCTTACAAGCCTGAGATAAAATATCCTGGACAGAAATTTGTGGTAATGGCAAATTCTGCATCAGATCAAAACACAGGCGTAAGACACTGTTGTCTTTCTGCCACTCGTTTTCCAGTTTCATCAAGAGAAGAACTCTTTGTCTTCACTTTCAACCCTTCAAATTTTACACAAGCGTCCGCCTGGGGATGGCCAGAGGCAAGACTGAAGTTTTCAGTGAAGTATTTAGCGTAATATTTGTAGGTAATTCTTAATTCTGTTTGCTTCTACAGGAACGTATGCATTACTTTTATTGACAATCTCTCCATTTTGACAAACTGTAGTTAAACGAACTAACACTAGGAGCGTAATTATAGGAAAGCCTTTATCTCAGGAGTGGAGACCTTTCTGAAATAGCGTATGAAACAATGTGGCCACAGTGTCCATTAAGATGGCTTTAATGGAGTCCACTCTATACAGAAGCATGCAAATATAAAACAGAACAATTTCTAGGGTGAGATCTCATTTTCGCCAATTTTGGAATAAAGCTCGTTCTATAATGATGGATTCAATTATCCTCGGCGCTTGGAAATTCATGTCACAGCAAAACCTTTCGGAAGATATTCCCTATTTCTCGTCCTCCTCTCCGTGTTATAACCTCTGAACCACAATACTGCATTCAGAAGCTGTATTAATCAACAAACATGATTCGAGAAACGAAGGTAGGTGTGACTGTGCTCACTGAGACATTAGCTGCCACATGGATAAGAAATTAATACTGCTTATTCCACTTGTGCTTCTAAACGTGGGCCGGCCGGGGTGGCCGAGCGGTTCTAGGCGCTACAGTCCGGAACTGCGCGACCGATACGGTCGCAGGTTCGAATCCTGCCTCGGGCATGGATGTGTGTGATGTCCTTAGGTTAGGTAGGTTTAAGTAGTTCTAAATTCTAGGGGACTGATGACCTCAGAAATTAAGTCCCATAGCGCTCAGAGCCATTTGAATCATTCAAAACGTGGAGAAGCATACGTCTCATTCCAGAGTACTGAGAACCTAATACGCTGAATGAAACAATCATCAAGTGACAAACAATGTCACGAAGCTAACATTACCGTTCACAACTAGGAACCAGAATGATACTTCTTTTTTATTTTCAGTCTTCTGGCACGTTCGTTGCGACCCGCCACGAGTTCCTCTCTTGTGCCAGTCTCTCAAGCTCTTCATCTCAGAGTAGCACTTGCACCTTACGACCCCAACTACTTTTTGGATTGGATACCTTCCAGTCTCTGTCTTCCGCTACAGTTTTTATCCTTTACGGCTCTCTTAGCACCTTGGAAGTTATTCAGTGATGACTTAACACATTTCCTGTCAACCTGCTCGGTGTTACCCTTTCGTCGAAATTCTGTGATGACGATGATGATCATGATATTGGTTTGTGGGGCGCTCAAAATCGTGGTCATCAGTGCCCGTACAAGTTCCAACTCTTTCCATTTCCAGTCTCCGCACTTCCGAATGATGATGAGGTGATGAGGAAAACACAAACACCTAGTTCCGGGGCAGAGAAAAACCCTCGAAATTATGTGCAGAACCTCTTCATTACTTATAGACCATATGTTTTTGGATAGGGTCCGCCTTTAGGAAAACACAATCTTGTTTTTTAACCCAAACATGTCTCACTGCAGTTGCAGCATCCTCAGTGGACTTTTTATTTTATGGCTGTTAAAGATAAAGAATGTTCTTTACTGATTTTGTCTGATTGTCTGCAATTCATTCTTGTAGTTATTTTCTGTGAGTGGGGTTTTGTTCAGTCTGTGTAGCATATATTGGAAGCCGGCTAGTTTGTGTGTAATCGGATGATTAGAATCTTTGTGAATGGCTGTTCTGGTAGTGGTCACTTTCCTGAATATAGAGAATTGGTGTTGGTTGTTGTGTGTCTATACTGTGAGGCCAAGGAAGTTTAACCTCTGTCGTGTTCTGTTTCTATGGTGAATTTTATTTTTTGTGTACTTTGTTTATATCACTGTGGAGTTGCTGGATGCGACTTGGTGTTTCATCTACAAGGCATATGATATCATCTACATAACGGTATCAATATATTATATGGTATTGTTTGGGTCTTGCTGTTGTTTCAAATATTTTATTTTCAGTGTGATTGAGGAAAATATAAGTCCACTTATTTTTCAGTATCCTGCTGAGGAACATCTTTTCAAATTTTGAATCTCTTCTTTTCTGGTTTCACTACAGCCCATGGTTCAGTGCTGTGCTCCAAACTTACATTCTCGGAAATTTTTAGATAAAGGGCGATGTTTAATACTAACAGACTTTTTCTTCAGTTGTAACGCCCTCATTGTCTGTAATAATCTCTTTATGTCCTTAACTTCGTCTACCTCGTTGTCCTCAGTTTTGATGATAAATTTATCGTTATTCTTATTTTTGCTACTGCCCATTACTTCTTCTCCTCCTCTTTACTCTCAATCCATATTGTGCACTCATTAGACTGTTCGTTCCATTCAACACGTCCTGTAACTCTTCTTCATTTTCACTGAGCACAGAAATATCATCAGCGAATCCTGTCACTGACATCCTTTAGTGCTGAACTTTAACCCCACTTCCTAATTCTTGAGCCTTCCGTCATTGCAACGTACAGCTTGAGCAGAAGGAGCGAAGACTACATACCTGTATTACACCCATTTTATACAGAGCAGTGCTCTTCCATTTATATTGTTTCCGCCTGAATCTTGTACATACTGTGTTTTATCTGTCTTTTCTATAGCTTACACATTCGTTTCTCGGAATTTACTTGTGCTAGGTAAAAGCTCACGGCGGCATTCCTGGAAATAAAACAGCAGACAAGGTTGCCAAAGCAGCCACTTACAGCGAAAAGAGGGAATATGTACGAATATAAAGTGCAGTTCTTTTAAACGTTCTCACACTACCAATCAGGGAGAAGTGGAACAGGAAATGGCCAAAGTCTTCCAAATAAAAAGGCAGGGATTAAGCTAAAATTAAGGAGTTCCTGGTGACTAAATTCTGGCACGAGAACATCAGTGGTCCACAACATTCAAGAACACGTCTCACGTTCGCCCACGGCTGCTACAGAAAAAACGTACATCGCACCAACTTGGTGGCATCGCCCTTACGCAACTGCGACAAAGTAGCAAATGGGAATCATATCTTCATTGACATTCCGGAAAGATACAATGCAAGTTCCAAATGTGCTATCCTCTGCTGATTTCTAAAACCGCGTTAAGCCTAGCAGACTTCAGAGTGTGCCGCCAATTATATTTGAATTTACGAGGCATAGACATAAAATTTTAACTCTCGCCTCGAAAAAGGAAAGCTGCGCAGTAAATGTTTTCATAGTTAGCAGTCCTGGTTCACACTGAAACCCCTGAGTTATAGAATGAGATTTTCACTCTGCAGAGGAGTCTGCTCTGATGTGAAGGAAGGAGACGAGGTACTGGCAGAATTAAAGCTGTGAGGACGGGTCGTGAGTCGTGCTTGGGTAGCTCAGTTGGTAGAGCACTTGCCCGCGAAAGGTAAAGGTCCCGAACTCGAATCTCGGTCCGGCACACAGTTTTAACCTTCCGTTATAGTTCCGCAGCACGCTGCTGAAGCAACCAAAGGGGAATGGAGAAGCCCACTGGTAAAGTTGAGTATCGTGTGGTAGTTTGTTTTCACTGTCTAAAGCGGAACAACGCTGCAACAATGAACGATGAGTAGGCAGAACTGTACGGCAACAAAGTACCATCATACAGTGTGCGGCAACGTAACTCCCCGATTCGAAAACGCAACAAAACCCATTTTATGAATCAGAATTTTTTATTTTTATATTAGACAGTTTTCAAAATCATATAAGGCAAGTAACGCCTCCCATAGCTGATACACTGAGCAACCCGATTTCTGACGTTTCTCGTGACCCTTACCAGCATAGTAGCGAGTATATTGACAGTTTCTGCCCGGATGTTGGCCTTCATGTCTTGTAGGGCCCTTGGACGGTTGACATAAACACGCATTTCAAAGCACATGCAAAAACATTCGCAAGGGGCATATCGGCGGAGCGGGCAGTCCACTCTGAATGCGACTTTGATTCTCTGAGGAACGCATGTGAGGTACTTCTCGGAAACGTTACTGAGGAAGCAATTCTTTTTTTTTTTTTCAGTGATGAACCCTATTTTGCACTTCTTTGGATGCTTCGGAAAACAGAATCCTCTAGAATTGCATCAATGGTCTCTACAGTCATCTAAAGTGACAATGTGCAATTTCCTCTGTTGTTGGTTCCTGGTTTTTTGAAGAAAGTGATATCACGGTGACAATGAATTCAGACCGGTATGTGAACGTGCTGGAGGACTTTTTTTTCCGACGACGTGATGAATTGGACTTAGGGGACTTTTGCTTTCAACAGGACCGAGCAACGGCTCAAACTTCAAGGGCATCAACGACTGTTTTGAGGCCGGCCGGTGTGGCCGTGCGGTTCTACGCGCCACAGTCTGGAATCGCGCGGCCGCTACGGACGCAGGTTCGAATCCTGCCTCGGGCATGGATGTGTGTGATGTCCTTAGGTTAGTTAGGTTTAAGTAGTTCTAAGTTCTAGGGGACTGATGACCTCAGCAGTTTAGTCCCATAGTGCTCAGAGCCATTTGAACCATTTTTGACTGTTTTGAGGGTATACTTCCCGAAGCAACTCACTTTAATAAGGGGCGATTTGGAGTAGCCTGTCGCTTTCCAGATTTGTGACGGGTTTTTCAAATCCCGCGTGTACGTAACCAAGAAAAGAGCCTACAAGGCCTGAAGGCCAACATCCCGGCGGAAATTGGTAGCATCGCCTTTGCTAAGTTCGTAACGGTCATGTGAGACACCAGAAATCGGTTGTACAGTGTATGGACTATTGGCGTGAGGGGTGGAGGGGAGGGGGCGGGGGGCAACCGATCTGAAATGATCTTCAAAACTTCAGATACCTACCTATATTATTAAAAAAAACATAAAAAAGTCAGATTCATAAAATGGGGTTTATGGCATTTTGAACTCAGGAAGTTATGTTGCCGCAACTTGTGTGACATAGGGTTCAGGTGGCACAAAAGCTCCCTGTGTGCTTAAAGAGGTCTGAATGACGAAGAACGAACTGGTAGACCATTTCTCTGTAAAGGACTAGGAGTCGTGAGAGGCGTGCAGGCCCTGGTGCTCGAAGACCGGCGTATCACAGTCGAGGCGATGGTGGAAAAAGTCAAAACCTGTCTTGGAAATCAGTCATGGCTCAATTTTCAACCACTTACTCGACATTTCGAACGTCGCACAGTGAGCTCCACGAGTGCTCACACCCATTCAAAACAACAGTCGAACTGGTGCAGCAGTGGATATTATGTATCTGGGTCAGGCAAGTCCAAATGACTTCTTTAGTTAGATGCGTAATAACCTTGGATGATTGCTGGATGTATCACTACGATCTCAGACAAAAGCGTACAAGGCACTGCCTCCTTAGAAGGGATGAAAGGTTAAATTTTTTAAAGTTTTTCACCCAGACCAATTTATTTTCTTGAGAGATTTCCAGTACGTGTCGAGAGCTATGAAGCTGTAGAGACCGGTTATAGCTGGCACACGATTTCAGCACGTTTTGCTGAATTATCATTACTCTCGCGGTAGGTTTGCCTTGGCCAGTACGCATGCGTAGAAGCCTACGACAGCCTCCATTCCTGCTTTGACAAACACTGTCATGTACAAAAGAACAATGCAAACTGTACGCATGTGGTTTCACCACCACCAAAAAAGGCGAAAACTCAATCACCATTGGACCACATGATGCTGAGTGTTTTTAGGCGCTATCGTGGAGTTGTGCTAGCCAAGTGTGCCTGTAAAGAGAAATCTCGTGACAACATTACGGGGCGCTCTGACAACGCCCCATCTCATTCTACACAGGACAGAGACAAGTTATTTATTGACCTGGCAGCCAGTGAATTCTTTCTTCGTCCTTGGATGGAGAAACCATTGCCTGGTAGGCACTTCCAGTGAAACAATGAGAACGAGGTGATTTTCGAGTTGGAACCTCTCACGAAAAGCCAAAATGTATACTTCAACAACCAAGATTCCGCCAAGTCATTCATGCTTGGGTAAAATGAGTCGCATTCAAGGGTTAATACGTACAGTATGACTAGCACCGTCACCCCGTTTCGTGGCCGCAGCTTGAATGTTTTAAACAAATATTTAAAACTTTATGACTACCCTTCGTATTTGAATTACCCATCTTTTAACCTGTATTGCTGGCTGCACTGCAAAGTAACATAGCTCCATGAAACTTGAACCGTGCATAGAAAGAACTGCTACAGTACTGCACAGAAGGTAACTAAAAGAAATATGCAGTGAGATGAACAGAAATAACACTACTGTTCAAAGACAACAGTCACACTAAAGTCACACTGAAGTCTAATTGCTAATAGTCCCTGCGTATTACGAAAGGCGGGACATGGTTCATAATAGGCTGTATAATCACCACAGACGGCAGTGCAAGTAGGTGCGCTGCGCGGGTTCTGGCACAAAGTAGGATGTCTGTGACGTTATTGGTGACTTCACAGATGACGACATCAATGAGTCATCAGATATTCACCTGCCCCCATGACTCTTAGACCAGTTGCCCTTACCACGGGAAATTAAAAAAAATTGTGGGAAGTTTAAAAATAGCTCAGTTTTGGTAGTGAGTTTTCCCACACTTCTATTATGTCACTGTGGAAGTACGGCTGTTGTCCCAAGTATAGATTTCCGGGTAATTCTGCAACTGAAGATGCTGCATTGTCATGCTGGTGGAAGTACGTAGCTTCTGCTAAATATAGTGTTCAAGACAGCCGCTGGAAATAGTTAAGTTGTGCTAAGTATAGAACCCAAGTTCGCCGACCTGGGATACTGGCACCGTCTATCTCACATCAGAATCCAAGATGCTACGACAACATGAAGTAATCAGCCTGATGATCCATTTAACATGTCTTGCCTAGGCTATTATTCACTCTGACATGTATAGCTCTTTATTGCTGTCATGATCTTCTTAAGTTTCAGACTCAAGAGCTAACTTCACCTAAGCTTAAAATTGTGGGGAAATTCACAAAATTTACTTGTTTTAGGTTTAAAAATGGCGAAAAATTTAAAATCTACTCACCCTAATTTTAAAATAATGGTGAGCCCACTGATTGTTTTATGGGTTGGGGTATACGACCGTAGCGTTTTTCCGTAAGTTTAATAGACGCAACAGATACACATAATAGAGACTTAAGTCATCAATAATATGTTCACTGTTTACAACAGCCAACCAACGTTGGCCTAACCTTTCGACTCCGCGACTGTAGAAATCACGTGGTTTTAAGGCGAAGAACTCGTCGAGCCGCGTTAGAAGCGCATTTTCATAGCACAATGTGGGCGGGCGTTAAAGTGGAGTAGCGTCACTTCAATAAGTCTCCTTGGTCGTTGTTCTCGGACTGCGCCTGCAAGAGCCTCAATTGTTGACATTAAGTGTCAGTAAGTGATGGTTACACATCGGAGAAGCAATTCGTAGTACACCACACCGTCGCTGTTCCACCAGGTGCGCAACATCATCTTTTGTGCTTGTGCTTAGACTTTGTGTGGGCAGTTGCTGCTTTGTTTGGGCTCAGCCATTCCTTTTTTTTTTCTTTATGTTAATATAAAGACACCATTTCCTGTCACCAGTAATGATACAGGATAGGAATAGACGGTGTTGTTCAGGACGCGCAAACAGAGATGCACATATGGCCATCCCCTGAAAAAAAATGGTTCAAATGGCTCTGAGCACTATGGGACTTAACATCTATGGTCATCAGTCCCCTAGAACTTAGAACTACTTAAACCTAACTAACCTAAGGACATCACACAACACCCAGTCATCACGAGGCAGAGAAAATCCCTGACCCCGCCGGGAATCGAACCCGGGAACCCGGCCATCCCCTGATTTTTTGTGGTGTTGGCTTAGAGCATGTGGTACCCGTACACCCGATTTTTGAAGCACACCCATTACATGAAACTGTCGCACGATTGTGGAATGATCGTAGTTCATCACCTTGACAGTTTTCGAACACAATGACTTGAATAATTGTGTATTTCTGTGTTTAAAATATCTTCAACATATCTCGGAGGTCATCCTGAATGTGGAGAGTCACTAATATCAAAGCGATCCTTCTTAAAACGAGAAAACCATTTTGCTCTATCCAATGGTATTATCCACATACAACGCACAAATGTTACTGGCTGTGGCCGCTGCTGCCACCCCTCAGTTTATCTCAAAGGAAAATGTCGGAAATGTTCCGATTTCTCCGAATCGCACTCCATTTTCTAGCGTCCACAGCTGCATTCAGTAGCTCCAAATGACAAAATAACAAAATGACAATATATAAACTACGATAGCAACAACGCAATACAAATATAAAATGACAGTCGATAAATAAACCCATATCAACCGGAATAGCAACATGCAAAACAGAAACGTTACAAACTTGTGGACCAACTTAGAATAACAAATCTCTGGGCAGACCCTACTGGGTGTCAGTACTATAGAGCACTTGTCGTAACTCTAAAAGTGTGTAACTCAGTGATGCAGCCTGTATGGTTGTGAACCACTCCACACAGTCGGGCGTAGTGGGCGAAAAGAGTAGAAGAGATATTCGCCTGCGTCTTTATTTAAACACCACGGTCCCCATGCCGCGTCGAAACGCCAGTCGGATTGCAGGCGCTGGTTCGCGACCGCCACAGCCCATCGCACGCCGCGCTGCCCCGTGCTGTGGCGGTCTGGCGCCGCGTCGGAGGCATTCACCCAAGCTGGCTTACCATGTCAAGCTCGGTGTCCGGACAGTTGCCACGCCGGACATTTGCCACGATTTTACATGCTCCGAAAGGTTCGGTCCCTTGTCTACCCTCCTTCTCCTGCTCCTCACCCGCCCGCCCAATTTGCTTTCGAAGTTCCTAACGTGACCATCAGTACGGAAGTTATTACAACGAACAAGGGCAGGCCTCCTGTTCATTACAAAGGTTAGGCGTATCTTAAACAGAGGGAATCTAAAGAAGGTGTTGTTACATGGATGTGCTTACGCCGAAAAGCGGATCATTGCAAGGGAAAGCTGCTTTCGAGGAACGGAGAAGTGTTGAACGTATTAGAACATCTCTGCGGACCACCTAACGATGCAGCTCTGAAAGTCAGAAAGCAAGTGGAAAGGGTGAAGAGAAAGTCTCGAGAAGAAACTACACAGTTATCGGAAATATACGTGGATGAAATAGGAAATCTACAAAATAAAGTTTATGACTTTGTTACAGTGATGCCTAATTCAGAATCTATGAAGAGAACCACGCGTCGTCGATGGAGTCAGGAGTGGGGGAACCAACAAGAGCCTAAGAACTCTTATGAAATTGATCTTCATGAAGATCTATTAAAATGGGAGATGCCAGTAGTTTTCCTCTGGAAGACGATATATTAGAGGTGAGAATAATGATTTTTAGTGAAAGCAAAGGAAAATAAAGTTTAAAACATGTTCCCATTTTTTTATGGATGGAACATTTAAGAGATGCAGCAAGCAGTTTGCACACATCTACACCACACAAGTAGACTTGGGAGGCCCGATTAAAGAAACAAACATTCTTCCTACTGTATTTGCACTGCTCCCTGATAAGAAGAAAGACGCATATGTTCGTGTGTTTCGTCTGATAAAACAGGCAGTCTCTGAGTGGTGTCCTAAACAAGTAAAGGTGGACTTTGAGGCAGCTGCGATATCGGCTATTCGTCAAGTTTTTCCCACAATTGAAATAAATGGATTCTATTTCCATATGAAGAAGAGTTTATGGAGAAGAATTCGAGTCCTCGGTCTAACTGTGGACTGCCGCTAGAACGAGGATTTAAGACTTCACGTCAGCATATGTGCAGCGCTGGCATTTGTAAAACCGGAGGACGCTAGCAATAGATGAGATTCATGCAGAAGCTCCTGATAACTACTTTTTGGATAACTGGCTAGAGAATGAGGATATCGCAATAGAAATGTGGGACTGTTACGGAAAAAGGCACCGAACGACGAATGCTGTTTACGGGTGGCACAACAAAATGAATAGTATTATTGGAAACCCTCACCCTAGAATCAACTATTTGGTGGAGTGCTTGAAAAAGGAAGCTCACAAACTGCATGTATATGAAATTGGAAATGAATCTTGAAGGTAAAAAGAGGAAGAAGAAGTACTTGAAGCTGGACGACAGGATAGAGAGAATCATAAAGAATTATGAAGAGACTGGCAACATTATACCTTGCTTGAGAGCCATTGCCAATATTCAGAAACTGGACTAAAATACGTTAAAAATAATGTATTAAAAAACTATGAAGACCACTGAGTCCTCGCAGATTAATGAGATAAAATTATTAAAACATTGAAGCAGCATTATCGGAGCTAATATTAAGTTGTAACTGTAAATAGAGTGTACATTAGTGCAGCGTGTTTAGTCTGATTTTACACACGCCAGAATGGTAAATGTTCATTTATCATTTTGACGGTCCAAAGCCAGTGCAAAGTGTGATGCGAATCAGCCTTTAATGTAAAAATTAAAAAGTGTTTCAAGCCTCACAAAAGTATCCCTATTGTTGTCACGTTAAGATGACTTTTTTCTACCTTCCAATATTATGGCCATACAATTAAATAACTGTGAGTTCTAAAAATATTTTCTGAAGCTTCAGAATCGCAACTATCACCTAAAATATCATGTTTTGTTAAACTGAAATCCGCACCAAATTTCGAGCCTCAGTAAAACTGCACCAATCTTGGAGATTTTGCGTTCGTCTAAATTATACGTGCCTTTTGCGGTGCCTCTGAAACAGCTTTCTGTCGTGTTTTGTCTACCATGGGGGATCACTTCCGGATCTTATTAATTTATTTGGTATGAATATCTCGAGTGCTGTTGATACTATTTCTTTGAACTTAAGTCACATATGGTCTTCACTTACATAGTTTGGCAGGATTGGAGGCTGTCTCTTAGCAAGACGTCTACCGAATTTTTAGTTGCTTTCATAAATAGATATATTTCGCGTTTAGTTTTGGTGAATTTCTTTGTTGAGGCATTGAGCCTCGCTACGACTGCGTGTTCACTAATCCCTGTATCCGTCGTGATGCTCAGGATTATTTATGTCTAAGAGGTCAAGTGTGTTTTCGTAACCATTTTCAATTTGAATGGCCTCCTCAACTAATTGTCAAAAATAATTTTAAAAAAACATTTAGAACAATTATGGAAGTTGTTTTCTATTTACAATAGGGTATGAAAATGTAAAAAAAATGGTTCAAATGGCTCTGAGCACTATGGGACTCAACTGCTGAGGTCATTAGTCCCCTAGAACTTATAACTAGTTAAACCTAACTAACCTAAGGACATCACACACATCCATGCCCGAGGCAGGATTCGAACCTGCGACCGTAGCGGTCTCGCGGTTCCAGACTGCAGCGCCAGAACCGCGCGGCCACTTCGGCCGGCTATGAAAATGTATTTTTGTCAACATGCGGAAGGTAGATTTAAGTCACTGCCAACTATAATTGTATGAGTATGGTACCTATTTGTGATGAGACTCAAGTTTTCTTTGAACTGTTCAGCAACTGTTTCATCTGAGACAGGGGGTCGGTAAATGGAGCCAGTTATTAATTTATTCCGGTTGTCGAATATAACCTCTGCACATACTAAGTCACAGGAACTATCTGCTTCAAAGTCGATTGTGAGCTTACATTATTTTTCCTTAAGTTGTCCTTCTTGTTTCTGTTGTAGTGCAGATAATTACAATTACAGCTTTTCCCTCCAGAACCTAGGATGCTTTCTCTGTGACCCTGTAAATACCGGAGCTAAACAATGTAGAACAACAACGTACGTTACAAGCGTAGCATTCTGTAGTACTTCATTTCCTTATTTCTAACATTTTAAAATTGTAAGTCGACTTTAGATGACATGTCACTCATGTTCTTATCTCTATTTAGTGAAAGTGTTTTCAGTTATGTTTTGAACATTGTCCCACTACACTTTGTTAACTAATGTTTTTAGAGAGTAAATTAATATGGAGTATGTCGTTCGTCTTTTCAAACATTCACATACCCATTTATTCTTTCCTTATTGCGTTTTGGGTATGCAGTTGTAGTAATTAAAGTAGGCACAAATGCAGTGATCAAACAGAAATGATTAGCGTACATTCGCATTCTCGTTACATCGTTCCTTTCTTGTTGCTCCCATGCCGGTGGACTGTTTCTATCGCAATCGGTAAGCGTGAAAGGAAGCTACCGTACATACAGAGGAATCTATATTTATACTTGGCAGAACTAATTACATACTGACATAATCGTCGGTATTGCTTTCGTTTCCAAAAAGTTATAAATATTTCGATTTCGGAAAAGAAGCTCTGTATTTGGCCAAGATGTCGAAGAAGATGGTCCCTTACGTACTGGTTGTATCGAGTAAGATGTGGAGACGGCGGTTTGGAAGCGGACAGAGGTAGTACGAGGAAGGGCGCCCCTTACCTGAGGGATCGCTACTCAAGCTACCTGGCGAAGGGGCAAGTGTGGCAAATGTCCGGCGTGGCAAATGTCCGGCATTCGTCAAGCTCAGATCTAGTATCACTCAGAGCACACCGCATGACGTCACGCGGCGCCACGCCAGTGGCAGCTTTCACCTACACACTACGAACTTGAACTGGCCAGCGCCACTCCATCAGTTTGGAATGCGGAAGATGTTTGTCAGCCTCCTAATTTTAGAGCAGGACAATAGCTACACCAAAGGTTCGTGAAAGCATCCGCCAGATCTCCCCAGTGAAGACTGTCCCATACCAATCTAATTGATACGAAGCTATTTTCAGTCGTCCAGGATGTGGTAACATAGATGTGCACTAAAGCTATATGTCTATAACGTCAGTGGGAGCAGTTTAGGCCTCTTAGTGATCAAGAGTGGGACGCTGTTAACATTTCGAGGTAGGAAATCTATTTCCACCCAACAATATTTTGTCTGTACAGAGTTCCGCACACTATGACGGAAAACTTTAAGGGGGTATAACGCCAGTGCTGTAGCCGAAGAGAAGCTTCAGCATTCAAGGGAATCAGATGACAGAGTTCCACAGCAATACATCAGCTAGTCGAGAAAATTTGGAAATTTGTGGTAAGGACTATGGGATCAAACTGCTGATGTCATCGGTCCCTAGGCTTACGCACTACTTAATCTAACATAATCTAACTTATGCTCGTCCGCAGCTCGTGGTCTGGCGGTAGCGTTCTCGCTTCCCGCGCACGGGTCCCGTGTTCGATTTCCGGCGGTGTCGGGGATTTTTCCCTGCCTCGAGATGACTGGGTGTTGTTGTGTTGTCTTCATCATCATCATTCATCCCCATTACGGTCGGAGGAAGGCAATGGCAAACCACCTCCGCTACGACCTTGCCTAGTCGATAGTGCGGGTCTCCCGCATCGTTCCCTACGCTTCTCGGAGTATGGGACCTCATCATCATCATCATCAACTTATGCTGAGGACAACACACACACCCATGCCCAAGGGAGGACTCGAACCTCCGACGGGGGGAGCCGCGCGAACCGTGACAAGACGCCCAAGGCTTCACGGCTACGCCGCGCGGCCAGCTAGTCGAGGCACATGTCCAAGTACACAATGCAAGGCAGCGACAATCCACGCAATCTCTCTAGCCGTGTGCCGTGCCGTTTCTCGTTTTACTCGTCGCTTCTGCTGACACAACCTTTTCATCGCTTTCCTTGGGGTATGCAGCACCAAGTGTTTATGAAATTTCTGACAGATTCTGGTTCGGTGGTTACGATTTTCTACTTGGACCAATGCCTACGACAAGTTATCTGTGGCTATGTGTTTTATTTAATCCTGACCTTCCCATTACGATCAGTAGCCCCTATTTGATGAACACTCCCTGCCTCGCATGAAATCTACTCTGTTAAGGGGGGTAGGACGTCAAATGGGCCGACTTGGAACAGGAGAGGCACCACAGGACATTTTAATTTCTACTGTCCATACAGTTACAAATAAATTCATAAAACTTTGTCAGCATGACCAGGAAGGATTGAGGACTCACACTCATAGCAGTGGAAGTTAAAAAACGTAGCAAAATACCTTTTTTTACATGTGAAATTTCATCATTTTTTTCACTTACTACTGGCTGCATTTGTTGCTTCATCTTCGATGAATTTTTCCCAGTATACAAGCAGTACTTACAGGTGTATGAAACTCTAGAATCTTCCAAATCTATTTAAAACTGTGGTAAAAATTGAGATAATTAACTATAAAATTTGAGTTTTTTCTAAACAAGAAGTTTAAAATGTAACAGGTCATTCATTTTTTCATAAATTAAATAAACTCTAGAGTATCATACACATGTAACTATAGTTTGTATACTGTGCAAAATTCATCGAAGAATCTCTCTTACTTAGAAAGAAAAGTGTACCTATAGCAACAAATGCAGCCAGTAGTATGTGAAAAAATGATGAAATTTCACATGTAAAAAAATGTATTTTGTTAGGTTTTTGAGCTTCCATTACTATGAGTATGAATCCTCAATCCTTCTTGATCATGCTTTCAAAGTTTTATGAATTTATTTGTAAAATTATAGGCAGCGGAAATTAAAATGTCCTGTGGTGCCTCTCCTGCTCCAAGTCGGCCCGTTTGACGTCCTACCCCCCTTAATGTGTCTCTGGGCTAAAGCGAATTCTCTACTCTCTCCAAGCTTTGAAACGGAGGGCTGAACTGTTGAAATGGAATAGCAGGTTTTGGGAATCGAAGAACGAGGATGATGGCAGAGGAACCAGCTCTTCCTGTTTTGGCGAACGTTTAGCACGTAGGCGGAACGATCTTTCCTGCCGAACTCGTGGATATGTGTTTTCGTTACTTGTTAGAAATTCTTAATAGAAGCTTCGAGATCTTTCGAGAGAGCCTGTTAGTTAAAACGGGCGAAAAAGTAATCCATAGGGCGCACTTTTGACGCGCGCCGATTGCGCCGTCGTGTTGCGGCCAGAACCTAATACTGTGCGCCAACAAAGTGTATCCTCTCGCAGGTACAGAGGAACGAACTTGGGCAGTTCAATACGGGACGAGCCACAGATTGGACACACTGGGGATGCTGTTGGCCGGGGTTCACGCAGTGCGGCTGCTGCCACGAGCAAGTACGCCTGTTTGCTGCCGTTACGTCGCGACCTGAGCTTGTTAGTAGTTACAATTCGTTGTACTAAACTCTTTCCGAATTGCTGAAGTCTTTGCAACCTTAGTTGTAAGCTAAATTCTGTCTACCGCCCAGTAAATTTGTACGTAATGTGAAGGACAATCAAACAATTTAAAATCAAAAATGGTAAAATAGCCTGTATCAAACCGAGTGAAAGTCTCAATAGCTGTTATTGTGTTTCCATTGCATGACGATCGATTTCGTACCCCGGAGGTAAATCTTCACGTCACTTGAAATTAATACTGTATGTGCCACGACTTCCAAGGTTCAAGTGCGGATAAAAACGTGTCAGTCCTCGCTAAAAGCTTGGCTGAAACGGCAGATGCCTGATCAGTAATACATCTCCGAAATACTGTCGAAAGACGAGCCTCGGCAGCGCGTAACAATCCACGTATGACAGGATAAAACTATCGTCAAAATCCGTGGAAGCCGGTCGATGTGGCCAAGCGGTTCTAGGCGCTTCACTCCTGAATCACGCGGTTGTTACGGTCGCAGGTTCCAATCCTGCCTCGGACATGGATGTGTGTGATGTCTTTATGTTAGTTAGGTTTACGTAGTTCTACGTCTAGGGGTCTGATGACCTTAGATGTTAAGTCCCATAATGCTTACAGCCATTTTAACCATTTGAAAATCCGTGAGGAAATAAAGACTTAAAAGGTACAGTCCTTGCGGGTCGTCAACATACTGAAATATACTGGTAGTCGTCAAAAAGAACTGCACGTTACAGCGCTAGCCATACACTGAGTATTCAGTGAAAGGGTTATTCTGTTTGGTGTCCTCCCTAATAGTGCGGCGATCAACTGCGAAGTGTATTGTGCTATCCTCAGGAAATTGAAGAAACGATTTCACCGTATTCGTCTCCACAAAAATACAAACGAACTTCTTCATGACAAGTCTGCGGACCCGAGAGGAGCCCACGAAACTTCATTGGACTGATCTTCTTGATCCACCGTATAGCCCGGATCTGGCACTTCCTCACTTCCATCTGTTTGGCTCAATGAAGGATGGACTCTAGAAAACGCGCTACTTGGATGAAGATTTTTTCAAGAAAAAAAATGTCTTGCAATACTTATTGAACGCCCTTTGCCTCAGGTGCATCTGCATTGCACGCGTCGTAGAGATGCATATACACTGTTGAAATATGAACACCCACACCTACACGCCAGATAAACTTAGCAGCTCTGCATCCGAGAGGCGTCGGCGTGTTGAAGCGTCGGCGGCGGCTGTCTAGACCGGGGCGTTTGATGCTACATCAGCCTAGCACACGATGCTACTGCCGGCGGGTGTTAAATGACTGTGCACAACGGAAAATAATAAACGCTAAATGAAGATTTGGCCCTGTCTGACTACCCCCTGAAGCAGAGCTTAGGATCTCTTTAACATATAAATTCCAATCTAAACAGGAATGAACGATTAAGGGAACTAATTATACTAAATGATAAACGTTGTTGCTGCTTACACATTTATTGTATATTATAAACAATCTTTATTACAAATGTTTATATTTCCTAACTAAAATTACTGATCCATTGAACAACTCTGCCCTTTTATTATGACTGCGCGATCTAATATAAATAACGCGAAATAACTGACAAAGACAGCAAATCCGTCTGTACCAACAACAAAACGGAATACCTCGTCTCTCCAGCGCTGGCTTCCCAGCAGGGCTTGGCTCCCCACCCTCGTAATCCCGAAAACGAATCATATTCCCGAAACCACGGAACATGTACACTGTTGAAATATGAACACCTACACTTACAAGCCAGACTTAGCAGCTTTGCATCCGAGAGGCGTCGGCTTGTTGAGGCGTCGGCGGCGGCTGTCTGGCCCGGGGCGTTTGATGCTACATCAGCCTGGCCCGGGTCTACGAGCGTCAGTGCGCGCCTCTGCAACGTCCTCCCATATGTGGCGCGTGCCCCCGGACTCCAACCGCGTGCTGATGTAGTCGACGCCGTAGAGCTGCTACTGCCACAGCTCCCGCGGCAGAGTAGAGACACGATGCGATATAACGTCAGTCCCCGTAGATTAAAGGGAGAAAAAAACCTGAAAAACTTCCGAAAAGGCGTTCCTCGCGTAGTCGTTGTATCTCAATTACAAGTCCGCAGCGTTTCCACTTATGCGAACTCGTATAATTGATGCTTTTTATTATTAATATTGTATTGTTAATTGCTCGGATTTGCAATAGTTATTAATTCTTCTCTCGTTCACATAGCACACACCACTGATTGCGAGGAAATACACTCCTGGAAATGGAAAAAAGAACACATTGTCACCGGTGTGTCAGACCCACCATACTTGCTCCGGACACTGCGAGAGGGCTGTACAAGCAATGATCACACGCACGGCACAGCGGACACACCAGGAACCGCGGTGTTGGCCGTCGAATGGCGCTAGCTGCGCAGCATTTGTGCACCGCCGCCGTCAGTGTCAGCCAGTTTGCCGTGCCATACGGAGCTCCATCGCAGTCTTTAACACTGGTAGCATGCCGCGACAGCGTGGACGTGAACCGTATGTGCAGTTGACGGACTTTGAGCGAGGGCGTATAGTGGGCATGCGGGAGGCCGGGTGGACGTACCGCCGAATTGCTCAACACGTGGGGCGTGAGGTCTCCACAGCACATCGATGTTGTCGCCAGTGGTCGGCGGAAGGTGCACGTGCCCGTCGACCTGGGACCGGACCGCAGCGACGCACGGATGCACGCCAAGACCGTAGGATCCTACGCAGTGCCGTAGGGGACTGCACCGCCACTTCCCAGCAAATTAGGGACACTGTTGCTCCTGGGGTATCGGCGAGGACCATTCGCAACCGTCTCCATGAAGCTGGGCTACGGTCCCGCACACCGTTAGGCCGTCTTCCGCTCACGCCCCAACATCGTGCAGCCCGCCTCCAGTGGTGTCGCGACAGGCGTGAATGGAGGGACGAATGGAGATGTGTCGTCTTCAGCGATGAGAGTCGCTTCTGCCATGGTGCCAATGATGGTCGTATGCGTGTTTGGCGCCGTGCAGGTGAGCGCCACAATCAGGACTGCATACGACCGAGGCACACAGGGCCAACACCCGGCATCATGGTGTGGGGAGCGATCTCCTACACTGGCCGTACACCACTGGTGATCGTCGAGGGGACACTGAATAGTGCACGGTACATCCAAACCGTCATCGAACCCATCGTTCTACCATTCCTAGACCGGCAAGGGAACTTGCTGTTCCAACAGGACAATGCACGTCCGCATGTATCCCGTGCCACCCAACGTGCTCTAGAAGGTGTAAGTCAACTACCCTGGCCAGCAAGATCTCCGGATCTGTCCCCCATTGAGCATGATTGGGACTGGATGAAGCGTCGTCTCACGCGGTCTGCACGTCCAGCACGAACGCTGGTCCAACTGAAGCGCCAGGTGGAAATGGCATGGCAAGCCGTTCCACAGGACTACATCCAGCATCTCTACGATCGTCTCCATGGGAGAATAGCAGCCTGCATTGCTGCGAAAGTTGGATATACACTGTACTAGTGCCGACATTGTGCATGCTCTGTTGCCTGTGTCTATGTGCCTGTGGTTCTGTCAGTGTGATCATGTGATGTATCTGACCCCAGGAATGTGTCAATAAAGTTTCCCCTTCCTGGGACAATGAATTCACGGTGTTCTTATTTCAATTTCCAGGAGTGTATTTTAGTTAACAGTTTTTTCTTACGCTGTTGTCTCGTTGCTAAGGAATTGTTGTGCTGGTATGCAGCGAGATCCAGAGATACTCTTTGATTCAGTCTTTGTAAGATTGCGTCGTAATACTAAAATATTTTAAAGTTCACTTGACGTGAATATTTGCACTTCAATGAAATAGTCTTTCATGAGTAGTCGTTGACTTAGTCATTTATCAAACTATTTAATGATGTAGTCCACACCGGGTATTTAACTGGTAACGAACAGTTTATTGTTATTTTATCACTAAATACTTATAACTCCCGCACCGCACGCACACGGAAGAGTTTAGTTAAGTCAGTCTGATTGAGTTATAGTTTCTTGGCAATTACCACAACTCAACAATCAAGCGTAATTGTTTTATCTTCATGATGTCGTGTACTTGGGTCCTACTCAAGACTAATTGCGTGTATTCTTTTATAGAATGTTCACTTCTCCTTAAGGTCCAACTAATTTGAAGTCAAGTCCAATGTTCACTAATTCCGTTATTAGATTTCAATTAACCGGTAGTGCACGGTTAAATGCGTCTATCTGTTCCTGTCTCACTTCATAAAATCAGTTTCTTAAGCCGTGAATCCCGTCACGCAACAAACACTTCTAAACTCGAAAACAATCTCGTCACGATTCGCAATCTCAGTAATTCAGATCAGAACTGCTCTCGTACGTCTGCACTGGATGAGTTCTAGCAAGCGACTTCTTCTGTGGAAGAGCATTGTAGCCGCATTGAATTTCATCGTTGCGCTCACAACTCTCTTCCACATAAAATTTATCTCTGATGACATTACTTTGGACTTAACTTTTGAGATATTAATTTCACATTTGTCACATGGATATTTGTCCATTGCTGAAATACGATGTTTCTTCTTTCTCTTCCACTAACAAATATGCTCAGTGGTTTACAATGTAATTGTTGACAAAACTCTTTCGTGTTAGCTCATCGGCAAAGATGTCGTAATTGCCAAGATAACTTTCCCTACTTCATGTTCTTTCTTAATTGACTTTAAGGTGGTCGTTGGGGCGTTACACGTACTCGCCGCAAGAATGGTAAGAGATAGGGCATGCCATTCCTCCACCATCGCCGTTGACACTGCCAGATGGTCGTTCTGCAATAGGTCTCCCGTAAATAATGGCAAACATAAGTTTATAGCTTTTGTAGAT
Source organism: Schistocerca nitens (assembly GCF_023898315.1). Classification (NCBI taxonomy): domain Eukaryota; kingdom Metazoa; phylum Arthropoda; class Insecta; order Orthoptera; family Acrididae; genus Schistocerca; species Schistocerca nitens. Next base: position 283,079,713 of record NC_064617.1, read on the forward strand.
TTAGAGAAAGCTTTTGACCACGTTGACTAGAAAACACTGTTTGAATTCTATAGGTAGCGAAAGGCTATTTGGCCGGCCGCAGTGGCCGAGCGGTTCTAGGCGCTTCAGTCCGGAACCACGCGACTGCTACGGTCGCAAGTTCGAATCCTGCCTCGGGCATGGATGTGTGATCTCCTTAGGTTAGTTACGTTTAAGTAATTCTAAGTCTAGGGGGCTGATTACCTCAGATGTTAAGTCCCATAGTGCTTAGAGCCATTTCAAATATTTCATCATGTTTACGCCAGTGACTGTTAAACTTTTTATTTCCACTATTGCAATTTCGGCCTTAGGCCATTATCAAGTGCAGATGTTTTGGCTTTAAGCCATGTCAACTTTATACACGCTGACACATTTGTATGTCGTTGTCATTTGCTATTATATACATCCGTAACGCTGCTAAATACTCTAAACGTCCTTTATTACACATCACGATGTCCAGTTTGGCCCAAACGTTAACAATAATCACAACAACAGCCTATACGCTCCAATATTTCTTCACCTTGTCACCTAAATATCAGTTATGGAAGTTTCTCCTAGAATTGGCATTCGAACTGGCTACCTCTTTGTCGATAGCAAAGAACCAGTCCGTCTAAGTGACGACGATCAGAGTCCGGGATACTAAATTAGAAAATACTTAATAATACTTTAGGCTCCTGTCATTCCATACAGATCACTTTTCTGAGATATTCTCCGAGTAAGTTAATATTATCCCTTCCATTACACGGGAGGTGAACAGGAAAGCCATACTTATACGTAGGACTCGTGAACTAATACAGTTATTCTCTGTGTCGGGGAAATATTTCAAATAAGGAGATAATTTGTTACCATCAGGAGGTACTCTGGATCAACTTTCCTTATATTCCAGCCTAAGCCGGAACTGGAACCATAAATCTCTTAAATGTATGCCTGTAAAATCTTCCGTCACAAGAACTCTTTTTGTGTCATAAATATGAGATTCCCGAAATCTGATGGTTGTGTTCATGTATTCATCCTTAATATGTTTTTATTAAGTTTTGCATGTTCAAACGCTACTTTTTACATGAAGGTTTATGCAGTTTGCTTTGTTTTCAACAACTCTAACCATTCCGTCACTGTTCTCTTTCATTTCATACAAAATATAATTGTTTAGTCCCTCTTCAAAGATTTCGAAACGACACGATAACTCTTACTAAACAAATCAAAAGTAAAATCCGCATAAACGTCAAAGAAATGTGTGTGATATAGCACCAGCGGGAGCCGTCCATTTTAGCGTCCTTACTTATCAAATAAGAGACAGTACATTTGAATTGTGGTGCTTCGTAGTAGGAATCAAAAGTAGATCGTCTTCCTTTAGCATTATCACTTCAAATAACTTTTGGTATCTTACAGATATCTGCACTAATTTTACTCGAAGAATCGTGAAATAACAATCCAAATGACTTGTCAAGACAATATTTTTAAGGTGTCGACACGCGGTTTAGACAGGACCGGGATTCAGATAACCAATCAAGTGCAAGTGCTCTTCGGGTTGCCTAAATCACTTAAGGGGAGATTGTACCTTTGTAAGAGTCAAAATAAAAATAAACTTTTTTGCTCATAAACATTCCTTGTGGTGTACTTTACGAGATAAATATGTTTTCTAATGACATTCTAGCCATTAAAGGCTTTAAATATTCATTTACTTTAAGAGCAGCACAAGTGCACACCCTTCTTTTGCCTTCTGTCAACTTCTTGAACTTCAAATACTTTATTTGTTGATGTATGAAGATATTTCGTGCTCATGGTTGGCTCCCGTTTTCGCGCTCAGCTTTCACTTGTTCCTTCTATTTCATGCGCGTTTTCTGTACGTTCTTACATCTGAAAGTTTGTTTTTGTGACAACATGCCGCGAACTGAAGGAGTCTGCTACAAATGCAGAAGAGGCCCTGAATAAAGCCGAAAGCGAATGTACAAATAGTTAGTGATGATAATGGTGCAAATAATGGGGATTTGGTCAGCGAGAGTGCTGCAGGCTGTTCTAGGTTAGATTCAACATGTGCTTCAGCTTCTTTAGTGATTGCGAGTAATATTTCTAGCAGTGAAAATATTAGTACCAGGACTTCAAGAAGAAAGCTGAACGCTGATTCAAGTGCTGGATATTTTGTAAGTAATAAATATAATAATGAAGAACAGACAAATGGCAATGTTGTCATAGATATCGAATTGTTGTCATCTGTCCTGTCTTCACTTGTAGCTTGTAAAGTATATCATGTTAGCAACAGTTTATTTTGTTATTAAGATACCACTGCAAGGTATGAACTAATAAACTATTTCTGAAATGCAGGAAGGCGTAAAACTCGGTATTCATTTCGTACTAGTAGGGAGGTTGACAGTGGGCATGAAACTAACATTAGGTTTGCGTGTGGATTGCGTATTATAAGTAAAGGTGAGTTAGCTGGTAAGACACTATGTGCAGTCATGAATATCCCAAGGGACCCGACATGATTCCAGAAGTATACAGGTACTTTATATTAAGTTCCTAAATCTTTGAGACCATTTGTAAACAAGACTATGTAGGCAAGCTTAAATCGCCCAGACTGAGCGGTTTGAATTTGTAAGTCAGTATGATTGTGATACCATTATTCACCAAGATACCGCTTGCAGATTCTAATATTGACAAAAATGTGATAAACAGATTACATATTAATTCAACCTCCTGTTCCGTAATGAATATTTACAATATCCCGCATCTTAAAACACCAAACACGTCGGCTACCTTCGCTACTGAAGCACCCATAATACGAGCACCAACAATTTTGCCCCGTTCGAATTCAGTTAGCTCCGACATAATGCACTGACAACTACACAGAACGCTATTCTGTCCACGACTCACACTTTCAACGTATTTAGGACATTGCGTGGGTACCGTTCTTGGTCAAATACAACAGCTCAACATGCAGGCTTGACTAGCATCTGCATTTATGTTCTAGCACACATTTCTTGCGGCGTTTCCGTATTTACACCTACCGCCTGTATTTCTACAAGCAAACAGTTGCTACTGTTCTTGTCAGATTGTGACTAACTTTAGAATTGTGGTACACACGGCGTACTGTATTGCTGACGAGAACAGCCTTATAATCTAAAATCAGATTTTTGAAGCAAGTGGTTACACTCAACAGATTATAAGGGCGCTACAGATATAACCAAAGGACGACTTATAGAATCAGGAAGATGAAGTAAAAAGGTTTAGATTGATGTTTTTCTCGCTATAGGTAGCAAGTCTTTCGTCGTAGATTTCCCGGGTCTCGCAAGTCAAGGTGAAGTGATCTTTTGCCCTTGAAGACGTCAGCTATTCTTGGTAGCGTGAAGGATGATTTGATCCTTTGTAAAATCCCCTGGAATGTGTCATGTCTTGCTTCGGGTAGACGACGCCTATTATTATTAGAGAAGCGCTGAAAATTTTTCATTCTTATAAATCCGCTGTAGCAGAACGCAGCATTGACACTGACCACTCTACTGTTAATGACACTGTCAAAACTGTGGCATTTTCCTCATTTTTTAAACACTTGAGTGAGTGATTTTTATGCTCGTGGTAACTGGAATTCCTTCCTTCTGTTATATTTGGTTTCTATGACACTCAGGAAACGATGAAATACTAAAGGAAATCTGCATACTGGAGGGGCTGAAAGCAGAGTATATGGATTAAGGGTACTCTGCCAAATTCTTCTTACACATTTACTATAGAAGCATTGCAGATATTTTAGAGTAATATATCAGTGAGCCATACAGAAGCAACAAAAATAAAATTAACAGCCAAAAAAATTAGATGGGAATTATCCGTTTTGGAGCATTAAAAGGAAGCTAGCACAAATGATACTTTCATATAAAAAAAATTAAAAAATAAAAGAAGTACTGAGACAAGCGCAACCTCTAAATCTGAAGTGCTGACCACGTGTATCAGCACGAAGAAAAAAAAATTTCAAAAGCGACATCTTTTACATAGAGTGGAAAACGCTTACTCCTTGAATTTTATTATTGAAAATTAATTCCATCAGACACACTCTGTACACTGAAAGTCTATCTAAAGTGTATTATTGTTTTGTGGCGTCTTTTTCTGCAAGTAATCTTCGGAAAATTGTAAAATACCGTACTTGGCTTTTTTTTCGCCATTCGAATGCCTAGTATTCGTGGCTCGCATTCTCGTGTACTGGCTACAGGAAGACCAATGCCGATTGCATTGTTAATTTGTCGTGTTTGTCGACATCGTTACGATCGTTTGGACTCGAAACGATCTCCACAATATTTTCGTCTGGCACAAGCTACCCTGCACACTTTTCATAGTCCGAATGTATAATGATTTCGACTCACAATTTACCTTCTTCGGAACACTCATCAACGAATACTGAAGACGACTGAAGTGTTTTAACTATTGCAGTAACCATAGACAAAACTGTTTATTTTATTCTCGTTACTGGAAAAGAAAAATAAATATGGCAGACGTCGCGACTGCAGTAAGCAAACATATCTGTGAGTCCCAGAAACAGAATCTTCTCGTGTATTTTTATTCTGTATTAAAAGGAAAAACTATTAAATTGTGTAGTATTTTGTTAGCACAATAATTTCATTTCGTATCAAAGGTTTTTTGTGTTAAGCGTTTTGTAGTTAAATATTTTTCAGTCTATATTTACACAATAGATAACATAATAACCAAGTTTGCCGACGTAAAATTCCTGGTCATTCAACTGAATAAATTTTGAGCAACTACAGAAACCAGCGGAAACCAACAATCAAATTGGTTAAATTAACAATACGCCAAATACACTGAAGCGCCAAAGAAACTGGTATAGGCATGCGTTTACAAATACAGAGATATGTAACAGGCAGAATATGTAAACAGGCAGAATACGGCACTGCGGTTGGTAACGGCTTTATAAGACAACAAGTGTGTGGAGCAGTTATTAGATCGGTTACTGCTGCTACAATGACGGATTATCAAGATTTAAGTGAGTTTGAACCTGGTGTTATAGTCGGTGCACGAGCTATGGGACACGGCATCCCCCAAGTAGCGATTAAGTGGGCATTTGCCCGTACGAACATTTCACGAGTGTACCGTGAATACCAGGAGTCCGGTAAAACAGCAACTCTCCAACATCGCTGCGGCCTCAAAAAGATCCTGGAAGAACGGGACCAACGACGACTGAAGAGAATCATTCAGTGTTACAGACGTATTACCCTTCTGCAAATTTCTGCAGATTTCAATGCTGGACCATCAACAAGTGTCAGTGCGTGAACCATTCAACGAAACATCATCTATATGGCTTTCGGAGGAGAAGCCCACTGGTGTACCCTTGATGACTTCACGACACAAAGCTCTTTACTCCTCACCTGGTCCCGTCAACACCTACATTGGACTGGACAACGAAACATCATCTATATGGCTTTCGGAGGAGAAGCCCACTGGTGTACCCTTGATGACTTCACGACACAAAGCTCTTTACGCCTCACCTGGTCCCGTCAACACCTACATTGGACTGTTGATGACTGGAAACATGTTGCCTGGTCGGACGAGTCTCGTTTCAAATTGTATCGAGCGGATGGATGTGTACGGGTATGGAGACAACCTCATGAATCCTTGGAACCTGCAAGTCAGCAGGGTAATGTTCAAGCTGAGGGAGGATCTGTAATGGTGTGGATGTGTGTAGTTGGAGTAATATGTAACCCCCGATACGTCTAGATACGACTCTGACAGTTGACACGTACACCAGCATCCTTTCTAATCACCTCCGTCCATTCATGCCCATTGCGCATTCCGACGGACTTGGACAATTCCATCAGGACAGTGCGACAGTCCACACATCCAGGATTGCTATAGAATGGCTCGAGGAACACTCTGCTGAGTTTAAACACTTCCGCTGGCTAACAGACTCCCCAGACATGAACATTATTATCTGGGACGCCTTGCAACGTGCTGTTCAGAAGAGATCTCCATCCCCTCGTACTCTTACGGATTTGTGAACAGCCCTGCAGGATTCATGGTGTCAGTTCCCTCCAGCACTACTTCAGATATTAGTCGAGTCCATGCCACGTCTTGTTGCGGCACTTCTGCATGCTTGCGGAGGCACTACATGATATTAGGCAGTTCTTCAGTGTATTTACCATTTCAGGGGACAGGGAACACATACATAGCGATACATAAGTATGACTGATTTTTCTGTAGGGATTATTTATTGTACATTTATAGCATAAACCGTGGGTAGGATGAACTACAGAAATTTCTTTATGTGCTTCTCCTGTTTTTAATAATACCAGCAATGGTTGGAAATGTTTACTTTTAGACTTGATCTGTTGATACCAATACAAAAGTAAGATATACACAAAAAAGGATCACTGTTCTTTCGTTTTTCCATGAACAGCAACAGAACCGTTGAACACAAGGCAGAGTCGTCGTTTGCGGTAGCAACATGAGGAACTGGCAATGTCCCTGTCTTATTAATAAAAGAAATGTCTGTTTTATTCAACTTAAAAACTGTCTTGTCCTTATCCACAGACTGTAGAGGCATAAATTCCAACTCATTTTCTAGTACATTTGTACGGTGAAGATATGGTTTTAGCTGTATAAATTCGTCTTTCCTCCTCAGAATTTAATCAAGATACAATTCCCTCCACCTACATATGCTAAATCAGTCATTACAACATTATCTGGAGTGGATTCGAAGGGATGTCGGAATTTCAATCACTCTCCTCAATTTACTTTCCTCTGTGTGTAGTTGCCACACCTTTGGTCACAGACATAGCTTTCTAGCTGACCTGCTTGCGGCCTACTCCTTTTTTGTTTGGAGGTTTTTCATTTTTTAGTAGTGAATTTATTAATGGGGATGTGGTCTCCCGCGGTTGTGTAGCTCGTTTATGTGAAGGGCGGCAACCCGCGGTATACCATTGTGTGGCTGGTGGCTGTGCCCTAGGCGATAGTATGTCACCTTTAGGCAACGTCTGTGTCACATTTTGGAATGGAGCATATCATATTTAAGGATTATATTGACTGCTTGATAATTTTCCGTATAATTAATCTAAAAATAATGATTAATTCAGCAGATAGACCATAATTTTAGGTGCATGTAACACAAATTAGCTAAGAACATAGTCAATAATTGCGTAATTGTGGCGACGTTCTACAACAGTGTGCATATTTATTTTCAGTCTGAAACTTCTGTTTGTCAACATTATTTTTTATTTGAAAGTGAGTTTTCTAATTGAAAAACAAATTAGGACTAATTATTCTTAAACAACGACAGCATAACAAACAATAAAAATTTTGAGATAAGTGTGGTTTTCTTATGAACAGATAGAGGGTACAATTTTTTGAAAAATTTTGGCTATATCAGTTTTAGGACACCTTACCCTACAAGGTATCTTCCGCCGCAAACCGTATGTAGATTATGTATGTAGATAAAGATGTAGTACTCTACGTCATTAATCGCGAATCTCTCGACCAGTTCAAAGTGTCAAGCGACTGGAAAAAAAGTGCAGGTGATTCCTGCATATAAGAAAGGTAACAGAACGTCCCCGCAAAATTACAGACTAATAATCTTAACATCGGTTTGCTGCAGAATTCTAGAGCATATACTGAGTTCGAATATAATAAATTTCCTAGAGATCAGAAAGCTCATGTGCACGAATCAGAGCGGCTTCAGAAAGCATGGCTCGTGGGAAACCCTGTTTGCTCTTTTCTCACATGAACTATGGATGAAGGGCAACAGGCAGATTCTATATTTCTAGATTTACGAAAAGCATTAGACATGGTACCCCAATGCAGACTGTAAACGAAGGTATGTGCATACGGAATAGGCTTCCAGATATGTGACTGGCTCGAAGACTGTTTAAGTAATAGAACCCAGTATGTTGTCCTCGACAGCGATTGTTCATCGGAGACAATGGTAACATTAGAAGAACCCCAGGGAAGTGTGGTAGGACTTGATATTTTCTGCATACATAAATGATCTGGTAGACAGGATGGGCAACATTCTGCAGTTGTTCGCTTATATGATGCTGTGATGTACAGACAAATGTCGAAGATAAGTGACTGTTGGTTGATAAAATACGACCTAGACAAATCTTATATCTGGCGTGATGAATGGCACCTGGTTCTTAATGTAGGCAAATGTAAGTTAATGCGAATGAGTAGGAGAAACAAACCCGTAATGTTCGGAAATAGCATTAGTAGTGTCCTGCTTGATACATTCACGTCGTTTACATATCTGATCGTACCGCTGCAAAGCGATATTAAATGGAACGAGCATGTTTGGATGGTGACAGGGAAAGCGAATGGTCGACTTCGGTTCATTGGTGGAATTTTAGGAAAGTGTAGTCCATCTACAGAGGAGATCGCATATAGGGCAATGGTGCGACCTATTCTTGAATACTACACAAGTGTTTGGGATCCTCACCAGGTCGGATTGAAAGAAGATATCGAAGCAACTCAGAGGCGAGCTGCTAGATTTTCTATCGATAGGTTCGATCAGCATACTAGTGTTAGGATATACTTCGGGAGCTGAAGTGGGAATCCCTGGAGGGAAGAAGACATTCATTTCGAAGAACACTACTGAGAAAGCTTAGAGAACCGGCATTTGTAGCTGACTGCAGAACGATCCTACTGCCGCCAACATATATTTCGCGCAGAGACGTTGAAGATAAGATACAAGAAGTTGTGGCTCATACGGAGGCATATGGACAGTCGTTTTTCCCTCGCTCTATTTGCGAATGGAACAGGAAAGGAAAGGTCTAGTTGTGATACAGGGCAGCCTCTGCCATGCACCATACGGTAGCTTGCCGAGTATGTATGCAGATGTAGATGTAGATGCTCCAGAGATCCCGCTACACCAGTGTTCGACATGCCCAAGTCCAAAGAGAGAAAGAAACTATCAAATCTAACTTTATGTATGTTATGAAAATATATGAGAGGCGTTACTGTAGATGTCTTTTACCTTTGGAACAGCTGTCGTCCAGATGATAGAGGAACTGGTGTAACATTCAGCTGTGAAAATGTATGACTTTTTTCATTGGTCTATTATATTTATTTTTCGGATAACCTAGTAAGTAGCAGACACCATGTGTTATTGACAAGGAAATGGGAACGGGTTCATTGAGTGACTCCTCTGGAGAGAGCCTTCTGTTTCAGGTCGCAGACGTTGGCTTTGTGGCTAGGAAATAATAGTGCAGTGATATTCCGCCGTTACTGAATTTATACTGAATTGTACTGCCGCACTGTTCCCGTTACTTCATAACATCACTGATTCATGAGTATAAGAATGTTCTTTTTTCTGGCATTTAACCGGTATCTTCACTGGGTCGGCAAGTTAATTTATGGATTTCGCAATGTTTGTGGTAGAAGATGGCCTCTGTCTGCGTCTAGTGTTATCCCATATGAAAGTATGCGAACATTTTGTAAACGTTTGCTAATTGTGTAACTCAGTGGGTCTTGGTTACTAGCCCGGCAGCCCAGTATTCACCAAGTCATATGCGGAAAACCGGATAAAAATGACGTTCAGTCTAGCCAGCACACCGACACTCGACGTTAACCCGCGGGCGCCTTACATAGGGGGCCGGAGTGCCTTCCCGAATCTCGAAAGCGGCGTACTAAAGTGCGGGGCTTCCGGAGCGGATGATAGACTACAATAAATAAATGATGGATTTAGAAATTGACCGGATATTGCATACATGGAAACGAAAATGAAACTGTTGAAGGTCTTTGCAGCTGTATGAAAACGTACCCATCGACCCTATAAATGTGGATCAAAAGGTACAACACACTACACAGTGACCTTACAGGTGTGAACGTAGATGCAGCAATTATTTGTTAGCAGTAAACCCAATAGATACATTTTAAATTTCTTTCTCCTCGAAAATTTCTTGTGAGATCTAAGAACGAGCAGTATTACCGAAATTTTTATTGACATTTATGAGGTGGAAGAAGAGAAAAATTGGTCAGGTGCGAAACGGACTCGCGCGTTAGGGTACCGTACAAAATAAATTACGTATGTAGACACTTCATCCAATCCGGTTATCGGGGACATTGACGATTTAGGCCTGTTATCTGATACTGTCAAGATATCGGTCCCAGAGATTTCATGATTTTCGAGAATGTTTTAATTTCAAGCTGGGTAACAAGTGACAAAATAAAAACTTTTTCGTGTGATAAAACTGCAAATTAACAATTTCCAATTTTTCCCTTTACACGTATTGTGAAACTTCCCTTCTTGACAAATTTCATTATTCTAGGCCAACGGGAAGTACCGCATAGGTCTCGCTGAACGGATTTTCGAGTATCAAAAGTATGGGATATATAATGAAGCGCCAATTAAACTGGTATAGGCAGGGGTGTTCAAATACAGGTATGTAGTATGTAAACAGGCAGAATACGGCGATGTGATCAGCAACGGCTATTTAAGACAATAAGTGTTTGGGGCAGTTGTTCGATCGGTTACTGCTGCTACAATGGCGGGTTATCAAGATTTAGTGAGTTTGAACGAGGTGTTACAGTCGGTGCACGAGTGATGGGACACGGCATCTCCCAAGTAGCGATGAAGTAGGCATTTGTCAATACGATCATTTCACGAGTGTACCGTGACTATCAGGAATCCGGTAAAACATCAACTCTCCAACATCACTTCGGCCGGAAAAACATTCGGCAAGAACAGGACTAACGACGACTGAAGAGAATCATTCAATGTGACAGAAGTGCAACCCGTCCGCAAATTGCTGTAGATTTCAATTCTGAGCCATTAACAAATGTGCGAACCATTCAACGAAACATCATCGATAAGGGCTTTCGGAGCCGAAGAACTACTCGTGCACCATTGACGACGGCACAACACAAAGCTTTCAGCCTCACCTGAGCCGTCAACACCTACATTGGACTGTTGATGACTGGAAACATGTTGCCTGGTCTGGAGAGTCTCGTTTCAAATTGTATCGATCGGATGGACCCTGCAAGTCAGCAGGGGAATGTTCAAGCTGATGGAGGATCTGTAATGGTGTGGGGCGTGTGTAGTTAGAGTAATATGGGACCACCGATTGACACGTACGTAAGCATCCTTTCTGATCACTGCATCCATTCATGTCCATTGTGCGTTCCGACGGACTTGGGCAATTACAGCAGGACAATGCGACAACCCACTCGTCCAGAATTGCAACAGAGTGGCTCCAGGAACACTCTGCTGAGTTTAAACACTTCCTATGGCTAACAAACTCCCCAGACATGAACATTATTGAGTATTTCTGGGACGCCTTGCAACATGCTGTTCAGAAGAGATCTCCACCCCCTCGTACTCTTACAGATTTATGAACAGCCCTGCAGAATTCATGGTGTCAGTTCCCTCCAACACTATTTCAGACATTATTCGAGTCCATGCCACGTCGTGTTGCGGCACTTCTGCGTGCTCGAGGTGGCCGTACACAATACTAGGCAGGTGTACCAGTTTGTTTGGCTCCTCAGTGTAAATGGCTGTATCTTTTGATTCAGTTGAGTTAAAAGCTTAAAAGTTTAAGACTACCAAGGGACCGTCGACATTAGTATGTGACATAGATTTGAATTCTATACGCGGAAGTGTTTCACAGGAAAACCGCCTTAACACACGGGTAGACAAACAAACAGACTGACAAAAAATATTTTTTCATGTTATATAAACAAAAGTTAACCCTTTTCCGATTTTTTTCCGTTACGTGTAGTATGAGACCTCGTTTCTTGCAAATTTCAAGATTCCAGATCGACGGGAAGTATCAAATGGTTCAAATGGCTCTGACCACTATGGGACTTAACATCTGAGGTCATCAGTCCCCTATAACTTGGAACTACTTGAACCTAACTAACCTAAGGACATCACACACATTGGTGCCCGAGGCAGGATTCGAACCTGCGACCGTAGCGGTCGCGCGGTTCCGGACTGGAGCGCCTAGAAACTCTCGGCCACACCGGCCGGCACGGGAAGTATCCTATAAGTTATTCTGAGATAGTTTTCGTGTTTCAAAATATGTGGCATAATTGGAGGTATGCTTTGATTGGATTGACTTAGAAGTTTGAAATTTCTACTCTGCCAAGGGACCAAAGACCTAAATATGTGACATGAGTTTGAATGTGATACGTCTACTTCTTCCTCGTAACATGCGGGCAGACAGACCGAAAGGCAGACAGGCGGACCACCAAGCGATCTTATAAAAGTTCTGTTTTTACGTATTGAGGCACAGAAGCCTAAAAATCAGCTATATTTGGAAAAAAAGTTAAATTGGATGTGTTTATGTCTGAGGCTGATAAGATTACGACAAGTGGTTAATGTTTTTTGAGTTCCTTGTTAATATTCGTCAACGTGGAAACCGTTCACCAATATCTTTGACGCACCAAAAGATATTTGAGATGAAAGGGCTAAGTGTAGCAGACTGTGAAATGTAGCAGAAAGCTGACGGAGACGCCGCCTTTTCTTGTCTCCGTTGCGAAGCCAGACTCGTCGCGTCCTTCCGCCACAAGACTCCGCTCCCAGACGGCACGTGTGTCTGCTACGTACTCACAGGCAGCTGAGGTCACCCAGGCGGCAACTGCAACCGCTCGTGCTCGCTTCCTGAGCAGCCGACCTCTACAATGAGCCCGATTCTCGTGAACAAGGCAGTTCTACATCTACATCTACATTTATACTCCGCAAGCCACCCAACGGTGTGTGGCGGAGGGCACTTTACGTGCCACTGTCATTACCTCCCTTTCCTGTTCCAGTCGCGTATGGTTCGCGGGAAGAACGACTGCCGGAAAGCCTCCGTGCGCGCTCGAATCTCTCAAATTTTACATTCGTGAGGTATAAGTAGGGGGAAGCAATATATTCGATACCTCATCCAGAAACGCACCATCTCGAAACCTGGACAGCAAGCTACACCGCGATGCAGAGCGCCTCTCTTGCAGAGTCTGCCACTTGAGTTTGCTAAACGTCTCCGTAACGCTATGACGCTTACCAAATAACACTGTGACGAAACGCGCCGCTCTCCTTTGGATCTTCTCTATCTCCTCTGTCAACCCGACCTGGTACGGATCCCACACTGATGAGCAATACTCAAATATAGGTCGAACGAGTATTTTGTAAGCCACCTCCTTTGTTCATGGACTACATTTTCTACGGACTCTCCCAATGAATCTCAACCCGGTACCCGTGTTACCAACAATTAATTTTATATGATCATTCCACTTCAAATAGTTCCGTACGTATACTCCCAGATATTTTACAGAAGTAACTGCTACCAGTGTTTGTTCCACTATCACACAATCATACAATAAAGGATCCTTCTTTGTATGTATTCGCAATACATTACATTTGTCTATGTTAAGGTTCAGTTGCCACTCCCTGCACCAAATGTCTATCCGCTACAGATCTTCCTGCATTTCCCTGCAATTTTCTAATGCTGCAACGTCTCTGTATACTACACATCATCCGCAAAAAGCCGCATGAAACTTCCGACACTATCTACTAGGTTATATATACAGGGTGTTTCAAAAATGACCGGTATATTTGAAACGGCAATAAAAACTAAACGAGCAGCGATAGAAATACACCGTTTGTTGCAATATGCTTGGGACAACAGTACATTTTCAGGCAGACAAACTTTCGAAATTACAGTAGTTACAATTTTCAACAGATGGCGCTGCGGTCTGGGAAACTCTATAGTACGATATTTTCCACATATCCACCATGCGTAGCAATAATATGGCGTAGTCTCTGAATGAAATTACCCGAAACCTTTGACAACGTGTCTGGCGGAATGGCTTCACATGCAGATGAGATGTACTGCTTCAGCTGTTCAATTGTTTCTGGATTCTGGCGGTACACCTGGTCTTTCAAGTGCCCCACAGAAAGAAGTCACAGGGGTTCATGTCTGGCGAATAGGGAGGCCAATCCACGCCGCCTCCTGTATGTTTCGGATAGCCCAAAGCAATCACACGATCATCGAAATATTCATTCAGGAAATTAAAGACGTCGGCCGTGCGATGTGGCCGGGCACCATCTTGCATAAACCACGAGGTGTTCGCAGTGTCGTCTAAGGCAGTTTGTACCGCCACAAATTCACGAAGAATGTCCAGATAGCGTGATGCAGTAATCGTTTCGGATCTGAAAAATGGGCCAATGATTCCTTTGGAAGAAATGGCGGCCCAGACCAGTACTTTTTGAGGATGCAGGGACGATGGGACTGCAACATGGGGCTTTTCGGTTCCCCATATGCGCCAGTTCTGTTTATTGACGAAGCCGTCCAGGTAAAAATAAGCTTCGTCAGTAAACCAAATGCTGCCCACATGCATATCGCCGTCATCAATCCTGTGCACTATATCGTTAGCGAATGTCTCTCGTGCAGCAATGGTAGCGGCGCTGAGGGGTTGCCGCGTTTGAATTTTGTATGGATAGAGGTGTAAACTCTGGCGCATGAGACGATACGTGGACGTTGGCGTCATTTGGACCGCAGCTGCAACACGGCGAACGGAAACCCGAGGCCGCTGTTGGATCACCTGCTGCACTAGCTGCGCGTTGCCCTCTGTGGTTGCCGTACGCGGTCGCCCTACCTTTCCAGCACGTTCATCCGTCACGTTCCCAGTCCGTTGAAATTTTTCAAACAGATCCTTTATTGTATCGCTTTTCGGTCCTTTGGTTACATTAAACCTCCGTTGAAAACTTCGTCTTGTTGCAACAACACTGTGTTCTAGGCGGTGGAATTCCAACACCAGAAAAATCCTCTGTTCTAAGGAATAAACCATGTTGTCTACAGCACACTTGCACGTTGTGAACAGCACACGCTTACAGCAGAAAGACGACGTACAGAATGGCGCACCCACAGACTGCGTTGTCTTCTATATCGTTCACATCACTTGCAGCGCCATCTGTTGTTGAAAATTGTAACTACTGTAATTTCGAAAGTTTGTCTGCCTGAAAATGTACTGTTGTCCCAAGCATATTGCAACAAACGGTGTATTTCTATCGCTGCTCGTTTAGTTTTTATTGCCGTTTCAAATATACCGGTCATTTTTTAAACACCCTCTATATTGTGAAAGGCAATGGTCCCATAAGACTCCCCTGTGGCACGCCAGAGGTTAATTTAACGTCTGTAGACGTCTCTCCATTGAGAACAACATGCTTCCTTCTGTTTGCTAAAAACTCTTCAATCCCGCCACACAGCTGGTTTGATATTCCGTAGGCTCTTACTTTGTTTATCAGGCGACAGTGCAGAACTGTATCGAACGCCTTCCGGAAGTCAAGGAAAATGGCATCTACCTGGGAGCCTGTATCTAATATTTTCTGGGTCTCATGAACAAAAAAAGCGAGTTGGGTCTCACACGATCGCTGTTTCCGGATCCATGTTGATTCCTACAGAGTAGATTCTGGGTTTCCAGAAATGACATGATACACGAGCAAAAAACATGTTCTAAAATTTTACAACAGATCGATGTCAGAGATATAGGTCTATAGTTTTGTGCATCTGCTTCTAGGTACCCTTTCAGCTTGGCCACTATTGTTTGGTGGTTATAATCAAATACTTATTTTATTTGTATTGCCGGAGCTCTTTGACGATAACTGAACATCGCTAAGTTTGTCGTAACACATATAGGAGACATCAAAAAACAAAAAACAAAATCTGTGTAATAAACACGTTTATAATAAAAAGTGCATATGTAAAAACGCAAAAAAATTGTTCAAATGGCTCTAAGCACTATGGGACTTAACATCTGAGGTCATCAGTCCCCTAGACTTAGAACTCCGCAAACCTAACTAACCTAAGGACATCACACACATCCATGCCCGAGGCAGAATTAGAACCTGCGACCGTAGCAGCCGCGTGGTTCCGGACTGTGTAGAAATGCAAAAATAATGCATTGTAAGATAGTAGAGAAACCGAAAAGTATCATACGCAAGTGAATGTCCAGCACTGCATTTTAAATCAGACAAATTGGAAATGTGCGAAAGAATCGTGAAGAATATTTTATCGCTAAGAAGAAGCTCTAAAGCCTGTACATTAAGAAGCAGTGATGAAATACACTCTCAGATTAAAGTTAATCTGACCACCCGTCAAAAGCCTGAATAACCACCATTTGCAGTGCGAGACGTGAAGGAAGAGTGTCAGTGAAGTTCTGGAAGGTATCAACTCGGGTCTGGAGCGAGACCGACTCCAGTGCTGCAGCCCGCTGCGCTAGGTTTCTCGGTTGAGGATCCATGGCGCGAACAGGCCGGTCGAGATGGACCCACAGATTCTCGATTGGGTTTAAATCCGGAGAGTTTGTTGGTCAGGGGAGTACGGTAAACTCATCCTGATGGTCTTCGAACAACACTGCGAGCTGTGTGACACGTTACACTGTTCTGCTGGTAGGCGGTACCGTGATACAAGGATGTCAACAAAAAGTATCTGCTGTCGCTCTATTATGTATGTATTCCAATCGAAAAATAACGGTAACATTACGCGGAAGTTTCACACAAAAATAGTTTCAGTACTCTCACCACCTGCTCCATGTTTTTTACACTATTTGATACAAAGTACCCGGATACCCATCAGTCAACATTCTATTTTGATCATTTCAGGGGTTAGTTTATTAAAATATCAGTTTTCGGGACCGATAATGGAAAGCTTTTCACCCTTGAAGTATTAAAAGTGGGGGCTAGACTTATTTCCCGTTTACAAGACCGCTGTTTTTTTTTTAACTATTAAAAGTACATCTACATCTACATGACTACTCTGCAATTCACATTTAAGTGCTTGGCAGAGGGTTCGTCGAACCACAATCATACTATCTCTCTACCATTCCACTCCAGAACAGCGCGCGGAAAAAACGAACACCTAAACCTTTCTGTTCGAGCTCTGATTTCTCTTATTTTATTTTGATGATCATTCCTACCTATGTAGTTTGGGCTCAACAAAATATTTTCGCATTCGGAAGAGAAAGTTGGTGACTGAAATTTCGTAAATAGATCTCGCCGCGACGAAAAACGTCTTTGCTGTAATGACTTCCATCCCAATTCGCGTATCATATCTGCCACACTCTCTCCCCTACTACGTGAGAATACAAAACGAGCTGCCCTTTTTTGCACCCTTTCGATGTCCTCCGTCAATCCCACCTGGTAAGGATCCCACACCGCGCAGCAATATTCTAACAGAGGACGAACGAGTGTAGTGTAAGCTGTCTCTTTAGTGGACTTGTTGCATCTTCTAAGTGTCCTGCCAATGAAACGCAACCTTTGGCTCGCCTTCCCCACAATATTATCTATGTGGTCTTTCCAACTGAAGCCCGCAGCTTGATTAGAAGTCGCTTGTGAGGAGCGGTATCAAAAGCTTTCCGGAAATCTAGAAATACGGAATCAACTTGAGATCCCCCGTCGATAGCGGCCATTACTTCGTGCGAATAAAGAGCTAGCTGCGTTGCACAAGAACGATGTTTTCTGAAACCATGCTGATTACGTATCAATAGATCGTTCCCTTCGAGGTGATTCATAATGTTTGAATACAGTATATGCTCCAACACCCTACTGCAAACCGACGTCAATGATATAGGTCTGTAGTTCGATGGATTACTCCTACTACCCTTCTTAAACACTGGTGCGACCTGCGCAATTTTCCAATCTGTAGGTGCAGATCTATCGGTGAGCGAGCGGTTGTATATGAGTGCTAAGTAGGGAGTTATTGTATCAGCGTAATCTGAAAGGAACCTAATCGGTATACAATCTGGACCTGAGGACTTGCCCGTATCAAGCGATTTGAGTTGCTTCGCAACCCCTAAGGTATCTACTTCTAAGAAACTCATGCTAGCAGCTGTTCGTGTTTCAAATTCTGGAATATTCCATTCATCTTCCCTGGTGAAGGAATTTCGGAAAACTGCGTTCAATAACTCCGCTTTAGCGACACAGTCGTCGGTAACAGTACCATCGGCACTGCGCAGCGGATGTATTGACTGCGTCTTGCCGCTTGTGTACTTTACATACGACCAGAATTTCTTCGGATTTTCTACCAAATTTCGAGACAATGTTTCGTTGTGGAACCTATTAAAGGCATCTCGCATTGAATTCCGTGCCAAATTTCGCGCGTCTGTAAATTTTAGCCAATCTTCGGGATTTCGCGTTCTTCTGAACTTCGCATGCTTTTTCCGTTGACTCTGCAACAGAGTTCGGACCTGTTTTGTGTACCACGGGGGATCAGTTCCATCTCTTACCAATTTATGAGGTATGAACCTCTCAATTGCTGTTGCTACTATATCTTTGAATTTGAGCCACATCTCGTCTACATTTGCATAGTCAGTTCGGAAGTAATGGAGATTGTGTCTTAGGAAGGCTTCTAGTGACACTTTATCCGCTTTTTTAAATAAAATTATTTTGCGTTTGTTTCTGGTGGATTTGGAAGAAACGGTATTGAGCCTAGCTACAACGACCTTGTGATCACTAATCCCTGTATCAGTCATGATGCTCTCTATCAGCTCTGGATTGTTTGTGGCCAAGAGGTCAAGTGTGTTTTCGCAACCATTTACAATTCGCGTGGGTTCGTGGACTAACTACTCGAAATAGTTTTCGGAGAAAGCATTTAGGACAATCTCGGAAGGTGTTTTCTGCCTACCACCGGTTTTGAACAAGTATTTTTGCCAACATATCGAGGGAAGGTTGAAGTCCCCACCAACTATAACCGTATGAGTAGGGTATTTATTTGTTACGAGACTCAAATTTTCTCTGAACTGTTCCGCAACTATATCATCGGAGTCTGGGGGTCGGTAGAAGGAGCCAATTATTAGCTTAGTTCGGCTGTTAAGTATAACCTCCACCCATACCAATTCGCACGGAGTATCTACTTCGACTTCACTACAAGATAAACCACTACTGACAGACACAAACACTCCACCACCAATTCTGCCTAATCTATCTTTCCTGAACACCGTCTGAGACTTCGTAAAAATTTCTGCAGAACTTATTTCAGGCTTTAGCCAGCTTTCTGTACCTATAACGATTTCAGCTTCTGTGCTTCCTATTAGCGCTTGAAGCTCAGGGACTTTCCCAGCACAACTACAACAATTTACAACTACAATTCCGACTGTTCCTTGATCCAAGCACGTCCTGTATTCGCCATGCACCCTTTGAGATTGCAGCCCACCCCGTACTTTCCCGAGGCCTTCTAACCTAAAAACCGCTCAGTCCACGCCACACAGCCTCCGCTACCCGTATAGCCGCCAGCTAAACTAATGTTTATATTCTCTGTTTTTACTTCTTTGTTGATTTATTTTGCTGATTTTATGTTTTTTCTGCTAAACGTAACCACTTATTAATGGTTATTTTGAGGTTGGAGTATATTGTTCTTTTTTATTTATGTTAATCATTATTTTTCTTATTGAATTTGATACGGAGTCAGGATGTCAAATCAAATACATTTACACGTCTAATTTCCAAGCTTACTGTATTTAGCTACTAATTTCGGCGATTTATTACGCCATCTTCAGGCGCCTGACTGACGTGTAGGAAGATTTCACCTCGGTTCTGGTCAAAATAGGGGCCAGCATTCAAATGCTGGCCCCTATTTTGACCAGAACCGAGGTGGAATCTTCCTACCCGTAGACCAGTGGCTCTTGAAGATGACGTAGTAACGCCGAAACTGTCACCAGATGAAATAAGTTTGGGAATTAGACGGTTGAAAGGTGTTTGATTTGACATCCCGTAGCGAACAGGCAAGTCCCGCAAACAAATGGCTCTGAGCACTATGGGACTCAACTGCTGTGGTCATCAGTCCCCTAGAACTTAGAACTACTTAAACCTAACTAACCTAAGGACATCACACACAGCCATGCCCGAGGCAGGATTCGAACCTGCGACCGTAGCAGTCGCACGGTAGTCCCGCAAACATCTCTGAAAAGATGGACATGCAGAGACTTAATACGAGTCGTGTCCACCCTTCGCCTTTATGATGGTCTGACCTTTGCTGGGGGCATTTTAAATGAGGTGTCTGAATCTCTATGAAGGAATGGCAGCCCATCCTTCTCATGAGCCCAAACCAGAAAGGTATTGATGTTGAACGCTGGGATATGAAGCCTAGTCGACGTTCTAACTCACTTCAAAAGTGTTCCATTGGGTTCCGGTTGGAACTCTGGGCAGGTCAGTCCATTTCATCAATGTTGTTTCCACAAAGTACTGACTCACAAACGCTTTTCTATGACAATCATCGTTTCCCACCGTTCCTCCACTGTACGCAGTACGCGTACGCGATGCTGTGAAACATTCACACATCACTCCGCCTTTACCGCTATTTTACTAGCAGTAAGACTATCGCATCCTAAATACGGAAAGCACCCCCATGCCGCAAGAACACCTCTTCGCACAACACATGTCAGCAGGTAACGTTTTCGAGGCATGTAAAAAGTCACTTGAAATTACGTACATCGCAACTATTTGTGACACCTCGATGTGATTTTTCACAATTTGCTTTAAATTTTCAGAAATGTAAAATTGCGTATTAGAAAAAGACGCACAAAAGTAGCTTCCTCTGACTATTATACCGATGAATCATGGTGGGATGTGGGAAAATGCAGTCACCCTACAAAGGAGACTGCTTACGAAACATTATGCGTTCCATCAAATGCTGCTCATGTGTACGAGGCTCATGCCAGTTACTACTAACGCGGGAGTTTGGGTGTATTCAGCGTAGGGCAGCACGTATGGTCACCCGTTTGTTTCACACACGGGTGAGAGTCACGGAAATGTCTCATCGAAGATATCTGAACACACCAATGCATTGCGGAACTGATCACCAGATGTCACGAGAGACGGACCAGCCAGTATAAAAAAAAAAAAAAACGCGGAGAGTGTTGTACTGTCAGTAGAACCGAAGTAACAGCAGGATGGGAAGGTCAGCAGAACTCAGTGACTTCGACCGTAGACTAGTCATTGGATGTCACCTGGCCGCGCCGTGTTAGTCGAGCGGTCTGAGGCGTTGCAGTCATGGACTGTGCGGCTGGTCCCGGCGGAGGTTCGAGTCCTCCCTCGGGCATGGGTGTGTGTGCTTGTCCTTAGGATAATTTAGGTTAAGTAGTGTGTAAGCTTAGGGACTGATGACCTTAGCAGTTAAGTCCCATAAGATTTCACACACATCTGAACACATTTGATGTCACCTGAGTGACAGATATGTCAGGAACATTTCATCCCTTTTAAAGGTGCCCAAGTTGGCGATGTAGAAGTGATTGTGGAAACGAGAAGTAAGAACCAAAGCAGATCCAAGGTCACGCAGACCTCATGTAGTGACGGGTAGTGTAATATCGGCGTATATATTTATTCAGAAAATACATCATTGTGTGTGGAATCTGAGTGAACATTCTCGTGATATTAATAAAAAAGGACTTCATCGTTATTAAAATAATAAATAATTATTGTCAGTGACATAATTTAATATTCTCTGAAAACCTGTATCTCAGACAATACCTGTGAAAAAAAGATAATGAAAATCTCCATCTTTTGTTATCTACGATTCTCCCAGAATAATCCTTCTCCTTGTTCGAATTGTTGTAATGATCGAACGCAATTGATGTCTTGTAACACTGAGGTCGGTAAAAAGCTGTATTTTGTCGCTAATTTAATATTTGAAAAATAGTGTTTGTGTCATTGAAAAGAATCTACTTTGTTGGAGTTTTATTTCATTGTGATCCTCGTCATATATAAATGTTAAGGTTTTCTGATCAGCTACAAAGGAGCGCAGCCATTAGCGCTATTGATTAACATTGAGAAATATTTTTAGATGTTAATGCATATAGTAAAGGTAGAGTAAAGATTTAATAAATGTTATTTGTGTATAGTAAAACAATGCCTGAACCAGATTCAATAAGTGATTGTCTTTTGTCAGCCGCCACCTTAGTGAAATTTTGCAGCGGCAGTTTTAAATCAAACTTTTAAACAGACATAAATCTTGATGATCAATTTTTACGATAATAATTGTGTAGTGGTGGCCCAGAACCCACTCAGAAATAAAAAATTCGGCTTGGGTTGTGAATATTTAAATATAGTGAAATATGTGCATTTTCATCTTCTCGCGGCGTAATGAATAGTCCATTAAATTTCGGGCATTCAGCCGTGCAAATAAAATTTCCGTCACTGATATTTCGGCCGCGTATCGTCCGGCCATCCTCAGAGTGAGTCACAAGACCTTATATGCTCCACAGCGGCGGTACTGCGCATGCGGGTCACAGATGCTGGTCGGCGGCAAAGAAATACTTAGACATGCGCCGTCTGTGGCGAAGGCGTACAGACATTCGATTCGCTTATCGATGTGTGATCGAAGGTGGTGACGCCAAGACGACTTCTCTGCAGTTTAATTACCCCAAGAGCCGGATTCTATGCTTTGTCCAAATTAAAACCATTATCTCTATTTATTAAATTATTAGTTAATCTAATCTCTATAGCTTCCTTGAAGACAGATTCCCAAAAGAAAGAGGTGGATGTTAAAATTTTCACATCACTGTAATTCATGGAATGCCCTGCATCAATACAATGTTCGGCCAGAGCTGAACTGTTCATTCTGCTTAGGGAAAAGTGTTGCCACCTTATTGTATGAGATCACTCTTGTGCATGAACTTAGTGCCATTTACACTGCTTGACAGACAACATTGCTACACGATTCCAGGTGGAGATTTCTTTAACAGAATAATTATCTTTAGCCGGGAGAGGCAGCGATTAAATGAAACCTCATGTTACGCTAATAATGATAAATTGGTTTTGTGGTAGTCCTGCCCACGATTTGTAAAATAGCGCAATCTAACCGCACGCCACAACAGGGACCGTCAACCATATCGGAGGTTGGCTGTAAAAGGAACATGAATTCAGATGAAGAAATCACTCGTCAATTTCAAATTGCTACTAGCTGTCCTGTTAGAACAGTGACTACGCGTAGGGGCTAGAGAATCATATTCTACAGTGTTCGAGCAGGTCCTCATAAGCCAATCAATTAGTGGTTATGCTAAGTAAACCTCAGAGTGGTGCAAAGGGCGACACCACTGGGCAATGGTTGATTGAAAAAAAGTGATTTTGAGTGATGGACCACGCTGTATACTGTGCTAATCTGATGGAAGGATTTAGGTTTGGCGAGAGCCTGGAGAACGTTAACTGCGATCAGGCGTAGTGCCAACAACATGTACACAGTAGGTTGTCTAAGGAATGGAATGTTTCTCGGGGTTAGGATGTTGGTTCCCTTATTTTCCTTAAGGAAACACGAAATGTGAAGGGATATGAAACATTTTACACACATTTCCAGTAACTTGCCAGCAGCCATAAAAAGCTTAACAACCGATGATACTCAGTTTAAGAAAACCCTAAAGGATTTATTGGTGATCAACTCCTTCATCTCCATTGATGAATTTCTCAGTAGAACCTACTGACTTCTGTGTGTGTGTGTAAAGTACAATCTAACTTCTGCACCATTTCAGCACAGTAATGCGTTCATTGAAAATAAGTATTGTGGTAGTTCTTGGACCTGTGGAAGGTACATTAGCTTATTTGTTTTAGTTGTAAACAATTGTCACGTATTATTGTTTTTCTGACATGTTCTACATCCTGAAGGACCTCCTCGCTGTGGATCAACTGGAATGAAAGTAAATGTAATCTAATCTGATCAGCGTGACAATGCACCCTCTCAGAAAGAACCATGTGTGATGCAATGGTTTGTGGACAAATGGTTCAAATAGCTCTAAGCACTATGGGACTTAACATCTGAGGTCATCAGTCCCCTAGACTTAGAACTATTTAAACCTAACTAACCTAAGGACATCACACACATCCATGCTCGAGGCAGGATTCGAACCTGCGACCGTAGCAGCCCCGTGGCTCCGGACTGAAGTGCCTAGAACCGCTCGACCACAGCGGCCGGCCATTTGTGGACAAAAACATTCCTCAAATGGAGTGGTCCGCTCGAGTTCCAACCTGAACCCAATGGAATGAACCCAATGAAGTGAGTTAGACGTCGACTTCGATCCAAATCCCCCCTTTTCTCGTTTCCGCCCTTCAGGAAGGTCTTTGGTTAGCCTTCCCCACAACATTTTCTATGTGTTCCTTCCAATTTAAATTGTTCGTAATTGTAATGCCTAGGTATTTAGTTGAATTTACAGCCTTTAGATTAGACTGATTTATCGTGTAACCGAAGTTTAACGCGTTCCTTTTAGCACTCATGTGGATGAAATCACACTTTTCATTATTTAAGGTAAACTGCCACTTTTGGCACCATTCAGATATCTTTTCTAAATCGTTTTGCTGTTTCTTTTGATCTTCTGATGAATTTATTAGTCGATAAACGACAGCGTCATCTGCAAATAACCGAATACGGCTGCCCAGATTGTCTCCAAAATCGTTTATATAGATAAGGAACAGCAAAGGGCCTATAACACTACCTTGGGGAACGCCAGAAATCACTTCTGTTTTACTCCATGACTTTCCGTCAATTACTACGAACAAATCCAGTCACATAACTGAGACGATATTCCATAAGCACGCAATTTCACTACGAGCCGCTTGTGTGGTACAGTGTCAAAAGCCTTCCAGAAATCCTGAAATACGAAATCGATCTGAAATCACTTGCCAATAGCACTCAACATTCATGTGAATAAAGAGCTAGTTGTGTTTCACGGTCCCTAGGCTTACACACTACTTAATCTAACTCAAAGTAACTGATGCTAAGGACAACACATACACCCATGCTCAAGGAAGGACTCGAACCTCCGACGGGGGGAACCGCGATGATATACAGGCACTAGGGAAGGTTTACCTTCACTAACTATCCGTTTCCACTGTAACATATATACCAGGTGCATCTGAGGATAGTACTGGTACCCCTGAAAACAAGAAATATTGAACATAATTTTAGCAGTCAGCGGCAGAACTTTTTCGCAATTATTACTCATCAAATGATCAAATGACTTTCTTCCCGCTTTCTACCACAATGGAAAGTAAAAATATATCTCTAAGAATTATTTACTTTTTGTATATAGTGTTCAATTCTGTTTTTCTCATATATATATATATATATATATATATATATATATATATATATATATATATATATATATATATATATATATATATATAAGAAGATAGAAAATGCCATGCACGACGCAGACTATGTTGGATAGGGAGCTGATACTTTGTGCCTACACGCAGTACCTTACTACTGGAATCTCTGTTAGAAAAATGGGTAGTATTTGTCAAAGTGGACACCTTGGATGCTGTTTTGTTTACTCGCGACATTCCGACAGTAAACAGATAACTCTGCTCACGTAACCAATTCGCCGTAGCGAGATAGTCGCTTGCCTTGGGCTTGTCTGGAATTCCAGACACACAGGCATTAGTGATCACTGTGTCAACGAAGCGCAAACAAATTTAGAGAGTTAAGCCACGTGGCATCAGCCGAGGTGCGGAAACTGTGCTTCAAAATCGAGGCATACGAAACGAACTGCGTGGCTGCCACTGTGACGCATAACTAAAGAGTTTCATTTTTTTACGTTTCAGCTAAAGAATCTTCGATAGTATTCATCAAGTATTAAAATATCTAACGTTCAATGCTTACGCGAGCTAAATACTTTAAACATGCAACATTTTCCATATGTGACTTTCAATATTTTTTAAAACGACCACTAGATAACGCTACTGAGACGTTACGTGATTTTTCCTTTTAAATCTGACATTTGTTAATGTCAAAGCAAAGGAAGCTCAAAAAGAAAGTGTTGTGAATAAATTTTCGCAAAGGCCTAACAGAAAATCGATGTCTCGAATCACGTCGTTCAATATTTTGGTAATCGTTCAAAAAAATGGCTCTGAGCACTATGGGACTTAACATCTATGGTCATCAGTCCCCTAGAACTTAGAACTACTTAAACCTAACTATCCTAAGGACATCACACAACACCCAGTCATCACGAGGCAAAGAAAATCCCTGACCCCGCCGGGAATCGAACCCGGGAACCCGGGCGTGGGAAGCGAGAACGCTACCGCACGACCACGAGATGCGGGCATGGTAATCGTCTTCAGAAAATTTATGCTCGTGTTTACATCAGCGATTAATTTCGTGAATATCAACAAAACTCTGACGTACAGCAAGACTGTGTTATAAGCCGTTACTGTTCACAGGATACAGGGTGTTAAAAAAAAGTACACTCATGTTCAGAAAAGACAGAACACATTGAACGACTAGAGATAGGACATTCATATTCACAGGACATGTACGTCGGTATTTTCTGCGGAAACAATTAGCATTCCTGTTAAAAATGTCTTTGAGCACTATGGTACTTAACTTCTGAGGTCATCAGTCCTACTACTTAAACCTAACTAACCTAAAGACGTCACACACATCCATGCCCGAGGCAGGATACGAACCTGCGACCGTAGCGGTCGCGCGGTTCCAGACTGTAGCGCCTAGAGCCGCTCGGCCACCACGGCCGGCCATTCCTGTTTCCTCGAGTCAGCATGCGACATGTTGCCGGCTAGGAACACATTCCGACATGGACCGTGATAAGTAGTTCCATAAGTGATGGCATGGACAGGTATAACGAGCGAATGGCGTCCTGTGGTATAGCCATCCATGATGCATTCATCTGGTTCCAAAGTTCATCTGTGGTGGTTGGCATTGGATCACAGCGCTGCACCCGTACTTTCATCACATCCCACACATTTTCGGTTAGCGACAAGTCTGGTAATCCGACGGGCTAGGGCAAAAGTCTGACAACCTGTGATACCCAGAAGCAGAAGGCACGTGTTCGTGTAGCACCATGTAGTCGTGCGTTGTGGTGCTGAAATATGGCGTCTGTAGCGTTGTAGCCGGCCGGTGTGGCCGAGCGGTTCTAGGCGCTTCAGTTCGGAACCGCGCGACTGCTCCGGTCGCAGGTTCGAATCCTGCCTCGGGAATGGATGTGTCTGATGTCCTTAGGTTAGTTAGGTTTAAGTAGTTTAAGTTCTTAGAGAAAGCTTTTGACAACGTTAACTGGAATACTCTCTTTCAAATTCTGAAGGTGGCAGGGGTAAAATACAAGGAGCGAAAGGCCATTTACAATTTGTACAGAAACCAGATGGCAGTTATAAGAGTCGAGGGGCATGAAAGGGAAGCAGTGGTTGGGAAAGGAGTGAGACAGGGTTGCAGCCTCTCCCCGATGTTATTCAATCTGTATATTGAGCAAGCAGTAAAGGAAACAAAAGAAAAATTTGGCGTAGGTATTAAAATTCATGGAGAAGAAGAAAAACTTTGAGGTTCGCCGATGACATTGTAATTCTGTCAGAGACAGCAAAGGACTTGGAAGAGCAGTTGAACGGAATGGATAGTGTCTTGCAAGGAGGATATAAGATGAACATCAACAAAAGCAAAACGAGGATAATGGAATGTAGTCAAATTAAATCGGGTGATGCTGAGGGGATTAGATTAGGAAATGAGACACTTAAAGCAGTAAAGGAGTTTTGCTATTTAGGGAGTAAAATAACTGATGATGGTCGAAGTAGAGAGGATATAAAATGTAGACTGGCAATGGCAAGGAAAGCGTTTCTGAAGAAGTTTGTTAACATCGATTATAGATTTAAGTGTCAGGAAGTCGTTTCTGCAAGTATTTGTATGGAGTGTAGCCATGTATGGAAGTGAAACATGGACGATAACCAGTTTGGACAAGAAGAGAATAGAAGCTTTCGAAATGTGGTGCTACAGAAGAATGCTGAAGATAAGGTGGGTAGATCACGTAACTAATGAGGAGGTATTGAATAGGATTGGGGAGAAGTTTGTGGCACAACTTGACTAGAAGAAGGGATCGGTTGGTGGGACATGTTTTGAGGCATCAAGGGATCACAAATTTAGCATTGGAGGGCAGCGTGGAGGGTAAAAATCGTAGAGAGAGACCAAGAGATCAATACACTAAGCAGATTCAGAAGGATGTAGGTTGCAGTAGGTACTGGGAGATGAAGAAGCTTGCACAGGATAGAGTAGCATGGAGAGCTGCATCAAACCAGTCTCAGGACTGAAGACCACAACAACAACAACAACTAGTTCTAGGGGACTGATGACCTCAGATGTTAAGTCCCATAGTGCTCAGAGCCATTTGAACCTTTTTTTTTTTGTGGTGTTGTACATAAAGGGTAGGGCTACGGGTGGCAGGATGTCATTCACATGGATGACACTGGTCGCATTGCTCTGGACGCTCACCAACTGTCCGCTCCGCCCGTCTGCGACGAAACAAAATGCGGGCATCGTTGTCAGATAAACAGAACCTGGATTCGTCCGAAAACACTATGTGATGCCATTCCTATCCCCAGTGACGTTCTGCACACCATTGCTGTTTAGTATCTTTCTGCATATTCGTCAAAGGTAGGTGGAGAAGTGGGCGACGACCACGTAACCGATGCTGTGATAAACTGCGACCAACTGTCACCCCTGATAGTGTTCTACGGCCTTCCATGAACCATTCTCCACACACCTGCTGCACTGCTGAAACACTTCGTCCCACACGAGCAGCAATTTCCCGGATTGATGCATCACATTCTCTCGCGCCAATAATGCGCTCTCTATCAAAATCATTGATTTGACGGTATGGTTCGCGCATACATCTGCGAGGCATCTTGCACGTCTGCTCAATTCAAAGTGATCCATTAACTTCGGTTTATAGCGACAACGAGAGGCGCATGGACATTTTACTGGTAGGTGGTGTTGCGCCACGATTTGGTTGTTGACCTTAAACTCCCGGCCGACATGATTCAAATGCTAATCATTTCTGCAGAAATACTAGCCTACATGTTTTGTGAATATGAATGTCCTATCTCTAGTCGTTCAACGTGTTCTACTTTTTCTGTATTCTATACTTTAAGAGGTGGTAGCGTTGACCAAACCAAGACAAAAATGTCCAGCAAACAGGTTGACTGGTGCAAGGTAGCTTTAGTTTCTATCAATCCATGAGGGTTCGAACTTAAATAGTGGCAACTATTTATTCACAACCGATACAATGCACCTGTTTCTGTCCTTCAAAGCAGTCACCAGCGTTGTGTAGAACCCGTTGCCAGCGATTTGGACGCATCGTGTACCGTTATCAGAGACACTTCTGTTGATGGTGCGAATGGAGCGGTCTAAAGTTATGGTGATTCTCATGTACGACTGTGATGGTGTTATCCTAACCCATTACGTTCCTCCACGGCAGACCGTCAGTGCACACTATTACTGTTCGTTTTTGGAGCATCACCTGCGACCAGCTTTGCGAAAGAAGCGGCGATACTTTCTGCGCAACCCGCCCATCATTTTGCATGACAATGAGCGGGCGCATACACCGCAATCTGTGCCTGCTCTGTTCGGTCGATGGGACTGGGAAGTACATTCACCATACTCTCCGGACTTATGTCCTTGTCACTTTAATTTGATTTATGAAGGAACCACTTCGTGGCATTCGCTTCAGAACTGTTCCAGAGACTCGCAGTAGACCGCTCCGTTCGCACCATCAACAGAGCAGCCTCTGCTAACGGTATAATACGCCTTCCACATCGCTGGCAACACAACGCTGGTGACTACTTTGAAGGACAGTAACAGGTGCAAACATGTAACTCTTTTATATCGGTTGTAGTTACCAGTACTTAAGTTCCAAGTACTTGCATATCCTGCTAGAAGAGGTACCATTCCAACAAAGGCTGGAATGTGTTTCATGCGTGATTAAGCACCAGCCCATTTTCTCCAAAATGCCCGACAACGCCTCAAATAAATATTAACGGGCAAAGAATTGGTTGGCGGGTCCAGTACGTTCCCCATCTCGTTCGCACCATGTTAATCCCTTTCAGTTTTGGTTGTGAGGGCAATTCAGATCTTTGTTGTATGCAAGCCCCATTAATGATGCACAAAAAGTACAGGAACACGTCATCAGAGCCTGCCAGCGCATCCGTGAGCAACCTGGAGTTTTTCAGAGAGTGATTATTCCATAAGACATCGGACAGAAGCATGCTTTATTATGAAAACCGAACACCTCACCAAAACGCGACCGTGGAATGGATCCATTCAAAAGCAATCACCACACGCATCAAGACATGTATCCCACTGAGAGACGAGACGATCCAGTATCTGTTTCGTGCAATGCGATCGGCCACTGATGGATCTACATCTACATCTACATACATACTCCGCAATCCACCATACGGTGCGTGGTGGAGGGTACCTCGTACCACAACTAGCATCTTCTCTCCCTATTCCACCCCCAAACAGAACGAGGGAAAAATGACTGCCTATATGCCACTGTACGAGCCCTAATCTCTCTTATCTTTGTGGTCTTTCCACGAAATGTAAGTTGGCGGCAGTAAAATTGTACTGCAGTCAGCCTCAAATGCTGGTTCTCTAAATTTCCTCAGTAGCGATTCACGAAAAGAACGCCACGTTTCCTCCAGAGACTCCCACCCGAGTTCCTGAAGCATTTCCGTAACACTTACGTGATGATCAAACCTACCAGTAACAAATCTAGCAGCCCGCCTCTGAATTGCTTCTATGTCCTCCCTCAATCCGACCTGATAGGGATCCCAAACGCTCGAGTAGTACTCAAGAATAGGTGTTTTATAAGAGGTCTCCTTTATAGATGAACCACATCGTCCTAAAATTCTACCAATGAACCGAAGACGACTATCCGCCTTCCCCACAACCGCACCAGCTCTGGCATTTCCTTGTCCGACGAATGTCTTTCTTATCGCCAAAAATCCGAATATCACGCGGTGAAAGATCCGCACTGTATGGGGGATGTCTCAGTATTTCCCAAACAAATCGCTGAAGCGTAGCCTTCGTCCGATTCGCAATCATGGAACCACAGACAAGGCGCGCTGCTATTTAGACACTTTGCAGAAATTCGACGCATCATAAAGTCAAAACGCCCAGGAGTGTTGTCGGACGGAATATTCCCGTTGCACGATAACGGCCGACCCTACACTGCCAATCGGACGAAGGCTACACTTCAGCAATATGGTTAGGAAACAATAAACATCCTCCGTGCAGCTCGGATCTTTCACAGTGTAATTTTCACGTTTTTGGTGACCTGAAGGAAGACTTGTGTGGACATGGGTTTCAGCCGCACGAGGAAGTGCAAGAGTGGATACGGTTGTGGATCTGACGTTCTACGGAGCAGAAACTGATTCCCTCATCTGCCAGTGGAATAAATGTCTCAACGCGTTTAGTGATTAGCGTTGAAAGGGACCATTCCGTGATTCCGTTGTGGCAGGTGTTCGGTTTTCATTTGACTGCCCCTCATATGAATGGACACCATATCGAGCATCTCCTTTAGCAATGGGTCACAAGTGCAGCCCGTATATAGTGGCAAGCAAATTACACTGGAACTTTAGTTGTTTCACAGTAACAGGACAACGTCTTCTCATTTGCTTACTACATTCTGCAAGTTGTTCGTAATAGCAAAGAGCTTGCAGTAGACGACATATGTTTCGCAGCTGTGAAGATGAGCAAGTGCTTACTGCTCTTAAGGAATTCATTTTGGAGCCTATGTTTACTGGATATTACTTGTTCTGGTCCATGTCACCACCTCTCAAAATATGGAATACTTGTTTTTAGCACTCTGGATACACACAGAAGCGCCAAATAAATTGGTATAGGCATGCGTACTCAAATACAGAGATGTGTAAACAGCCAGAATAAGGCACTGCGGTTGGAAACGCCTATATAAGACAATAAGTGTGTAGCGCATTTGTTGGATCGGTTACTGCTGCTACAATAGCGGGTTATCAAGGTTTGAGTGAGTCTGAACGTCATATTATAGTCGATGCACAAGCGATGGGACACAGCACATCCGAGGTAGCGATGAAGTGGGGATTTTTCCCTTACGACCATTTCACGAGTGGACCGTGAATATCAGGAATGCGGTAGATCATCAAATCTCAGACATCGCTGAAGCCGGAAAAAGTTCCTGCAAATACGGGAACAACGACGACTGAAGAGCAACCCCTCCGCAAATTGCTGCATATTTCACTGCTGGGCCATCAACAAGTGTGAGGGTGCGAACCATTCAGCGAAACATCATCGATAAGGGCTTTCGGAGCCGAAGGCCCACTCGTCTATCATCGATGACTGCACGACACAAAGCTTTACGCCTCGCCTGGGCCCGTCAACACCGACGCTGGCTGTTGATTCGTGCAAGCATGTTGCCTGGTTGGACGAGTCCCCTTTCAGATTGTGTCGAGCAGGTGGACGAGTACAGGTATGCAGACAACCTCATGAATCCATGGACCCTGCATGTCAGAGGGGACTGTTCAAGCTGGTGGAGGCTCTGTAATGGTGTGGGGCGTGTGCAGCTGGAGTGATTTGGGATCCCTGATACGTCTAGATACGAGACTGACAGTTGACACGTATGTAAGCATCGTGTCTGATAACCTGCATCCATTCATGTCCATTGAGCATTCCGACGGACTAGGGCAATTCCACCAGGACAATGCGACACCCCAGACGTCCAGAATTGCTACACAGTGGCTCCAGGAACACTCTTCTGAGTTTAAACATTTCCACTGGCCACCAAACAACAAGACATGAACAATGAAGGATATGGGATGCCTTGCAACGTGCTGTTCATAAGAGATCTCAAACCCCTCGTACTCTTACGGAGTTATGCACAGTCCTGCAGGACAGTTCCCTCCAGCACTACTTCAGACATTATTCGAGTTCATGCCATGTCGTGCTGCAGCACGTCTGCATTCTCGCAGGGGCTCTACACGATATCAGGCCGGTGCACCAGTTTTTTTGGCTCTGCAGTGTAAATGACCAAATGGATGTTGGTAACTCCATAAGGATTTTCGTAGAAAAATCGCGTTGCTAGAAAAAAGAAGAGAAGTACAGAAACATCTGCTGGGGAGCGACGCTCTGTTCAGGAATTGACAGTAGACAGTTCACAAACGTACCGTATTGCACTTCGGTAGCCCAAAAGACTTGTTACTGTCTGATTACGCTACTGAAAAACGACTACTGGAATCAGTCACATACATTATACTGGGTGTCTGTTTTACAAGTCATCAGGCGAATTTTCTCTAATGTTTCGGGAGTCATTTGCAATTTCGTTTTTGCACTGTATACCTATAGACAGACCAAATATGTTTTTCAGGGGTCGATTTGTTTCCCGTTACAAATAAAATTATTTTTAAAGCGGAATTAACCGTGACCATCCGATAGAGCGCCCCAAATTAGCGTAGTCCGATATTCGTTTCGTCAATATTTATTAACAGGGACAGTAAAACACAGAGAATAAACAGCAGTCCAGCAGCGTCACATGTTTGGCGGCAGCAGTCAGCGTGGGCGAGGGCAGTGCTGTTGCTGCAGAGTACTGTTTACTCTTCGAGTTTTACTATCCATGTTACGTACCGGCTAAACAGATATAGCGCCACACTGACCGGCACCGTTATGTCGAAAGGGCACGTAGAATTTAGATTTAAAAATAATTTTATTTGTAACGGGAAACTAATCAACGCCTTTTGTCGACAGAGAGCGTCGCATGACAGACATGATGAGCACTATTTGTAATGGCTGACTCCTGCTACACGATGCAAGAAGGAAATTGGCAATATCTGCTGAAACAGATGCACCTGAAGACTCTTAAGAGAGACGCCCTATACATCAGGGAGTACCCGTATGTAACATTAAAGTGTAATGCATGAACAAAATTAAGAAATGCAGAACGTCAGACTGAGATTCATTGGAAGAAGCCTCAGAAATTGTAATCCATCCAAGGAGGAAGTACATCATACAAAGCACCGTTTGACCAGTATTTGAACATAACTCACCAGTCTTGCACTCTTACCAGGTAGGAGTCATCTAGGAAGTAGAGAAGATTCGAGAAAAATAACACATTTTGTTACCGTTTCTTTCAGTAAGCGCAAAACATCGAGGAAACGTTTGTATAACTCAAGTGGCAGACAGTGCTACAGTGTCGTTGTGATGCTCGATGTGGTTTACATTTGGAATACCAGGAGAGTATTGCAGAAGTTTTAGAATGTTACTCCGGAAGATTTAAACGTATTCATAGCCTCATACACAAACGACGAGTGAACGGGGCGAATAGCACCATAAGGAGATGCATACAGAAGTAAAATTCCATCTACTGATCTGACACGCCGGCCGCGGTGGTCTCGCGGTTCTAGGCGCGCAGTCCGGAACTGTGCGACTGCTACGGTCGCACGTTCGAATCCTGCCTCGGGCATGGATGTGTGTAATGTCCTTAGGTTAGTTAGGTTTAATTAGTTCTACGTTCTAGGGGACTGATGACCACAGCAGTTGAGTCCCATAGTGCTCAGAGCCATTTGAACCATTTGAACTGATCTGACAGAAAATCCTACGAAGTTTTCATGTTATTTTAAAACAGTAAACTGATCAACGCCATTTGTCCACAATGAGGAACATTAATAGCATCGACGAAATACTAAATTTCTTTTTCCAAATTTTTTTCTCTGAGAAAGATTTTTCCTGTGGTTCCTCTTTTCAGTCGTTGTGCAAACAATAAAATGCCAGATACGGAAATAAGTGACTACCGGATAGAAAATAAACTAAAGTCGATTAACACAGGAAAGTGAACGGACATGATTCGATACGTACGCAATTCTACATTCATTTTGCGGAACAGGCTGCTCCTATTCTAGCAGCACAGTGTCATAGATCTACGAAGGAACTAAGCGATTGGATAAAAGCGCAGGTCAGTCATATTCTTAAGAAAATTGTCGAACCGATGTACACAAATATTTATCTACGCTGAAGAGCCAAAGAAACTGGTACATCTGTCTAATATCTTGTAGGGCTCCCGCGAGCACGCAGAAGTGCCGCAACACGATGTGGCATGGACTCGACTAATGTCTGAAGTAGTTCTGGAGGGAATTGACAACATGAATGCTGTAGGGATGTCCATAAATCCGTAAGAGTACGAAGGGGTGTAGATCTCTTCTGAACAGCACGTTGCGAGGCATCCCAGATGTCCTCAATAACGTTCGTCTCTGAGGAGTTTGGTGACCAGCGGAAGTGTTTACACTCAGTGTAGTGTTCCTGGAGCCACTCTGTAGCAATTCTGGACCTATGGGGTGTCGCATTTTCCTGCTGTATTTGCCCAATTTCGTCGGAATGCACAATGGACATGAATGGATGCAGGTTATCAGACAGGAAGCTTACGTACGTGTCACCTGTCACAGTCGCATCTAGACGTATCAGGGGTCCCGTATCATTCCAACCGTACACGGCCCACACCATTACAGAGCCTCTACCAGCTTGAACATTCCCCTGATGACGTACACCTACATGTTAGTCGAGTGCATTTCCCCCCACCAGACATCAGCTTTGCCAACTCGTCTGTTAGACCATAAAAATCTTTAGGTTCGTAAGAAGTAATAACTCCTCTGGCTCTAGCAAACTGCTAAAATCTTGTACTGACTTGGGTATACCACCCTTGAATTACCTTTGTAATCAGTCATGAAACGAGGTGTATTTCCTGAAACACTGGAGTAAAAGGGAAAGGAAGTAAGATTATGGTTTAACGTCCCGTCGCCGTTGAGGTCATTAGAGACTAAGCACAACCTCAGAATGTTTCAAGACTGCGGAAGGAAATTTTCAGTGCCCGTTCAAAGGAATCATCCTGATATTTGCCTGGAGCGATTTAGCGGAAGCCAGAAAAACTTAATTATGGATGGCTAGACATGGGCTTGAACCGTCGTCTTCACGAATGCAAGTCCAGTGCGCTAACAAGACTGAAGTATGCATTTGTAACAGAAATATACGAAAGTGGAGTTTAGGAACTGACCTTTAATTATAGAGCCATTTAACTCCTTCCCATGTTCCGAAAAAGATTTGACAAAGTAGCTTTCAGTAGAACACTGGACCATGCTTCTAAGAACAGTATATTAGCAACAGTTAAGTTCGGTTCCGAAAAGGCTTCGCTATCGAGAATGCAATATATGCTCTCACAAACTCAATTATAGTATCTTTAAACAAAAATCATCCTCTGGCGTTTTCTGTAATCTTTACAAGGCCGTTGATTATATAGACCATAGAATTTTTGCTTGGGATACTAAAATGATATGGGATTAAAAGTCTTCACTTTGCATGGATGGAGCCATATCTTAACAACAGAAAAGAGAAGGTAACACTAGCAAATGATACAACAGTAATATGATTAAAGTCGAAATGCGCAAACATTAAATACAGTGTGCCACAAAATTTGGTGTTTGGCCCGCTCCTGTTCTTGGTCGGCATTGCCGGGGACACTTAACAATTCCAAAATTATAATTTTTGCTGATGACACATGTAACTGATAAAAGTCCGAACACATCTATACCAGATACAGACAGCAGAATAATGGAACAGACTAACTGGTTCACAGCCAACATCTTAATATTTGATCTTCCAGAAAGTCATATTATACAATCCCAAACAAATGAAAACGATTTGATGATGTTAGGTGATCGATAGGCATACAGCGGATGAGGCTCCGTAGGCGCAATTCCTGGGTATCCAAATGGGTAATAAACTGAGGTGGCACTAGCATGTGGATAAGTTAATCAAAAAACTAAGTTTCCTGTGCTTTGTACTCAGGAATCTCTCTCAATCTGTTGACCTGCAAGCAACACTTCTAGCATATTATGCGTGCTTTCACTCAGGTTTTTCCTACAGCACAATCTTCTGGGGCATTACGACTAAGGTAAAAAATATTTACTCCACAGAAGAGTGCAATGACAATATTGTGAAAAGTTTCTGAAGCCTCTTCATGGACCTAGGGATTGTTACACTTAAAAGCCAATATGGATATTTTTGGTTAATAACAAGATCTGATTTCAGCTGAATTCAACAATTAACAACCACATTAGTAGAAGTGAATTAATTTCCACATAGGCTATGCATCCCTTGTAAGGTGTCAGGCAAATCCAACACCTTCCATGAAAACCCTGACATGATAAGCAAATCTGGCAGTATGTCACATAGCTCCGAATAAATCCTGACATTAAATTAACCAAAGTAATACGATCAACGAGTGAGCAAATGGAATACCACAGACTAACACAAGAACGCCTAAATGCATGTCATACCTTCACACCGTGAAACAGACGCAGTTCCGAGGGAAGAAACGAGAACAGAAGCCGAGAGCAGAACCGTGTTAAGCTAGAAGGCCCTACGATAAGGGACGGACACCCACATTTCCGGCTGACCGCCAGGACCACCCCCTAGCCCATGTTTAAAGATAGAGCCCTCCAGAAGAACAGTATAGATCTTACAATAACACTAAAAGGGCTACACCAGCTGCAAGTTTTAGCGTAAGACTTTTTCGCGTCTCTGTTACGTTGCAAACGTTAAAAACATTGCCCCACCACGAAAAGTATAACGTTTCTAATTGGATAGACAGAATTTTTTTAGGTGGAGCTTAAAGTTAACAATGAGACCCTGATTGGTCAGTTGAAAACACAGCCAGATAGCTTTTTTTAAACCAACTTCGGTAAATTTTAGTAAGGAGAAGTTAGCGGAGAGTTGCTTCCGAGACGGCGAGCTGTATGGAGCTGCGCCGCCCGCCGCCCCCTGACACTGCCTAACCAACGACAAGGTAATGAACGCACACAATGCCGCATAACGCTTCACTCAGAACTGCAGAAGTCTCATCTGTTACATCCCCTTTTTACGTAATACTAGTGTCGATCGTCAATTAAAGCTCATGGTATTCACATTTGCTACTTGAAGTTAAAATCTGAAACGCGATGATATTTCTGTTATATAATTATTGAGAAGCCACATCAGCCACTGTAACTTACGACAAGTTAAATAAGTTATTAAAGGTAATTGAGGGTCACTGTAGATCATTTGGATGGTTTTCTCTTTTATGAAACTTAACTTAAACCTAGATTATAGATGTGATATGGCATAGGTCATCCTTCGATCCATTGTAGAACTTGGAAACCCGTTCAGGGAATATTCGTTCACATTTTTGTTGAACGCAGTTGGTTTTTATCATCCTGTATTAAAATATTTCCTTTTATCAATAGTGCAATTTATAAACAATGTTTTGTGAGTAGAATAAAATTTCCAATGGTAAACTTAACTGCTTTTTCGACGTTATTTTACCAGCTAACTAAAAATAGGAAAGCCTTGAACCCCTTCCACTAAATTTCGTTAGTATTAAGATTCTTTTACAGGAAGTGTAGTGGAGCTGACGCTGAAATCATTAAGTATTTGATTATATCATCGCTAGTCTCACTGAACTGTTCTGAACTCTACATGTCATGTGTGGTCTGGCGTCTCCTTACCAGCAACAGGTCCCAGGTTCAAACTAGTCAATTCCCTAAAAAACACACTCAGAGCGTCGTTGCGCGAAAGTGGTAGGGAGATACGACTTAAAACAAACAGACACCACGCAGAATGTTAGACCCTCTAAGATTCTGAATTGAGTTTTATATCCTGTTGTAAAATTTTGTAACAGGTTGCTAATGGACGTCAGGCAGGACGCTGAAAATCCCAAAATATTTAAACACAGAGTAAATGATTACCTCATTAACTATTTCTTCTACTATATTCCTGAATACTTGGACTTAGGAATGTGGATGTATTTTTATCTAAAAGATCCTGATTTTACCGGTATGTAGACAGTTCATAGTGGTCTGTGTGAGGTTAAAATGCTTTGTTTGAAGAATTAGATAACAACAGAAGCTGCATAATAGAGAAGGAATAGCAGTGACTTTTTTCAAAATAGTTTTTCGCCTAACACATCGAAATGTAACTGTCGTTTGTTTATGTCTAGAGCAAAGAAGCAGCCGTCCGACTTTATTACAAATGAAAACACACATGACACTGGTGTAACATTCCAGAAGATTTATTATTTATTTTATAAAACGGTTTTCAACTGTTACGTCATTATCAAGTACATAGGTTGATACGTTGTGCAATGATTTTTTTTAGGATCAACTATTTCAAACTAGTGCAACAATAGAGTATCTCCATTTCCAGAGATGAAAAATGTTAATGTCGGATTTAGGAATAAAACAAGAGGCATTATTTCAATGAAAATACAATGTAAGTTTATTTGACTAACATAAAATGTGTGCACATTAACTAATGAACTGCTTACAAATTACAGTTGTTCTTGGAAAATAATTGGACATTTAACTTCGACGACATGTTCCAAGGGTACGGGTACATAAAATAATCTTGTCATTAATAGGTCCCAAAATATACCCTAGAAACATGTCACCAAAGTTTATTGTTTTCTTTTCTTTCAAGAACAATTGTTTCGAGAACGAGTGTGGCAAACAGATAACATTACGAGAAGGTCGTGTGGTGGCCACTTACCTTGAGGATAAAGGCTAGAAAAG
The DNA here is from genome assembly GCF_023898315.1 of Schistocerca nitens. Classification (NCBI taxonomy): domain Eukaryota; kingdom Metazoa; phylum Arthropoda; class Insecta; order Orthoptera; family Acrididae; genus Schistocerca; species Schistocerca nitens. The sequence goes on from NC_064617.1 coordinate 283,119,023, forward strand.
TGATAGAAATAGCCAAGCCACCCGCCAACATGAAGAGAGAAGACGAAACCGACTCCCATCGTCTTGGCTGCCAGCAGTAACTGCGCTACGGGGCGACAGCTCTCGCAAAGCAGCCGACACAGTAGCGCCGGAGAGCAAAGCGGCCGTAGTTACACAGAGAACTGGCAAGCGTCAGACGGGACCAGGCACTAAGTAAACAACGCAATCAAAGAACTCTATGTCCACTAGTAACAACAAATAAAGAAAACACCAATAAAGAAACATCTTTTTCCACTAATATATAAGAAGTAAAGTTTTTCTCAGTCAGTAGTAATCAAAATACCTTGAGGATAGCCATTTGCAACAGTGACCGAAATGTCGGAGAATTTCATATAGGGGAAGGCGGGGCAAGACGGGGAGGTGGGGTAAGACGGGGAAGGACTATAAGCTACAGTTAGAGTGCTGCCATCTGTGGATAGCTACGTCAACATCATCAATACACAGGTCCCAGTGTGTTGACATTGCTGAACCTTAGTTTCGCGGCGGTTTCTGTGAGCTTTGCAAGGTACGTACAATTGTTATACTGATTTGCAATGTTTTACACCTTTCGAGGTCCTAAAACATGTGTTTCGTGAACATTTGTCCAGACTGTATATATAGCACTGAATAGTACGTCTTATTAACAGTAAATTGCTGTGTCAGTAGTCATTGTTCACTACATAGTGTTCATGTAGGCGTAACATAACCTGACAGCATAGTAGGTGGCAAGACGGGGTGGGGCAAGTAGGGAGCTTCCCCATCTTGCCCCTACTATTTGTCCAACCATTACGCTCTTATCGTCTCGCTGCGGGTTTTGAACACGTACATTATTTACACATTGTAAATACACTCCTGGAAATGGAAAAAAGAACACATTGACACCGGTGTGTCAGACCCACCATACTTGCTCCGGACACTGCGAGAGGGCTGTTCAAGCAATGATCACACGCACGGCACAGCGGACACACCAGGAACCGCGGTGTTGGCCGTCGAATGGCGCTAGCTGCGCAGCATTTGTGCACCGCCGCCGTCAGTGTCAGCCAGTTTGCCGTGGCATACGGAGCTCCATCGCAGTCTTTAACACTGGTAGCATGCCGCGACAGCGTGGACGTGAACCGTATGTGCAGTTGACGGACTTTGAGCGAGGGCGTATAGTGGGCATGCGGGAGGCCGGGTGGACGTACCGCCAAATTGCTCAACACGTGGGGCGTGAGGTCTCCACAGTACATCGATGTTGTCGCCAGTGGTCGGCGGAAGGTGCACGTGCCCGTCGACCTGGGACCGGACCGCAGTGACGCACGGATGCACGCCAAGACCGTAGGATCCTACGCAGTGCCGTAGGGGACCGCACCGCCACTTCCCAGCAAATTAGGGACACTGTTGCTCCTGGGGTATCGGCGAGGACCATTCGCAACCGTCTCCATGAAGCTGGGCTACGGTCCCGCACACCGTTAGGCCGTCTTCCGCTCACGCCCCAACATCGTGCAGCCCGCCTCCAGTGGTGTCGCGACAGGCGTGAATGGAGGGACGAATGGAGACGTGTCGTCTTCAGCGATGAGAGTCGCTTCTGCCTTGGTGCCAATGATGGTCGTATGCGTGTTTGGCGCCGTGCAGGTGAGCGCCACAATCAGGACTGCATACGACCGAGGCACACAGGGCCAACACCCGGCATCATGGTGTGGGGAGCGATCTCCTACACTGGCCGTACACCACTGGTGATCGTCGAGGGGACACTGAATAGTGCACGGTACATCCAAACCGTCATCGAACCAATCGTTCTACCATTCCTAGACCGGCAAGGGAACTTGCTGTTCCAACAGGACAATGCACGTCCGCATGTACCCCGTGCCACCCAACGTGCTCTAGAAGGTGGAAGTCAACTACCCTGGCCAGCAAGATCTCCGGATCTGTCCCCCATTGAGCATGTTTGGGACTGGATGAAGCGTCGTCTCACGCGGTCTGCACGTCCAGCACGAACGCTGGTCCAACTGAGGCGCCAGGTGGAAATGGCATGGCAAGCCGTTCCACAGGACTACATCCAGCATCTCTACGATCGTCTCCATGGAAGAATAGCAGCCTGCATTGCTGCGAAAGGTGGATATACACTGTACCAGTGCCGACATTGTGCATGCTCTGTTGCCTGTGTCTATGTGCCTGTGGTTCTGTCAGTGTGATCATGTGATGTATCTGACCCCAGGAATGTGTCAATAAAGTTTCCCCTTCCTGGGACAATGAATTCACGGTGTTCTTATTTCAATTTCCAGGAGTGTAGAATGGTATTCATTATTGCAACGTTTCCAAACTAATTACAAAGTATGCCTTAGGCTATATGGTGAATAAAAATACACAAACCGTCCAAAGTCAGTATTCTTGCTATGCTTAACGACTGACTATTGGAAATATGGTATTTACTATATAGTATAGATTACCGGGAAAGATCCGACTAAAAAAATGGTTCAAATGGCTCTGAGCACTATGGGACTTAACATCTATGGTCATCAGTCCCCTAGAACTTAGAACTACTTAAACCTAACTAACCTAGGGACAGCACACAACACCCAGTCATCACGAGGCAGAGAAAATCCCTGACTCCGCCGGGAATCGAACCCGGGAACCCGGGCGTGGGAAGCGAGAACGCTACCGCACGACCACGAGATGCGGACAATGATCCGACTCAATAGTACGTTCCACGTGTTTTATTTCAGATAGTTCGCAAGTATCGGCGACAAACGTCTAGGCAAGATTGGTCATTGGGGTCAATGGAAGGCGCTGTAAATGCTGTTATAGTAGGTCATATGGGTTCTTTGAGGGCTGCTCGACAGTTCAACGTGCCACAGAAATTTGTGTTTCAGCGTCGGGGTGCCCACGACACTTGTGCAGGGACAGAAAGTGATGATGACGAGGCTGTCCACACTTGTGTACTACGTGAATGCAAGAGACCTAAATAAAACGTAATACCTGATTGTACAATTCGCAGAACCATATTTCGAAACCTCATCGTCACATGATTTCGTAATTACAGTCCTTATTTGAGCATTGGAGATGAATTCATGCTAGTTCCCCATCTTACCCCGTATATGGGGCAAGACGGGGAATTGGTAGTTTATGTTTCAAATCGAGATATTTCTAACTAAATGTAACAAGTATGCAGGTTTCTTTGCATGCTATTGTATTTCAATGGTTAAGTAAACAAATGATAATCAAACCTACTTTAATTTGTTTATTTTTGTCCCTTTTGTAAGGGTTTAAAGTTAGCTTCCCCATCTTGCCCCGCCTTCCCCTACTGACAACGTGGGCACGTACCTTGATGAATTTTATTGAGACTGAAATGATAGATGTTTTATTATTAATTTTACTATAGGTGTTACTTTTTTACCAAAGCTCTTTTCTGTGTTATGTAACTATTCCGTAACTGTCACAGAATGTATTGCTTAACATCTACTTTTTAAGTGTCCTTTTTAAATAAGTGCGTTGCAGTAATATTTTTAATCTTATTGGGCAATTTATTCTACAGGTTCATTTCGTGGTAGAAAATACTGTTTTCAGTTTTATTTTTATTATTTCCTTATAAATGTATGTCCAGTCTAGATACTGTTCCACTGTTATGGACAGAACTGTAGATGCAGCAATTATCAGCGTTTTACTATGTGCTGAGTTGATCTGTAAATGTACTCACACGATGCAGTGTTTTGAACAGATCTTTAGAATGCGCTCGCCTCATACTTTTGATTACTATTCTTATGGCTCTTTTCCGTAGTTTGAAAACTATGTTTATATTTGAGCATTTGTTTCCCAGAAAATAGTTCCGTAACTATGAAGCGAGAGTATGTAAATAAAACACATTAGCTGTTACACACTGATGACAGGACTTTAATGGGACACCATGTTGACGATTAACATCATTGGGAAAATCACTGATGCGCATCAGGAACGGTACTGATCCAACTATGCTAACCTGAGGAGCACATATTGTATCTCGTTAGCCAGCAGTAACCGTCTACAATGTAAGGACAAATGTTTATAACGATGACAGAGGTACCCATTCGTCTATAGTCTGCAACGAACTGGGACAGAAAACTGACGAAAAAATTCGTGAGAATCGGCTTTTCGCGATATCTCTCCTGCCGAGCCGAACAACTTTCCACTGGTTTCTCGGAGATTTTTTATATTGGCTCGTCTCCATACTAGTCGATTATTTCAAGTTCTGTGTTCGTTGAGTTCCAAAACTCTCAGGTGGAAGTATTACACCCAGAAAGAATTTTGTAGTCAGATATGATAAATAGTTAATGTTTGGCAATAAAACATGTGTATAGATTTAAGATTTATTTAATGAATATGCTTTAACTACTCTAGTATTTGTTTTCAGTAGATAAACCTCAGACACTGTTTCAGTCTCGTATTCTACACCCTGCGTAAGGAATAAGGAGCTGAATGAATTTCAGCGTATTCAGAATTCTTCTTATCCTCAAAATAACTTCTGTAAAAAGCTACTGCTTACATCATTGCCGTTTACGTTCAGAATGCTGCGGACCCGAATAAGACATTTCATGGTACTCATGGTATGCGCCTGCACTGTTAGGCTACCAGTGACACATGATTCAGTCTGCAGGCGTTTGTGAATCTGACACGGCCTTCAAAACTCATAACTCAGTAACTTTTTCCTTATTCGTTTGTGTCAGCTGCAGCATTAGTGTGACATACTCTCATTGCGACATTCTCTGACTTCCAGCTACATGATGTCTAATCTATTTATACGTAGAGACTCTATACACAACTGTATATAAAATTTATTTCATTTGAGTGGAATATCATTGTAATCGTCAGTTCAACAAGAAGTATCACATTTTTACAATTTGTTGAAGTGTTCCCCTTACTACAGGGACACCACCAGATTAAACTATCACACAGTCTGTCCCCAAAACACGTAAACTCTGCTCGTCCATTACAGATCTGCCTGTTGCACGATATACAGTCAAAGCACAACCCACATATTTTTGGTTCAAATGGCTCTGAGCACTATGGGACTCAACTGCTGAGGTCATTAGTCCCCTAGAACTTAGAACTAGTTAAACCTAACTAACCTAAGGACATCGCAAACATCCATGCCCGAGGCAGGATTCGAACCTGCGACCGTAGCGGTCTTGCGGCACATATTTTTCTTGGAAACTGTACGCATTTATAGGGTGACCATTATTGTTTACTCTTATTTTATGATTTAATATTAATTATATTTATGACGATAACGTTTGTTTTTTGTTACTGGTGTACTAGGGAATCCATGAAGTTTCTGTACAGCTGTGTCTCAATCAACATTTTCACGACAAGGAGCACTGCGTGAGTCAAAATGTCTTACCCCCAGGAGAAAGCTCAATGTGTTGTATCTCTAGCAGAAACCAAATCACTGATTACTGTGCAGCGAAAGTTTGTGTCTCGTTATGGAAAGAAATCACCTGATTTTAGGTTAATCTCAACATGTATGGAAACTTTTTTGGCGTCATTTCATAATCTGATAAGCAGCAGCAGACCGTCTGTTTTGAAGGAGACCGTGCAGGCAGTTCAAACCGCATTCACGAGGTCGCCACAGAAATCGATTAGACGAGCTTCGCGGGAGCTTCAAGAGCCAAAGAGAACAGTACATAAAATGGTTTGCTAACGTCTTAAATTGCATGCTTACAACTAGACATTACAACACGATGATCGCCCAAAATTTGAACAATTTGCAATCAACATGCTGAACCGTTTGAATGAGGATAATGATTTTTTGAAGCGTTTGTGTTTTTACGATGCGGCTAGGTTTAATGTTTGTGGGTCAGTAAATCGCCATAATGTTCGGATTTGGGGATCACAAAATCGTCGTGACGTATGAGAAAACATTCGGAACAGCCCAAAGGTGTGTGTCAATGTGTCATCGAGTGACTGGTCCATTTTTCTTCCTTGAAGGTAATGTAAGTGTATATGCTTATCTAGACATGTTGGTGAATTATGCTGTTCTCCAGCTACAGGATATGCAAGACACTATCACCTTTCATCAAGATGCGCTCCCCCTCATTGGGCTCTAGAACTCTGCGATTTTCTTAATGAAATCTTCCCCTGCAGGTGGACTGGCAGAGACGGCCGAATTCCATGGCACCAGAGATCGCCTGACATTACCTCTTATGATTTTTTTCTTTGGAGGTATGTGAGATATCTTGTGTACAAAACAGCAGTCCCTGATATTGTGACATTGCAACAACGCATCAGCGAAGCCATTTGCACAATCACGCCAGACATGTTGCAGAATGTATGGCAACAGACTGAATACCGGCTTGATATTTTGCACGTTCCCGGAGATGCACATGTTGAAGTGATTTTAATGTTGTAGCGTATTAACTATTTAGGTAAGGTTCAAAACTTGATGAGAAGAGGCATATGTGGTATAACGCATGTTTCATTTAAGGATAAAGAAATACATTGTTTTGTTATCAGGGTAAGCGTTTATGGACGTCTTGTAATTGCTCCCTCTAGTGGTGCTGGACAAGTGTTACATAACAGTGGTCCACTGACACAAAGACAACCTTACTGACGAATTTATAAGCTATCCGATAACTGCAGAAAGTTGACAGGATGTTATAGTGGATTTTTTTCAAAAATGTTCAAATGTGTGTGAAATCTTATGGGACTTAACTGCTAAGGTCATCAGTTCCTAAGCTTACACACTACCTAGCCTAAAGGACAAACACACACACCCATGCCTGAGGAACGACTCGAACCTCCGCCGGGACAAGCCTCACAGTCCATGACTGCAGCGCCTTAGACCGCTCGGCTAATCCCGCGCGGCTGGATTTTTTTTTTTGCCCCATGTACATACAACAATTCTTCGAGCATCGTTAGATGCCGTCAGCCTACAGCAGTGCCCAGGCAGGCTTTGTAAAGAGAACGTGTTACTCGCTCCAACGACCTGTTGCTTTCCCATTAAATAAATGAATGGTGCTGTTATTACACAAGTGCTACGTCAGCCGGCGGCTGTTGTTACTTGCTGCCTGCTGGCAAACGGATCCGTCACATACTCACAGGCACTGAGGTTTTGTTTCAAAATATAACAGTGGCTGGGGTAAAGGACAGCAGTTTCAGCAAGCATAATAAAAAAAAACACACTCGTGGAAAAATCACGGCTCCATTGTTCACTAAACAGTTGGGTTTATGCACTAAAGGAAATACTGGCAAAACATAGTGCTACATCTTAATGATCCATATGAAATTTTAATCATAACTGGAAATAGTCTGCCCCTATCGCTAGCAAGGTAGTGAGCATGACAATCATTGCTCCTGAACATAGCCTACCACTACTATGAAGAACACACTTTAACTCGCTGTAAGGTTAATGCCCATGGCCGAAGTTTTGACAAGTGTTGGGAAGAACAAGAGTAGGCATAGCGAGTATGAGAATTGCTATGGAGAAAACTCCCGACAATTGTTCTTTATGTGGCTTGGCTGCGAGGTCTGGAGAGTGGGCGGCAGCATCTGGTGTTGCGGTAGCTACGAATTGCTAATAACCTAATAAAATGGAATACCTACAGTCGTCCTTACTGAGTCGTGCGTGGCTCACGATTATGACCTGTCCTTCCTGCAATTCTGAAACGGCGAAAAAAAATTTTTTTTTAAATTATTTTCTGTTAATGTCTTCTAGCGCTACTATCCTTGCTTACCTTAGCTGTCCGTGACTGACAGCACAAGCGTTATCGATAGCAGGTTTGTGTTACTATCTGTGGAGCGACCGCGAGTATTTCCGGGTTCTGCTCTGACAGGAACGAGGCGGTGTGACGGAGTCGGTGGAGTGAGTCGGTGCAGTGAGTCGGCAGAGTCACTCGGGTTTTAGTCAGTCGGCTCTGAGTCTCAGTCGCTTTAGGGTGTGGACTGAGTCGGGTTCGTCGTTACTCGGCTGTTGGACGAGTTGGCAGTCAGTAGCAGGCAGATCCACAAAGTGCAAGTACGGGCCGGGACCGTGGTCGACGCAGACGGAAAGTCTTTGATCGGTCGGTCGGCTGGTCGTCGGATGGCGACATGTGGTCTGCTGGGCACTTACACCAGGATCAGTCGGGGAAGAGTTGGCAGCCAACATCAGTCGGGTCCGTATGGTGTTAGTATCAGCCGAGACCGCCGTTGGCGAAAGTGGGCTGCGGTTGGTCGTTTGCTCGGCCGGTCGTCTCTTTCGACGACGTCTTGGATCCTCAGGACGAACACCATTTTCCGTGTCGAAATGTGGTTGGACCTTGTTGGTTCGTTGGAACTGAGTAGCGACGTAGTCTCCATAGCGCGAAGCCAGGCCGGGGCTTTTGGCGGCGGGCACGCGCTGTTGCATTTGGAGGCGCTAGCTATATGAGCGACTTTTCGCTTTCCTCCGAAACAGGGTCCTTAAGTTGAGTACTTAGTTGCCTGTTCTTAAAACTCGACTGTTACGATTTCTTCGCTTTTGTGGATTGTTCTTCCCTTAGCCGTTGATGCGTGTGGTAACAAGTAGCGCGTGGTGTTGCCTAGAACCCGCAGCCTTCTTCCGTACTCATTTGACAGTTGTGACACCACTTGTCATTATTTTAATTTGTGTTTTCCCCTTTTTTAAATTTTCTAAGTACTGCGCTTGGCCTTCTCTAGTGTATATATGCTGTTTTAACTGATTGAAATTAGGCCTTCAGCAGTGTTTTATTTAACTTTCTTGTTTGCTCTGTGTTTAGGCCTTCAGCCACGTTTGTTTTTAAATTTGTAGCTTTCAGCCGTAATGTGTAAATTCCTGTCTGTAAGGTTTCTCTTTATTTATCTTGACCGCTACGGTCGCAGGTTCGAATCCTGCCTCGGGCATGGATGTTTGTGATGTCCTTAGGTTAGTTAGGTTTAACTAGTTCTAAGTTCTAGGGGACTTATGACCACAGCAGTTGAGTCCCATAGTGCTCAGAGCCATTTGAACCATTTTTTTTATTTATCTTGAATTCTTAATATGGCCTTCAGCCGTACTCTGTAAATGCTTAAGGTTTGTCTTTAATTATTTTGAATAATTGTTTGGGCCTTCAGCCGTCAAGATATTTCAAGTTTCTTAAGATTGTTTTCTGTTGTGCTGTTTAAATGCTTGTCTTTAAAGGTTGCCTTTTATTATGTTGAAATATTGTTGGGATTTCAACCGAGGTATTAATTTAAATTTTCCTTAATATGCCCTTTAGCCGAAATTGGTAAATCCTTGCCTTTTAAAGAATTTCCTTTGCTGATTTGAAATATTATTTGTGCCTTTATCCGAGAAGATATTTTAATTTTCCTTAAGTAAGGCCTACAGCCGTTTGTCTAAATCCTTGTGTTTTAAAAGACTTATACCTTATTATTGAGAAGTTACTTGGGCCCTCAGCCGGGAATTGATCCTTGTTGTTTTAAAGACAAAACTGTGCACTGTGTTTTCGAGGAATAAAGTTGTGTGTTCTTGTGTAGCTAACAGTAACTGGTCTTGGCCCCTTGGCCCCTTTCCACAACCTGATCCGCTCTGTCCTGCGATACCAGATTTCACTTACGATGTTATTTATTATATGGCTACCATTTTCGGTGCCTCAGTGGACCATCCTCAGGCCTTAACTGACACTGAAGGGGCTAACTCAAACCGCATACACGAGTCCATCAGCGGCCAACATACATGAATTTGGTAGTTGATGGTTGAGACACAACATCGTTGGTACAGACACTCTGAGTGAAGCAAGATTTGGAAACTGGTGGTTGGGGACATAGCATCTTTGTTACAGGTAGTCCGCGTAAACTACTTCATGCATGTTGACTACTGATAGAATCGTGTATACGATCTGAGTTAACCCCCTCAGCGTTAGTTAAGGCCTGAAGATGGTGCACTGAAGCAGCGAAAATGGTTGCCATATAATAAGTAATATCGTAAGGACGGCTGTAGGTGTTCCAGTTCATTACATAAGCAAACGATCGAAGTCCCTCAAACGTCCATTCAGAAGGATGGACACATCAAAAAATTACTAATAACGTCGTTTGGTGAAATTAATGGTCCGTAAAACACGGCTTAAAGAACAGAGGAATGCTTGACATCCTCGGGTCACCAACACTCGATAAACATGCGCCTCGGCCTGTATCGGGAAACAGACCAAGATGAACTCCCTAAGCTAATGGCTGTTGTACTAACTGTTCATCTTCTTTGTCTTGTGCCGGACTGCTCCCCTACATCAATATCTAATCGAAACGAAGCGCAGACATAAACTGAGAATGGGGCGAGTTTCGCTCGAAGTTCTTCCTATTCCATTTCCAAAAAACAGGAGACTCCCCAAATCTGCACGCTACCAACCTTTAGCGCCGACGGCACGAGTGTTGACAGCCAATAGTGCAAAAGCTATTTCTCATTGGCCATCATCTTGCGGATTTTACACTACTGGCCATTAAAATTGCTACACCACGAAGATGACGTGCTACAGACGCGAAATTTAACCGACAGGAAGAAGATGCTGTGATATGCAAATGATTAGCTTTCCAGAGCATTCACACAAGGTTGGTGCCGGTGGCGACACCTACAACGTGCTGACATGAAGAAAGTTTCCAACCGATTTCTCGTACACAAACAGCAGTTGACTGGCGTTGCCTGGTGAAACGTTGTTGTGATGCCTCGTGTAACGAGGAGAAATGCATACCATCACGTTTCCGACTTTGATAAAGGTCGGGTTGTAGCTTATCGCGATTGCGTTTTGTCGTATCGCGACATTGCTGCTCGCGTTGGTCGAGATCTAATGACTGTTAGCAGAATATGGAATCGGTGGGTTCAGGACGGTAATACGGAACGCCGTGCTGGATCCCAAGGGCCTCGTATCACTAGCAGTCGAGATGACAGGCATCTTATCCGCATGGCTGTAACGGATCGTGCAACCACGTCTCGATCCCTGAGTCAACAGATGGGGACGTTTCCAAGACAACAACCATCCGGACGAACCATTCGACGACGTTTGCAGTAGCATGGACTATCAGCTCGGAGACCATGGCTGCGGTTACCCTTGACGCTGCATCACTGACAAGAGCGCCTGCGATGGTGTCCTCAGCGACGAACCTGGGTGCACGAATGGCAAAACGTCATTTTTTCGGATGAATCCAGGTTCTGTTTACAGCATCATGATGGCCGCACCCGTGTTTGGCGACACCGCGGTGAACGCACATTAGAAGTATGTATTCGTCATCACCATACTAGCGTATCACCCGGCGTGATGGTATGGGGTACCATTGGTTACACGTCTCGGTCACCTCTTGTTCGCATTGACGGCACTTTGAACAGTGGACGTTACATTTCAGATGTGTTACGACCCGTGGCTCTACCCTTCATTCGATCCCCGCGAAACACTACATTTCAGCAGGATAATGCACGACAGCATGTTGCAGGTCTTGTACGGGCGTTTCTGGACACAGAAAATGTTCGACTGCTGCCATGGCCAGCACATTCTCCAGATCTCTCACCAATTGAAAACGTCTGGTCAATGGTGGCCGAGAAACTGGCTCGTCACAATACGCCAGTCACTGCTCTTGATGAACTGTGGTATCGTGTTCAAGCTGCATGGGCAGCTGTATCTGTACACGCCATCCAAGCTCTGTTTGACTCAATGCCCACGCGTATCAAGGCCGTTATTACGGCCAGAGGTGGTTGTTCTGGGTACTGATTTTTCAGGATCTATGCACCCAAACTGCGTGAAAATGTAATCACATGTCAGTTCCAGTGTAATATATTTGTCCAATGAATACCCGTTTATCATCTGCATTTCTTCTTGGTGTAGCAATTTTAATGGCCAGTAGTGTAGCTAATGAATCAGCGTCTACTGTCATCTCACAGAAATATTCGCTACAGTGACTCCTGGAGATGTCATCTCTTTGCTCAGACTAACGTACTTAAACACGTAAATTCCGACCATAATGTTTCCTTGAAACTAAACTCCTAACACAGTCTAGCAATATTTAAATTACATGACTACCATCCGTTGTTCTTACTAGTTAAGTAATGCTATTATTCAAGAGAAGGCACTTGATATTTGAGATGCAACAAACAAAGGACCGTCGCTCAACTCCGTTCTACTGTAAGTGTGCCCCAGCCTTGCTCGTGGTATTCACCGCTGTAATTCAGTGAAAACATTTTAACTGACCAAGGCATTACGCAAGCAGTCACGCAGATGTTTTGTAACGCTGTGTGGAGGATCAGCAGAGCGTAAAACGCTGTCATGCCCAGCGATGCACCCGTGTCGCAACAGATTTTTCACAGACCCTCGTAATGCTCTTGCTACTCATTGATTTCTGTGAGGATTCGTCTAGTTTATAAACTCAAAAGCGCGTAAAGTCAGGTGCAATTGAATGAGAGGTGGATGCTGTATTGGAAGAGTTCGGATGCCACGTGACTGGGATATCGTCAGAGATGGTGTCGATGTTGTAACGTCCCCACAGTCCAATTGTTTGTACCGTTTCACCGTGTGATCGCGTACCTGAGAATTTCAAAAGCACGGCTGTTACTTCTTAATTGAAATTACATTGAATAATTTTGAAACACCTTAGTCACCAGACCTTTTAGACAGATGTCACTGCAAAATCTCTTGGTTACAGTAATGACGTACGTAGTCTACAACTGTGTATTCAACTTGATTATGTCATTTTGTGTCATGTCTGCTGATTCTCCCTGCGAGTCCTGAATTTAGAATCCTTGAATTACGCTGTTCAATAATTTTGATTCCACGTTCTTATTACCATAAAATCTTCTGTTATTACTACACTGAAGTCACAAAAGCCATGGGATCTAATATCGTGTCGGACCTCCTTTTGACAGGTGTAGTGCAGAACTCGACTTGGTATGGACTCAATAAGTCGTTGGAAACTTCCTGCAGAAATATTGAGCCAGATTGCTTCTATAGCCAGCCATAATTGCGAAAGAGTTGCCGGTGCAGGATTTTGTGCACGAACTGACTTCACTATTGTGCCCCATAAATGTTCGATGGGATTCGTATCGGTCCAGCTGGGTGGCCAGATAATTCACTCAAATTGATCAGAATGTTCTTCAAACCAACCGAAAACAATTGTGACCCGGTTACAGTTGTACATTTCTTTGAAAACATGAAGTCCATGAATGACTCCAAAAGGTCTGCAAGCAGCCGAACACAATAACCATTTACATTTAGGTAATAATCTGCGCAGTTGGACCAGGGGACACAGTGCTTTCCATGCAAACATGACCCACATCATTATGCAGCCACGCCCAGCTTCGATAGGACGTTGACAACTTGGGCCTATGCCTTCATACACTACTGGCCATTAAAATTGCTACTCCAATAAGAAATGCAGATGATAAACGGGTATTCATTGGACAAATATATTATACTGGAACTGACATGTGATTACATTTTCACGCAATTTGGATGCATAGATCCTGAGAAATCAGTACCCAGAACAACTACCTATGGCCGTAATAACAGCCTTGATACGCCTGGGCATTGAGTCAAACAGAGCTTAGATGGCGTGTACAGGTACAGCTGCCCATGCAGCTACAACTCGATACCACAGTTCATCAAGAGTAGTGACTGGCGTATTGTGACGGGTCAGTTGCTCGGCCACCATTGACCAGACGTTTTCAATTGGTGAGAGATCTGGAGAATGTGCTGGCCAGGGCAGCAGTCGAACATTTTCTGTATCCAGAAACGCCCGTACAGGACCTGCAACGTGTGGTCGTGCATTATCCTGCTGAAATGTAGGGTTTCGCAGAGATCGAATGAAGGGCAGAGCCACGGGTCGTAACACATCTGAAATGTAACGTCCACTGTTCAAAGTGCCGTAAACGCGAACAAGAGGTGACCGAGACACGTAACAAATGGCACCCCATACCATCACGCCGGATGATACGCCAGTATGGCGATGACGAATACACTCTTCCAATGTGCGTTCACCGCCATGACGCCAAACACGGGTGCGACCATCATGATGCTGTAAACAGAACCTGGATTCATCCGAAAAAATGACGTTTTGGCATTCGTGTACCCAGGTTCGTCGTTGAGTACACCATCGCAGGCGCTCTTGTCTGTGATACAGCGTCAAGGGTAACCGCAGCCATGGTTTCCGAGCTGATAGTCCATGCTGCTACAAAAGTCGTCGAACTGTTCGTGCAGATGGTTGTTGTCTTGCAAACGTCCCCATCTGTTGACTCAGGGATCGAGACGTGGCTGCACGATCCGTTACAGCCATGCGGATAAGATGCCTGTCATCTCGACTGCTAGTGATACGAGGCCCTTGGGATCCAGCACGGCGTTCCGTATTACCGTCCTGAACCCACCGATTCCATATTCTGCTAACAGTCATTGGATCTCGACCAACGCGAGCAGCAATCTCGCGATACGATAAACTGTAATCGCGATAGGCTACAATCCGACGTTTATCAAAGTCGGAAACGTGATGGTACGCATTTCTACTCCTTACACGAGGTGTTACAACAACTTTTCACCAGGCAACGCCGGTCAGCTGCTGTTTGTGTACGAGAAATCGGTTGGAAACTTTCTTCATGTCAGCACGTTGTAGGTGTCGCCACCGGCGCCAACATTGTGTGAATGCTCTGAAAAGCTAATCATTTGCATATCACAGCATCTTCTTCCTGTCGGTTAAATTTCGAGTCTGTAGCACGTCATCTTCGTGGTGCAGCAATTTTAATGGCCAGTAGTGTCAATGTTCGATGGAATTCGTATCGGTCCAGCTGGGTGGCCAGGTCATTCACTCGAATTGTTCAGAATGTTCTACAAACCAACCGCAAACAATTGTAGGCGGGTTGCAATTGTATAGTTCTTTGAAAACTTGAAGTCCAGGAATGACTGCAAAAGGTCTGCCAGCAGCCGAACATAATAAACATTTCCATTTAGGTAATCATCTGTCCAGTTGGACCAAGGGACACAGTGCTTTCCATGTAAACACACATCATTATGCAGACAAATAATGGTTCAAATGGCTCTGAGCATTATGCGACTCAACTTCTGAGGCCATAAGTCGCCTAGAACGTAGAACTAATTAAACCTAACTAACCTAAGGATATCACACACATCCATGCCCGAGTCAGGATTCGAAGCTGCGACCGCAGCGGTCGCTCGGTTCCAGACTGTAGCGCCCAGAACCGCACGGCCACTCCGGCCGGCATTATGCAGACACGACCAGCTTCGACAGGACGTTGTTGACAACTTGGGCCCATGGCTTCATAGGATCTGCAGCACAATCTAAATCCTACCGTCAGCTCTTCCCAATAGAAATCAGGATTCATCTGACCGGGCCACGGTTTTCCAGTAGTGTAGCGTCCAACCGATGTGGCCACGAGCCCAGGTAAGGAGCTGCAGGAGATGTCGTGCTGGTAGTATAGGCTCTCGCGTTGGTCGTCTGGTGCCATATCCCAGTAATGCCAAATTTCGACTCACCGTCCGAACGGCTACGAATGTCGTACTTCCCACATTGTTTTCTGCCGTTATTTCACGCAGTGTTGCTTGTCTGTTAGCACTGACAACTCTACGCTAACAATGCTGCTCTTGGCCGTTAAGTGAAAGCCGTCGGCCATTGTGTTCCCAGTAGTGAGAGGAAATGCCTGAAGTTCTGTATTCTCAGCACACACTTGTCACTGTGGATAGCGGAATGCTGAACTGCTTAACGATTTCGGAAAGGCAATATCCCATGCGGCTGGCTCCAACTACCATTCCGCGTTGAAAGTCTGCTAATTCCCGTCGTGTAGATATAATCGCGTCGGTAAGCTTTTCGTATGAATCATTTGAGTACAAACGACAGCTCCGCCAGTACACTGTCCTTTTATACCTCTGTACGCGACGCTACCGTAATCTGCTTACGTGCATGTCGCTGAAGTCCCTGTGCTAACAGGACAGAGCGGATGCGGTTATATTTGTGGAAAGGGGCCAAAATAAGTTACTGTCAGTTGCACTCAGCATATAAACTTTACTTCTTAAAACACACAGTCACACAAGCATGAACCAAAACTCTCAAGGTTTTAATAAAAGACTTCCTTTGATTTAATTTAGATCGGCTGAAGGCCTCATCGAAAATCTAAGGCACAAGGCCTAAGCACAGAACTGAGGTTTCACTTCTTTAGAAAAAAATTTATGTTCAATATAAATAGGCTGAAAGCCTTAGCTTAAATTTTTCCCATAGAACTCGGCTGAAAACATATTAATCAAGAACAGTGTTACTGATTAAGGCCGAGACAAAGATTTTCAAAGTTTAATCTAAATAGGCTGAAAACTCGGCTGAAGGCCGCATATCAACAAAACAATTTAACGGCTTAAGACCTAGGAAGAAGAGCTTTCAATTTGAATAGGCTGAAGGCCTTGTCTTAAAATATTTCGTGTAAAACTCGCCTGAAGGCCTGATACAAAAGAATAACAATCTTATGACTAAGGGCAAGACAAGGATTTAGAATTTTTAATTTAAGCGAGATTAAAACTCGGCTGAAGACCATACACCACGCAGAAAATAATTTTACTCCTTAAGGCCTAAAGGGAAGAGCTTCTAAATTTCAACTAAAATAGGCTAAAGCCTTTATCCTATAATGCTTCACATAACTCTCGGCTGAAGGCCACATACGAAACCCAAACAATCTCACGGCTTTAAGCCAAGACAAAGCAATTTCCAGTTTTTAACTTAAGCTGCAAAACTCGGCTGAAGGCCACATAAAAACTAGAAAATATTTCTTACAGCTTAATGCCAAGACAAAATTTTTAAACTTTTGATTTGAAAAGGCTGAAAACTCGGCTGAAGGCCACATACCAACAAGAAACAATATTTTTTACGGCTTAAGGCCTAAGAAGAAAAGCCTTACAATTTTAATAACCTAAAACTCGGCTGAAGGCCACACAGAGTACTTAAGACTAAAAGGAAATCACTTTGTATAACACAAGGAGCGGCGCTCAGAAGGTTCCAAGGATCGGCCTGGGATGGTAACACTAACGCACGTTTGGGTGAGACAGCCAGCCATACCGACAACCTCTTAATCGGAAGGCAACCCAACCGAAAGCCAGTCGACGAAGCAGCCAACAAGATCAGTTCTGCTCCGTCTGACCAGCAAAACGACAACAAGATGTCAATAGCAGAACGTCCGGGATACTGGTGCCCAATCCAGCCAAGTCAGAACAAACGCCCAAAACTACCAACACCTCAGCTGTCGAACTACACGCCGTGCTGGACAGCATCAACACCACGAGGAAAATACACTTCCAAAAACTATGTCAACGACCGGGGCAGGTCACCAGAACGTCAACGGCCGCAAAGCAGAAGATACCGCTGGTACACTTCATTAATGAAGGAATGAATTAAATTGAGTTAAACACCACACAGGAAGACGGCTGCAATTCTAGCCGACGTTGTTGCTCGCGGGAATCTCCCAGAAAGCGACAACCAGGATCAAACGAAGAGATGTGATAGCAGTTGAGGGTTGATAGTAGGTTAAGTGAGCACTCCAGTTTAGTGTCCAGGATCGGTGGGTGACGAACTTCGTAACCCTGGCAAGAAGCGCCTCACAACTCCAACCGCGCGTGCACACTGCCAGCGGCTCCGGCCTGACTACTCGCCCCGGAGACTTCATCGCTGCTCTGTCCCGACCGACCTACCGCCACACACAGCACACCCAGAAAATGCGTCCGCCACACCAAAGGTAGCACAGCAGTACTAGCATCGATACACGCTGCTGCTGCCAATCATGGAGAGGAGACAGCAACGTTATGGCAGTAACCGAAGAAGAAATAAGACACCACTGGACTGCAACCAATGATTAAAAAAACAGGGCATGACGCGAGCCAGCCAAGGCTCAGTCGGTATCCGATGACTTTTGTCACTTCAGTGTAAGCCTTTGAAATGATCTTGGACACGATAATACATAGACGTCGCAACTTCCACAAATTTATTTTTAGATGAATTTATCAGAACAGAAATAAAACTTTCGAACGACTAACATCCACTACTAAAGATCAGCTGTTGAAATATCGCTGAAATGCTACTCTTCAAGAGATCACCGAGCAATAACGCAGAAAAAAAAATCAAATTTCTTTCAACATTTAACTTGTTCACTGCCAGCATTCAAGTTGAATCAAATCATTACTTTCAAATAAAAGAATACGAGTCGTATTGCCTGATACTGTACAAACTGGCTTTTAATTAACTTGGATTTATTCGTGAATTTTTGAAACGAAAATATTTTACACAATTCTGTTAAATTCTTTATATGTTTATGTCAATCACTCATGCAAATAGGAATCTTGGAACCAGGAACCTATCCCAAGTAATAATGATACTGGTTGACAATGTAGTCTATATTATTGCAAAACACTATCTTACAGGAAAGAGCCAATGCGACTTACAATTTAAGTTACTAATAATTCTAAACTTCCGGCTTACAGTATCGACGTGCTGGCATCGCCACATGTCATAATGTGTGATGCAAAGTGTTTTCTTCCCGGCACACTGTAGCCCACAAGTGTCACGTCAGTTAGAATTTCGCATGCTGTTAAATCACGCCTCGCAAATGCACGGGTCCACAGTATCCGTTCATGATCCCACCCTGTGGCCCAGACTATATGGTAACTTCGCGACCTACACCCGAAAAATTCACTCTGCGAACAGTGTGTGCACGTGTCCAAGCCATGTTCAGAGTCGTTGTTAGGAAACGTACCAGTCTGTATACACCTTTCCAATTCTGTATGCCCTATCGTATACTAGCGATTACAGCAGTTCCACATTAATACACTCCTGGAAATTGAAATAAGAACACCGTGAATTCATTGTCCCAGGAAGGGGAAACTTTATTGACACATTCCTGGGGTCAGATACATCACATGATCACACTGACAGAACCACAGGCACATAGACACAGGCAACAGAGTATGCACAATGTCGGCACTAGTACAGTGTATATCCACCTTTCGCAGCAATGCAGGCTGCTATTCTCCCATGGAGACGATCGTAGAGATGCTGGATGTAGTCCTGTGGAACGGCTTGCCATGCCATTTCCACCTGGCGCCTCAGTTGGACCAGCGTTCGTGCTGGACGTGCAGACCGCGTGAGACGACGCTTCATCCAGTCCCAAACATGCTCAATGGGGGACAGAACCGGAGATACGGTCGTATGCAGTCCGGATTGTGGCGCTCACCTGCACGGCGCCAAACACGCATACGACCATCATTGGCACCAAGGCAGAAGCGACTCTCATCGTTGAAGACGACACGTCTCCATTCGTCCCTCCATTCACGCCTGTCGCGACACCACTGGAGGCGGGCTGCACGATGTTGGGGCGTGAGCGGAAGACGGCCTAACGGTGTGCGGGACCGTAGCCCAGCTTCATGGAGACGGTTGCGAATGGTCCTCGCCGATACCCCAGGAGCAACAGTGTCCCTAATTTGCTGGGAAGTGGCGGTGCGGTCCCCTACGGCACTGCGTAGGATCCTACGGTCTTGGCGTGCATCCGTGCGTCGCTGCGGTCCGGTCCCAGGTCGACGGGCACGTGCACCTTCCGCCGACCACTGGCGACAACATCGATGTACTGTGGAGACCTCACGCCCCACGTGTTGAGCAATTCGGCGGTACGTCCACCCGGCCTCCCGCATGCCCACTATACGCCCTCGCTCAAAGTCCGTCAACTGCACATACGGTTCACGTCCACGCTGTCGCGGCATGCTACCAGTGTTAAAGACTGCGATGGAGCTCCGTATGCCACGGCAAACTGGCTGACACTGACGGCGGCGGTGCACAAATGCTGCGCAGCTAGCGCCATTCGACGGCCAACACCGCGGTTCCTGGTGTGTCCGCTGTGCCGTGCGTGTGATCATTGCTTGTACAGCCCTCTCGCAGTGTCCGGAGCAAGTATGGTGGGTCTGACACACCGGTGTCAATGTGTTCTTTTTTCCATTTCCAGGAGTGTATTATACGCTTACAAGCTTTCAATTTTTTAACTAAAGAGCATTTTATCCAACATGCAGAGGAGACGATAAATCTGGCAGTTACTTCATATTTGAGAAACGCAAAGATTATGCATAACTGA
This sequence comes from Schistocerca nitens, assembly GCF_023898315.1. Classification (NCBI taxonomy): domain Eukaryota; kingdom Metazoa; phylum Arthropoda; class Insecta; order Orthoptera; family Acrididae; genus Schistocerca; species Schistocerca nitens. The sequence goes on from NC_064617.1 coordinate 283,139,082, forward strand.
CACTGAGGTGGGTTGTTACAACGTGACAGTCCAGCACAGGACGAGCTAGCAGTGGAATAACAGCGCATTTTATCGCGGTCAGATCTAGGCTGCCCGACACATACGACGCTACATCTCTGAGGTTGACCAAGCCCTGGACTTCCACGTGCCACAATTTCAAGGGTGTAGCATACGATGCTGTCTAGTCCACTTTTCACTCGTTTCATCATCCCCTACATCTTCGCAGTATGCTTGTATTGGTTCTACATGGGTTTCCTCATCTCTGAGGTATGTGAAAAATATGCTTAGGTGTATTTAACTGCTTTGACGTGTTAGCCCCGCTAGTAATTTCGGCCTTCGGGTTCCTGGCCGCGGCTGAATGGTCAATCCTCTCCAGAGTCCTGGGTGACCTCTGACTGGCCCACATGCTGAGTGCTATGAAGCTGCATGAGTCACAAGCAACGATAATTTACTTTATCCATTTCGTTGTTTCCGAGTGGTTAAAAGGAACGATTTTTTTTATTTGTTAAACCCAACAATGAGACGTTACATATATGTAATGTATGATCAAGGCCGCATAGAGCAAGACAGCAAAAAATCGACTCTATTTAGGTGTAAGTTAACTCTTATTCCAGTCGAAGCAATAAGAAGCTTCACAACACTTTGATGAAGTATTACGTAATTCTACAAGACAGTAGAACAGAGATGACTTGCCTCCGGGTTTAGTGCTGAGCTTAGATCAGCCGTTATTTTTAATAGTTATAATAATAATCATAATATAAAGCTTTCATATGTTTTCTGCCATTATAAATAATTCGCCTTTACTGTACTGGGACAAAGATGAATGAGCGCGTTGCACGAGTAGTGAATAAGATCCTTGACTCTGTGTTTAAGTTTATCTGTGGTTCGCTTGCTTTCCTGTGAGTTGTGCGGCGCTGGGGAATTCTTTTTTGAGGCGTAACAGCGAGCAGTTGAATTTTTAAAGAAGGAGATTTGATACTCGCGAATCTGAGAGAAATTATCTGGAATACTTTATTATGAAGATGAAACTTGTTTATAAACAAGTCATTAATTCTAAGAATGGTGAAGGCTTTTGCAGGAATTTTTCAAGGTAAGCAATGCATGCGAGAGAATGAAATGTTTTCTGTCAGAATTATTAATTGACGAAAATCTTTGTCCCACAGTTAAGTAATAACATATATGAGTAGTGTAAATTAGATCTCATTGTCTTCATTATGTCACAAATAAGCAAATGGTTGGAATGTCTGTAATTTTTTTATTGAGAGAATATCTTAATTTTTAGGGTCTTCTTATGTTGTACAGTCCTTTTTTACAATAATAAGAGTTTAATTTTTTAAGCTCCTTCATCTACACTCCTGGAAATTGAAATAAGAACACCGTGAATTCATTGTCCCAGGAAGGGGAAACTTTATTGACACATTCCTGGGGTCAGATACATCACATGATCACACTGACAGAACCACAGGCACATAGACACAGGCAACAGAGCATGCACAATGTCGGCACTAGTACAGTGTATATCCACCTTTCGCAGCAATGCAGGCTGCTATTCTCCCATGGAGACGATCGTAGAGATGCTGGATGTAGTCCTGTGGAACGGCTTGCCATGCCATTTCCACCTGGCGCCTCAGTTGGACCAGCGTTCGTGCTGGACGTGCAGACCGCGTGAGACGACGCTTCATCCAGTCCCAAACATGCTCAATGGGGGACAGATCCGGAGATCTTGCTGGCCAGGGTAGTTGACTTACACCTTCTAGAGCACGTTAGGTGGCACGGGATACATGCGGACGTGCATTGTCCTGTTGGAACAGCAAGTTCCCTTGCCGGTCTAGGAATGGTAGAACGATGGGTTCGATGACGGTTTGGATGTACCGTGCACTATTCAGTGTCCCCTCGACGATCACCAGTGGTGTACGGCCAGTGTAGGAGATCGCTCCCCACACCATGATGCCGGGTGTTAGCCCTGTGTGCCTCGGTCGTATGCAGTCCTGATTGTGGCGCTCACCTGCACGGCGCCAAACACGCATACGACCATCATTGGCACCAAGGCAGAAGCGACTCTCATCGCTGAAGACGACACGTCTCCATTCGTCCCTCCATTCACGCCTGTCGCGACACCACTGGAGGCGGGCTGCACGATGTTGGGGCGTGAGCGGAAGACGGCCTAACGGTGTGCGGGACCGTAGCCCAGCTTCATGGAGACGGTTGCGAATGGTCCTCGCCGATACCCCAGGAGCAACAGTGTCCCTAATTTGCTGGGAAGTGGCGGTGCGGTCCCCTACGGCACTGCGTAGGATCCTACGGTCTTGGCGTGCATCCGTGCGTCGCTGCGGTCCGGTCCCAGGTCGACGGGCACGTGCACCTTCCGCCGACCACTGGCGACAACATCGATGTACTGTGGAGACCTCACGCCCCACGTGTTGAGCAATTCGGCGGTACGTCCACCCGGCCTCCCGCATGCCCACTATATGCCCTCGCTCAAAGTCCGTCAACTGCACATACGGTTCACGTCCACGCTGTCGCGGCATGCTACCAGTGTTAAAGACTGCGATGGAGCTCCGTATGCCACGGCAAACTGGCTGACACTGACGGCGGCGGTGCAGAAATGCTGCGCAGCTAGCGCCATTCGACGGCCAACACCGCGGTTCCTGGTGTGTCCGCTGTGCCGTGCGTGTGATCATTGCTTGTACAGCCCTCTCGCAGTGTCCGGAGCAAGTATGGTGGGTCTGACACACCGGTGTCAATGTGTTCTTTTTTCCATTTCCAGGAGTGTATCTTAGTACAATTTTTCTCGAGAGTGCATTGCACCTTACGCCGCACAAAGTCACAGATTGTTTCTGATAAGCAAAAAACAAACTTTGTAGTGAGTAGTCTATTTTTTCTTTAGATGCTGCTGTTTCTGATAAGCAAAAAACAAACTCCGTAGTGAATAGTTTATTGTTTCTTTAGATGTCGCATTTGCAGATTTCTTTTTGCTTTCGAGGACGCCATTATACCTGACGCAAAACTACATGCTGAGTTTGAAGTAAGCTGCTTTTATTTGAGAAATATCAGGTGTTGTTCTAAGCAACCAGATTAATTTACAATGAACGGTGTAGGGAACCTCAATTATTTTTTCTACTGAGTGGAGCAGTATTTTATGTTTGTGGACATTTCATGTGAGAAATTGCACTTCATGTCACGCAAATTTCATAACATACTTCAGTATTGAGTTTCAGTTAAATTGGTTTCACTGAGTAAACAATTAGTTATTTTTGGCATTTGATTAGATTATTTTTCATTATTTCAAATCTAGCATTTCACTAACATCAAAGTTTTATTTCACGACACTGTTCATATGCGCAACACAGGGCCAACCAACAGACAGTACCGCTCAGAAGTTGAAAACAATATCTAAAGCACACATTACACGGAGAAAAAGTTTTTGAAAAAAGGATATTCAGTATTTCCATTTATTGATAAAATTTTAATAGAGGGCTTACAATAATAATAATCAAATAAAGATAATGCAGAATTAAGTCTACTAATGAATAAAAAAACAGGAATGCGGGTAAGTTACTATGAGCAGCATAGTGAAGGCATTATCGTAGCCAACATACACACAAAGCCAACACCCAATGTAGTAGTACAAGTACATATCCAACCAGCTCCGCAGAGATGAGAAGATTGAAAGAATGTATAATGAGATAAAATAAATTATTCAGCTTGTGGAGGGAAAGAAAAGTTTGACTGGGTGAAATCAGTTCGATTATAGGAAGAAGAAGAGAAGAAAAATAGTAGAAGAATACAGACTGGGAGAATGGAATGACGAAGCCTGATACAATTTTGCTCAGAGCATAATTTAATCATCTTTAACACTTGGTTTAAGAATCGTGAAGGTTATAGACGTGGAAGAGCCCTGGAGACATTGGAAAGTTACAGATTAATTAAATAACGGTAGAACAGAGATTTCGCAACCAGATTTTAAACTATTTTCAGGGGCAGATGAAGACCATAATTTATTGATTATGAACAGTATATTAAAACTAAATAATTTTCAGACTGATAGGAAATTAAGGAGCTGGAACTTCGATAAGTTGAAAGAACCTGAGGTTGTTTAGAGTTTCAAAAGAAGCATTAAGCAACTACCGACTGAAATGAGCGAAAGGAACATAGTAGAAGACGAATAGATAGCTTTTAGAGATGAAATAGTGAAATCAAATAGGTAAAAAGATAAGACGTGGTACAAATCCTTGGATATCAAAGGAGTCAATTTAATTAAAGAAAGGTGAAAATAACAAAATAAATGAAGTATGCGAAAAGGAATAACAACGTCTAAAATATGAGATTAACAAAAAGTGCAATGTGGTTAAGCATGAATGGTTGGAGGACAAATGTAAGCTCTATAGCAGCATGTACAACTAAGTGAAAGGTATATACCGCCTACAGAAAAATTAAAGAGACCTTTGGAGGAAAGAGAAGCAATTGTATGAACCTTAAGAGCTCAGAAGGCAAACCTGTAATGAGCAAAAAAGGCAATTTGGAAGGTGGAAGAAATATATAAAGGTACTATACAAGGGAAATGAACTTGAAGGCGCTATTATAGAGAGGAAAGCAGATGCAGGTGAGACAGGAAATATGATACTGCAACAAGAATTTGGCAGAACACTGAAAGACCTAATTAGAAACAAGGCCTCTGGAGTAGATGACATTCCTTCAGGACTACTAATGTCCTTGGTAACGCCATCCATGATAAAACTATTCCATCTGGTGTGCATCATGTATGGGAAAGGAGAAATAAATGCCCTCAGTCTTCAAGGAAAATGCAATAGTTCTACTTCAAAAGAAAGAAGCTGCCGATAGGTGTCAATATTACCGAACTGTCAGTTCAATAAGTCATGGTTGCAAATTACTGGCACGCATTATCCATAAAAAAATGGAAAATTTTTAGAGTCTACCTCGCGAATATGAACACGAGAGGTAGTACTGGCCCCGCAAGTTCTCTTAGAAGATAGGTTAAATAAAGGCAAACTTAAGTTTATAGATTTTGTAGATTTAAAGAAAGCTTTTGACCACGTTGACTAGAATACACTGCTTGAATTCTATAGGTAGCAGGGGTAAAATACAGGGAGCGAAAAGCTATTTGCAGCATGCATAGAAACCAGACTGTAGTTACAAGAGTCCAGGGTCATGAAGGGGAGGCAGTGGTTGAGAAGGGAGTGAGACAGGGTTGCAGCCTATCCCCTATGTTATTCAATTTATACATCGAGCAAGCAGTAAAGCACCGCTTAATAATCTATTCCATTACCTTCGCTGAACATGGTAGTAACGTGACGTGCCCATACGACTAGGGTTTACTACAGCTTTTTCCCAATTTCTGGATGTGGATGATATGAAATGTAGTAAGCAAGTCGATTTGAATGTCTTCAGTCTACGCTATTGTAAATTATGAGCAGCATCAGTTTCCTTTGTGTGGGATGCGTCGTAGCATTGGAGAGTCAATAGAACTCGGGCCAGGTGCAGTACTCTTCCCTTGGGAGAGAGCAATCTAGATTCTTCCAGCGAAAAGGGTTGTTTAATTACAAAGTACACTGTTGTCTTTTTCATATTCCATATCGCCTTCCTTGTCTATTACGTCAGATGGGGCTATCATACATTAGAGTGGAGGTGCGTGCATCTCCAATGTCAGATCGTTTTCATGCTTCTTATTACATTCCAATTCCTGGTTAACTGTGTGTCTTTTTAGACCGCAGAGCAGAAATTTTGAAACTAATTTCCTATTTTGTACTTGAAAATTTTCTTGGGAGCAGTTCGTGTGTTCTTAAGAGCAATAAAGTTTGTGTGATTAGAGAGATTTTTGTATTTTCTTAATGCCTCCCTGTGTTCCTTGAGGACTGCGTCACGTTCTGAATCCCACCAAATGTAGTGTGAGGAGGGCTGTGCGAGAAGCGTTCAATGAATTCTAAAGTAAAGTTCTTTGTACTGACTTGGTAGAAAATCCTAAGAAATTTTGGTCTTATGTCAAAGCGGTAGGTGGATCAAAACAAAATGTCCAGACACTCTTTGACCAAAATGGTCAGACTAAAGGCCGAAATACTAAATGTCTTTTTCCAAAGCTGTTTCACACAGGAAGACTGCACTGTAGTTCCTTCTCTAGATTGTCGCACAGATGACAAAATGGTAGATATCGAAATAGATGACAGAGGGATAGAAAAACAATTAAAATCGCTCAGAAGAGGAAAGGTCGCTGGACCTGATGGGATACGAGTTCGACTTTACACAGAGTACGCGAAGGAACTCGCCCCCCCTTCTTGCAGCGGTGTACCGTAGGTTTCTTGAAGAGCGTAGGATTTCAAAGGATTGGAAAAGGGCACAGGTCATCCCCGCTTCCAAGAAGGGACGTCGAACAGATGTGCAGAACTATAGACCTATATCTCTAACGTCGATCAGTTGTAGAGTTTTGTAACACGTATTATGTTCGAGTATAATGACTTTTCTGGAGACTAGAAATCTGTAGGAATCAGCATGGGTTTCGAAAAAGACGATCGTGTGAAACCCAGCTCGCGCTATTCGTCCACGAGACTCAGAGGGCCATAGACACGGGTTCCCAGGTAGATGCTGTGTTTCTTGACTTCCGCAAGGGTTTCGATACAGTTCCCCACAGTCGTTTAATGAACAAAATAAGAGCATATGGACTATCAGACCAATTGTGTGATTGGATTGAAGAGTTCCTGGATAGCAGAACGCAGCATGTCATTCTCAATGGAGAGAAGTCTTCAGAAGTAAGAGTGATTTCAGGTGTGCCGCAGAGGAGTGTCGTAGGACCGTTGCTATTCACAGTATATGTAAATGACCTTGAGGATAACATCGGAAGTTCACTGAGGCTTTTTGCGGATGATGCTGTAGTATATCGAGAGGTTGTAACAATGGAAAATTGTACTGAAATGCAGGAGGATCCGCAACGAATTAACGCATGGTGCAGGGAATGGCAATTGAATCTCAATGTAGACAAGTGTAATGTGCTGCGAATACATAGAAAGAAAGATCCTTTATCATTTAGCTACAATATAGCAGGTCAACAACTGGAATCAGTTAATTCCATAAATTATCTGGGAGTAGTGTGCATTAGGAGTGATTTAAAATGGAATGATCATATAAAGTTGATCGTCGGTAAAGCAGATGCCAGACTGAGATTCATTGGACGAATCCTAAGGAAATACAATCCGAAAACAAAGGAAGTAGGTTACAGTACACTTGTTCGCCCACTGCTTGAATATTGCTTACCAGTGTGGGATCCGTACCAGATAGGGTTGATAGAAGAGATGGAGAAGATCCAACGGAGAGTAGCGCACTTCGTTACAGGATCATTTAGTAATCTCGAAAGCGTTACGAAAATGATAGATGAACTCCTGTGGAAGACTCTGCAGGAGAGACGCTCAGTAGCTAGGTACGGGTTTCTGTTGAAGTTTCGAGAACATACCTTCACCGAGGAGTCAAGCAATATATTGCTCCCTCCTACGTATATCTCGCGAAGAGACCATGAGGATAAAATCAGAGAGATTAGAGCCCACACAGAGGGATACCGACAATCTTTGTTTCCACGAACAATACGAGACTGGAATAGAAGGGAGAACCGATAGAGGTACTCAAAGTACCCTCCGCCACACACCATCAGGTGGCTTGTGGAGTATGGATGTAGAACAGGGTGATAGCGTACGAGGAGTCGCGTATGTCCTTTTTGAGGTATTGAGAGTTCCGCTGCTTCATTGATAAGCGATTCCAAGACTCCACAATCTCTTTCTGGATCCCCAGCGTCGATGATAGGTTACAGTTTTTCTTCCACTGGTTTTCGTAGACGATCAATTGACAATTTTTGTATTTCATGCTGATTGCGTGTTTGACCGTCTGTCTAGGTTGATCGTTTACTACAATTAGATTTAGCAAATGATCCGAACCTGAAGTACCTGGTATCACTTCACGTGTCGTTCGAGTAGACAATGCAGGGGATGCAACGCTCTAGCCTACCTCCACCGGGACTTCATTTGCTCGGAGTTTTCGCGTTGAAGAGCCAACGTTTTATATGCATACCTTCACAACTTTTATAATAAACGGAAAGTACGATTTGATTATGCATGTCAGCAAAGACATGAGAAGGAGGAGGAGGAGGAGAGATAGGAGGAGACAGTTCAAGAAAAGTTGTTTATAAATCGTCAATTACTGCTCGTGGAACTCTTTTTATTACACACTACTTGATCACACTCGTGAAGAGAATATGCAAAGTGCTGCCTGATGGAATATTTCTCTACATTTTGATGCGGTAGAATGGCTGCAAATTTTTCTGTGGACAGAATTAGCGTATGTTTAATCGTCTGGGCGTTTGTGCGAGCCTTTGCCACTAAAATAAAAAAAGTTTATAGCAGTTTACAGATTAGCAAACACACGAGATTTGGAGCTGCTTCAAAGCAGTTCGGTATTGTTATATGCAGGGTGGTCCATTGATCGTTCCGGGCCAAATATCACACGAAATAAGCGTCAAACGAAAAAACTACAAAGTACGAAACTTGTCTAGCTTGAAGGGGGAAACCAGATGGCGCTATGGTTGGCCAGCTATATGGCGCTGCCATAGGTCAAATGAGTATCAACTGTGTTTTTTTTAATAGGAACTTCCATTTTTTATTACATATTCGTCTCAGAAATCTCACAAATTTTTATTTATCGATCTTGCATTACAATATCATGTATTTTGTGGTAACCTCAATTCCACGGCCGGAGCGTGCTTCATCTTCGGAGCTTGCCCAACCAAGTTTAAATTCATTAATCCAAAGGTAAATGGTCTTCAATGATGGTGCAGAGTCCGATTGAACTTCGTCCAGTTGTGTTTTGATTTGTGCAGTAGTCTAACCCTTCAAATGAAAATGTTTAGTAACAACACCAAACTCGATTTTCTCCATTTTCAATCGCAGTGGACACGCTGACCAATTCGGACGGCTATCAACAATGAACTGTACGCTATAAATTGTTGAAATTCTTTATACGATTCTTGGAATAACAAAGCTTGCCAATCATGAAGCTGCAACAAACATGTTCCAGTCTTTCACAGAAATTTCTCAGACTTATCAAACCATCCTCGTATTTTCTACGACCGAAACAGCACTTTCTCAGGAAGTACATGTCATATTATCATCAGTTATTATCTGATCTGGACACCGTTACTTTTTGTTTTAGTCATCTGATGGACCATTTACGTAATAGGACGCTGGCTCAAGGTCTACACACCAGAGGCTAATTTTTTTAAGAAAAGTTTTAACACGTAGATGTTAAAATACTTTTTACATTCAGTATATAGCTGCCGGTCGATATTTGTATAACTGATGAGTAAACGCCAAGTTCAAAAGCGGTCGACGGGGTTTCATGACTTTTCTTTATTTTTCTGGACGTAGAATCGAGATGCGTCGCATCACGGCGCCTGCGCAGCACTTGTACGGATGCCTTCATCCTGTTCCGCAATGGTTTGCTACACGAACAAACACTGATTCAGTTAAGCAATTTTCCGCTCTCAAGGTTTCAAAAATCGTTTTTCGTGATTTTGCAGGGTAATTGTTATTTATACCTGAAAATCGCGTTTCAATGGAAGCACGCATACGGCCACGATAGTCACTCTCGGTGTATGGTATGTTTGCGACTCCGACCAATATCTCCTTCTCTATAAAGCTCTTGTAACAATCTAGGTCGAAAAAAATATCGATATAGGTGTTGTATGTACCCACCAAATACCTCAAGTACACAGGGTGTCCCATTATAATCTACACCGGCCAATATCTCTGGAGCGACACAATTCTGCAGAAAACGTCTCTAGTAAATGTTGTATGGTTTGAAGAGGGTCATACAATTGTTAACTCGAAATGACCTTGAACCCTGTTTACAAGGTCAAACTAAGGTTAAGTTCATTGTTGCAAATGGTAACCCCTATATTTATTCCGTATTCGTATTCTACGTCAAAAAATGCGTTGTTTGTAGGGAACATTTTTTCGAAAAGCCAATGATTTGTCGCCAGGGAGCACTTCATTGTAATTTAACGGGTTATCTGTGTCTCGAGAACGAAGCGAGATGGGGAAAAATTTTCAATGAAAATCTCGTATGGTTCCTGCACTCTGTCAATTGGTGAAATTTTCATTGAAATTGCCTTGAAATTCTTCAGTAGGGATTAACCTGGAAGTAAATACCGTCGGCATAAGCGGAACCCAACGTGCACTCATTTGGAGGCTGCCAAATCAGAGACCAGCACAATCAGAGAAGAGAAGGGTGGAGCTTAGAGGCTAACTATTAAGCGTCATTGTCGGAGAATTTGAAATTATGACGGGGGTTCAGAGAAATTTTACCTTTGAAGAATCTGAAAATTTCTCGGCTGAGCTCACTTGTAATGATTTTTGACTAGCGTGATTCTCATAAATTTTTCTCTTATGGACTTGAAAAAAATGTGTGTTAAGGTATTTAGAAGAATTTCACCTCGTCGAACTCTGATGAATTTCGCCTCGTGGGACTCAGAAGAATCTCGTCGCGAGACTCTAATGAGTTCCTGAGAAGTGAAATTTTTCCAAATTCGTGGAAGTAAAATTATTCTCCAATGGCTATGAGCACTATGGGACTTAACTTCTAAGGTCATCAGTCCCCTAGAACTTACAAGGGAACCGCCCCATCGCACCCCCCTCAGATTTAGTTATAAGTTGGCACAGTGGATAGGCCTTGATAAACTGAACACAGATCAATTGAGAAAACAGGAAGAAGTTGTGTGTAACTGTGAAAAAATAAGCAAAATATACAAACTGAGTAGTCCATGGGTCACATAAGCAACATCATGGACAATCTGAGCTCAGGAACGCCGTGGTCCCGTGGTAGCGTGAGCAGCTGCAGAACGAGAGGTCCTTGGTTCAGGTCTTCCCTGGAGTGAAAATTTTACTTTCTTTATTTTTGCATAGTTATTATCTGTCCGTTCGTTCATTGACGTCTATGTTCACTGTAATAAGTTTAGTGTCTGTGTTTTGCGACCGCATCGCAAAACCGTGCGATTAGTAGACGAAAGGACGTGCCTCTCCAATGGGAACCGAAAACATTTGATCGCAAGGTCATAGGTCAACCGATTCCTCCACAGGAAAACACATCTGATATATTCTATACGACACTGGTGACGGCATGTGCGTCACATGACAGGAATATGTTGTCGACCCACCTAACTTGTACAGTTGGCGAATGGGTAAAAAGATTCTTCTACCTTGCCCGATTTAGGTTTTCTTGTGGATGTGATAATCACACCCAAAAAAGTGATGAAAACATAAGAGTTTGTCACATAAACTGAAAATAAAAAATCAAACTTTTTACTCAATGGCAGAATTGAACCAAGGACCTTTCGTTCTGCAGCTGCTCACGTTACCACGAGATCACGGCGCTCCTGCGTTCCCATTCTCCTTGAAGTTGCCTATCTTCCCATGAACTACTCAGTTTGTATATTTTGCTTATTTTTTCACAGTTCCACACAACTTCTTCCTGTTTTCTCAATTGATCTGTGTTCAGTTTTTCAAGGCCTATCCACTGTGCCAACTTATAACTAAATCTGAGGGGGGTGCGATGGGGAGGTTCCCTTGTTAGATCTGCTTAAACTTAACTAACCTAAGGACATCACACACATCCATGCTCGAGGCAGGATTCGAACCTGCGACCGGCAATTATTCCCAATAGGAATGTTTTGAGCCCATAAGAGTAAAATTTATCTAAGTCACCTTGTCTCGCAATCGAGTTTCTCGAGCCCATCTTTCGCTTCTGCCTTTCCTCCATATCTGCAAAGGACGGATTACCATGGGGTATTTCATTATTTTATTATTTATGTCAATATAGAGATATGTTAAGGTACCATTTTTAAAGACACACATCCGTTAGACACCTAAGTAATTTTCTGAAAGAGCGCACTTGAATACTGTATGATTTGGCTTCACGTTGTGGCGTAAACAACAGCGAGAATTTGTAAACAAACGGGTCGCGTTCATTGCAGTAGGTCAGTAGTCCTGCAATACGTTTGCCAGATGTTTCGTTGAAGGAAAAACCTAAGAAAACCAATAATAATAAAAGTTATCAGTACAATTTACTTTTCGACTCTAATCTGTCCGAAATGGCTGATTACATGCCGTTAGAAATAGTAAGAATGATAAATATTGTTGGCTTGTGTCACGGTAATTATGCAGCCGAGCAAAGATAGTTTGCCCGATGCCCGTCATCCCTCGAAGGTTACAATTAGGTCTCTGGTAAGTCGAATTGAAAGAGGAGCCTTGAAAAGGCGGAGACGGAAGAAGCCCTAGAGAGGCGATTGCGATGGGAGTTCGTGCTATCGTCGCTGAAGATCCACACCTTTCGACTCGTCAGATTCAGCGAAAGCATGGCGTGCCTCAACCAACGGTATTTCGTGTTTTAAGATACTTTAAATTCCACCCATATCGCTTACATATCACCCAAGCAATTGAGCCTGGGGATTCTGAGAGACGCCTGGCATTTTGTCGGTGGGCCGATACGCAAATACGTCGTGATCCCTTTTTCTTCGCACGCACTCTCTTTACAGACGAGGCAAACTTCTCCACAACGCACACTAGTGGGCGGAAGGATATCCTCGCTTGCAACGAGATCACCGAACACCGAGACGGTGGTCAATCGATGTGTGGGCGGGCATAGTTGGAGATTACGTGACAGGTCATGTTTTTTTAAGGTGACACGTTGGACGGCTTGCGGTATCTTCATATTCTCCAGAATCTGGTGCATCCTTTACTAGAAAACATCTCCCTAGACATACGAGCACGCTATGCGGTTTCAACATGACGGCGCCCCTGCACATAAGGCCTTACCTTTCAGATGGTACCTTAATGCAACTTACCCGAATCGGTGGATCGGTATCAGTAGTTTAGTTCGTAAATTCCCGCCAAGATCGCCAGACTTCTTCGTATGGGGAGCTATGAAGCAGAAGGTGTACTCCACTCCGCCGACGACCCCAGAAGACATGAGAGAAAAGATTGTGGCGGCTTTCCAGGCAATCACCCATCAGACATTGAATGATGTCGAGACCAGTTTACGACAGAGAGTGCAAATGTGCATTAGGCAAAATGGGCAGTTGATAGAGCATCTGAGATCCTAAATTTCCAGTGAGAACCACGTTAGTCAGCCCTTTTCAGAGCTAACGATGTGCGAAGTGCACTGGACAACCCCCACGTGGTGAATACTGGATTCCGCTAATGCCGACGGAATTTCCTTTCACTTCAATCCCTACAGAAGAATTTCAGCGCCATTTCTAGTTCACGAAAATTTCACCAGTAGACACATTTCAGAAGCCATATAAGATTTTCATTGAAAATTTTTCCCGATCTCGCTTCGTTCTTGATATAGGTAACCTGGGAAAGCTACAATGAAGTGCCCCCTGGCGACAAATCATTGGTTTTTCGAAAAAAATGTTCCCTACAAACAACGCGTATTTTTTCACGTAGAATTCGAATATGGAACAAAAAATAATTACCACTTGGAAAAATCTTCACCTTGGTTTGACCTTGAAAACAGGGTTTAAGGTCATTTCGAGATAACCACTCCGTGACCCCCTTCAAACCTTGCAACTTTTACTAGAGACTTTTTTTGCAGAATTATGGCGCTCCGGAGATATCGGACGGTATAGATTAAAATAGGACATCCTGTATGCTTTCGACAAAAGTGAGATGAAAAGAGCAATTATAGCAACACTTTATAGCAGGTGTTCAACGAAGGACAATCTACAGCACGTCTGCTGTTCTGAGAGTTGGTGTGAATGTAATCAAGTTGAGATGAACGTATCACTGGAAACTTTTGATCATAAGGTATTGCTGATGTCTACAATCATCTGACAGACGACAATTTGATGGAGAGATGCCACGGAACCTATACGGAGAATTCATTAATTTGGACTTACGCTCCAAAACACGTATTTTGGAGTATAAAAGTCGTCCAACTTGGTAGCAGTCGTGCTTGAGTTATTTTTAATGACAGATTTAAGGATGTCCAGCACAACATGGAAGTCATGGGAGTCGTTATCGCCACCACGGCTTGCTGGTTCGTCACGAAAACGGGAGTGGAAACGCCTCAAGCGTTAGGACAAGCGCTCGTTCCAGAGCAGCGTCGAGGCTAGAATTACGGAGGGAGAGACTTCAGTTTTGAAAAATGAGATCTTCGTAGAGGAGGAACGTTTTATGCTCATGAATAGCAGATTAGTGGTAAGTCGAAAAATGTTAAAGTTACATTCGGAAGCGCTACTTATTTTTAAGATTCTGTGTGTTTTACGGGGAAGCAAAATTCACTGAAGATGGGGGCCAGAAATATAATTTAGTACACCTTACAGTTCAGTGCAAAAGAGGTATTTAGCATCCATTTAGTACTTTTTACTTCAAAGGTGCCCTCTTCCTCTGCTTTCGTATCAGACCAGTGAGTAAACTGGTTAACGCTCTTGTTAGATGGCGGTTGACCGATTACCTGTACCGTAGCGGTTCCCAGCCTGGAGGTAATAACCCCCTGAAAAGTAAAATGATATTTTCTAAGGAGTAAAAACTAAGCGATTCGATTGTTTCAGTCACGAAACTAAATTACTTTCAAAATGTCATTTTATTATCAAAATTTTATATTGATTATATATCAATAATTACTTTTTCTCAATTAGTAGCATTAATTAGGCGGATTTTACAGGTTCCTCACACAGTCCACCCACGACACACATATGTTGTACTTTGTCCCATACATCTTTGATGATAAAATTGAGACACATACGTAACAAATGGTATATATCTTAAAATAAAAGTGTCTTCTCCAAGTCGTAGATAGTACCTGTAGTAGTTCAGAAATTTCTTCATTACTCGCTTCGAAACAGATTAATGAATAAATTGACAACACGACAAAGCAGTAACTACGTAACAGCTACCACAATACTGTATTATTATTATTAGTATTATTATTGTTATTGCTATTATTATTAGTGATTGTGATCAGCAACAAAGCTTCTGCCAGTTCACAAGTAAGGAATGCAGCAATCAACTATACTGCACACATTTCATCTTCATTTATTTTAAATGGATTGCAATGTGCAGGTCAAGCAAATGCTGCAATGGAGAGGAGTAATGCAGGGAAAGTATGTTTTGTAACAAATGCCTACCCTCACTGTGGATAGTTAGCTTTCTTATGTGAGAAGGAGTTGCGAGTAGCACTTGCGATGCACCACGAATTCCTTCGACACTCATTCTAAAACACAAACACACACACACACAATCTAAATACCATTCATCTTTCATCATATTAAAAATAAAAGTGTTCCAAGAAAATTATTTCATTTTACAGTTTAGTTAGGTACTGAATTTGGTGATAATGTGGGGGGGGGGGGGGTAACAGACGGCAGTGGGGGAGGGGGTGGGTTTAGAGCGGGGAGACTAGGTAATGTCTAACTGCACCCAGGGTAATGATCTAAGAAAGGCTGCGAACCACTGCCTTACGGAAATTCCTACCAAAAAAAAAATCACATAAGCTATTGGAAACTGATCGGTATGAAATATCTCAAGGATGCTTCAGTTTCATTTAAGGAGATAAGTAATGAGAGAATTCGATTAGCATTCGGCCGTTCGCTGTCCAGCAGTACGTCACCAATTTCCCTTATTTAAAACTTGAAATAAAAATCTAAAAGCTCAATGAAAATGATCTAGATGAGGAAAATTCGGATAGCTGATGGTAATGAAAAGACACAAGAGCTATATATCGGACACTACAATAACTGTTCACGTAATTTAGCATACAAACTTATATGTAATTTACAGAACCACAGGAACAGGAACCAGGCAAGATTCACAGACAATACAAGGACGGATCTTCATTTTATTCGGCGATAAAGTAGAGACATAGATTATACACAAACATGAATTGATAAAAATGACACAAACTTCTCTTCTTTCCATCAGGAAAAAAAAATTAACAAAACTATATCACTGAAATTATCAATTGATAGAAATCTTAATATATTCCAGTGCTAATGATTCTATATAGGCCTACATATCGGTCTCAAAATGTTAAATGCGTGTGTGTCGAGACAACGCTTGTTACACTGCTACAATTTGCATGAAAATGCTATTGATGACACGGCCGTCTGGATGCACTTTTAATAACTTCTCTTATGTCTTGACTATACTTTTATTTTTCATCTACCTTACGCGTTTCGACTTCCCGTCATTTTCAAAGGCTATAAAAATACAACATAAAACGGGTATCAGACGATATAACAATTTCATACAATTCACCACTGTTAAAGACGTGTTACAACAATTACAATGTGGCTTCCTAGCTTTAAGTTGTCATCTTATAAACATTTGTAGTCACAACATTTCAAACGGTTTTACGGTTTTTTTTAATATTTTAAGATTAACATTGTGTACCCCTTGACCCTTCCCCTTCCCTTAATTGTGACATGGCGATCTACAATGTTTGTTATTTACAGAAACCTATTTTATCGTCATACAACTACAGAAGGTCTCATGCACGGTATCTTAGGTGTGCCAATTTTGATCAGCTCCCTTACAAACCCTCTAGTAATCTATATAATTTTAACTTTTTTTAAATATTTATAAACTTTTACTAATGGTAGTAATTTATGTGCTGTAAGTAGTAGAGAAAACAAAAGATTTGTTTGTTAACTGACAGTTGGCCCCAGCACCAATCAGCGAGCTCTTCCAATGTATTAGAAAAAAAACTGTAACACATTCTTTTGTAAAGGAATATCTTTTCTAAAACATTGTAGGTAACTCCCATATTGACTGATGATATTATTTTATACGTTGTAACGATGAAAATTATGATTGTGAACAAAAACAAATTGCAGCGTGCACCACGTACCCACCTGGTTTCCTAAATTGGCAGCAATTTGCACCTGTCTCGCGCTCAACAAGGTTGACGTGATACAATGTATCTAATGTTTTTATACGGCTGACATAGCAATGGTAAGCTAGGTAGCCACATTATAGTCGTTATAACATGTCTCTTATCAATGGTGAAATGTATCATATTTTCATACCGTCCGATACCAGTTTTATCCTGTATTTTTGTAGCCTTTGAAAACGGTGGGAAGTCGAAACGTGTAAGGTGGATGAGAAATAAAAGTGTGGTCAAGAATTAAGTAAATTTATTAAAAGTGCTTCTTAAACTGGTTCGCATGATTAAAAAGAAAGAAACTACTTGATTTCCGGAAGGCTTTTGACACTATACCACACAAGCAGCTCGTATTGAAATTGGGTGCTTATGGAATATCGTCTCAGTTATGTGACTGGATTTGTGATTTCCTGTCAGAGAGGTCACAGTTCGTAGTAACTGACGGAAAGTCATCGAGTAAAACAGAAGTGATTTCTGGCGTTCCCCAAGGTAGTATTACAGGCCCTTTGCTGTTCCTTATTTATATAACAGATTTGGGAGACAATCTGAGCAGCCGTCTTCGGTTGTTTGCAGAAGACGCTGTCGTTTATCGACTAATAAAGTCATCAGAAGATCAAAACAAACTGCAAAACGATTTAGAAAAAAATATCTGAATGGTGCGAAAAGTGGCAGTTGACCCTCAATAACGAAAAGTGTGAGGTCATCCGCATGAGTGTTAAAAAATACTCGTTAAACTTTGGTTACACGATAAATCAGTCTAATCTAAAAGCCGTAAATTCAACTAAATACCTAGGTATTACAATTACGAACAACTTAAATTCCAAGGAACATATAGAAACTGTAGGGAAGGCTAAACAAAGACTGCGTTTTATTGGCAGGACACTTGGCTTGTCCGTCCTCTTTTTAGGATACTGATGCGCGGTGTGGGATCTTTAGCAGATGGGAGAGAGTGTCACAGAAATGATACAGGATTTGGGATGGACATCATTAAAAGAAAGGCGTTTTTCGTTGCGACGGAATCTTCTCACGAAATTCCAATCACCAACTTTCTCCTCCGAATGCTAAAACATTTTTTTGACGCCGACCTACATAGGGAGGAACGATCACCACGATAAAATAAGGGAAATCAGAGCTCGTACGGAAAGATATAGGTGTTCATTCTTTGCACGCGCTATACGAGATTGGAATAATAGAGAATTCGGAAGGTGATTCGATGAACCCTCTGCCAGACACTTAAACGTGATTTGCAGAGTATCCATGTACATGTAGATGTACTCGGTTTTCCGGTCTACGAGTTAATAATACACCTGTAATTTTGGCGAGAACTGCAAGAAAGCATACTTTTTCACAATGTTTGTTATTTATTAACATTTAAGGGCAACAAAATAGGTCGATTTTCAGTACTTACCTTTTCAATTAGCCGCACTTCGGGAAATATCAGTTTCGAGGTTCACGTCATAATTTAATTCTGATAAAGTGCATATGTTTAATTTTGATTGCAGACCTGTACTTCACTCTCAGTTATGCGAACTGTTTAGTTGTGCAATCCAAGCATAGGTATTTCGCCAGTCAATTTGTGCTGCATTAACTTATCAATTTAAAGGCCAAAAATTATTATCATAGTACACTGCTGGCCATTAAAATTGCTACACCACGAAGATGACGTGCTACAGACGCGAAATTTAAGCGACAAGATGATGCTGTGACATGCAAATGATTAGCTTTTCAGAGAATTCACACAAGGTTGGCGCCGGAGGCGACACCTACAACGTGCTGACATCAGGAAAGTTTCCAACCGATTTCTCGTACACAAACAGCAGTTCACCGGCGTTGCCAGGTGAAACGTTGTTGTGATGCCTCGTGTAAAGAGGAGAAATGCGTACTATCACGTTTCTGACTTTGACAAAGGTCGGATTGTAGTCTGCCGCGATTGCGGTTTATCGTATCGCGACATTGCTGGTCGCGTTGGTCGAGATCCAATGACTGTAACCAGAATATGGAATCAGTGGGTTCAGGAGGGTAAAACGGAACGCCGTGCTGCATCCCAACGGCCTTGTATCACTAGCAGTCGAGATGACAGGCATCTTATCCGCATGGCTGTAACGGATCATGCAGCCACGTCTCGATCCCGTAGTAAACAGATGAGGACGTTTGCAAGACAACAACAATCTGCACGAAAAGTTCGACGACGTTTGCAGCAGCATGGGCTATCATCTAGGAGACCATGGCTGCGGTTATGGCTCTGAGCACTATGGGACTTACCATCTATGGTCATTAGTACCCTAGAACTTAGAACTATTTAAACCTAACTAACCTAAGGACATCACACAACACCCAGTCATCACGAGGCAGAGAAAATCCCTGACCCCGCCGGGAATCGAACCCGGGAACCCGGGCGCGGGAAGCGAGAACGTTACCACACGACCACGAGCTGCGGACGGCTGCGGTTACCCTTGATGCTGGCTGCACGAATGGCAAAACGTCATTTTTTGGATGAATCCAGGTTCTGTTTACAGCGTCATGATGGTCGCATCCGTGTTTGGCAACATCGCGGTGAACGCACATTAGAAGCGTGTATTCGTCATCGCCATACTGGCATATCACCCGGCGTGATGGTATGGGGTGCCATTGGTTACACGACTCGGTCACCTCTTGTTCGCATTGACGGCACTTTGAACAAAGGACGTTACATTTCAGATTTGTCACGACCTGTGGCTCTACCCCTCATTCGATCCCTGCTAAATCCTACATTTCAACAGGATAATGCACGACCGCATGTTGCAGGTCCTGTACGGGCCTTTCTGGATACAGAAAACGTTCGACTGCTGCCCTGGCCAGCACATTCTCCAGATCTCTCACCAACTGAAAACGTCTGGTCAATGGTGGCCGAGCAACTGGCTCGTCACAATACTCCAGTCACTACTCTTGATGAACTGTGGTATCGTGTTGAAGATGCATGGACAGCTGTACCTGTACACGCCATCCAAGCTCTGTTTGACTCAATGCCCAGGCGTATCAAGATCGTTATTACGGTCAGAGGTGGTTGTTCTGGGTACTGATTTCCAGGATCTATGCACCCAAATTGCGTGAAAATGTAATCACACGTCAGTTCTACTATACTATATTTGTCCAATGAATACCCGTTTATCATCTGCCTTTTTCTTGGTGTAGCAATTTTAATCGCCAGTAGTGCATTTAAGATATGTGCTTTTGTGTGTCAATAGAGATTAGTATGGAAAAATAGTTTTTTTTTCAGAAAAGAAACGTTGAATATGAGTATAAAATAAAGCTCCGAGACCGGAAACCCCCTGGATAGAGGTAGACACGCTTCCAGGCCTGGCCTGTGTTGGCATGCGCGACGCGCGCGGCGGAGGGGACAAGTAGATCACGCGGCGCTGCGCGCATCCCGGCGGGCCCCCGCGTCCTTGCCCGGGCCGGGCCGCCACCTGCGACGCGACCTGCCGCTGACGTCAGCACGGCACGGCGGACTCACCTTATGTAAACGCCACGGGCTCAGCCGGCCTTGACCTTGGGGGGGCCGCCGCCGCCCTGACCCAGGAAGCGTTTCGCAAGCGGCCGCTCCGTACTGCGCCGCGGTCTCCTCCGTGGCTCGGCTGCGCGTTCTGCCGTCCACCGCCGAGCGGCCGTCAAGTTGTACAACTGCACTAGTTTCCGAGAGAGTAAGACACAAGGCCCCGGGAGTAGACAACATTCCATTCGAACTACTGACAGCCTTGGGAGAGCCAGTCCTGACAAAACTCTACCACCTGGTGAGCAGGATGTATGAGACAGGCGAGATTCCCTGAGACTTCAAGAAGAATATAATAATTGCAATCCCAAAGAAAGCACGTGTTGACAGATGTGAAAATTACCGAACTATCAGTTTAATAAGTCACAGCTGCAAAATACTAACGCGAATTCTTTACAGACGAATGTAAAAACTGGTAGCAGCCGACCTCGGGGAAGATCAGTTTGGATTCCGTAGAAATGTTGGAACACGTGAGGCACTATTGACCCTACGACTTACCTTAGAACAAAGATTCAGGAAAGGCAAACCTACGTTTTTAGCATTTGTAGACTTAGAGAAAGATTTTGACAATGTTGACTGGAATACTCTTTCAAATTCTAAAGGTGGCAGGGGTAAAATACAGGTTCAAATGGCTCTGAGCACTATGGGACTTAACATCAATGGTCATCAGTCCCCTAGAACTTAGAACTACTTAAACCTAACTAACCTAAGGACATCACACAACACCCAGCCATCACGAGGCAGAGAAAATCCCTGACCCCGCCGGGAATCGAACCCGGGAACCCGGGCGTGGGAAGTAAAATACAGGGAGCGAAAGGCTATTTACAATTTGTACAGGAACCAGATGGCAGTTATAAGAGTCGAGGGACATGAAAGGGAAGCAGTGGTTGGGAAGGGAGTGAGACAGGGTTGTAGCCTCTCCCCGATGCTATTCAATCTGTATATTGAGCAAGCAGTAAAGAAAACAAAAGAAAAGTTCGGACTACGCATTAAAGTCCATAGAGAAGAAATAAAAGCTTTGAGGTTCGCCGACGGCATTGTAATTCTGTCAGAGACAGCAAAGGACTTGGAAGAGCAGTTCAACGGAATGGACAGTGTCTTGAAAGGAGGGTATAAGATGAAAATCATCAAAAGCAAAACGAGGATAATGGATTGTAGTCGAATTAAGTTGGGTGATGCTGAGGGAATTAGATTAGGAAATGAGAGGCTTACATTAGAAAAGGAGTTTTGCTATTAGGGGAGCAAAATAACTGACGATGGTCGAAGTAGAGAGGATATAAAATGTAGACTGGCAATGGCAAGGAAAGCGTTTCTGAAGAAGAGTAATTTGTTAACATCGAGTATTGATTTAAGTGTTAGGAAGTCGTTTCGTAAAGTATTTGTATGGAGTGTGGCCATGTATGGAAGTGAAACATGGACGATAAATAGTTTGGACAAGAAGAGAATAGAAGCTTTCGAAATGTGGTGCTACAGAAGAATGCTGAAGATTAGATGGGTAGATCACATAACTAATAAGGAAGTATTGAATAGAATTGGGGAGGAGTTCGTGGCACAACTTGACTAGAAGAAGGGATCGGTTCGTAGGACATGTTCTGAGGCATCATGGGATCACCAATTTAGTGTTGGAGGGCAGCGTGGAGGGTAAAAATCGTAGAGGGAGACCAAGAGATGAATACACTAAGCAGATTCAGAAGGATGTAGGCTGCAGTAGGTACTGGGAGATTAAAAAGCTTGCACAGGATAGAGTAGCATGGAGAGCTGCATCAAACCAGTCTCACGACTGAAGACCACAACAACAACAAGACATTTCGGAACTAGAAGCCTCCTGTAACTCACCATTCGTTGACTGCGGGCGATGTTTTACAGAAACTATAAAAACTTACCTCGGACTACAATGTGAGGTGCTTTTCATAGCTTCTACAAATGATACTTGTGTTTCAGCATTATTGTGCGATAGATATGGTAATGTTACTAATTACTAATAACTGTTTTCCGAAATTCCTGCCGGCCGGTGTGGCCGTGCGGTTAAAGGCGCTTCAGTCTGGAACCGCGTGACCGCTACGGTCGCAGGTTCGAATCCTGCCTCGGGCATGGCTGTGTGTGATGTCGTTAGGTTTAAGTAGTTCTAAGTTCTAGGGGACTTATGACCACAGATGTTGAGTCCCATAGTGCTCAGAGCCATTTGAACCATTTGAACCGAAATTCCTGCGCCAAAGAAGACGCAGTAAATATTCCAGAATTAAAATCAAGGACAGATACGTCAGTGACTTGTAAACACCCTCAGTATAGTGAAGCAAAAGTCACTTAAAGGTAAGCCTTCTAGTCCAGCATGCATATCAATTAGGTTCCTTTTGGAAGTATGCTGATGTAAGAGCTTCACCTTTAACAATTACACACAACCGCTCATCGACGAATGATCCATATACAAGGACTGGAAACTTGTACAAGTCGCATCAATATACACAAGAAAGGAAATAGAAATGATACGCTGAATTATACACTTACATCACTGACATCAGTTGGCAACAGGGTTTTGGAACACATACCGTGTTTCGTTACGAAATACTTCGAAGGAAATGTTTGATCGTTCTTGTAGAACACAACTGGCCCCTTATTCGCATGAGGTAACAGTAATATTGACAGGAGATCTCAAATGGCTTATGACACAGTTTCTCACAATCAGCTTCTTAATCAATTTACATGCCTGTGGAGTATCGCCTCAGTTGACCTACTTTATTTGTGATTTCGTGGCAGAAAGGACACATCTCGAAGTAACTGACGGGAAGTCATAGATGAAACACAAGTTACTGTGTATCTGGCGTTCCAAAGGCAGTATTATAGACCCTCTGCTGTTTCCACTCTATACGTTTATCCCACTGTGGGACAAGACGTGCGGCCGGAGCGGCCGCGCGGTTCTAGGCGCTACAGTCTGTAACCGAGCGACCACTACGGTCGCAGGTTCGAATCCTGCCTCGGTCATGGATGCGTGTGACGTCCTTAGGTTAGTTAGGTTTAATTAGTTCTAAGTTCTAGGCGACTGATGACCTCAGAAGTTAAGTCGCATAGTGCTCAGAGCCATTTGAACCATTTGAGACAAGACGGTGAATGAAAAAATGGTTGCGGTTGCCTACGGAGCCATGAATGTACCCAGCAAGCAAGTCGACGGACACGAATGTCTTCTTCGGGGTTCCAAAGATATGGAAATCGCATGATGAGAGATCGGGCTTCCCAGCGAAACTTTTACAGAGTAAAACAATAGGCACGCCATCTTCAGGAAAGCCATAATGACCTTTTCCTTTGACTGCATGGGCCCGCTGCTCATTGACTTTCTGGAACACGGCACTCACAGCGGTATGTGGACACTTTGCAAAAACTGAAGGGCGCCATCAAGTCCAAACGCCCAGCAATGTTGATTGACGGCAACATACTATGTAGGAAAATGCCTGCCCAAATGTTGCGAGCTTAGTTGAGAGATACTAATATGTTATCCCATGGTACTTTTATTCGGGCCAGAGTTCATCAGTCATAGTGGATGACAAGTGGTGGCAAACATGTTCAGACTTTTTCAGTGGGTGAGGTATCTGGAGAACATGATGGTTAGAGCAACAGTCGAATACCCTCTGCATTCAGAAGTATCAGGAACACAAAAAATGGTTCAAATGGCTCTGAGCACTATGGGACTTAACATCTGGGGTCATCAGTCCCCTAGAACTTAGAACTACTTAAACGTAACTAACCTAAGGACATCACACACATCCATGCCCGAGGAAGGAATCGAACCTGCAACCGTAGCGGTCGCGCGGTTCCAGACTGAAGCGCCCAGAACCGCTCGGCCACACTGGCCGGCATCAGGAACACAAGGGCAATGTGTGGTCTTGCGTTATCCTGTTGATAATCCTGCTATGTGGACGAAAGGTGATGTGTACCGTATGGTAATCCAAGCCATCACGCCATGTGCTGGTCCTACAGAACGATGACAAATGGAACAATCACCTTTTGGATGTTGTGGCAAGTTGACAACGTTCGTTCTCTATGGAGCCTCCACATATGTATAAGTCCATTGTGGTTGTGTTTGCACAACCGGTAATCAACTAAAAAATGTGGAGTCACTCCTGCCGGCCGGATGGCCGAGCGGTTCTAGGCGCTACAGTCTGGAACCGCGCGACCGCTACGGTCGCATGTTCGAATCCTGCTTCGGGCATGGATGTGTGTGATGTCAGGTTAGTTAGGTTTAAGTAGTTCTAAGTTCTAGGGGACTTATGACCTCAGCAGTTGAGTCCCATAGTGCTCAGAGCCATTTGAACCATTTGAGTCACTCCTGCGTCTATTGTTGTCAATGGGCATACCATGTCGGCATGCCACAGTCTGCTGCTGCATCAAGGCAAGCTGCAACGATGGTCGTCTTGCTGATCGTCTGTGGTCCTCCAGACTCTGTTGCACTGCCTGTGTGGATGCTTCCCTTGCTACAAAGAACCACATGTCCATGACGGTGCTGAACGATCCCACATGGCTTGGAGTACATATGCCAGTCGTCTTGGGCGTTCGTTACGGGGTGCCGCTGATGTAAGCGTTAATTATGGCCTCTGAACTCCAACGATTCGATGTTCACTTGACAATCGTGGAATCCCGACCAATGGAATCAACAATACATTAAGTATTCATAGACCTCAAAAACACTACCATTGCCGAATTCCGGAAGTTTCTACTTCTTATATAAGGCGTAATACGACTTTCTCAAGGCAAATGCAATTTCTGAAAAAGAAACTAGCCTCGAAATCATCTTCCACGTATAGATTGTATGTTTGCACTGAAATGCTAATCATTTTAATATCCATGCATGTACACTCCTGGAAATTGAAATAAGCACACCGTGAATTCATTGTCCCAGGAAGGGGAAACTTTATTGACACATTCCTGGGGTCAGATACATCACATGATCACACTGACAGAACCACAGGCACATAGACACAGGCAACAGAGCATGCACAATATCGGCACTAGTACAGTGTATATCCACCTTTCGCAGCAATGCAGGCTGCTATTCTCCCATGGAGACGATCGTAGAGATGCTGGATGTAGTCCTGTGGAACGGCTTGCCATGCCATTTCCACCTGGCGCCTCAGTTGGACCAGCGTTCGTGCTGGACGTGCAGACCGCGTGAGACGACGCTTCATCCAGTCCCAAACATGCTCAATGGGGGACAGATCCGGAGATCTTGCTGGCCAGGGTAGTTGACTTACACCTTCTAGAGCACGTTGGGTGGCACGGGATACATGCGGACGTGCATTGTCCTGTTGGAACAGCAAGTTCCCTTGCCGGTCTAGGAATGGTAGAACGATGGGTTCGATGACGGTTTGGATGTACCGTGCACTATTCAGTGTCCCCTCGACGATCACCAGTGGTGTACGGCCAGTGTAGGAGATCGCTCCCCACACCATGATGCCGGGTGTTGGCCCTGTGTGCCTCGGTCGTATGCAGTCCTGATTGTGGCGCTCACCTGCACGGCGCCAAACACGCATACGACCATCATTGGCACCAAGGCAGAAGCGACTCTCATTGCTGAAGACGACACGTCTCCATTCGTCCCTCCATTCACGCCTGTCGCGACACCACTGGAGGCGGGCTGCACGATGTTGGGGCGTGAGCGGAAGACGGCCTAACGGTGTGCGGGACCGTAGCCCAGCTTCATGGAGACGGTTGCGAATGGTCCTCGCCGATACCCCAGGAGCAACAGTGTCCCTAATTTGCTGGGAAGTGGCGGTGCGGTCCCCTACGGCACTGCGTAGGATCCTACGGTCTTGGCGTGCATCCGTGCGTCGCTGCGGTCCGGTCCCAGGTCGACGGGCACGTGCACCTTCCGCCGACCACTGGCGACAACATCGATGTACTGTGGAGACCTCACGCCCCACGTGTTGAGCAATTCGGCGGTACGTCCACCCGGCCTCCCGCATGCCCACTATACGCCCTCGCTCAAAGTCCGTCAACTGCACATACGGTTCACGTCCACGCTGTCGCGGCATGCTACCAGTGTTAAAGACTGCGATGGAGCTCCGTATGCCACGGCAAACTGGCTGACACTGACGGCGGCGGTGCACAAATGCTGCGCAGCTAGCGCCATTCGACGGCCAACACCGCGGTTCCTGGTGTTTCCGCTGTGCCCTGCGTGTGATCATTGCTTGTACAGCCCTCTCGCAGTGTCCGGAGCAAGTATGGTGGGTCTGACACACCGGTGTCAATGTGTTCTTTTTTCCATTTCCAGGAGTGTAGTATGCTTCGTACTAGTTTGACGCGCGTTGTATGCAGCCTTTTTGGGGCTGCAGTTTGTGTGGCCTGCAGTGTATTTGCACATCAGTAAAATCAATAACTGTTGCTGGGTACGATTCAGTAACATATTGCTCCACCCATTGCACTGAAACATCAGTAGATACCGCTCGGCATAACATTTCCATTGTGGTTGAAACGTTAGTGCTCGCCGGCCACTGTGGCCGAGCGGTTATAGGAGCTTCAGTCCGGAACCGCGTTGCTCATACGGTCTCAGGTTTGAATCCTGCCTCGGGCATGGATGTGTGTGATGTCCTTAGGTTAGTTAGGTTTAAGTAGTTCTAAGTCTACGGGACTGATAAAGTCAGATGTTAAGTCCCAAAGTGCTTAGAGCCATTTGAACCATTTCGTTACTGCTCAAGCCTGTTCCCCACTGGAGGCCTGCTGATGTGCGAGGTGGGTCCCCGCGAGAACGCAACGCAAATTTCAGCTGCCTCGAAGCACGCTCAGCAGGCTTTATATGTACCGATACCGCAGGCTATTTCCTTTGGTTGACTCGTGACTCCTATACGAAGGTGGCCACAGAGTGCTCGTGCATTACCATCATGAATCTTGAAAGACTACCCGGACGTTGAAAGCCTGACAGCAGGTGGCCCCTGTGCGGGTACCGCACAGCCCTCAAAGTACCATCGACGGTGACGAGAAGCGCCCGACTTCGGTACATCATATCATTTCAAAATATGCCTGACCCACTTCCCCACTAAACCCGTGGTACCTGGCCACATAATCTCTCTTCGCCGATGATTATCTGGCGTTATAAAAGTTCTACATATGTCAGTGAAAACAACTGGGCGTTACTGATCCATGTTCCACCCCAGGCGCACCCCACCCCCACCCCGCCTACATTGTTTGCACACCACGGCGCTGGGCAGATGGATGCATATTATCTGGTTCGGCAAAGCCTTCACAGCTGCCTCCAAATGGCACTGCGCAGTTCTGTTGCATTCTCCACCAGATATCTAAGAGGCATAAGTTTTAGGTAGCAGTCATCAGCTGGTGACCACTACGACGCAAAACCTCACGCTTTGTTTCAGCGATAGCCGTTCGAATGTCGTCTCAGTGCTGTACAGCAATTTAGAGGGCAACTCCCGATGCTATAAACCCTCCTTGACACAATGTGTCCATCCGCGCGCGATATAGGCTTGAGGATGTCGACAAACTGAATAGTGTGCACAAGTCTCGTTGTCCCATTCATGGTAGGTGTTACAACATGCTCTGCTAAACTGCCGTCAGACGACAATATATGGACTTCCTGCAACATTCTGTGTCATTAGTCGGAGACTAAAAGCAGCCGGACCAGGGAATTGCTGTCCCATGCGTAGGCTGCCATTAACACCGCAACGGAAACGGCTGCTCCTGGAGTGATGCTTTAGTCTGGAAGCGCGAACTGCTGGTAAATGATGTTGCAATGTGTACAGCGATGAATAGCGCTTTTGCACTAGCCCAGATGACCATCGTCAGGAAGTGTGGCGCCAACATTGGGAGGGGTCCCTTTCTTACAGGTTTTAGGTGAGGTGGGGTGGTGTTACATATCGCGTCGTTGTGGGACGACCATCAGGTATGACTTCGGGTCATGACTGGTAGTGTTTACTCTAACTCTGATGGCACAACATACATCACGGACACCCTGCGTTCTCATGTTGTTACCTCTCATACGACAGCACTGTGGCGCCATTTTTCAACAGGACAATGCTTGTACACACATGGCGCCTGTCTCTATGAACTATTTGTGTGATGCTGAGGAAACTCTGTGGTCAGCAAGAATACGCGTCGTACCAGCTGGGACTTCTTCGTAGGATCTGCTTTAATGTTACCAGGTTATAAATATGAGCATAAAAAACCTCACCCCGAACGGGACATGTAGCCCCCAACGGTACCAACCGGCCGCCGTGTCATCCTCAGCCCGCAGGCGTCACTGGATGCGGATTTGGAGCGGCACGTGGTCAGCACACCGCTCTCCCAGCCGCATGTCAGTTTACGAGACCGGAGCCGCTACTTCTCAATAAAGTAGCTCCTTAGTTTGCCTCACAAGAGGTGAGTGCACCCCATTTTCCACAGCACTCGGCCGTCCGGATGGTCACCCATTCAAGTACTAGCCCAGCCCGACAGCGCTTAACTTCGGTTATCTGACGGGAACCGGTGTTACCACTGCGGATAGGCCGTTGGCAATAAACATCAACATTAGAGTAATTTCTTCAGTATAGTAAAATGCCTAGTACATGGGAATGCATAAGTAAGACAATTTGTTAAAGAAGTTGTTGTTTCAATGTCTTAACGTACTCTTCCGTCCTACTTGATGGGACAATTTCATATTTATCAATGAAAAATAAGAACTGTAGATACTCTGTAGTCTACAGCCCGTCGTTTTTACTGATAAATAGTTTTATTGATAAATGGTACGTCTCATAACTGAAATGTTTTGGATTAGATATATAATAACTAGTGCTGCAAATTTATGGTACTCTGCTGATGCAAAGTCAAAGTATATGGCGTATGAAGTACTTTGTTGTTTTCGAAACATAGCTGACCTTGCCGGCCGAAGTGGCCGTGCGGTTAAAGGCGCTGCAGTCTGGAACCGCAAGACCGCTACGGTCGCAGGTTCGAATCCTGCCTCGGGCATGGATGTTTGTGATGTCCTTAGGTTAGTTAGGTTTAACTAGTTCTAAGTTCTAGGGGACTAATGACCTCAGCAGTTGAGTCCCATAGTGCTCAGAGCCATTTGAACCATAGCTGACCTTAATACTACAAGGACAATACAGATTAACAAGAATTTTTATTGATTGTCAGTGGAGTCAGGTATCCGTTTCAAGATAGGAGATTCTATTCACCCTTTCCGTAACAAATACGAGTGCTAAGGTGACCTTAGTAGATATGCAAGCGAGTTATTAATAGAGCTGTTAGGGGTTATATCAAGTTACAAGAAAATGAAATAAAGAAGAAAGCTCAATGAGCATTCTACAGATGCAAAACAGAGGGATATGGAGCAATAGTTCATGCACTCGACTCGCATTCGTGAAGTCTGGAGCTCCGTCCCACACCGGCCTCTTGCATTTAGATTTCCCGTTATTTCCCTAAGTCGCTCAAGGCTTAAGCCAGAGGAGTCCTTTTAAACATCACGGCCGATTTTCTTTCGGCATCCCTGTTCTGCTCTGTCTTGTGCTCCGTCTTTAACGATGTCGTCGACGCGGTGCTCAATTCACTTGGATTACCAGGTATGAAGGCAATGACATTGCTATGATGATTGCGAAAGACTGAAAGAGAAAGTAACCAGTTGCGTTACAGCGTTGGGAAGTTACGACGGCATATAGCATCAAGTCAACTACAAAGTTTAATCAGGATCTCTGAAAGGATGAATGTTACGATCAGGATGAAAATGACGTGGCCGATGTGAATCATCGAACACTGGCGCGCAGAAAATATAAGAAGCACAAGCAATACTGCATAGGGTTTTCTCCTGTCTACAAGTGTTACCTCCTTGATCTAAAGATTCAACATAAATAAGAACAATTTGATAGCGGAGTACTTAAAGTGGGACATATGATAAAATACAGGGTAAGTAGTTTTTACTGTTTCTGAGGTAACAACCAAATTTAACACATGTTGTCTTAATGTAATTGGCTACAATCTGGGATTTTTTTTCTCAATCTTTTGTCAAATTATTTGATCAGGACGTTGCCGAATACTTTCAGAAAACATACTGTCATATGAGGAACATCTGAGCAAAAGTTACTGTACGTATCACTTACAATACGTGGTAGGGTATTCTTAGTAATTAAATAAATATGAGTACCTGTTTTATTATATCAGAACTCTCGCCACAAGTTTTTAAGTTTATGAGTATACATAGCCATTTTTTCACGTAAGTATAAATAAATTTGACAGGAACGCGCTTTGAAACATTTTGTGCCATATGAAGTTGTGTTATAATATGTACAAAGTCAGTAGTAAATTTCACCTCTGTATTTGCAATTGTTCAGCAGAAAATGTTCCTTACTCACTGAAAAATAGAAGTTTCGGAAAAATACAGAAAGTAGATTTTTTCAGCATTTATGCCAGAAACAAGTACCTTAATACTGGGGAAAGCCATACATTCGGTCTTCTTGGTCTTCATATACCTCATTTTTTTCTAGTCTGGTCCTTCTAGCGTGCCCTTTCGGGAGGAGACTGACACAAGCGAATCGTCACTATTTTTCAGTAGAGTCCCAGGGAACCAACCTGCATCAAATCCTAGTCTCATAAGCGTCCTGATTCTTCCAGTATTACCATCACTGAACAACAGACAAGCACCGTATGAGAAAATTTTAACCATAGTAGATGAGCAAAATGGTATCTTTGGGCGACAGTTCTTAATGAGGTTGTTGAAGCTTTCGCTTGGGTTTTGTGTTCCACAATGGGTGAATTTTTTAAAATAAATCTTAACCAATTGCATCGTAAATGGTCTCACAACCTTCTATACTCCACAGGTAATTTCTCTGATGGCAGGAAATAATACAATATCGCAAACAAGGACAGAATGGTGCGGAAAAAGGGGCGTGGTACTGCTCATTGATTGAGACGAGATGGCTTTTGTAGCGTTTATAGCACGAATTTAACTCTGAAAATTTGAGACAATATTTCTAAAAAAAAAAAATGGTTCAGATGCCTCCGAGCACTATGGGACTTAACGTCTGAGGTCATTAGTCCCCTAGAGCATAGAACTACTTAGACTCTAACAAACCTAAGGACAGTACACACATCCATGCCTGAGGCAGGATTCGAACCTGCGACCGTAGCGGTCGCGCGGTTCCAGACTGAAGCGCCTAGAACCGCTCGGCTACAACGGCCGGCACAATATTTCTAACACGCGACACAACTACCTGGTGGCAAAAAAAAGTTCAACATTTTTGACCAATTTTATGAACATCCACTCTTAAAAGAAGCTGCGGGACAAACCGCTGGAAACACCAATAAAAGGATAAGGGGCGAAGAATGTCATATGGACACATGACATTTGAATGGGATGTCTACCCTTCAGGATATTGATCAGTTCATCATGCCTGTGCAGTAGAGTGCAGCGCACCACATACTGCGCTGAGAGCCACCGTTGGAGGTGTTAGAAATGGCCCCCAGGGGCCTCTCTAAGCATGCGCTAACACGACACAGCAGAGACTGACGCACACGTTCAAAGTGCCTTCCTGAAACCGAATGGCGTCACAGGCAGCATGAATGTGTTCTTCCACTGTCTGCATTTCCCACGAGCTCCGCATACCTGACTTCTTTCACGTGGTCCCCCACGTGCAGGTTTCTAATGGGTGGAGGTACGGCGGCCGGGAGGGCAATACGACTAGACCACCTCATCCCGTGTCCAAACATTTGCGAACACGAACACTTGCGATTCCGGAAATTCGCGGTTTTATTTGCTATGGAGGATTGGGTATCCTTGACTTCTCTCACAATTCGGCCTCGGAAATTCCCCTGGACGGTGTCCAGACACTAGCGGTTTACCTGCTCCGAAGGAATAACGCCACGCTGGCCGAAACACAAGTGCTGATGCTCACTTTGCTTCCGAAATTCTTAGTGTAACTATCAGTATGGAAGTTATTACAACGGCTAAGGGTACGCCTTCTGCTCATTAGACTGATTATACGTATCGCAAAGCGAGGGAATCTGAAAAAGGTGTTGTTACGTGGGTGCACTTACGCCAAAAATCGGATCATTCCAGGGGGAAGGATGCATTCGAAGAATGGAGAA
The DNA here is from genome assembly GCF_023898315.1 of Schistocerca nitens. Taxonomy (NCBI): domain Eukaryota; kingdom Metazoa; phylum Arthropoda; class Insecta; order Orthoptera; family Acrididae; genus Schistocerca; species Schistocerca nitens. Next base: position 283,171,594 of record NC_064617.1, read on the forward strand.
CTGTTTAACGTAGCAGAAAGTCTTTGTGGACATGCTGATAATGGAGATCTGGAAGTTCGGAAGCAACTGGAGAGAACGAAAAGGAATGCTCGAGAAGAAACTACGCAGTTATCCAAGAGAAATGTTGATCAAATGGGAAATCTTCATAATAAAGATTACGCTTTTGTTGCTATGATGCTTGACTCAGAATCTATGAAGAGCACCTGGCATCGACAGCGAAGTCAAGAGCAGAGGAACCAACAAGTGCCCAAGAATTCTTACGAAATTGGTCTTCATGAAGATCTCATAAAAATAGGAGATGGAAGTAGTTTTCTTCGAGACGGAGATAGATTAAAAGAAAGACCCATCATTTTTAGTACAAACAAATGAAAAGGCAGCTTAGAAACATCTTCTCATTTTTTTATGGATGGAACATTTACGAGCTGCAGAAAGCATTTTGCACGAATTTCTACCACAAACGCAGACTTAGGAGGCCCGAGTGATGAAACAGACATTCTTCCCGCTGTATTTGCACAGTCCCCTAATAATAAAAAAGACACAAACGTTCGCATTTTTCATCTGAGGAAACATGTGGTTTCTCAGCGGTGTCCTGGAGAAGTGGACGTTGGCTCTGAGGCACCTCCGATGTCGGCCATTCGTCAAGATTTTCTGCAAATGAAGTAAATGGATGTTACTTCCATATGAATAAGGGTTTATGGAAAATACTTCAAGATCTCAGTCTACCTGAGGATTATCGCCAGAACGAAGACTTAACGTTTCACGTCAGCTTGTGAGCAGTGTTGGCATTTGTAAAACCGGAGGACCTAAGTAACGGATGGGTTGAGATTCATGCACAAGCTCCTGATAACGATAGCCACTCTCAATTTCTTGACTGCACTGTGGACGGCTGGCAGCTGGAAAAAGACAGACGACGAATGCTGTTCAAGGATGACACAACAAAATGAATAATATTGACATGTGGAATAATCGGGTCTACTGCCGGATGTTTGTGTCGCTCTGGCACAATATTTCGGCCACGTAGCTCGTTGGCTTCTTCAGGTGCTACCTGAGAAGTCTCAGGTAGCAACTGAAGAAGACATCGAGTTACGTGGCCGAAATATTGTGCCAGAGCGACACAAACATCCGGCAGTAGACCCGATTATTCCACATGTCAAGATCTCGCCGTAAAAGCCTGAAGAGTTACATAAATAATATTATTGGTAACCCTCATCCTAGAATCACCTATTTGGTGGAATGCTTGAAGATGGAAGCCGAGCTCACAAACTGCATTTACATGAACTTCGAGGTGAATCTTGAAGGGAAGAGGAGGAAGAAGAGGAAGTAGAAGTATTTGAAGCTGAACGGCAGGATGGAGAGAACTATTTAAAACTTGTGAAGAGACTGGCAACATTGATCCCGGTTGAAAGCCATTGCCTATATTCAGAAATTGGACTAAAATATGAGAAAATTAATGTATTAAAAAACTATCAAAATCACTGAGCCTTCACAGATTATTTAATTAAGATTATTAATGAAATTGAAGCAACGTTACCGGCTCTAATGTTTTCTAGTTAGAAATATAGTGTACTGCAGTTCTTACATAAAAATGATGAAGCCTATTTAGCCTGATTTTCAACATGCCAAAACGGTAAATGATCATTTCTCAATTTGACAATGCAAAGCCTGTGCAAAGTAGGATGGGACTCACCCTTTATTAGTTGTGAAAATTGAAGAGTGTTTCAGCCCCACAAGAGGATCCATAAATAGCTTAATGGCGAAACTAGCTGGTCGAAGCTCGGTTCACTGGCGTTTAATTAGTAAGCGGTGAGATTTGGTTTAACAAAACCAACATTAAATGTCACTCAAATTACCCTTCTGTCACCTGAAATACTACAATTACATTTAACTTTTATCACCGGTAATTTTCTACGTAGTGACCATATTTTCATTCTCTGTTTTGAACGTTATTCCGTGCCACTTTATTAATGAATTTTTGACCGCAAGTGATATAGGATTTTAGTGAGTAAACTAACATGGAGTTTGTTGCTCTTCTTTCCAACATTCTTAAATTCATTTCTACTTTCTTCATTGTTTTTTGGACCGTCAGTCATAGTAATTAAAATAGCCACAAAAGCAACGTTCAAAATCACTAGCGAACGTTCGCATTCTCTTTACATCGTTACGGACCTGTTCCTCCCATGGCGATAGTCTTATTCTATCGCAGTTATTAAGTGTGGAAAGACGACTCTACCGTAGAGACGGAGGGAGCTTTGAATAACTCATTACAAATTCACACAGCCGATGGTGTTACTTTCGTTCGCCAAAAGTTTTAAATACACTGATGGAAAAAAAATCACAGCACCAAGAAAGAGTTGTGTAACATAAACGAAAGTTGGTAGTCTTTCTACATCTGAAAGATGGTATCTATTCAGGTTTCACGCCAGTCGCATAAGAGGGTACTAGTTGTGACGCTATGACGATGCAAATCTGGTTTGATGATGATGATGTTAGGTTCATGGGGCGCTCAACTGCGCGGTCATCAGCGCACGTAAAAAGTCCCAATTTCTACACGGTGTGTCCAATCTAATCACTCTCTCAAATGATGATGATGATGAAATGATGAGTACAACACAAACACCCAGTCCCTGGGCAGAGAAAATCGCCAACCCGGCCGGGAATCGAACCCTGGAACCTGTGATCCAGAGGCAGCAACGCTAGCCCCTAGATAAATCAGGTTTGCCTTAAATAATGATGTAATGGTCGTGAGCGTTAGGTACCTTTGAGGTTGGAGATGGTGAGCTGATGTCAGCCAAGAATGCCTTTAGAGCAACAAAGACGCGCCGGCCGGTGTGGCCGAGCGGTTTTAGGCGCTTCAGTCTGGAACCGCGCGACCGCTACGGTTACAGGTTCGAATCCTGCCTCGGGCATGGATGTGTGTGATGTCCATAGGTTACTTAGGTTTAAGTAGTTCTAAGACTAGGAGACTGATGACCTCAGATATTAAGTCCCATAGTGCTTGGAGCCATTTTTTGACAAAGACGCCGTTATCAACACCTCACTGAGATTGAACGGTGACATGTAATAGGGCTACGACAAGCTGAATGTTCCTTCTGCGATACTGCAGGAAGACTTGGCAGAAATGTAGCCACCGTGCATTACCGGTGGTGGCGGCCGTCAGAAGAATGTACATCATAAGAAGACCGGCCTCCGCACGGCCACGTGGCTCTACCGAGAGGGAAGACCACCGTGCCCGCTGTATGGCTCTGTCGCACCGTACATATGCATCAGCAATATGAGCAGCAGGTGGCACCACAGTGACACAACGAACTGTTATAAATCATTCACTTCAAGGACAGCTGCGAGCCAGACGCCCTGTAGCGTGCATTTCACTGACCCCAAACCACCGACATTTGAGCCTTGAGTGGCGTCAAGCGAGAGCTCATTGGATGGCGGGGCTGGAGGTCTGTTGCGTTTTCTGATGAAAGCTGGTTCTGCCTCTGTTGTATCACGCCTGGGAGGCGGCGTGTGGGTAGGAACGGGATAAGGTAATACAAATCGGTACTGCAAGAAAATGGTTTACCGGCGCAAAAACAAGGTGATAAACGATTACATAACTTTGTACGTAGGTGCGATGCTGAAGCGAAGTGTCCTGGCTGGCTGCACCTGATGAAATGGGCTGAAGCAGTTGCGGAGCTCGTAGACCTCGACAGCACCGGCTAGAGGGCGCTATCGTCGGTGTCTCTCGTAGTGCCAACTTGAGAGACTAATCCGTGGCATCGTTGCTATCGATACCACAGCCTCGTTACCAGTAATGGCCGTATGCTGATTAAAAGGAGGTTAGTTGAGGGCCTGCACCAACCCGTCCGCGAGCTAGACACACTGCACCTACACCTGGAGTTATGATCTGGTGTTCGACTTCGTATGACAGAAGGAGTACTCTTATGGTTATCCCACTCATTCTAACTGCGAATTAATACGACAATCTGGTGATTCGACCTGTTATGCTGCAATTCATGAACAGCATTCCTAAGGTATTTCTCAACAGGATAACGCTCATCCACATACTGCTGTTGTAACTCAACATGCTTTGCAGAGTGCTGCAATATCGCCTTGGCCTACTCGATCACCACATCTGTCTCCAATAGAGCACATGTGGGATATCATCGGACAAGAATTCCAGCATCATCCACAACCAGTATTCACCGTCTCTGTACTGATCGACAAACTGCCAACCGGCACCTCTACAACACGATGCACTCACGTCTGCACGCTTTCATTCAACATTCTGGCGGTTTCACAACTTAGTAGTTATCACGGTATAAGTGTATATATGAGTGTGTGTGGCCACTTTATCACAGGATAATTATATATATTTTTTCGTTTTTATAATTATATATTTTATGGTTTTGTTTGGGGGTGGCTTTAAATATTGTGGGCTAGCATGAGACTTTTAATTAACTTCTACCGCAATAACACTCGTACAGACATCGGCTATCCCGAAGTACGTATGATGTAATATTTTTTAAACACAACGCCCGACTCACCGCCTTCTAATAAATAGTTTGCGTGAACGCTGCTATTTAGAAAAGAAAATATGCGTATTCTTACGCAAACTGTAATTATTAATATGGGTCTTAGGGGCTACTGGTTATTTCTGTACCAAAATACACAAAGATTAACTGAGATATTGCGGAATGTAATGATTTTCAGTATTTCTGGTCCCGGCGGAGGTTCGAGTCCTCCCTCGGACATGGGTGTGTGTGTTTGTCCTTAGGATAATTTAGGTTAAGTGGTGTATAAGCTTAGCGACTGATGACCTTAACAGTTAAGTCCCATAAGATTTCTGCGGTAGCGTTCTCGCTTCCCACGCCCGGGTTCCCGGGTTCGATTCCCGGCGGGGTCAGGGATTTTCTCTGCCTCGTGATGGCTGGGTGTTGTGTGCTGTCCTTAGGTTAGTTAGGTTTAAGTAGTTCTAAGTTCTAGGGGACTTATAACCACAGCAGTTGAGTCCCATAGTGCTCAGAGCCATCCCATAAGATTTCACACACATTTGAACATTTTTTTCAATATTTCTTGTTCATTATTTGCGAGGCAAAACTGGAGAGACTCTCCTCTGCCGTTAGGCGGCCAAAGTGAAACGTACTGAACTCATTCAGTGCTGTGGATTTTAGTAAATTACATTTTTTACTACGCTTTTTAACTTTGGAATTAATGAAAGATCAAAATTGAGAAGCCTCTCGCATTTACATTTAATAACAAGAATCGTCAGCGTATTGGTCGGCTAAATTCTGCTAGGGGAGATGAGCTCCCTGCACTACGAAGTTCTGTAAAAACTTAGTTAATGAGAATTAACGGTTGCGATCATGAGAGGTGACAACTAAGTCAATAATACACACTTTCTAATAACAATTTCTATTATATCTTTCAAAATACAGATGAAACTTAATTATCAGACAGCACTACAATGGCGGCCTACCGATAGACGAAACAAAACAGGAGAGCTCGTTCAATAAAAGCATTGTCTCTGATCTTCATGGCCTATGTTACACAGAGATTATACAAAAAACTGTGTTTTGTTAATTACATTGATATTTGTGTTTTTATAATAATAATTTACAATCTTTATTATTTGTTATACATGGCGCACACGTACACAGTCTTGAAATAATTTATAATTCACAGGTATCATAACAAAAACTTCTTTTCCCTTTCTCCAAATGTCCATTTACGTTACGGTATATTTGCAGTGGCTTATTTCGCGCTTACATTAACCTGTGATCTTGTAATGTTAATCACTCACACATATTTCCCAACAAATGTATTCCGGAAATTTCATTACTCTACATTAATTATATTTTCGTGGTTTTATCCGTCGGTGAACTTCGACTTCCGCATATTGAAAATAGCTCTGTATTTCGGTACAATGGGACGGTAGCTGAAAATACTGCAAGATCGTGTTACATGCAACTACTATAGCTGAAATCCATCTACATAGTGAGGCACCGTCAATAATTATATCAGTATTTTCGTTTGGCAACGTGATTTCAAGCACCCGAGATGTCGGATGAGGCTTTGTCGGGTAAGATGCGAAGGCGACGACTCGAAAGCGGACACGACGAGTACAAGGAAGGGCCTGCTTGAGGGATCGCTGCACAAACTACCTGGTGAAGGGGGTGACCGCAAATTTCCGGCGAACACTGCCGAGTGCAAACATCCGCGATCGCAACTGACCGGCCTTCCCTCGTCCGATACATCGGCCAGAGTCAATGATATACAGATACCTCCCCAAGGAAAAGCGAAAGTGAACTGAAGCCCCATTATATTTTGTACCACGAAAGCCACGTCTTCCAGCAAGGGAGACAGAGCTAACCCATAGGAAGTGCAGATATGCCTCGCCAGTGAGGCGTTGTGTAAGGATGATTGTGGGCTCGCCGCCGTCATGGACGACATTACTGTCCTCTATAAGCACGGAGTTAAAACACTAGTACAGACAGAAATTTCCCACATTCCTGCTGCTTTCTCGTGTATGCTTTCAATCTCTGAAACCTACATTGTCAAAGATCTTTTATCTCCACCTTCAATCGGATGTACCTCCCTTGGAACGCATTTCTAGCCTAGTGTCCATGTGACTTTCTTTGTACTTGAACCTCTCACGGATCATTTCCTGCAGTGTGTCACCATTTACCAAGATCGGCCTATAAACAAATTATATTGGTATATGAAGATTTAAAGTATTGTACCCTAGTAATTTAAAAAAATTAAGAACTTGTAGTTGTATATCTAGACTCAAAATACCTTGAATAAGATACTCCAGATGAAGCCGTTCTAAGGATAGATTTGGGAATAATGTAATGATGACTATAATTAATTCTCCATAGTGTATTACACTACCTGCTGGTTATAACTGAAGTGCAGCTACTCACGTAGGTACGGCGTGGGCTGTAATTATAGTATGGTAACGAAACTTGTCAGATATACAAATGCGTTAATTTTTGAATGTTGGTCTCCATAAGATTCCCTTTTTATGCAGCGACCGTGGAATATAAAATTATAAAAAATGTAGCAACCAATCGAGGAAACATATTTATCTTGTTACAAATCGATTTCGACTATCAGTCGAAATCGATTTGCAACAAGATAAATAAATTATGTTTCCGTTAACGGTTGCTACATTCTTTATAATTTTAAATGCGTTAATGCCGAAACTATTTACCACCAGCAGCAAATTGGGCACTGTATAGCATGAACAAATTATGCAAGCGGCAGTTAATAATAACGAAACCAATGTTATGCCTTTCTGTCTTTTTTGACCTTTTCATCCCATATCCCGTTCCTAATCCATTACATATGGAAACATTTATACACGATTTCTTGCATTCGCAGTGCCAGATTTGCACCTGGTGGCCGAAACTTGAACTAATTTCTTCCCAACGTAGGTCGGTTCCGTGCTAACGCATTAGAATATCGACCATGTTTCGCTCTTACACGATAATTACAACCTACACTGGATCTCTGTGAGTAGCTGCTCTTTAATTATAACCATCCCGTATTCTGTCGACTTACTGTAACGCAATGAAAGTTTCTTTGGTGCTAGCACGGCACTTGAACATCCCGAATGTTGTGTCGAGCGACATCTCCGAGCCATATACATGGTGCAGTTGCTCCAGCTCGACCAGAGGCAGTACGACACGCGCTGTCGCGGAGTCTCAGGGGTGGGGGCAAGACAGAATGACATCGACCAGGCGGCTGGACCTGTAGTTGCAGCTGGGAAGGAGGGCCGACTTTGCTGCCGATCAAGTTGGAAGTGTTGCTGAATTTGGTATGGCTCCGGAGCCACAGCACTGTCGCGAGTAGCCGTGATGTAGCTACTAACTACTTTTGGAGGCTGTTTTGTTATCAGGATAGAGATATTGAAGACAACCTGTAAGTTGGTTAAGAGCCCCTAATATGAGTCATTGGTAATTTAAAGAAATGTCTGGACGAATTGTTTGTAAATCTTGATTTACATGATTTCTTCTTTTCAATTTTTTATTTGTTGCGCTACCTGATTTTATTGTGTTTTTTACTTGGACCGAACCAGTCTTTCTACTCATCTGTCGCTCTTCTACACTAACTATTGCTGGTCGTACGACCAGTGTTGCCTAAATCCAAAATTAACAAATAAAACAAATATCTGAAAGCAGAATGGTACAGCAAGAGAAAATTAACAGAATACACTCATTTTTACAGCAAGTGGCAATTGCCTTGCCGCAGTGGATACACCGGTTCCCGTGAGCTCACCGAAGTTAAGCGCTGTCGGGCGTGGTCGGCACTTGGATGGATGACCATCCAGGACGCCATGCGCTGTTGCCATTTTGCGGGGTGCACTCAGCCTCGTGATGCCAATTGAGGAGCTACTCGACCGAATAGCTGCGGCTTCAGTCAAGAATACCCTCGTAACGACCGGGAGAGCGGTGTGCTGACCCCACGCCCCTCCTATCCACATCCTCCATGAGGATGACAAGTCGGTCGGATGGTCCCGGTAGGCCACTCGTGGCCTAAGGACGGAGTGTGTATTTTTATAGCAAGTGTTAGTGGGGTATGGTAGTACTTTTGTACCGTGTGCTATTTCAGAATGACTAGTGGTTCAGAAATGTTATAGTTTCTTGTGTTCACAGGCAGTTTCTGTTTTTAATATGGGGGCCATCCGACAAGAGTGTTCTACTTAGCTGGAAAGTAAAAGATGCACAAATTGTTCTAGGCTTTAAGAGTCTGCAGTGTTTGACACGTTTGGAAATAAATCGTATTGAAAGAAATTATTCTTCTTATTTTTCTTGTACCTCTGTCCCACATCGGTGCAGGTGCGGTATAGTTATTAACGGATATGGCGTGATTAGTTCAAGGGGTGGGCAGATGCCCTTCCTGTCGCCGCCCTGGGACAAGTATGTGTACTTCAGCTGTCTGGGTGTAGTGTTATGTGAAAGTGAGAGAACGTTTTCTAAATATTTACGAATCATGTAACTGAGGCGAGACTTGGGTACCAGCCAGGTATTCACCAAATGGGACGCGGAAAACCGCCTAAAACCACATCTAGGCTGGCCAGCACACGGTCCTCGTCTATCCGTCCCGCAAGTGGCGCATTGACATCCAAGGCTATTCGGACGGGTGAATTACACGAGGGTTGGAACTTAAATATTGGCAACTATTTATTCACAACCGATACAAAAGAGCTGCATGTTTGCACTTGTTACTGTCCTTCAAAGTAGTCACCAGCGATGTGGAAGGCGTGGTATACCTTTGGCAGAGCCTGTTCTGTTGATGGTGCGAATGGAGCGGTCTACTGCCTGTCGAATCTCTGGAACAGCTCTGAAGCGAATGCCACGAAGTGGTTCCTTCAACTTTGGAATCAAATCAAAGTCACAAGGACTTCGGTTCGGGGAGTATGGTGGATGGTACAGTACTTCCCAGTCCCATCGACCGAACAGAGCAGCCACAGTTTGCGCTGTATGCGCTCGCGCATTGTCGTGCAAAATGATGGGACACTGTTACGTTAGACCGCTCGCTTACAAGTGACTTTTTCCCCTCGATTGTGCGCATGCTGGTGACGGCGAGTCCATTTGCTCGGAGGAGAGGTAGGTATGTCAACAACGTGGGCTATTGGTGACAATAGTAGATTCCATTGTACAGTGTCTCCACAGCAGTGTTGCCACTATTTAAGTTCTAACCCTGGTATAAAAAGAAGCTAATCAAATTAATAATCTAGTGAAACTTCCTGGCAGATTAAAACTGTGTGCCCGACCGAGACTCGAACTCGGGACCTTTGCCTTTCGCGGGCAAGTGCTCTACCAACTGAGCTACCGAAGCACGACTCACGCCCAGTACTCACAGCTTTACTTCTGCCAGTACCTCGTCTCCTACCTTCCAAACTTTACAGAAGCTCTCCTGCGAACCTAGCAGAACTAGCACTCCTGAAAGAAAGGATATTGCGGAGACATGGCTTAGCCACAGCCTGGGGGATGTTTCCAGAATGAGATTTTCACTCTGCTGCGGAGTGTGCGCTGATATGAAACGTCCTGGCAGATTAAAACTGTGTGCCCGACCGAGACTCGAACTCGGGACCTTTGCCTTTCGCGGGCATGTGCTCCACCAACTGAGCTACCGAAGCACGACTCACGCAATACCCTTTCTTTCAGGAGTGCTAGTTCTGCTAGGTTCGCAGGAGAGCTTCTGTAAAGTTTGGAAGGTAGGAGATGAGGTACTGGCAGAAGTAAAGCTGTGAGTACCGGGAGTGAGTCGTGCTTCGGTAGCTCAGTTGGTAGGGCACTTGCCCGCGAAAGGCAAAGGTCCCGAGTTCGAGTCTCGGTAGGGCACACAGTTTTAATCTGCCAGGACGTTTCATATCAGCGCACACTCCGCTGCAGAGTGAAAATCTCATTCTGGAAACATCCCCCAGGCTGTGGCTAAGCCATGTCTCCGCAATATCCTTTCTTTCAGGAGTGCTAGTTCTGCTAGGTTCGCAGGAGAGCTTCTGTAAAGTTTGGAAGGTAGGAGACGAGGTACTGGCAGAAGTAAAGCTGTGAGTACCGGGCGTGAGTCGTGCTTCGGTAGCTCAGTTGGTAGAGCACTTGTCCGCGAAAGGCAAAGGTCCCGAGTTCGAGTCTCGGTCGGGCACACAGTTTTAATCTGCCAGGAAGTTTCATATCAGCGCACACTCCGCTGCAGAGTGAAAATCTCATTCTGGTAATAATCTAGTAATAAAATAGTAAACTATTTAAAAAGAATAATTCCGCAAAATAGTATAAGTACGCAATTTAGTCTACTCCAATTTTTGCATACTTGTATAGGCAGCTGCAACAAATAATTCTAAAAATCATGGCCTTTTTAACCATGTTGAGCAACACACTTGTTTCTACTTCCCAAAACCTGTAGATCTGTAGAAAGAGCTGGTAAGAAATAGGATAAGTGCTGTCGCCTTTTGACACTTTCATTGTTAAAACTAAAAACAAGCATTTGGATGGGGACTTTTCGTACTAAGATGAGAGCAACAATACAAACAATATATAATAAATATGTAACTTTTTTTGTATGATTCCTTCTATCCCTTAAACTGTTACTATTTTGTGGAACTAGTTTTTGTACATCCTCGTTGTACCAATCTGCTGCCAGAAGCGATAATCAGCTTGCGACAGTATCTTTCACTTCGTCATCGCCATGAAAGGACGTGGCGACATCACCCAAGACATGATGTATCTAATCACTGCATCACTTTGCACCTACGCCACATTCTCACGTGAACATTTAGACGTATTTACGAAACATTAACTCCTTCGTTGTCTCGTCCTTGTAAACATCACAAATTTGACTGCAATATTATGTTTCAGTAAGTAAATTTCTTTCCATGTATACTCTGCATACTCTAGAAGTATCATACAGTCATGATATACATGTGATGCTAAGTTGCTGTCGGCGGTGTTCAGGATTTAGTAGCGCACAATCATTTCTCAGTCCCTAAAGCTCCATTTAATCCAAAGAATGTGAAGCGCCAGTTTGACACAACCAGCAGCCAATATGGACGTTTTTGAGTGAAAATGCTATGTAAGAAACATTTACTTCATTGCTGGAATAAATACGGTACAAGCCGGGCCTAAGACGATTGCCTACAGATGCGATCAGCGAGTAGCGCGCTCGCAAGTGCACACTAAACAGCTATAATGAAGCAACTGTTAAGTCAATTACTACAACACAAGTGTTGGCAGCGGTAGTTAAGTAATTTTACTGGTTTTCACTTTCAGAAGGATATCTCTGACACTCCACTCCTTTTCACATTCCTTATCGTATATTATCGTATAATCCATTCTTATAGTACTTTCTTTCAAGTCGTTGTGCACTCTTTACGGTATCAGATTGTTCTTCAGGATAGATTGGACAGCCTTCCGTCATTCTCTTGCTTACTCCCATGAATGTTCAGGCAATGTTCCGCAGTTGCTGGATTCCGTATGGCATGACGATAGTTTCAGCCATTCTGTATCTTGGGTTACAGAAATGAGCCTTTTCTTCTTCTGGTGAATTCAAACATTCGTTCGTCATTGATGTAACACGTCCGCCTCCATTCCGGTTTGGTGGACATCCACCATATCTCCTTATGCTGCTCTAAACAGTTTGCGACAGAAGTGGTAAGTATCTATCACTTTAGCAAAACTATTGTTATGAAGATCGCATGTGACTTCCGCATGAATAAAGATCGCGCTATGTCACATGTCGACTCTATCCAGGTCTCGTCGTTGATCCCCGTAGTTTTCGACAGAGGTGTTATCCTCTTGGACTGTTGCTCCCATAAAGGCATTTCCTTTCGTCATCTCGAAAGCTAACGTACCGGGCACCCACACTCAGTGTTCCTTCCTCTCATGCCTAACCGCTCTACTCAGTTCTGCCGTCGATCTGACCGCGATGATGATGCATTGTTCTTGATGACTTCTTGTATAATACAACATTGTGAACACCTTTGTCCATCTTACATCCCCAAATTTTCTAATTTACATATTATTATCACCTGTCTTAGTTTCTGGGTTGCTCTACCAATCTTTATCAAAGCAAAAGTTATTATTAAAAACCCCTTCTCCCTTAAAACACATTACAAGCTTTATAAATAGTAAACTACTAAGAGACTTTACAAAATTCCGTATTAAAAACTATGTACAAGTTCTCCTTATTAAATCCCTCCATAACTTTACATCTATTTTAACAGATCAACATATTTTATCCCCATGTACACTTTCTGTTTTCTTTTCACTATTAGTATAAAGGTAATGGTTTCCTCATCATCACAATGAACATTAAGAGGAAAATTGATGGTGATCAAGGTTAGTGTTTTAGTATGTCCCTTTTTTTTCTAACTACAGGCACATCATACTACAAAACCCAGCACCTTTACGCCGACTCCGACGTTTTTTTCTCTGCAATCTCTTCTTTTCGGCATATGCTGTAACAGAACTTCAAAATACAATATATATCTCTACTTCCCGTCTCCCTTCTAAAAACTTTCTCCACTGTCCAATTCCATTGTTCTATAGTTTGTACGTCTATCAGTAGTAATTATCCCTATCTCCTTCTTATAAAGAGTAAACTTTTATACTACTTTCTCCGTCTACCTTACTCTTCCTTATTGCAGTCATCCCTGTGTTAAACTCACGTCCCACTATCTACATACTTCAAAGAAATAACATGTTTCTTGCTTTCCTTAATAATTCAATTCTCTCTCTTAATTAACTCCTAATAACCTCTTACATCCATTTCCCTAGTATCTCCTTTTAACATCAAATTGTAACTTCCACAAATCATAAATAGTTCTCATACTCGCATAAATATCTCCTCAACAAAATGTTAGCCGTCCACGACGGACAAACCACAAATAAATACTTCCTTCTTACACAATACTTCAAAAACATAATTTAGTGGCTTCCTTTCGTCCACTTTACACTACGTTTTAAGAGAGAACCTACTACTACTATTTCGTCAAACTATCCACATGCTAATCTCTCTCTTTCTCCTTTCTTTCTGCTCACTTCCCGTAACATATTTCCTCGTTAGAATGATTACTTTAGTTCTTACTTTACTGTTCTTCCTTCACAACTATCTTTTTGATACACTGAGAAAGTTAACCAATTTATTTTAATGTGATAAGTACAAATTTTAAAAAAATATTTGTATGCGTTTTATTAGCTTCCCTTGCTTTTGACTTCTACATTTTACTCTCATTGGAATTTGGACATCTAATATATCTAATTTTTCTTGTGAAGTTAATATTACTTGTTTGCTCGTTATACACTTTTAAGTGACACATGGTGCAAGCCGAATGATTTTCCTGGTTTTGGGTTAATCAGTTCGACTGCATTATCATGAACCACCTTACTTCCATAGGACCTTTATATACCGAAAAGAATTTATGGCTTTGATGCTTTTTCTTGCTAGAGAGATGGTGGGTTTTCACGAGTACTTTTTGTCCTAGTAAAATACTCGTGAGGTTCCCGTTTTGCCCGCCTGGTTCTTTCTATTTAACGCCGCAGCCTTCATATTTCTCTGTGCCAATTTTACTAGATGTTGATGTTGTACTCTTGGTACTGGTGGGAATTTAATTATTTCCCGAATTTTATCCGATGCCGGCTTATTTTTCAATATACTATTGGCATACCGTTTCTCTCTCAGTTTCGTATAAATGAACTAAATCCTCAACAATTTGGTCATCGTCAGTTTTTGTACACCTGCATACATTAACTATTGACAACTCATCATCATCATCGGACGATTCCCAGTCAACTGTCTCTCAGCATGCTGGAATTTGTATCCGATCACCCTCTAAGCTTACTTCAGAATAGTGCTGATCAAAGCTAAGTCCATGTAATATATTGAAAAATCCACCTCAGTTGCGAAAATTTTCTGGTCTTTACCCAGGCTTCGGCTAGAATAATCTAGCCATCTTCAGAAGCATAAAATTACTGTAACACGCCAGAGTAAGGCACAGTCAACATTAAAAATTAAAACCTACAGTACCGTGGTACCATGTCGAATTAAAACTACTTAACTGAAGTCCAGCTCCGGCATCACTTCACCACGTGGTCGGTTGGCAGCGACAACTACGTTGGCACTGACCGCTGCACGCGGAATTGTTAGGCGAAAGGCTTGCCCGAAGAGCTCAACCATTCAGAAGTGCAGTGACAAACGCTAAAACAGACAGCAACGTCTACCACTACTGGAGCGTAAGTTACCTTTATGATTTACGCAATCGAAATGTGTGCCGTATACCCGCAGTCAGTAGCCATTTGCAGGTCAGCTAAAACGCCGCGATGTTGGACAGTCGCTTTTCATTGCTAATGTTTCCCTCCCTCTCACGTCTCAACCATTCCCAAACTTCAGCAGGTATTCGTTTTACATCTTTATTTAAACTGATATTTTTGTAAACCAATAGCACCTGATGACCACTGGTGCTGCACTCTTTTCCCTTTCAATCTCAAATAGTTATTTTCTTACATGAATCTTCGGTGCATAATGTATTTTAATTATCGAGCCATTTTTGGGTTCCTACGTGTCTCACGACTGTGATACGGTTCTTCTTATTCACGTATATCCCTACGTTTAACGTTAATTAATATAACAACTGAGTGCTTCAACCACGTTGTAAGCTTTTTATAAAATCAACTTCTCAACCTTTTTTTTCCATGTTAAGGTATCCATAGCTTCCTCGGTCTTCCTCGACTTCTTCACCCAACTGGCTTAAATCTTCTCAATTGGAGAGGTAATCTTACTCCACTCATTCTTTCCAGATTTTCATTCCAGTTTCTTCTATTTTCTTGTATTTTCTTGAGAATGTTAAATATATTCAGCTATTCCCTAATTTCCGAATTCCTAAATCTGTCGGCTGTTGTGTATCCCTTTACTGCTCTTAGAAACCTCATCTCCGTTGCCTGCATGCGGCTTCCTTGACGTTTACTTAAGACCCATGATTCACTTCCGTAAACAAGCACTGCAACTGCCTTCGTCTTATACAATTTCAGTCTCGTTTCTTTCTTCGTTTTATTTTTGAGACACCTGTTTATCGTTCCACAAATACTCCCAAACTTTCCCAATTTCTTCTCTGTGTCTTCGTCATACTCATATGGGACGTCACAACCCAAATAATTAGAATGTTTGAACTGTTGTATTGTTGACCACAATTTTTGTCCGCACAGGATATTTCTCTTTGAAAGTAATTGATTTTTTCTTATTTTCTGGAATTGTAAAATGGTACTCTTCACAAACCTTACCTAATAAGTGTATTCCCCTTTATAGGTCATCTTCGTTATCCGCCAGTAGTGTGGCGTCGTCTGTATATAAAAGACAGTTCAAGCGGGAATTACTATTACTCTTAATTCTCCCCTTAAAAATATCTTTCAGTTTGTGAATTGCTCATCTAAATAGATGTTAAAAAGTATAGGTGAAATTCTGCACGCTTTCCTTACTCCTTTGTTTGTGGCTAGAGGCTGCATCAGAGTGCAATTTATTACTAAAATTGCAGTCGTCTGTTTCTAAAGACTTTTTAAAACGTTTATTAGGTGTTTTGGATATTCTCTTTTCCCCATAATTCTCCGCAGCTCCTGTCGACCAACATTATCGAACGCCTTAGCAAAACAAATGAATGCTACATTGGTTTACCTATTATACACTCTCTGTTTTTCTATTATTTGTTTTATTATAAACACTTCATCTGTCGTCGATCTGCCCCTCCGAAATCCCATTTATTCTTCGTTTAATAAATTCTCAGCTATAACTGAAATCCCTAGGCGAGCAGGACAGAGCGGATGCGGTTATATTTGTGGAAAGAGGCCAAAATAAGTTACTGTCAGTTGCACTAACATACAAACTTTATTTCTTAAAACACACAGTCACACAAGCAAGAATCAAAACTCTCAAGGCTTTAATAAAATACCTCCTCTCATTTAATTTAGATCGGCTGAAGGCCACATCGAAAATCCAAGGCACAAGACCTAAGCACGGAATTGAGGTTTTACTTCTTTAGAAAGAAAAAAAAATTATCTTCAATATAAGTACGCTGAAAGCCTTAGCTTAAATTTTTCCCATATAACTCGGCTGAAGGCCTCATATTAAACAAGAACAGTGTTACGGCTTAAGGACGAGACAAAGATTTTCAATGTTAAATCTAAATAGGTTGTAAACTCGGCTGAAGGCCGCATATCAACAAAATAATTTAGCAGCTCAAGGCCTAGGGAGAAGAGCTTTCAATTTGCAAAGGCCGAAGGCCTTATCTTAAAATATTTCGTGGAAAACTCGGCTGATGGCCTCATACTAAAGAATAACACTCTTATGACTTAAGGGCAAGACAAGGATTTTGAATTTTTAATTTAAAAGAGATTAAAACTCGGCTGAAAGCCACACACCATGCAGAAAACAATTTTAAGGCTTAAGGCCTAAAGGGAAGAGCTTCCAAAATTTCAACTAAAATAGGCTAAAGGTTTCATCCTAAAATGCTTCACATAAAACACGGCTGAAGGCCACATACGAAACCCAAACAGTCTCATGGCTTAACGCCCAGACAAAAGAAATTTCAAATTTTTAATTTTAGCTGGAAAACTCGGCTAAACTTGAAACAAATTTACAGCTTAATGCCTAAGAAGAAAGGCCTTGCAATTGTAATAAGCTAAAACTCGCTGAAGGCCACACAGAGTACTTAAGACTAAAAAGGAAATCACTATGTAAAACCCAAGGAGTGGCGCTCAGAAGGTTCCAAGGGTCGGTCTAGGAAGTAACACTAAGGCACGTTTGGGTGAGTCAGGCAGCCAGACCGACAACCTCTTAATCGGAAGGCAACCCAACCGAAAGCCAGCCGACGAACCAACCAACAAGATCAGTTCTGCTCCACCCAACCAGCAAAACGACAACAAGACATCAATAAAATCAAATGGCTCTGAGCACTATGGGACTTAACATCTATGGTCATCAGTCCTGTAGAACTTAGAACTACTTAAACCTAACTAACCTATGGACATCACACAACACCCAGTCATCACGAGGCAGAGACATCAATAGCTCAACGTTCTGGATGCTGGTGCCCAATCCAGCCAAGTCAGAACAAACGCCCAAAACTACCAACACCTCAGCTGTCGAACTACACGCCGTGATGGACAACATCAACACGACGAGGAAAATACACTTCCAAAAACTATGTCAACGACCAGGGCAGGTCACCAGAACGTCAACGGCCGCAAAGCAGAAGATACCGCTGGTACACTTCATTAATGAAGGAATGAATTAAATTAAGTTAAACACCACACAGGAAGACGGCTGCAATTCTAGCCGACGTTGTTGCTCGCGGGAATCTCCCAGAAAGCGACAATCAGGATCAAACGAAGATATGTGATAGCAGTTGAGGCTTGATAGTAGGTTAAGTGAGCACTCAACTTTTAGTGTCCAGGATCGGTGGCGACGAATTTCCTAACCCTCCCAAGAAGCACCTCACAATTCCAACCGCGTGTGCACGCCGCCAGCGGCTCCGGCCTTACAATGCGTCACGGTGTCTTCCTCGCTGCTCTCCCGCAACCGACCGACTGCCTACACCTGGAAACGGTCAAAAGACCAAATACACATCGGCCGATGACACCACCGATCGAACGACCAACCAACGGTCGTCCCTACTCCAGTCTTTCATTCCCACAGTACATGTGTGTCGCCAGCGGTCGGCAAGTGCTGGCTATCAGCACCTCACTGGTGCTGCATCCCGACCCAACCACTGGTCCGTCCCAACTGTTGCTCCGTGCCCGACTGCACTGCTGGTCCGTCTCCAACTCACTTCCCGACACACGACGACCCGGAAATACTATCGGTCGCTCCAGAGATGGTACAACAGTGCACTACCGATACGCGCTGCTGCTGCCACAGGCAAGTAAGTCAGGAAGTTAGTGACGCCAGTAAATGGAATAAGAAAACTAGGCGGCAGTACCGTAAGAGAAGATGACAAACAATAAAGGGGATGAACATGAGCCGTGCACGTCTCAATAATCTTTAACCTCTTTTTCATATTGTTGCATAAACTTTGTAAGCGGTGCCAAGTAATTTCTCTGTAGTTTGCGCAGCTACTGCAGTCTGCATTTGGTAAATAGCAATATTACCTTTGCTTGCGACCATGCGTTTTTAGAAGCGCTTTCTGTCCAGCACTTATTAAATAAATGAAGTAATCTGTCTTGTAGTAGGGTGTCTCCATATTTTAGCAGTTCATCTTCTATACCATCCATACCAGTAGCTTTTCTGTTTTTTGTGGCGTTGAGAGCTCCTTTTAATTCATCCACTCATAAATCAGCTACACATCGTATTTCAAGTTCATCCTTTATATTCTCTGTGGAGTAATTTTCTTCATAGGGCAAGTTCTTGTAATGTCCTATCCATTTTGCTAGTTGATGTTATTTATTTGTGCAACTACTTTTGATTAAGCAATTTCGTTGTTTTGTATGCTGTCAGTAGCCTCCCGTGAATATCGTCTTCTATTACAGTTATACACTTATCCCAAGCTACATGATGAGCGAGATTCACTGCTCGTTTTGTTGCACTTCTTTCCTGTTTGTAAAAATGATGATTCTCCTCTGTTGGTTCATTGAGACACTTGAGACAAGCGTTTTGCATTTTTCCTTTTAACTTCATCTAATTCTGGTGTCCAAATTTTTAACCCTTCTTCCCTGTTTTTTTTTTTCTTTCTTTCTTTTTTCCTAAGGCTTCTTCAGCAGCTTTCTCAACTGCAGTTTCTATATTTTCCCATCCCTTCTCTGTTCTTCCATTTCTTCTTTGTTCTCTGGTTCTTAGTTAAGACTCTTCTGATACAGATCTCGTATGCTTTGTTCATTTATTAGATATACTTTATAGACTTCTACCTTCATCTTTTGTTCTGTAAAATTTTTGTTTTTCCTCCATTTGAGATATCACCAAGACATGGTCAGAACCTATCTCATTTCTCCTGTATACTTTGATGTCTCTTACTTTACCTTCTAATTTCTCATTAATGGTAATATAGTTAATAATAGACTTAAATTGATGTAAATTTATCGATATCTTTTTTGCAGAAGAATGTATTGTCTCTCTTTAGTTTTTTAAAAGAAACAACATCTCTAAGCAATCTTCCATTGTCATTTGTGACGTTTTCTCCAATCGTTCCCACAATCTTAGGGATAGATTTGTTCCCCAATCTTGCATTTAAATCTCTGTCAGTATTATTTGATGCTTATTGTTATATTTGTCGAAAACTGATTGCGTAGATTCTTTGAAATCTGTAGACTCCTCTTTTTTCTCTTCATCAGGTGCGTAACCTGCAAAGATAATCAAGTTTTGTCTCTCTTCTTTGACAGAAATATAATACTTTCATTCATATAACTGTACTCTACAATCCTCTTTCCCCATCTTTTATATACGATATTTGCCGTCCCTTTGCACCCTGTCTTCATCAAATATTCTCCTACATATTTGTTACCCTACAGCTTTTTGTTGTTTCTGTTACGGAAGCTATGACTACCTTGGGCTTTTTAAAATTTCTGCTAACTCATTTTATTTGCTAAACCACTGACATTCCATGTTGCAGCCTTAATTTTATTAGCAATCCATTTATTCTTAACCTTTCCCTCCTCCAGGTTCACCATTGGAACATTTGACCTTGACCCGAGGCTGTTTTGGGTACGAGTAGTAATTGGGAAAATTCACCCGGCCACCTTACGAGAGCTGCTCAAATATACACTCCTGGAAATGGAAAAAAGAACACATTGACACCGGTGTGTCAGACCCACCATACTTGCTCCGGACACTGCGAGAGGGCTGTACAAGCAATGATCACACGCACGGCACAGCGGACACACCAGGAACCGCGGTGTTGGCCGTCGAATGGCGCTAGCTGCGCAGCATTTGTGCACCGCCGCCGTCAGTGTCAGCCAGTTTGCCGTGGCATACGGAGCTCCATCGCAGTCTTTAACACTGGTAGCATGCCGCGACAGCGTGGACGTGAACCGTATGTGCAATTGACGGACTTTGAGCGAGGGCGTATAGTGGGCATGCGGGAGGCCGGGTGGACGTACCGCCGAATTGCTCAACACGTGGGGCGTGAGGTCTCCACAGTACATCGATGTTGTCGCCAGTGGTCGGCGGAAGGTGCACGTGCCCGTCGACCTGGGACCGGACCGCAGCGACGCACGGATGCACGCCAAGACCGTAGGATCCTACGCAGTGCCGTAGGGGACCGCACCGCCACTTCCCAGCAAATTAGGGACACTGTTGCTCCTGGGGTATCGGCGAGGACCATTCGCAACCGTCTCCATGAAGCTGGGCTACGGTCCCGCACACCGTTAGGCCGTCTTCCGCTCACGCCCCAACATCGTGCTGCCCGCCTCCAGTGGTGTCGCGACAGGCGTGAATGGAGGGACGAATGGAGACGTGTCGTCTTCAGCGATGAGAGTCGCTTCTGCCTTGGTGCCAATGATGGTCGTATGCGTGTTTGGCGCCGTGCAGGTGAGCGCCACAATCAGGACTGCATACGACCGAGGCACACAGGGCCAACACCCGGCATCATGGTGTGGGGAGCGATCTCCTACACTGGCCGTACACCACTGGTGATCGTCGAGGGGACACTGAATAGTGCACGGTACATCCAAACCGTCATCGAACCCATCGTTCTACCATTCCTAGACCGGCAAGGGAACTTGCTGTTCCAACACATGCACAATGCACGTCCGCATGTATCCCGTGCCACCCAACGTGCTCTAGAAGGTGTAAGTCAACTACCCTGGCCAGCAAGATCTCCGGATCTGTCCCCCATTGAGCATGTTTGGGACTGGATGAAGCGTCGTCTCACGCGGTCTGCACGTCCAGCACGAACGCTGGTCCAACTGAGGCGCCAGGTGGAAATGGCATGGCAAGCCGTTCCACAGGACTACATCCAGCATCTCTACGATCGTCTCCATGGGAGAATAGCAGGCTGCATTGCTGCGAAAGGTGGATATACACTGTACTAGTGCCGACATTGTGCATGCTCTGTTGCCTGTGTCTATGTGCCTGTGGTTCTGTCAGTGTGATCATGTGATGTATCTGACCCCAGGAATGTGTCAATAAAGTTTCCCCTTCCTGGGACAATGAATTCACGGTGTTCTTATTTCAATTTCCAGGAGTGTAGTTGCATTGTGGGGCTGCCACTTTGCTGTCTTCCAACCTGCCTGATATTCTTTTAAGGGTTTACTCCCCTAGGGAGGCTGACTTCCCTCAGACTTCTTCCAACACTTTACTGGTAACTGGAGATGGCAGGAAAAGTGACATGGGAAGGACAGACTTAGGATAGGAGAAAGGAACCAATAGGCCATTGTTGGACACACTTAGTCTGGCTCTTCCTCATCGGCCTGTCCTACTGGAAGCTAAGCTACCGCCGGCGTAGCCCTCCGCATCCCGAGCACGCAGACTCCCTCGACTGCACGTACACTGCTACACTAAGGCGGTGTCCCCTGAGAAAGAGCTTTCTATAAAAATTATCTATAAATGAAATAATAAATTTTCTTGTTCCAAAAATTTTCATCACTTGTAAGAATGCTTTAGATATCGTATTCAGTTGCTGAACGTACTGGCTATTGGTTGGCCTTATGTTGGCATGTAAACAGCGTCGTGAAACAAAACTTTAATCCACGTGAAATGCTAAATTTGAATTAATGAAAATAAATCTAGTTATATCCCAAAAGAAACTATTAGGGTACTTAGTGAAAAGTATTTAACTGTAACTCGAAATTGAAGTATGTTATGAACGTTTCGTAACATGAAATGCAAAGTTTGACTTTAAATATCCAAGAAATAAAATACTCCTCAACTTGTTAGAATATAACTGTTTAATATTACCTGCACTGTTTACTGTAAATTAATCTGCTTAATAATCATAATACCTGAAAATTCTGACTCTGTACTGTTTGATCACAAGAATGCAAAGTTAGATCTGCCCTGAAATAAAAGTAACTTACCTCACGCTCAACATGCTGTTTTGTGTCTAATGTACTGACGTCCTCGAAAGGTAAAAGAAATCACCAGATGCGGCATCTAAAGCAAAAGTAAACTGCTCACTACAAAATTTGTTTTTGCTTGTCAGAAACAACATGTGGCTTCGTCTGGCGTAATGTGCAATACACGCACGACAAAATATTTAAGACTTTACTAAGAATGGCGGATGAGGGTTCTATTTTAAAGAAAGCCGTTCCTGAAAAAATAAACTCTGTTTACTGTCAAAAAGAACTGTACAATATAAGAAGATCCTAACAATTACGAAAATCTCTCAATACAAAAAAAATTACAGACATTGCAACCAGTTGCGTTATTTGTGACATAATGAAAACAAAGAGGTTAAATTAAAGCTTATCATGAACGTTATTAGTTATCTGAAGGACAAAGATTTCCTTCAGTTAATAGTTATGACAAAAACTATTTCCTTCTTGCACATGAAAAATTCCCCCAGCAAATGTTCTCCATAAATAGAATCAGTAACATACATTTACAAATAAGTTTTCATCTTCATAACCAAATATTCCAGATACTTTCTCTCAGACTCATAAATATCATATCTCCTCCTCTAAAATCTCATCTGCTCACCACTGTGTCTCAAATAAGAATGCCCAAGCGCTGCACAACTGACAGTCGAGTAAGTGCATTGCACACAAACTTAAAACACAGTGTCAAGAATCTTGAAATGTTCAGACATAAGATGCACTAAGGATAGAAGAAGTGGAAGAGCGAACGCAGGCTGAGCACATCATTTTTCCTTAAGAAATCACAAATTTATTTCAAAATATGCCAACAATCAGAATGATAATTACAACCACAGTCTTCTCTTGCACGTGATATACGATCATGAACAGCAAGTTTCTCTTATGTAAGTAGTCTTGAAGACAAGAGAGATATCAATTTACACGCCAAGCTCCACTTGCACAAGCAAATTTAAAATGGAGAAACAGTCATTGAAATAACTATTGTTTATCACTATAAGTAAGCCACCATTACCCCCGGAGGGGCCACTCTATAGACTCAGCAGACAACAAGTTAAAGTAACCCAAAATTTTAAACAGCCGTAAGTCCCTTAAATAAAACTCACACAAGTATTAAAGCGGAATTAAGTAAAAGTTCCTAATTTAAATTACACAGCAACCAAGAACAAGAATCAATCCTCCGAGAAAGAAGACTAATTTACAACTTTAAGTCTGATAACCTTCCAGTGAGTTACAATAAGTGTGCAACCAGGTTAGTCCAAGCTGACTATCAAGAGCAGTGCATTACAGATGGATTTTATACCTTCAAAAAATTAAGTACAGTAAATCTTCGTAAACAAAAAATAGATTCTTAGGCTCGTTACGTTAGATCACAGGGCAAGCTCAAAAAGGTACCTAAAATCACTCATCGCATAGAATTCCGGAAAAAATTAACTTGTTTAGCAGCTGCAGCTGGCATCAAAACTCCAACGAGAGCTAACGGCCACCGGAGACGGTGCGGGTACGTGCACAGACCGAAATGCAGGAGTCCATACAGGCGCGTCAATTACAGTACAATGTCACGACTCTGAAGCCAAGGCTGTCAGCAAATAACATACACATTACGACACTAAAGTCAAGAGCTCGGGCCATAGGTCTTCAGGTCTTTCAAGACTTTAAAAAGCCCTTAAAGTAACGTACCGTTCGCTAAGTAATTACTTAATTCTAAGTTATGTGAATAAGGGTGTACCCTTTTAATTATAATTAATTACTGTACTAAAATTGCTAACATAAAAGGATAAGACACTTGTTATAACCATTAGCAGATTTACCAACAGACATCGAATGCTCTTTTCAAACCACACAATAATAGATACAAGCTTACCCCCCTGACACGGACTTTAGAGTTAACATTTTCAGAAAAGACTGACGTTGCAGGCCCTCAAAATTTAAACCCTCCTAAAACAAATTTAAAAGAACATTAGTTTAATACATCAAAACCTGATTCAACATTGCTCAAAGCTTAAAACAGACAAGGAATAATTTAAAGCTAAGGAACAACAAATAGAAACACCTGTGTTCATTAAGTACCACCGACAGAATAGGAGCAGAATAGTTCAAAGACAACTTTACCACTTCAGTCAAAGGTCCATATAAGTAAACATTCATGTAACCGGAGACTAACTCGGAGATTCTATGAGGCCAACTGCCCGTACAACACTTCTTATACACACATAAACAGAAATCACTAAGGAAACCAGCAAAGTTACACTCGCAGCTTCAAATAGGTTACAGTAATTGCGAGAAAACCTCATCTTTCAACTCCGTAGGCGAGGTTCACTGAGAGAATAAACACAATACGCACCATAACCTCTTTATTAGTCCACATGCCATCATTCAAAGCACCATTCCGGTCGCCAGCATTCAAACTGCACACGGCGAGAACATTTCAGAAGCCATATTGCTGGTGCTCTCTCTCTCCAAAAGCCAGAAATCGGCCACGATGGATGCTGTCGTGCATACGGCTAAATATTACACAAAATTACCCCAACGACCACCAAGTCAACACACTGGCCCCTCATTCCGTACATGCTGATGCCTCATACCAACGCCAACCGCGGCACGAGTCCCGCCTTTTCACCACTGACAACCAGCGATAAACCGAGCGAACCAGTGAGGCACTCGCGCTTCCTACCGGGACGCCAGTCAATCAGAGGATCCAATCTTATTCAGTGCTCGTGCTGCGAGCACGTTAATCTTTGTCCCAGTGCAGTAAAGGTGAATTATTTACAATGGCAGAAAACATACGAAAATCTTACAATGTCTGCAAATACAAGGTGGTGACAACGGTGAGTAGCGGTCGAAAGAAACAGATTGCAGACGTCAGGCAGTTAGCTTGGACCTCGGTCAACATAACCTCGTTCAAACATAAGTCGATTTGTGTCTGCATCATAAAGTTGTTCTTGATTCAAAATGTCAGTTTACGAGCATAATTCTCGTCATTTGCGGGAGGTGTTACTGTTTTGTTTCAATATGAAGAAAACAGCGGCTGAGTCTCATCGAATGCTCTCAGGTACGTATGGTAAGGACGCTATCAGCGAAAGAACGTGTCGTGAGTGGTTTCAACGCTTCAAGGACGGAGATTTTAACGTCGTAGACCGGCATAGTGGTGGAAGAGAGAATGTTTTCGAAGATGCAGAATTGGAGACTTTGCTGAGTGAAGACTAGCGTCAAACTCAAGAAGAATTGGCACGTATAGTGGGAGTAACACAGCAAGCCATTTCAAAACGTTTCAAGGCTATGGGCATGATTCAGAAATAAGGAACTTGGGTCCTGTGTGATCTGAAACCAAGGGACGTTGAACGGTGTTTCTGTGTTTGTTAACAGTTGCTTCAGAGGCAAAAAGGAAGGGATTTCTGCATCGAATTGTGACCGGGGACGAAAATTGGGTTCATTACGATAACCCTAAACGCAAAAGATAATGGGGATATCCCGGCCATGCTTCCACTTCGACGGCCAAACCGAAAATTCACGGCTCCTAGATTATGCTCTGCATCTGGTGGGATCAGCTCGGCGTCGTGTACTATGAGGTGTTAAAACCAAGTGAAACAATCACGCGTGTTCGTTATCGAACGCAATTAATGCGTTTCAGCAGAGCATTGAAAGACAAACGGCCGCAGTTCAGCGAGAGGCACGATAAAGTGATTTTGCAGCACGACAACGCTCGACCCCACGTTGCAAACGAGGTCAAAACATACTTGGAAACGTTAAAATGGGAAGTCCTATCCCACCCGCTGTATTCTCCAGACATTGCTCCCTCTGACTATCCCCTGTTTAGATCAATGACTCATGGCCTAGCTGACCAACACTTCCGATCTCATGAAGAAGTCAGAAACTGCGTCGATTCGTGGTTCGCTTCAAAAGTTGAACAATTTTTTCGACGCGGGATTCGTACACTGCCTGAAAGATGGGAGAAAGTAGTGGCCAGCAATGGAAAATACTTTGAATGATACATGTGTAACCAATTTGTTTCATTAAAGCCTCAAATGTTGGGGAAAAAACGGTGGAAGCAAAGTTGTACACCTTGTACGATTGAGTGTGATACTTCCAAGACCACACAGAATGGATTATTTCCTTGCGGTCTCGACTTTCTATAGGAACTGACTGCTAACTTAGCTGTACTGCCACAGGACCTATCCCCCACATGCGCAAGAGTTGTTGGATTCCTTAGCTGCGTGGTCAGCCTTATTGACTGTAATGTGGGGGACACTGGTTCGATTCCCTGTACTACCAGGATTTTTCTCTTGGTGGAAAAACTAGAAGAGGGTGCACTCAGCATCGTGATGCCAACTTCAGAAATGTTCAAATGTTTGTGAATTCCTAAGGGATCGAACTGCTGAGGTCATCGGTCCCTAGACTTACACGCGACTTAAACTAACTTATGCTAAGAAAAACACACACTTCCATGCCCGAGGGAGGACTCGAACTCCGGCAGGAGGGGCTGCGCAATCCGTGACATGACGCCTCTAAACACGCGGCTACTCCGCGCGTCATACCAACCGCAGAGCAACTTGACTGACTAGTAGAGACATCAAGTCTGCTAACCCTATATGGCCGGAAGTGCGGCGTACTGATCCCCACCCGTCCATACCGCAGTAGATCGGGTCCGACTGGCCCGTCTCTGCCCAGCAAGGTGATGTTTATGCTTGGAGTATACACCGAGGTGACAAAAGCCATGAGATGTTGTTGTTGTGGTCTTCAGTCCTGAGACTGGTTCGATGCAGCTCTCCATGCTACTCTATCCTGTGCAAGCTTCTTCATCTCCCAGCACCCACTGCAACCTACATCCTTCTGAATCTGCTTAGTGTATTCATCTCTTGGTCTCCCTCTATGATTTTTACCCTCCACGCTGCCCTCCAATGCTAAATTTGTGATCCCTTGATGCCTCAAAACATGTCCTACCAACCGATCCCTTCTTCTAGTCAAGTTGTGCCACAAACTTCTCTTCTCCCCAATTCTATTCAATACCTCCTCATTAGTTACGTGATCTACCCACCTTATCTTCAGCATTCTTCTGTAGCACCACGTTTCGAAAGCCTCTATTCTCTTCCCGTCCAAATTAGTTATCGTCCATGTTTCACTTCCATAGATGGCTACACTCCATACAAATACTTTCAGAAACGACTTCCTGACACTTAAATCTATACTCGATGTTAACAAATTTCTCTTCTTCAGAAACGCTTTGCTTCCCATTGCCAGTCTACATTTTATATCCTCTCTACTTCGACCATCGTCAGTTATTTTGCTCCCTAAATAGCAAAACTCCTTTACTACTTTAAGTGTCTCATTTCCTAATCTAATTCCCTCAGCATCACCTGATTTAATTCGACTACATTCCATTATCCTCGTTTTGCTTTTGTTGATGTTCATCTTATATCCTCCTTTCAAGACACTGTCCATTCCGTTCAACTGCTCTTCCAAGTCCTTTGCTGTCTCTGACAGAATTACAATGTCATCGGCGAATCTCAAAGTTTTTACTTCTTCTCCATGAATTTTAATACCTACTCCGAATTTTTCTTTTGTTTCCTTTACTGCTTGCTCAATATACAGATTGAATAACATCGGGGAGAGGCTACAACCCTGTCTCACTCCTTTCCCAACCACTGCTTCCCTTTCATGCCCCTCGACTCTTATAACTGCCATCTGGTTTCTGTACAAATTGTAAATAGCCTTTCGCTCCCTGTATTTTACCCCTGCCACCTTCAGAATTTGAAAGAGAGTATTCCAGTTAACGTTGTCAAAAGCTTTCTCTAAGTCTAAAAATGCTAGAAACGTAGGTTTGCCTTTCCTTAATCTTTCTTCTAAGATAAGTCGTAAGGTCAGTATTGCCTCACGTGTTCCAACATTTCTACGGAATCCAAACTGATCTTCCCCAAGGTCCGCTTCTACCAGTTTTTCCATTCGTCTGTAAGGAATTCGCGTTAGTATTTTGCAGCTGTGACTTATTAAACTGATAGTTCGGTAATTTTCACATCTGTCAACACCTGCTTTCTTTGGGATTGGAATTATTATATTCTTCTTGAAGTCTGAGGGTATTTCGCCTGTCTCATACATCTTTCTCACCAGATGGTAGAGTTTTGTCAGGACTGGCTCTCCCAAGGCCATCAGTAGTTCTAATGGAATGTTGTCTACTCCCGGGGCTTTGTTTCGACTCAGGTCTTTCAGTGCTCTGTCAAACTCTTCACGCAGTATCTTATCTCCCATTTCGTCTTCATCTACATCCTCTTCCATTTCCATAATATTGTCCTCAAGTACATCGCCCTTGTATAAACCCTCTATATACTCCTTCCACCTTTATGCCTTCCCTTCTTTGCTAAGAACTGGGTTGCCATCTGAGCTCTTGATATTCATGCAAGTGGTTCTCTTCTCTCCAAAGGTCTCTTTAATTTTCCTGTAGGCAGTATCTATCTTACCCCTAGTGAGACAAGCCTCTACATCCTTACATTTGTCCTCTAGCCATCCCTGCTTAGCCATTTTGCACTTCCTGTCGATATCATTTTTGAGACGTTTATATTCCTTTTTGCCTGCCTCATTTACTGCATTTTTATATTTTCTACTTTCATCAATTAAATTCAATATTTCTTCCATGAGATGGCGATGTCCAAATATACAGATGGAGGTAATACCGCGTACACAAGGTAGAAAAGGGGAGTGGATTGGTGGAGCTGTCATTTGTACACCAGTGATCCATGTGAATAGGTTTCCAACGTCATTAAGGCGACACGACGGAAATTAACAGACTTTGAACGCGGAATGGTACTTGGAGCTAGACACATGGAACATTCCATTTCGGAAATCGTTAGTAGATTCAATATTCCGAGATCCAGTGTGTAAAGAGTATGCCGAAAATACCAAATTTTCAGGCATTGGCTCTCACGACGGACAACGCAATGTTCAACGGCCTACACTTAACGACCCTGAGCAGCGACCATGGTGTAGACTTGTCAGTGCTAACATATAAGCAACACTGCTTGAAATAAACGCAAAATCAATGTGAGGCGCACGACGAACGTATCCGTTAGGACAGTGCGGCGAAATTTGGCGTTAATTGGTTATGGCAGCAGACGACCAACGAGAGTGCCTTTGTTAACAGAACGACATCGCGTGGTGCGCCTCTCCTAGATTCGTGACCATATAGGTTGGACTCTAGACTACTGGAAAACCGTGGTCTGGTCATATGAATTCTCTAACTTCGGTTGGTAGGGGCAGATGCTAGGGTTCGAGTTTGGCGCAGAGCCTGGGAAACCATGGATCCAAGTTGTCAACAAGGCTCTGCGCAAGCCGGCGGTAGCTCCATAATTGTAGGGACTGCGTTCACGTAGAATGGATTGGATCCTCTGGTGCAGCTGAATCGATGATTGACTGAAAATGGTTATGTTCGGCTACTTGGGGACTGTTTGCACCCTTTCATCGACTTCTTGTTGCCAAACAATGATGGAATTTGTATGGACGGCGGTGCACCATGTCTCTGGGCCACATCTCTTCGTGGTTGGTTTGAGGAACATTCTGGACAATTCTAGCGAAAGATTTGGCCAGCGCGATCGCCCGACTTGCATCCGATCGGAAATTTATGGGACATAATAGAGCGGTCGGTTCGTGCACAAAATCCTGCACCGGCAACGCTTTCGGAGTTATGGACGGCTATAGAGGCAGCATCCGATTAACTGCAGGGGACTTCCAACGACTTGTTGAGTCCATGCCACGTCGAGCTGCAGCATTACGCCGGGCAAAAGGATCTCCTGCACAGTGTTAGGAGGAACCCCTTTATTTGTCCTCTGTGTATACATTTTTGTGAAATTCAGAATTTCAAGGAGAATCATGGGCGGAAAAACTTTATACTGCAAAAACGATTCTTTGCAGCCCTACAAAAGTCTTCAATTTTTAGAAAGCAAACACAGGAACTACTTCGGCTGCAGAACAGATAAGTTCCCATTTCAGTTTAAGAGTGAGAGTAGCTTGAAGACCTATCAGAATAAGATTACAATGATGTAGAATCATGTTATTAAATCTGTATATTGAGCAAGCAGTAAAGGAAAAAAAAGAAAAATTTGGGGTAGTAATTAAAATCAATGGAGAAGAAAAAAACTTTGAGGCTCGCCGATGACATTGTAATTCTGTCAGAGATAGCAAAGGACCTGGAAGAGCAGCTGAACGGAATGGACAATGTCTTGAAAGGAGGATATAAGATAAACATCAACAAAAGCAAAATGGGGATAATGGATTGTAGTCGAATTAAATAGGGTGATTTTGCGGGAATTAGATTAGGAAATGAGACGCTTAAAGTAGTAAACGAGTTTTGCTATTTGGGGAGCAATAGAGAGGATATAAAATGTAGACTGGCAATGGCAAGGAAAGTGTTTCTGAAGAAGACAAATTTGTTAACATGTCAGGAAGTCATTTCTGAAAGTATTTCTGTGGAGAGCAGCCATGTATGGAAGTGGAAAATAAATAGTTTAGACGAGAAGAGAATAGAAACTTTCGAAATGTGGTGCTACAGAAGAATGCTGAAGATTAGATAGGTAGATAACTAATAGAATTGGAGAGAAGAGAAATTTGTGGCACAACGTGACTAGAAGAAGGGATCGGATGGTAGGGCATATTCTGAGGCATCAGGGGATCACCAATTTAGTATTGGAGGGCAATTTGGAGCGTAAAAATCGTAGAGGGAGACGAAGAGATAAATACACTAAACAGATTCAGAAGGATGTAGGTTGCAGTAGGTACTGGGAGATGAAGAACCTTGCACAGGATAGAGTAGCATGAAGAGCTGCATCAAACCAGTCTCTGGACTGAAGACCACAACAACAACGATGTAAAATCAACACATCACCACACGGCTGATCGTATTGTTATGGATCTCATGATAATAATGTAAATGTCAAATCGGCGGGATCAGAAGGGCCATTCGCGTAGCCAAGCAACATCTCAGCGTCCCCCTGAGACTCGTGCCCGAGACACACTGTTCTTGGCCATGCCGGTTCACACAGCCACTACAAGTACCTTGGGTCACAAAATGGGCTTGTTCGCATCACTACAAGTATCCGCCCGTATAGTGCGGAACACCGTGGCCTGTCAGCAGGGCGAGTGCTGTGGTTTCAATTGACGAGAGAGCCGCGCCTGCAGTGTTGAGTCCAACGAGGCACTGGACACTGGAGAGACATTACGTCGCTGTTTAAGAAGTCATACAGAGTCATTATGAGACTGTCCATGTGCGGAGGCACCGAGGAGAGTGGACACGTTGCCAGATTGCATTCGTCGTTATCGTACGGGACCAGCAGCTGGGGTAATGTTGAAGGGTTCTGTACTTGCTGACCACTTGTCAAAACCCTAAACAACTACATTTTGTAGCACGAACCGCTGCGTCATATGCAGAGTCAGTGATGTTCTGGAAGTACCAGCCATGATGTAGAGCCATGCCCGGCTGTGCTTGGTTTCTAGGCTGAGGATCCATGGTGCGAACAGCCTGGTCGAGGTAGTCTCACGGATTCTCGATTCGGTTAAAATCCGGGGAGTTTGGTGGTCAGGGGAATACAGTAAATTCATCCTGGTGCTCTTCAAACCAAGCAGGTACACTGGGAGCTGGTGACACATTCCCTTATCCTGCTGTTAGACGCATGTATAGATGGACGTGGTCCTCAAGGATATATGATGCATGTGTCGATCAAGTGTGCCTTACAGAATGACGCGATCACCCAGGAAATGCCACTAAATCATTCCGCAGAGCTTAACACTCCGTTCTCTGGAGTGGACTCTTCCAATGGTTGTTGCAGGGTGTTTGTTTTCAAACGTTTCACGTGGTACACGCCAACTGCGCTCTGTCCAATGAAGGATAAATCGTGATTCCACTCAGTTGCGGAAATGTCGTGCAAATTCTAGCCTTCGTCGTCGATGACCAGCACTCAGCAAGGTTGCACGAAATATGCGCCTGCTACGGAGCAAGGTACGCTGAACGGTCGTTGAGGAGACACTATTGGTAGCACTTTCGTTCATCTGGGCAATCAGTTGCTCAACAGTTGCACCTCTACAGGCCCGTACCCATCTCTGCAGCCGTCGCTCACTCCTGTCTTCTGTGCCTGGTGGTGCACCGCAGTTACCTCAATGCCAGTTTTTGGTAGTGCCGTTTTGCCATGAACGGTATACTTTTACGGCGGCACACGAACAGTTTGCAAGCATATCTCTTTCGTAATAGCGTCCACCATTGACGTGAAAGGCAATAATAATAACATTTTGGATGTCATTTAAATCGCTCCGTTTAACCCCTACGACAACTACTGCACAGTTTTCCAGATCCCCCCGACACTCTTTATGTACTCTCCACTGCTATTGCTGCCAGCTGCCATATGCGATGCTCGCGTTAAAGCGACTGGACTGGGTAATCGGTACACAACATGATCATTTCAGGCTCGCATAGCCGATCATTTACACAGCAGCCTTTATAATTCTGAGATGTTGAAATTGATTCCAGTGCTCTGCTTTCGAGATCTCCGTGACGTTACCGTTCACGAAGGTAACACCATACCGCACGTAGACTGTCCTGTAATCTTCGTGACGTTATCTTTCAGCAATATAACAAGCAGCTGCACAAAGGCCGTGCTGTCCTGACCTTGCCTCGAAGTAGAGGGTGTTCAGCTGTTGACCTTGACCAGTACGTTCCTTAGGTTGCCGAGAGACTGCCATGCTAATATTCGTCAGCCACTGTGGCATAGTTGCAGCAGTTTGAAATCTACACTGCTGGAAAAGAAAATTAGTACACCAGGAAAGACGACGTCGGTTTTGATCCGATGACGGCATATGCCACCTGGAGGACGGTAGATGTACTGATCATGGTTTCAATGTCGTCCACCAAGAGATAGCGTAGTGGTACAGCCAACAGAGCGCCATCTGTGTTTACCGTTCAATAGGGAATGCTCACTGTCATAAGGCTCAGTGTAGTGCAAACGGGTGAAGCAAGCAGGCAATCACGTCACGGAGATGTACTCGCGCTGCCTACAGCCAACTGAGCGAGTTTGAAAGGGGTAAGATTGTGGCCTTCGGAGAACTGCCACACAACTTGGGCGTGCTGCGTCAGTTGTGCAACAATGCTGGTATAAGTGGTAACGTGAACGTTCTCACACCCGTAGGCGAGGTTCTGGGCGTCCACGCAGCACAAACTCCTGTCAGGATGGTCGTATTGTAAGGGCAGCAGAGCTGATCGTACACCGACCACAGCACAGGTATGAGGACTTGTGGGCCCAGACGTATCAACACGAACTGTTGCGAACCGGTTATTAGCAGCGGAATAATGAGCATGCACACCTCTAAGCCCGTCTTCCGCTCACGCCACAGTATCAACGTACAGCCGGCCGTTGTGGCCGTGCGGTTCTAGGCGCTGCAGTCTGGAACCGCGTGACCGCTACGGTCGCAGGTTCGAATCCTGCCTCGGGCATGGATGTGTGTGATGTCGTTAGGTTAGTTAGGTTTAGGTAGTTCTAAGTTCTAGGGGACTGATGACCACAGATGTTGAGTCCCATAGTGCTCAGAGCCATTTGAACCATTTTGAATCAACGTACACGGCTCCGCTGGTGCCGTCAGTGGATCACTTAGAAGATGGGCTATGGTCCTGAGCGATGAAAGCAGATTCTGCCTCCACGCAAGAGACGGTCCTTTGCGCGTACGACGTAGATCAGGAGAGCGCTGTCTCGTAGAGTGCATTCGTCCAAAATACATTGGCCTCACCCCAGGCGCTAAGATCTGTGGTTCACCTTTGACGTTTCTGAAGTGCACACTAGCCAGCATTCGCTACGTGCAAAATGTCGTTAGACCTGTTCTTTTGTCGTCCTCGCAAACGCAGTGCTAGCCCACACACTGCCCGTGAAACTCAACGTGCTCTGCAAGACGTGTGGCAACTTCCCTGGCCAGCACGATATCCGGGCTTCTCTTCAATCGAGAGTATGATGGGATGAGAAGTGGCTCGTGCTACTCGTCAGCCAACAACTCTTACAGAACGATGTGAACAGGTAGAGCAGGCGTCGCGCAGGAGTATCCCAGGCACAGTATTCACCATCCGTGCGGTCGACTGGATGCCAGAGTCCGCACCTGCTTTGCCGCCCGTATGGTGTACACCAAGTACTAATAAGGTATTTCAAGGTAGATCGATACCCAGGACCTCAGATTCGCTTGTGCTAATGAACTGTAGTGTCATAATTTCATGTACAGCATATGCACCGTTCCAACAACAAAACTTGTGTGAATTATAAACTTCTAAAAGAGTATTGGAACCGCGCAACCGCTACGGTCGCAAGTTCGAATCCTACCTCGGGCATGGATGTGTGTGATGCCCTTAGGTTAGTTGGACTGATGACCTCGTATATATATATATATATATATATATATATATATATATATATATATATATATCAGCACTACGGGACTTAACATCTGAGGTCATCAGTCCAACTAACCTAAGGGCATCACACAACATATCCATACCCGAGGCAGTATTTGAACTTGCGACTATATATATATATATATATATATATATATATATATATATATATATATATATAGGGTGTTACAGAAAGGTACGGCCAAACTTTCAGGAAACATTCCTCACACACAAATAAAGAAAAGATGTTATGTGGACATGTGTCCGGAAACACTTAATTTCCATGTTAGAGCTCATTTTAGTTTCGTCAGTATGTACTGTACTTCCTCGATTCACCGCCATGATTCCATACGGGATACTCTACCTGTGCTGCTAGAACATGTGCCTTTACAAGTACGAAACAACATGTGGTTCATGCACATTTCAGTCGAAGTGTTCATACGCTTCTCAACAACAGATTCGGTGACCGATGGATTGGTAGAGGCGGACCAATTCCATGGCCTCCACGCTCTCCTGACCTCACCCCTCTTGACTTCCATTTATGGGGGCATTTGAAAGCTCTTGTTTACGTAACCCCGGTACCAAATGTAGAGACTCTTCGTGCTCGTATTGTGGACGGCTGTGATACAATACGCCATTCTCCAGGGCTACATCAGCGCATCAGGGATTCCATGCGACGGAGGGTGGATGCATGTATCCTCGCTAACGGAGGACATTTTGAACATTTCCTGTAACAAAGTGTTTGAAGTCACGCTGGTACGTTCTGTTGCTGTGTGTTTCCATTCCATGATTAATGTGATTTGAAGAGAAGTAATAAAATGAGCTCTAACATGGAAAGTAAGCGTTTCTGAACACATGTCCACATAACATATTTTATTTCTTTGTGTGTGATCAATGTTTCCTGAAAGTTTGGCCGCACCTTTTTGTACCACCATGTATATATATATATATATATATATATATATATATATATATATATATAATACTGTCAAATCCGTTAGTAAGAGTAATGCTACTATACTGAAGTATCTAGACACCCGTATGCTATGCAGAATTGGCCACTGTATGTCACGGGAGGCGGACCCTACAGCGTAAAAGGAGGAAAGGAGTATTCTGTCGTCAGTAGAGAGGTAGTAAAAGTAGAATAGATCGGTCAGGACAACTCAGTGATTTCTGACATGGACTAGTAATTGGATGTCATCTGGATAATAGATCCGTCAGTCCTAAAGCTGCCCCAGTAGACTGTTGGTGATGCGAGTGTGAAGCTAATCGCGAAGGAACACCCTAAGCTAAACCAAGCCAGCCAGACTTCGTATAGTGACGTACAGAATCGTCGACCATTGCAGGGAGTGGTCGTACGAAATCGCATGAAAACAGTGGATGGAACCACTTGTGAGCTTCAAGATGATACCAATAGCCCAGCTAGCCAAATGACTGTGTATAGTGAATTAAAAATTATGGGCTACAATTGTCTAACAGCTTCTCATAAGCCACACATTTTTGTAGTCAATTATAAGCAACGCTTCAGCTGGTGCAAAGACTGACAGCTGAAAACGGGTGATTGGAATGATGAAACACGCTCTACCTTGTGAGAATCCGCTGGAATGGTATGGGTTTGTCGAAAGCCTGGAGTATGTTACCTACCATTAAATATAGTGCCGTGTGTAGTGATGTATAGACGAGGTGCTCTTCTTGGATAGGGTATGTTCTTCTTACTGCTTTTAAGAAAACGCTAAATGCGTAAGGATATGAACACGTATTACAGTATTGTGTATTGCGTACAGTAGAAAACAGTTCGGAGACGATGAATGTATCAGCATGACATTGCACCCTGCGATAAAGCAGCATCTGTGTGGCAGTAATTTGTGCACAATTACATTCCTAAAATGGACCCTCCTGCCCAGATTCCCGACAAGAATCCAATGGAATGCCTTTCGGATGAGTTAGAATGTCGACTTCGTTCCAGTTCATCGCGTCCAAGATCGCTACCTTCTCTGGTTTCTGCTCGTGAGGAAGACTGGGTTGCCATTCCTCCACAGGTATTCGGCCAGGAGAAGTGTTGCCAGTAGACGTCAAGCCGACATAAAGGCGAAAGGTGCGCTTACCCCCACAGTTGTCCACTAATGGATGTACGGATACTTTTGGTCGGGTAGTGTATTAGCCGTTGTACTGCCGAAGACAATTACACTGAAGGGCCAAAGCAACGGGTATAGGCATGCCTGCGGTCGGCGACGCCCATATAAGACAACAAGTGTCTGGCGCAGTTATCGGACCGGTTACTACTGCTACAATGGCAGGTTAGCAAGATTTAAATAAGTTTGAACGTGGTGTTACAGTCGGCGCACGAGCGATGGGACACAGCATCTCCGAGGTAACGATGAAGCGGAGATTTTCTCGTACGAACATTTCATAAGGGTCCAGTGAATATCAGGAATCCGGTAAAACATCAAATCTTCGACATCGCTGCGGCCAGAAAAAGATCCTTCGTGAACGGGACCAACGACGACTGAAGAGGATCGTTCAGCTTGACAGAAGTGCAACCCTTCCGGAAATTGCTGCAGATTTCAGTGCTGGGCCATCAACATGTGTCAGGGTCGGAACCATTCAAAGAAACATCATCGATGTGGGCTTTCGAAGCCGAAGACCCACTCGTGTGCCCTTGAACATTGCACGACACAAAGCTTTATGCCTCGCCACGGCCCGTCTGCACCGACATTGTGCTGTTGATGAATACAAACATGTTGGCTGGTCGGGAGAGTCTCGTTTCAAACTGTATCGAGCGGGTGGACGTGTACGGCTATGGGGACAACCTCATGATTCCATGGACCCTACATGTTAGCAGGCAACTGTTCAAGTTGGTGGAGGCTCCGTAATGGTATGCGACATGTGCAGTTGGAGTGATACGGGACCCCTGAAACGTCTAGATACGATTCTGACAGAAGAGTCGTACGTAAGCATCCTGCATCCATTCACGTCCATTGTGCATTCCGACGGACTTGGGAAATTCCAGTAGGACAATGCGACACCCCACACGTCCAGAATTGCTACAGAGTGATTCTAGGAACACTGTTCTGAATTTAAACACCTCCGCTGGCAGCCAAACTCCCCAGGCATTAACATTATTGAGCATATCTGGGATGCCTTGCAACGTGCTGTTCAGAAGAGATCTCCACCCCCTCGTACTCATACGGATTTATGGACAGCCCTGCAGGATTCGTGGTGTCAGTTCCCTCCAGCACTACTTGAGACATTAGTCGAGTCCATGCCACGTCGTGTTGCGGCACTTCTGCGTGCTTGCGGGATCACTACACGATATTAGGGAGGTGTATCAGTTTCTTTGGCTCTTCAGTGTAGTTGGATGTAAAGAAAATGTAGAATATTATACGTATTAACTTGGCAGGAAAGCAGACGAGGAACGCACATTCCTCCTTGCCAGCCTAATGTCTTCTGTAACGCAATAGTTTATGGATTTGATACTTTCTACTTGGTCCATATTTCGCCGCTCATCCAATCACACACGCGGTGGAAACTGTTCTGGACTGTTGGGGAAGTTTGTTCTTTGTTACCGTAGAAGGCGCTCCTCCACGGGAGCGACTTATTTGCCCAGACGGGTCGCGCCTGTTTTTCCTCCGTACCCGATGTAATCGCAGTCAAACGGACGAGCAAGGCCGCGCGCCCGTGATGTAACCGCCGTCTGGACGACCAAGGCCCCAGCCTTGAGCAGCGTCCAGGTTCAGCCAGTAACCCACCACGCCTCAGCCAGCAGGGGAGTTGAGACGGCGCACGCCACAGTGCCCGCTTTCATCCACGTTGGTTACGTTCCAAGAGATGCGAAATTCGTTATATATAAACACACGCTCCATCCTGCTCTGATTACTGACCACCGGCCACTGAAAAATTAGACTCTCATTGCTGCACTCTCTTTGACATGACCTGAATGCGAATAAGTGGCACAAACCGTTAACCACCGCTGTTTAACCATGCAAAATGTTTCACTGTTAGCATTTTCTAATGACATCGCAGTTTATCAGCCTCAACAATATTGGACCAGCATGAAAAATTTTTATATTGAACATGAGTCAAAATAGATATCAAAAAATGTCTATCTTTCGCTATGATGGGACCTGACCTTTTACTGTTAGGTTGGTGCATAACGTCGTAGCGTTTTTGTTTTACATGTTGGTACTCCGGTTGCTATGTGTTTATTTATCAATTGTCATTTTTTATTTGTGGTCCACCGTTGCTATTTGAGTATGTATATTGTCGTTTTGTCATTTGGAGATAGTGGTGGGAGCTGTGGACGCTTGAAAATGGAGTGCCAGGTGTGGAAATAAGAGCATTTCCGACATGTTCTTTTGCTTCAGCCCAGCTGGGGTGTGGCAGCAACGGAGCCAGCCAGAAACATGGCCGGCTGAGTGACTGAGCGGTTCTAGGCGCTTCAGTCTGGGGCTGCGCGACCGCTACGGTCGCAGGTTCGAATCCTGCCTCGGGCATGGATGTGTGTGATGTCCTTAGGTTAGCTAGGTTTAAGTAGTTCTAAGTTCTAGGGGACTGATGACCTCAGAAGTTAAGTCCCATAGTGCTCCGAGCCATTTGAACCAGAAACATGTGTGAAGATAATGCCGTTGGACAGAGCAAGTAGGATCGTTTTGGCATTAGTGAATCTCCACGTTAATCGACAATGGTGAACGTCAGTGTAATCGATTACTGGCAAATTTGATGTACTGTGGTAGTTCCAGCATTATGTGACTTTTGCACGCAATGAGGAAGATTCAAAAACTGGGTGCATGCATACCAGATGCTGGAAGCTAAAATCACAAAAATCAGCGGGTGGCCATATTTGCATCTCTGCTTGCCCGTCATCAGTCGCCGCTTGAAAAATATCGGCCAATTCTATCTTGTATCATTACTGGTGATGAGAAATGGTGTCTTCACGCTATACAAGGAAAAGAAAGAAATTGTTGAGCCCAAACGAAGCAGTAACTCCCCATACAAAGACCTACAAGCAGCCACAAAAGATAAATGTTAATACATCAGCTGGAAAAGCGAGGTGTGGTGTACTGCGAATTGCTTCCCCGAGGTGTAACCACCATTACCAACATTTTTTGTCAACAACTGAGACGTCATGCAGATGCCGTCCAAGAACAACGATCTGGTGGGCTGCGTGAAGTGACGCTACTGCACCATAACGTCCGTCCGCATTCTGCAAGACTGACAAAAAACACTATACAGGACTGGAAAGTACTTCCGCACCCTCCTTATTCACCTAATCTTACGCCCTCAGATTTTCATCTTTCGGCTCTCTACCGAACAACTTTCAAGGAACTACCCTTCCGGATGAAAAAGCGCTCAGATCATGGCTCGACGTGTCTTCGCCTCTGCCGGCCGTTGTGACCGAGCGGTTCTAGGCGCTTCAGTCTGGAACCGCGCGACCACTACGGTCGTAGGTTCGAACCCTGCCTTGGGCATGGATGTGTGTGATGTCCTTGGGTTAGTTAGGTTTAAGTAGTTCTAAGTTGTAGGGGACTGATGACCTCAGATGTTATGTCCCATAGTGCTCAGAGCCATTTGAACCATCTCTTCGCCTCAGAATAAGGTGATTTCTACAGACGCGGAATCGAAAAGTAACCTAGCCTTGGCAGACTGTTGTAAATAGTGAAGGAAAATATATTTTTACTGATTAAAGTCTCTATTACGTGTATTTGTTGTTTTTATTAACTTACGGAAAAACGCTAAGAACTTATGTACTTACGTAATACACTCCTGGAAATGGAAAAAAGAACACATTGACACCGGTGTGTCAGACCCACCATACTTGCTCCGGACACTGCGAGAGGGCTGTACAAGCAATGATCACACGCACGGCACAGCGGACACACCAGGAACCGCGGTGTTGGCCGTCGAATGGCGCTAGCTGCGCAGCATTTGTGCACCGCCGCCGTCAGTGTCAGCCAGTTTGCCGTGGCATACGGAGCTCCATCGCAGTCTTTAACACTGGTAGCATGCCGCGACAGCGTGGACGTGAACCGTATGTGCAGTTGACGGACTTTGAGCGAGGGCGTATAGTGGGGAGGCCGGGTGGACGTACCGCCGAATTGCTCAACACGTGGGGCGTGAGATCTCCACAGTACATCGATGTTGTCGCCAGTGGTCGGCGGAAGGTGCACGTGCCCGTCGACCTGGGACCGGACCGCAGCGACGCACGGATGCACGCCAAGACCGTAGGATCCTACGCAGTGCCGTAGGGGACCGCACCGCCACTTCCCAGCAAATTAGGGACACTGTTGCTCCTGGGGTATCGGCGAGGACCATTCGCAACCGTCTCCATGAAGCTGGGCTACGGTCCCGCACACCGTTAGGCCGTCTTCCGCTCACGCCCCAACATCGTGCTGCCCGCCTCCAGTGATGTCGCGACAGGCGTGAATGGAGGGACGAATGGAGACGTGTCGTCTTCAGCGATGAGAGTCGCTTCTGCCTTGGTGCCAATGATGGTCGTATGCGTGTTTGGCGCCGTGCAGGTGAGCGCCACAATCAGGACTGCATACGACCGAGGCACACAGGGCCAACACCCGGCATCATGGTGTGGGGAGCGATCTCCTACACTGGCCGTACACCACTGGTGATCGTCGAGGGGACACTGAATAGTGCACGGTACATCCAAACCGTCATCGAACCCATCGTTCTACCATTCGTAGACCGGCAAGGGAACTTGCTGTTCCAACAGGACAATGCACGTCCGCATGTATCCCGTGCCACCCAACGTGCTCTAGAAGGTGTAAGTCAACTACCCTGGGCAGCAAGATCTCCGGATCTGTCTCCCATTGAGCATGTTTGGGACTGGATGAAGCGTCGTCTCACGCGGTCTGCACGTCCAGCACGAACGCTGGTCCAACTGAGGCGCCAGGTGGAAATGGCATGGCAAGCCGTTCCACAGGACTACATCCAGCATCTCTACGATCGTCTCCATGGGAGAATAGCAGCCTGCATTGCTGCGAAAGGTGGATATACACTGTACTAGTGCCGACATTGTGCATGCTCTGTTGCCTGTGTCTATGTGCCTGTGGTTCTGTCAGTGTGATCATGTGATGTATCTGACCCCAGGAATGTGTCAATAAAGTTTCCCCTTCCTGGGTCAATGAATTCACGGTGTTCTTATTTCAATTTCCAGGAGTGTATAACGAATACGAAGACGTCTGCTGGGGATATTAAAAATAAAAAAGTTAGAGTTGTAGTTATTTAAAAATGCACTGTTCGACTTAATGTTAAATTAGAAAAAACATGAAGGAACTTCCAAAAAAATTCAACTGGACTTCCAAACAAAAAAAGTGTACAGCGAAGATTCGAGGGGAATTAAAAAAGTAATTTATAATTGCCGCAGGCCGGGGTGGCCGAGCGGTTCTAGGCTCTACAGTCTGGAACCGCGCGACCGCTACGGTCGCAGGTTCGAATCCTGCCTCGGGCATGGATGTGTGTGATGTCCTTAGGTTAGTTAGGTTTAAGTAGTTGTTAAGTCCTAGGGGACTGATGGCCTTAGAAGTTAAGTCCCATAGTGCTCAGAGCCATTTGAATAATTGCCGTCCCATGGTAAGACCACTGCTGCGGTACGGATAACAGATGCATCACAGTGTGCGAATGAAATGGGGCGGCAAATGTTTACCAATACTTGGTGCCTATGTTGAAAAATAGTGTCGTGTATCTGAGTCACTTTCAATTGACACAGATACAGCATTCGTTGAAAGTTAGTTGACTTGTTATAATAAAGTGAAATTTACACTCCTATTCAGGAAAAAAAAAAAACAGAACACCTTGGACGACTAGAGATAGGACGTTCATATTCACAGGATGTCTACATTAGTATGTTATGCAGAAAATATTAGCGTTTGAATCATGCTGGCCCGCGGATTCAAATTCAACATCGATATCGCGGTGCAACACCGATCATCGGTAAAATGTGTCTGCACCTCTCGTTTTCGCTATAAACAGAAGGTAATGGACCAGTGTGACTTGAGCTAACGTGCAGGATGCCTCGCAGACGTTTACGTGAACAGTACCGTCAAATCACTAAGCTTGAAAGAGGGTGCATTATTGGCATGAGAGAATGTGATGGATCCATCCGGGAAATAGCTGCTGGTGTGGGCTGAAGTGTTTCGGTAGCGCAATGTGTGTGTGCAGAATGATTCAGCGAAGGCCGTAGAACACAACTGGGTTGATCAGATCGAATTACCCAGACCACCACACCTAGATGCTCGACACCTCATCCTAATGGCACTGCAGGATACACCTGCTTCCTCCTCGACTCTGGTGCAAACGTAGGACAGTACAATACATCTTACGCCATCACGTTTATTACGGCATGGGTTACGTGCGCGTCGTCCACTTCTCCACCTACCTTTGT
The DNA here is from genome assembly GCF_023898315.1 of Schistocerca nitens. Classification (NCBI taxonomy): domain Eukaryota; kingdom Metazoa; phylum Arthropoda; class Insecta; order Orthoptera; family Acrididae; genus Schistocerca; species Schistocerca nitens. Next base: position 283,214,879 of record NC_064617.1, read on the forward strand.
CGAATGTGTACAAACATTCTAGATGCCACTGTGGACAGGAAAGGCATCAGATAGTGTTTTAGGACGAATCTAAGTTCCGTTTGTTTGAAAATGATGGCCACGTTTTGATTCTCCACAGACAGAGGAACGGCGTCACAGTGACTGCATTCGTAAAAGACATACAGCTCCAACTCGAGGCCTTAAGGTGTGGGGTGGTATTGGGTACAACCACAAATCACAGATGGTTCGTGGCCAGTGTGACCTGTTTGAATGACATCCTGTGCACCAGACGCTTGTTTTCAGCAAGACAATGCACGACCATATGTTGCTGCACTAAGATGTGCCTTCTAGGTGTCACAGGTTGTCAGCGTTTGGGCTGGCCCTCAAGATCACCAGACGAAAACGTATGTGATGTGGTGAAACGACGGGTGCAGCGCAGTAGCCCAATGCCGACCACCACAGATGAACTCTGGAACCAGGTGAATGCAGAGTGGATGGCTATACCACATGATGCCATTCGCGCCTTATACGCGTCGATGCCATCAAGCATGGAACAAGTTTCGGGGCCCATGGCAGACCCTGTGCTTGCTAGGCAACAGGACACATGCTGAACCGAGGTAACTGGAATGTTAATCATTTCTGCAGAACATACTAATGTACATCCTATCTCTAGTAGATCAAGGTAGATGCGACGATATACGGCAATAAGGCAAGTTTATTTAGTTTAAATCACAAAAAAGAATAATCCTTGAAATAAATCACAAAGGTGTAGGTTCGAAATTTCGCCAAAAGAAAATAAGATTATAACGTTTCCGTTAACAGGCGCTCCTGTTACACGAATATATCAGACATCATAATATTTGCTGAAAACGAAGACTCTTTTCATGTTAATTAGAAATGGTCTGGAATAATAATTGTTTGGATCAATGATTCAGGTACTGCTCTAAACGAGCAAAAATCATTTATGAACATTAGTTCTAATAATTCTTTGTTCATCGAAAGACAATAATTCTTGAAAGTTTCTTACACAGGGTGTTTCAGAAGTGATTTCCAATATTCGGGGATGAATGATCATTCGAAATAAAAAAATTAAAATAAACTTGGGCTCTAAAACGCATACCTTAAAAGTTATGAGCACTTGTTCATTAGATGAGTTGTGTTTCAAAGTAGCGAAGATGAACAAGTTCTCATAGCTCTTAAGATATGCATTTTAGAGCACGTGTTTACTGGGCTATTTTTTCTTGTTTTGGTCCATACTACCACTTCATAAAATATGAAAAGCAAAGAGCTTACAGTAGAAGAGATTTGTTTCACAGTATCAAAGATCAAGAATTGCTCACAGCTTTTAACATATGCGTTTTAGAGACCATGTTTACTTGACTTTTTTGTTTCGAGCGATCATTCCTTTCATATGCCTGAATGTTGACCATCACTTCTGAAACATCCTGTATATTTAAACCCGTGTTCGTCTACGTGTCATGTTCGTATATGAAGAATATGTAAAACTTATTTTTTATATCAAAATATGTAAGTCTCAGTATATGGCAACAATATAAGTCAAAATTTATTTTTTAACGGAAATATGTGGAGCACCGCTACACGATGCGTCATCTAGACTAGCCGGTATAGTCCATTTTCAATTAAATTTACACACACCATCTGACTGCAAAACAAATGATTCAGTTTAAAATGTTTACCATGAATATTCTTAATCTTTATCTTTAGTCTTGCAAACAATCACTGTAGCAGAACTGTTATTGAAAGTACATAGCAAATGAACATAAAAAATTAATGCATCTGACCAATGAACAAAAAAATTAACACATCTGACTTTCTGTTAAAAGCGACTGCTACGGTCGCATGTTCGAATCCTGCCTCGGGCATGGACGTGTGTGATGTCCTTAGCTTAGTTAGGTTTAAGTTGTTCTAAGTTCTGGGGGACTGATGACCTCAGATGTTAAGTCCCACAGTGCTCAGAGCCATTTTTCTGTTAAAACTGCTTGAAGATTCACAAGAAAGCACCTTAATGAAATCTTTTACTTGTATTAGGCCTGTGAACTAATATATTTTTCCACAAAAACACTCTGCCAATCACTGTGCCTTACAGTGGACATGAACTTAGATGGTAATTAAACTTACTGGCCTACCTGTGCGCACGGAACGCTCGTCCGCTCTGCAACATGTTGCTACTAGGAATAATGGTGTGACTGTCAAAAATCAAATTTCAATTGCTGTACTTGCGATGTGCAATGCAACACCGTATCTTACTAACTTTCATAAATGCTTCTCAGTACACAACTCGCGAAGTGCAATGCGAGTGTTCAAACAGTCATGTAAGTAAATGAAAATGTAGAACTAATCTTAACGACTGATAAATGAGAAGAAAGACTCCAAGTTTAACTGTGCTTTATTGAGTCATAACGACAATAAACCTTTTTCATAAAGTTGTCACACATAGACAAGTTGGAAAAATATTTCTTAGTAACTCTTCCGTGTACAGTTGCCTCCCTTGACTCCTGTTTCAACTATAAGACTGAACTATGTCCTTCATTACAAAATTTGTACAGAAACCATTTAATGAGATGGCTTGATCCTTCTGGGGATTATCTACAGAGCTTGTGATGTTCTGCGAGACAGTAAGTGAAACGTGGAAACATTACTTCTAGGTTAAGAACCACGACCAGTCAACGTTGTCCATTTCCTCTTGTGTAGATAATCCCCAGAAGGTTCAAGCCATCTCATTAAACGGTTTCACGCCGATTCGTTATTATCGACAGCCTACAAAGGGTAAAAACTATCATAAAACTATACAACCCTTCTTTCCTGGATAAATTTCGCAATGAATTCACGAAAAATGACGCCACTGGATGAACCAAAAGATCCTATTTGACCACGACAGTGCACCCGCTGATATGTTTGCAAGTGAGAAAGTACCATGGCCGAAATTTTATATCGGCTTTAGAGACTGCTGTCTCATTCAGCCTTGCGAAAAGTTTCTCTCCGCAAACCTGAAGAAATCTTACTGCTGCTCTGTTCCTCAACCCAAAGACTGGTTTGGTGCAGCTCTCCACTTTAGCCAGTATTCTTGTCATAGCTGCAACCCACATCCACTTGGACATGCTTGTTGCGGTCAAGTACCCACACTTCCCTTCATAACCAAACTGATGTTTCCTTGATGCCTCACTAAATGACCTAGCAACAGACGCCTTCTTTTAGTCTAGACATGTCACAAATTTCGATTTTCCCCAATATGATTCAATATCTCCTCGTTAGTTTCTCGACCTATCCATTTAATCTTCAGCAGTCTATTGTAGGACATTTCAAAAGCTTCTGTTCTTTTCTTTCTGAGCTGCTTATCATCCGTTTTCCGTTTTCCGACAAAGCTACATTTCAAACAAATACCTGCAGAAACTAATTTCTGTCCCTCAATTTTATACTGCATGTTAACAAATTTATCTTTTTTTCAGAAACAGTTTCATTGATGTTGCCAGTCTGCATTTTTTATTCTCTCTACTTCGGTCATTGTTGCCCAAATAGTATAACCCAACTACTGCGTCTTTAACCTCTTATTCCAATATAATTCTCAAGCATCACCTGGTTTAACTCGACTTCATTCCATTACCCTTGAGCTCTCCAAGACATTACCCATTCCGTTCGACTAATCTTCCAAGTCGTTTACCGTCTCTAGTAGAATTCCAACATCTAAAAACCATTTCTTCTCCTTGAACATGTAACGTTACGGGTATGTAGATGAGCTAAGCGGCATCTAGAATTGGTACGAGGTGAAGTGAATTTGTTTGTGAAGCTGTATGGTCCCAGGGCCGAGGGCGTCCTGCAACCGGTCCAACTAAGCAACTGGCACACGCCTGCCAGGTACAAAGACGAGCAGCACGGCTGGAAATGGGGAAAATCCCAGAATGGGGAGGTGGACACTCGTCGCTCGCTTAACAGAATGCGGAATGCATCAGAAGGCAGACCTGCCTCTGGCAACATCCTTGATTCAGTCGTACAGATGACTGGTTCTTGGTGGCGAAGGGCCGCAGAGCGACTAACTTTTGAGGCACTTTAAGTCGAGTTCCGGAAGAAGGCTTGCCTGAGATGATGTAGGTTATTCGGACGTGCTGATAGGTCCTGGGTGGTGAATGGCCGCTACGATACTCTTAACTTTTTCCGATTCCATTACAGAAACGAGAATAGACAGAGTTTCTGCTCGTCAACTCACATGCGTCAATTTGTAAATCATCATGTTGAACTCTGAATTGTTTTGTGCTGGTGAATACTTCGTGTATTGTTATCACGAAACGGACTTCGTTTTCACGCGTCTACATCTACATCTACATACATACTCCGCAATCCACCATACGGTGCGTGGCGGAGGGTACCTCGTACCACAACTAGCATCTTCTCTCCCTGTTCCACTCCCAAAAAGAACGAGGGAAAAATGACTGCCTATATGCCCCTGTACGAGCCCTAATCTCTCTTATCTTATCTTTGTGGTCTTTCCGCGAAATGTAAGTTGGTGGAAGTAAAATTGTACTGCAGTCAGCCTCAAATGCTGGTTCTCTAAATTTCCTCAGTAGCGATTCACGAAAAGAACGCCTCCTTTCCTCTAGAGACTCCCACCCGAGTTCCTGAAGCATTTCCGTAACACTCGCGTGATGATCAAACCTACCAGTAACAAATCTAGCAGCCCGCCTCTGAATTGCTTCTATGTCCTCCCTCAATCCGACCTGATAGGGATCCCAAACGCTCGAGCAGTACTCAGGAATAGGTCGTATTAGTGTTTTATAAGTGGTCTCCTTTACAGAAGAACCACATCTTCCTAAAATTCTACCAATGAACCGAAGACGACTATCCGCCTTCCCCACAACTACCATTATATGCTTGTCCCACTTCATATCGCTCTGCAATGTTACGCCCAAATATTTAACCGACGTGACTGTGTCAAGCGCTACACTACTAATGGAGTATTCAAACATTACGGGATTCTTTTTCCTATTCATCTGCATTAATTTACATTTATCTATATTTAGAGTTAGCTGCCATTCTTTACACCAATCACAAATCCTGTCAAAGTCATCTTGTATCCTCCTACAGTCAGTCAACGACGACACCTTCCCGTACACCACAGCATCATCAGCAAACAGCCGCACATTGCTATCCACCGTATCCAAAAGATCATTTATGTAGATATAAAACAACAGCGGACCTACCACACTTCCCTGAGGCACTCCGGATGATACCCTCACCTCCGATGAACACTCACCATCGAGGGCAACGTACTGGGTTTTATTACTTAAGAAGTCTTCGAGCCACTCACATACTTGGGAACCAATCCCATATGCTCGTACCTTAGTTAGGAGTCTGCAGTGGGGCACCGAGTCAAACGCTTTTCGGAAGTCAAGGAATATGGCATCCGTCTGATACCCTTCATCCATGGTTCGCAAGATATGTGAAAAAAGGGCGAGTTGCGTTTCGCAGGAGCGATGCTTTCTAAAGCTGTGCTGATGCATGGACAGCAACGTCTCTGTCTCAAGGAAATTCATTATATTCGAACTGAGAATATGTTCGAGAATCCTGCAACAAACCGATGTTAAGGATATTGGTCTGTAATTTTGAGGATCCGTCCTTCTACCCTTCTTATATACAGGCGTCACCTGCGCTTTTTTCCAGTCGCTCGGGACTTTGCGTTGGGCAAGAGATTCGCGATAAATGCAAGCTAAGTAAGGAGCCAATGCAGTAGAGTACTCTCTGTAAAACCGAATTGGAATCCCATCAGGACCTGGCGATTCATTTATTTTCAACCCATTCAGCTGCTTCACAACCTCAGGGATGTCTATCACTATGTCCTCCATACGGGAATCTGTACGAGACTCAAACGGCGGTATGTTTGTACGTCTTGGATGACTATTTCGCTATGGGATTCATCTACCATTCTCGTAACGCCCTGAGTGCAACTTCAGTGCATTGGATAAGTTTATTTTCTGTCTGTATTTTAAATGGACATCGTATTACCACTATCTGTTTAGTAGAGACATACTTTCATGAATAAACGTTATTCAACATAAGTCTTTGTTGTCTTCATCAATTACAGACGGTAGAATAGAACTCGTTTATTAATTATTCATTTATTTAAAATGTCTGTCTACTTTATTCTTTCGCAATTCTAACCAACGCACTGACTGCAGGATCACTGCAGCATGTTAGCTGCTGGACATGAAAGCAGACGTGCGCGGCTACACGTGTCCGTGACGATATCGAGATATTCCTTTTAAACAGAGCCGTCCATAGCTCAGTTACCTAAGGTGCGTGCAACATCAGGTAAAGACGCAACTGGTTTGCGCTTATGGATTGCTGGTAAGAGAGCAGCTCATCAGCAACAAACCGTTAGGTAACTTCGCAAACTGTAATTCCCTTTCTAAATATCTCCTCGATTTTCTCCACTACTTCTTCAATGAACAGACTGGATAACATCGGGGTAGGCTACAACCCTGTCTCATTCCCTTCTCAGTCACCGCTTCCCTTTCATATCCTTCGTCGCTTATAATTGCAGTCTGGCTTCTGTAAAAGTCAAGTTGCCGATAACTTACTGTTCACTATATTTCATCCCCACTAGCAACAGAATTTCAAAGAGCGTACTGCAGTCACCATTGTTGAAAGCTTTCAACGAATGTACAAATGTTTATAAGCGTTATTAATGTGAGAATTTTTCACTCTCCGAGAGCTTTTGCGAATAATACGTATCGTGTACACAACACCCAGAGTCACCTCAATGGTAGTGGTCGAGAGTACTTGACAGAAAAAGTTTGTCAGTTCGATCATATGTCAGTTATATATCTCTTTCATGCTACCATCCACAACTTTTCACATCGAGAGAAGACAGTGGCGTAACAATCCCAAAAGGTTTAAAAATTAATAAAAGAATCAAATGAAGCAATAAATTTCTAATCAGTCTTCAAAAAAGACATAATTTTTAGCATTTAACGTACTCTCGACCATCCTGCACTTGCATTTGTATTTCCTATTTAGGGAAATAATAAAAGCAAACGACGACGTATTGACAATATCGTCTTATTGACAGCATCACTAAATGCCTTAGAGCTGCGTGGTTGCGTTCTTTGAGTCAGGAACGTAACAGTCTGTTGGCGTAGTGGATACTGCAGGTGCTAATCGGCAACGGTAACTGATACACAAATTTTTCAAAAAATGGTTCAAATGGCTCTGAGCACTATGGGACTCAACTGCTGTGGTCATAAGTCCCCTAGAACTTAGAACTACTTAAACCTAACTAACCTAAGGACAGCACACAACACCCAGCCATCACGAGGCAGAGAAAATCCCTGACCCCGCCGGGAATCGAACCCGGGAACCCGGGCGTGGGAAGCGAGAACGCTACCGCACGACCACGAGATGCGGGCACACAAATTTTTCAGAGAACACTCTTTGACTTTTGGAGTTCGTAATACAAACGCCGCAGTTTTTTGCGCTGTGGTGTCTCTTATAAATACGACTTGTAGTAAAAAGCAGTTCGGTCACGTCATCCCCGTCCTTCGAATTCGTTTCGCAAAATTTTCAGTATCTTATCGTCTCTGACATTCACAAATGGACAAGCGGCGCATGTGGAGTATTTCGCCAACTCTGTGGGTGTTCTGCTAAGTGCTCTTACGCAATTATGCTGACAGTTACAGCAGCCGCTCTGGACTTCGAGGAAATATTTGCTGGAGTATTATTTGTCCAAAGCGATAATACAAGACGATTTTCTTACGAATGCTTTACTTGACTTCTTAGCAGCCCTGTGATCGAGACCCTTGTCTCTTTTGTCAACATGTTTTATTAACTCATCTTTTATGATCCATTACACAGTTCTCTTCCAACTGCTAATAAAAAAAATACACCATCACAACGACTGTGTTAGAGAAAAAGTGTTACTCAAAAATCTGCTTTAGCACGCTAAGGTTATTGACGAACAGCCCACCTTTCCAGACAAAAGAAGCGAAGCACCCAGAAGCGGAAAAGGAAACGAAATCAAAATTCACGGGTTGAGAGGGTAAGTCCCGTTATTTCATTGATTACAAATTGGAATCAAATTTGAAAAGAACTTGGTAATATAAGCCTATTTATCAGCGTGGCGTGCACCCGCTCTGACCTGGAAGCATAGTCTATTCGGCTGGGAAGGCCGTTCAATTCTCTCCTGAGGCAAAATGGACTACAACTGTAATTATTAAGAAAGAAAACAAATTTCTGATATGAGTCTCCGACCATTATGAATATTTTATCAATAAAACCGTCTAGTTCGCTACATATCACTGTTTAATTAGATGTTTCGGCATCAGCCATAGATACACTCCTGGAAATTGAAATAAGAACACCGTGAATTCATTGTCCCAGGAAGGGGAAACTTTATTGACACATTCCTGGGGTCAGATACATCACATGATCACACTGACAGAACCACAGGCACATAGACACAGGCAACAGAGCATGCACAATGTCGGCACTAGTACAGTGTATATCCACCTTTCGCAGCAATGCAGGCTGCTATTCTCCCATGGAGACGATCGTAGAGATGCTGGATGTAGTCCTGTGGAACGGCTTGCCATGCCATTTCCACCTGGCGCCTCAGTTGGACCAGCGTTCGTGCTGGACGTGCAGACCGCGTGAGACGACGCTTCATACAGTCCCAAACATGCCCAATGGGGGACAGATCCGGAGATCTTGCTGGCCAGGGTAGTTGACTTACACCTTCTAGAGCACGTTGGGTGGCACGGGATACATGCGGACGTGCATTGTCCTGTTGGAACAGCAAGTTCCCTTGCCGGTCTAGGAATGGTAGAACGATGGGTTTGATGACGGTTTGGATGTACCGTGCACTATTCAGTGTCCCCTCGACGATCACCAGTGGTGTACGGCCAGTGTAGGAGATCGCTCCCCACACCATGATGCCGGGTGTTGGCCCTGTGTGCCTCGGTCGTATGCAGTCCTGATTGTGGCGCTCACCTGCACGGCGCCAAACACGCATACGACCATCATTGGCACCAAGGCAGAAGCGACTCTCATCGCTGAAGACGACACGTCCCCATTCGTCCCTCCATTCACGCCTGTCGCGACACCACTGGAGGCGGGCTGCACGATGTTGGGGCGTGAGCGGAAGACGGCCTAACGGTGTGCGGGACCGTAGCCCAGCTTCATGGAGACGGTTGCGAATGGTCCTCGCCGATACCCCAGGAGCAACAGTGTCCCTAATTTGCTGGGAAGTGGCGGTGCGGTCCCCTACGGCACTGCGTAGGATCCTACGGTCTTGGCGTGCATCCGTGCGTCGCTGCGGTCCGGTCCCAGGTCGACGGGCACGTGCACCTTCCGCCGACCACTGGCGACAACATCGATGTACTGTGGAGACCTCACGCCCCACGTGTTGAGCAATTCGGCGGTACGTCCACCCGGCCTCCCGCATGCCCACTATACGCCCTCGCTCAAAGTCCGTCAACTGCACATACGGTTCACGTCCACGCTGTCGCGGCATGCTACCAGTGTTAAAGACTGCGATGGAGCTCCGTATGCCACGGCAAACTGGCTGACACTGACGGCGGCGGTGCACAAATGCTGCGCAGCTAGCGCCATTCGACGGCCAACACCGCGGTTCCTGGTGTGTCCGCTGTGCCGTGCGTGTGATCATTGCTTGTACAGCCCTCTCGCAGTGTCCGGAGCAAGTATGGTGGGTCTGACACACCGGTGTCAATGTGTTCTTTTTTCCATTTCCAGGAGTGTATAAAATAAATTTTCAACTTCTGGAACAAAGTTCATTGACTGTATTAAAAACTGTAGCCAATCGGAAGTCAGTTCACGACAGCACAAGTGTAATAACTGGTTCTTGATGTCCTGCATACTGACATTGGGATTGAGATATCTGATCTGATCCCACACAAGTTCTACTGCGGACAGATCTGGAGTTGGGGGTCTTCCTGGCCGCGGGAGCACCTCAACATAAAGCAGATTGTTCACAGAAATACGTAGCATATGTGGTCGAACATTACGCTGAGGTGTCAAAAGTCATGGTTTACCTTCTAATATCGTGCAGGACCTCCTTTTGGCCGACGTTGAGCAGCAACTCGACGTGACGTGGACTCAGAGAGTCGTTGGAAGTCCCTGTAGAAATATTGAGCCATGCTGCCCCTACAGGCGTTCGTAATTGCGAAAGTGTAGCCGGTGCAGGATTTTGTACACGAAATGACCTCTCGATTAGATCTCATACATGTTCGATGGGATTCAAGTCGCACAATTTGGACTGCCCAATCGTTCGCTCGAACTGTCCAGAATGTTCTTCAAACCAATCGCGAGCAGCTGTGGCCCGGCGACATGGCGCATCATCATCCATAATGACAGTGAACGACTGTGGCCCGGCGGATGGCACATTGTTATCAATAAAAATTCCATAGCTATTTCGGAACACGAAGTCCATGAATGGCTGTAGGTGGTGTCTATGTAGCCGAACATAAACATTTCCAGTCAATTATCGGTTCAGTTTGACCAAAAGACACAGTCCATTCCATGTAAACACAGCCCACACCATTATGGAACCAACACCAGCTTGCACAGTGCCTTGTTGACAACTTACGTCAGAGGGCTTCGTGGGGTTTACACCACAATCGAACCTTATCATCAGCACTTACCAAATGAAATCGGGATTCATCTGACCAGCCCACGGTTTTTCAGTCATGTAGGGTCCAACTGATGTGGTCACGAGCCCAGGAGAGGCGCTGCAGGCGATGTCGAGCTGTTAACAGAGGCACTGACTCGCGTCGGTCGTCTGCTGCCATGGACGATTAACGCCAAATTTCGTCGCACTCTCCTAATGGAGGGGGGGGGGGGGGGTTGGGTTCTTGGGGAAGAAGACCAGACATCGGGGTCATCGGTCTCATCGAGGGAAGGAGGGGGAAGGAAATCGGCCGTGCCCTTTCAAAGGAACCATCCCGGCATTTGCCTAGAGCGATTTAGGGAAATCACGGAAAACCTAAATCAGGATGGCCGGACGCGGGATTGAACCGTCGTCCTGCGGAATGCGAGTCCAGTGTCTAACCACTGCGCCACCTCGCTCGGTCTCCTAATGGATATGCTCGTTACATGTCCCCTCTTTATTTCTGTAGTTATTTCTCACGGTGTTGTTTAAGTGAAGGCCGCAGACCACAGCGTTGTTCATGGTAAGAGGCAGGCACTAGGCACTCCGTCATCAGGCCACATGTTTCCCACCGGGACCATCCGACCGCCGTGTCACCCTCAGCTGAGAATGCGAATAGGAGGGGCGTGTGGCCAGCACACCGCTCTCCCGGTCGTTGTGATGGTTTTCTTTGACCGGAGCCGCTACTATCCGGTCGAGTAGATCCTCAGTTGGCATCACGAGGCTGAGCGCACCCCGAAAAATGGCAACAGCACATGGCGGCCTGGATGGTCACCCATCCAAGTGCCGGCCACGCCCGACTGCGCTTAACTTCGGTGATCTCACTGGAACCGGTGCATCCACTGCGGCAAGGCCGTTGCCCGTGGTGAGAGGGAATGCCTGAAATTTGGTGTTCTCGGCACACTCTTGAGGCTGTGAATCTCGGGATACTGATTTCCCTAACGGTTTCCGAAATCGACGTATAAATTTTCGGTGCTTACAGTGTCACGTCTTTCAGTGTCACAAAAAAATTTTTTTTAAAGGGGACCACTTAAAACTATTTCCATGGGTTCGCCCCTCAGATTTCTCCCCCATATCAGAAAATTGTCGTCTGATGTTGTACAAACTGAAAAAATAAATTCCTTTTAAAGCACAGTTTCGTATATAATTTATATTCAAAACCATACACCTGTGTCACAGAACAAATTCTACACCGAGAATTTAAGGGAAGTCATAGTATTTAAAGAACATCAAAATATGAACAGGCTGAAATGAACAAACAGTACGTGGACTATGTTAATCAATTCAACTGTAAAAAGCTGAGGAGCATATTATTAGCAAAATGAGAAATATACAAAAGTGAAATGCCAAAATGAGCACTTCTCAATTGGAAGTAAATCAAAACAATCAGAATGGCTCAAAGAGAGCACAATAACAAGAGCCATAAACGAATAAGAGCTAAGTAACTAAGCAAATAAGAGAATAGGCAAAAATGAGATGCCAACAAAATGAGAGCTGGCCGAACTCCGTCGGCATTTATATACGGTTGCGCTCGTAGCGGCACCTCGCGGCCCGTACGCAACACGCGCGCCTGCGACCAAAAGGCACTCTTAGCACCATTCGGCATTCCCCTCGTGCGGTCGTAATCACTTTGGAAACCTTTCCATATGAATCATCTGAGTACAAATGACAGCTCCACCAATACACTGCTCTTTTACATCTTGCGTACGCGATGTTACCACCATCTGTACACGCGCATATCGCTATACCGTGAATTTTGTCACCTCAGAATATGCTGTAGATAGCACCACGGTAATATCGCGTGAGAGATAGCACATGAGGACACAGGATGTCCGTGACGTACCGTTGTGCCGTCAGGGTTTCCTAAGTCACTACTAACCGTGACCTGGTCATAATCGACTGCTTCTCACAGCATTCCACCAGGAGTAAGACTGTACACCTCTCCTAAACATTGAAAGAATGTCTCCATCTCCAGGGCGCCGCCAAAGTCTCCGACGATGGTCATCTACATCTACATCTACATTTATGCTCCGCAAGCCACCCAACGGTGTGTGGCGGAGGGCACTTTACGTGCCATTGTCATTACCTCCCTTTCCTGTTCCAGTCGCGTATGGTTCGCGGGAAGAACGACTGTCTGAAAGCCTCCGCGCGCTCGAATCTCTCTAATTTTACATTCGTGATCTCCTCGGGAGGTATAAGTAGGGGGAAGCAATATACTCGATACCTCATCCAGAAACGCACCCTCTCGAAACCTGGACAGCAAGCTACACCGCGATGCAGAGCGCCTCTCTTGCAGAGTCTGCCACTTGAGTTTGCTAAACATCTCCGTAACGCTATAACGCTTACCAAATAACCCTGTGACGAAACAAGCCTCTCTTCTTTGGATCTTCTCTGTCAACCCGACCTAGTACGGATCCCACACTAATGAGCAATACTCAAGTATAGGTCGAACGAATGTTTTGTAATCCACCTCCTTTGTTGATGGACTACATTTTCTAAGGACTCTCCCAATGAATCTCAAACTGGCACGCGCCTTAGCAACAATTAATTTTATATGATCATTCCACTTCAAATCGTTCCGTACGCATACTCCCAGTAATTTTACAGAAGTAACTGCTACCAGTGTTTATTCCGCTATCATATAATCATACAATAAAGGATCCTTCTTTCTATGTATTCGCAATACATTACATTTATGTATGTTAAGGGTCAGTTGCCACTCCCTGCACCAAGTGCCTATCCGCTGCAGATCTTCCTGCATTTCGCTATACTACAGCATCATCCGCGAAAAGCCGCATGGAACTTCCGACACTATATATATATATATATATATATATATATATATATATATATATATATATATATATATATATATATATATTGTGAAAAGGAATGGTCCCATAACACTCCCCTGTGGCACGCCAGAGGTTACTTTAACGTCTGTAGACGTCTCTCCATTGAGAACAACATGCTGTGTTCTGTTTGCTAAAAACTCTTCAATCCAGCCACACAGCTGGTCTGATATTCCGTAGGCTCTTACGGCGACAGTGCGGAACCGTATCGAACGCCTTCCGGAAGTCAAGGAAAATGGCATCTACCTGGGAGCCTGTATCTAATATTTTCTGGGTCTCATGAACAAATAAAGCGAGTTGGGTCTCACACGATCGCTGTTTTCGGAATCCATAGTAGATCCTACATAGTAGATTCTGGATATCCAGAAATGACGTGATACTCGAGCAAACAACATGTTCTACATTCTTCAACAGATCGATATCAGAGATATAGGCCTATAGTTTTGCGCATCTGCTCGACGACTCTTCTTGAAAACTCGGACTACCTGTGCTCTTTTCCAGTCATTTGAAACCTTCTGTTCCGGTAGAGACTTGCGGTACACGGCTGTTAGAAGGGGGGCAAGTTCTTTCGCGTACTCTGTGTAGAATCGAATTGGTATCCCGTCAGGTCCAGTGGACTTTCCTCTGTTAAGTGATTTCAGTTGCTTTTCTATTCCTTGGACACTTATTTCGATGTCAGCCATTTTTTCGTTCCTGCGAGGGTTTGGAGAAGGAACTGCAGTGCGGTCTTCCTCTGTGAAATAGCTTTGCAAAAAGGTGTTTAGTATTTCAGATTTACGCATGTCATCCTCTGTTTCAATGCCATTATCATCCCAAAGTGTCTGGATGTGCTGTTTCGATCCACTTACTGATTTAACGTAAGACCAGAACTTCCTAGGATTTTCTGTCAAGTCGGTACATAGAATTTTACTTTCGAATTCACTGAACGCTTCACGCATAGCCCTCCTTACGCTAACTTTGACATCGTTTAGCTTCTGTTTGTCTGAGAGGTTTTGGCTGCGTTTAAATTTGCAGTAAAGCTCTATTTGCTTTCGCAGTAGTTTCCTAACTTTGTCGTTGAACCATGGTGGGTTTTTCCCGTCCCTCACAGTTTTACTCGGCACGTACCTGTCTAAAACGCATTTTACGATTACCTTGAACTTTTTCCGTAAACACTCAACATTGTCAGTGTCGGAACAGAAATTTTCTTTTTGATCTGTTAGGTAGTCTGAAATCTGCCTCCTATTATTCTTGCTAACCAGATAAACCTTCCTCCCTTTTTTTTATATTCCTATTTACATCCATATTCAGGGATGCTGCAACGGCCTTATGATCACTGATTCTCTGTTCTGCGCTTACAGAGTCGAAAATTTCGGGTCTGTTTGTTATCAGTAGGTCCAAGATGTTATCTCCACGAATCGGTTCTCTGTTTAATTGCTCGAGGTAATTTTCGGATGTGCACTCAGTATAATGTCACTCAATGACCTATCCAGTGGAACCCGAAACCGCACCACCCTATCTGCAGCCCACATAATCGCAGAACCGTCTCAGTCTCTAATTCAGACCCTCCACTCGGCTCTGTACCAAAGGTCCGCAGTCAGTCCTGTCGACGATGCTGCAGATGGTGAGCTCTGCTTTCATCCCGCTAGCGAGACTGGCAGTCTTCACCAAATCAGATAGCCGCCGGATTTCCTCCGATCCATAGTGACACATATCCTTGGTGCCGACATGAGCTACCACCTGCAGATGGGTGCACCCTGTACCCTTCATGGCATCCCTAAGGACCCTTTCCACATCTGGAATGACTTCCTCCGGTATGCACACGGAGTGCACATTGGTTTTCTTCCCCTCCCTTGCAGCCATATCCCTAATGGGCCCCATTACGCGCCTGACATTGGAGATCCCAACAACCAGTAAGCCCACCCTCTGCGACTGAGGGGCAACCTCTGGAACAGGACAAGCAGCCATGTCCGGCCGAAGATCAGTATCAGCCAGAGACAGAGCCTGAAACCGGTTCGTCAGACAAACTGGAGAGGCCTTCCGTTCAGCCCTCCGGAATGTCTTTCGCCCCCTGCCACACCTCGAGACGACCTCCCACTCTACTATGGGTGAGGGGTCAGCCTCAATGTGGGCAGTATCCCGGGCAGCCACAGCCGTAGTCCGATCGGGGGATGCGTGGGACGAGCTGGCCGTCCCCGACAAACCCCTGACAGGACCCCCACAGTGAAGCCCATTGGATAGCGAAGACTGGTGATACATCGCTGAACACTATGCGACGCCTTTCATCAGCAATCAGATTGCCTCTCACGGCACCAATCGAAAACCGGTCGTTTGTGTTGTTGAGTAACGGTAGCCTATGCATGGAACGTTGATTCTTTAGTCCGACTGCTGCAATTCTTCGACCAATGGTGTGGAATGACACGAAATGTTATAGGGAGTCCATTACTTGTTCTCTGATGGGAGGCCCAGGTCTGAAAGGGTTACTACAGGCTTGGTACACGGTACGGTGATCCTGCCTTGTGTTGGTCAGAAGTGGTCGACCAGAACCTTAAGGACGAGTATGCCTGCCCTCTCATCCCCATGTAGTTCAACATCGGTTCATAAATCTGGATAACCTATGATTCGACCAGCTGGCCAAGTGGGGACTCTGAGTCACTGATAATGATCTTTCATACGTGCACGCATCTTCTCCGTGTCCATCAGCGTGACCACTCATCGTTTTACACTGTTCACGCACCTTATGCACCCTACATGGCCTGGTAACAACACTTAACACGAACAACACTAATGCACTCTGGTGGGCTTCTACCTGTCACAGAAAATCGCAGTGCTAATCATTCACGTACCCAAAACTGGTGTATACATTTACGAAATTACATTGACATCCGACCGTCTCTTCTGGGAATTTCAATTTTTTTGCCAGGCAATGTAATACACCCAGAGATTGCAACGCCTCCGCTCCTACCTCTTTTTTAATTAATATTTATTAACGTCTACGATATTGCTTCGGCAGTGGAACGTGACGCACAGGTAACTATTTAATGTTTATGGAACATCGGTGCTAAAGGCGTTTCCGTGCACTACCGCATCCTGTTCCTGAAAATGCTGTTCAGTCCCACGAGAAAGGAGGAGGATCAGTCACGCTTCGGGCCAGTAACATGTACGGGTGTTTGACGCCTTTCCTAGCCACCGAGGGCAATTTGTGGGTTGTGCAGAAATCAGTCAGGCACCTAGAATCTTTTATTATCCTAATAGTCAACATTTCGGTGATGAGTTCGCCTTTCAAGAAGGTAATGCATCAACACAACGCACGCCCCTGAAAACCTGCCTCCTAGAAGTCTACCAAATGTAATTGTCTAGTGGTACCTGGGATTCATGAACCCGACTCACTGAACTTGGAAGCAGTTGAAACTTGCAGTACGTCATCACAGGAACCTTCCTCACTCACTGGATGACATTTAGGGGCTCCACCATTTTCTGGACAGCGTGTCGAATAGAATCTAAGTCAGTTATAACGCACGAAGCATTACGGTACTGAATGCTACTCAGCAGCAGATTCCGATATCATAGAGGCGCAAAGAGGTGCATTTTTTATTAGGCTGCATTCATTTTTATTGTTGCTTCGTTTTCACTTCAAAGTAAAGTCATTTACTAGTTCCACAAGGCTTCTTGTTATATTTCCTACCCCCCTTGAATGTTAGGTCCACACACGTTAGCGGATAGGCACATGGTGCGAAATTTTTTTTATTAGTTTATGTTAAAACAGTGTGTTGCCTTGCAGCAACCACACGCCATATGTCTGGGTGCGTGATGTCGTGTGACTGGGGCCTCCCGTCGGGTAGACAGTTCGCCGGGTGCAAGTCTTTCGATTTGACGCCACTTCGGCGACTTGCGCGTCGATGGGGATGAAATGATGATGATTAGGACGACACAACACCCAGTCCCATAGAAAATCTCCGACCTAGCCGGCGATCGAATCCGGGCCCTTAGGATTGACATTCTGTCGCACTGACCACTCAGCTACCGGGGTGCGTGATATTAGGAAGACAGTACTGTACAGTTTTTCCATTTGATGTAGGTTTCACGCCACCGGAAGCCAGTCTGCAGGTTTCATTAAGGGCTATGTCCACTCGACTTGTACAGCCCGAGCAGAAGCTGAAAGGGCTTACGTATTCCACTGCAAAATAATTAGCAACAAGAACTGAGGGTCATGACAATGCGCAGCAGTTCGAGTGCTACCTAACCAACATCGGCGTGTCAGAGCAATCGGGCATGCCAATGCATTGTTTAGTGCTCAGTCAATATTAGGCAAATGTTCAAATGTGTGTAAATTGTATGGGACTTAACTGCTAGGTCATCAATCCCTAAGCTTATACACTACTTAACCTACATTATCCTAAGGACAAAAACACACACCCATGCCCGAGGGAGGACACGAACCTCCGCCGGGACCAGCCGCACAGTCCATGACTTCAGCGCCCTAGACCGCCAATATCAGTCATTCTTCTACTATCTATCTACTGTTTACATATGGTCGGGAGGGGGGGGGGGAGGGGGAGCTGTTAGTGGATATAATTCTCTGCTCTTCAGCCAAACGATTGTAAAAGTTCCATACACATTAAAAATTGTACGTGGCGGTAGAAAAAATGAATTTTTTTACAAATAGGACAGATGGCCAGTTGCATGAGTTAAAAGATAAAACACTGACTTTTTGAGTCACTAAAAGATATACACAGATGAATGGAAAATGAGTGTTTCACACAATATAGAAGACAGACGGTCAGTTACAGAAGTCAAAGTTAAAAAGTTGATGTTTTGATTGACTAAATTAGACACAAACTCATAAATGAGTGAAGTGATGAGTGGATGTAGACTGCCAGGGATAGGGATATCGTGCTACTGTAGCATTTGGGGTAGTGTGTAGGAGGAGGTTTGTGTGGGCGGAGAAGGGATTTGGGGGAGTGAAGAGGTATGCAGTTAAGATCCAAGCTTTAAGATGTGAGTGGAGGGAAGTGGTGAAGAAGGAAGCTCTGACAAGGAGAGGAAGGTGAGTTCTCCTAGATCTGGTACTACCTGTATACATCAGAGCGGATTTCATGGTCGGGTAAGGTAAGGCGATTAAAGTTTCGTTGGGATAGGATGAGGAGGGTGTGGAAGTGTGGTGTTAGAGGTGTGGAAGAGTGGTGTTAGAGGAGGGTGTGGAAGTGTGGTGTTAGAGGAGGGTGTGGTGGTAGAGGCACGGCAGAGTACCAGGATCAGTGAACAGGGTGGAACTAGCGGATGGGTAGCGTCGAGTTGACGGGTAATGTAGCATATTCAGAGGTGTTCAACATTGAATTGTAGGCCATGGGCTTTTATAAGTTGGTAGAGGAATCAGGTGGGGTAGGGCAAGCGCATCAGGAAGGTTTGGCGGAGTGCGTGGCGTTCAGGGAACTGTAGGACGTAAGAGAAAGAGGGAGGAATGGAAATCCACTGCACATTTGCATGGCAGAGAATAGGTCGGATCAAGGATTTATAGATGTGGAGGATCATGGAAGGATTCAGTCTTAGTAATTTTAGTCTATTGCGGCTTTCTGCTGAATGGTTAGTATATCGGTCTTCCACATTAATCGGTGATCACGTGTTAGTCCATGATAATTTAGTGTGTTAGTTAGCTCGATGAGAAGTCGGAAGCTGTGGCTGGTCCGGCCAGTAAGTATTACCTGTGATTTGGTAGCGCTGGTTTTGAGGAGGCACTGGTTGCACCAGGGGGTGAAATGATTGCGATGTAACCGGAGGAAGCATTGGGATTTCTGGAGGGTAGGATAGAGGGTCAGGAAGGCGGTGTTGTCGGCATACTGAAGGAGATGAACAAGGTGCGTTTGGCATAGCGGCAGTCTAGAGGACATACAGAAGAGGAGAGAGGACTGATCCTTGGAGCACACCTGCAGTGGGATGGAAAATACAGGAGATGATGTTGTTGATGATGGTGTAAGATGGACAGTTAGAGAGAAAGGTTGCTATAAGGTGGACGTAATTTATGGGAAGTGCACAGGTTGGAGCTTAAAGAGAAGGCCAGAATGCCATACACGGTTATTTGCTTTTTCATGCTCAAAGGAGACAAAAACGACAGACTTGCGGCTGTTCATTTGGTGGGATTGGAGATGAGTAAGGTATAAGAGGTGGTCATCAGAGGAGCTCTAGCTTTCTTCTGTCTATTCTATACACATATAAACTGAAGTCCCTTGCTGCAGTTATGTTTGTACTTTCGAGCTAACGTCAGGAACTTCTGTAGGAATTTTGACACAGTTTTTTTGTAATAGATGGATGTACAACAAAGGTTTGTACATATAACTTATAAATATTTCGTGCAAATTTACTGAGCTTTAATGAATTAAAGTCTCCTGGCACTGCGAAAACTATGTCATTGCCATTTAGCAATGAAGAGCAGAATTCCCTGGAAACGCAGTAGCTGATATGGCCTGGTGCTACCGTTCGGCGGGCTTATGCAAATCTTCCCTGCCATTGTCAACATACTTTTCTTCTCGAAATCCAATGCTGAGTGCTTTCTACTAACGTCACGTGGCAAGAAGGTGCTTTGTAACGACGTTTCGTGACAGATGGCGCTCCATGTCAATATTCGGTGGCGAACGGTCCTGTGTACCGATGTTGTGTGGCAGAGTGTGCTTCTTTCCAATGTTGTGTAACAGAGGATGCTTCGTACTATTCCGACCACTTCGTGCTGTTTAACTACTTATGGGTGTGCGAAATACTAACAGTCTTTGTACATTTGAAATAATACCAACATTAATAACTATTTACGTTAAATAAACGTGAATAATAATAATATTATACTAAGCACTAAGGTATGCTGTGAGAATAGCTCGTACACAAGCTGATATATCTGTATACTAATGTAAACATAATCTGAACTTAACATGCATTTTTCTGAGTTATTTGTCCGTACTGATCACTTGAAAATGGCCATAGAGGTCGTAACCACGAGATTATGTAAGACTATGTATGTCTGAAAACGATTTAGAACGAATAATATACTGACTGACTGTATAAGATTGGAAAGCGACTGAAGTACTCCTGAATGCTGCTCTTTCGCTCCTACGCACATGTAGGAATGCCTGATGGACTGCTAGCTGTCACTGTCAATAACCGACACTCAAGAAGCTATCCGCAAGCCTGCCACTGTTCCGTCTAATTACATCAGTACTAAACAATTTGCCATCACTAACCCTTTGCTTGGCAAATTCTCTTGCCTATGACAGTTGACTTCATTACACAAGCGCTTAGACACAATCACACTTGTATAACACAGGTACGAACATAGAATCATAATAATATTTATATTTAGATCAATAAGTTGCTTCGCTGTTTTGACGAATTGGTTGTGCATTAATGTAACTAAAGGGAATTTGCTTGTGCAAAATTCAGACTGTATAAACCTTTGAGAATTATTGAGTCTGTACAGCAGCCTGTACGTAGAAGTGAAGATTAGAGAGAAAAGGTAACATGAAGTGTCTGTCATAAGATTATTACTGCAATGTAAGGAATTGTGTTCGTCAACTTCAGTTTCTATTAATACGTTTTCACAGGGTGAACCGTCAATTGGGGCGATTCACAAACAACTTAAGTACACAGGTTATTCCAAAAACGTTATCGTGGAAGTAGGTGCCAGGAGGTGCTGGTGAAAAAACACACATTGATAAGGTTACCTTTTATCTCAGTACTAAATTTTTAAGTCTGGCATTTCCTAAAAAAAATTATAATTTCAAAACAGTTTCAAATAGCTTGACATTTTTCATTATGAAAAGGAGATTACAGGTTTGACAAAATGGTTCAAATGGCTCTGAGCACTATGGGACTCAACTGCTGTGGTCATAAGTCCCCTAGAACTTAGAACTACTTAAACCTAACTAACCTAAGGACAGCACACAACACCCAGCCATCACAAGGCAGAGAAAATCCCTGACCCCGCCGGGAATCGAACCCGGGAACCCGGGCGTGAGAAGCGAGAACGCTACCGCACGACCACGAGATGCGGGCACAGGTTTGACATTAACGACTTGCCAATAATGAGATATATATTGAAAGGGTACAGTACCGCCCGACATTGAAAATAGGTACAACATTCTTCGTTATTCCTGTCATAAAAACATATTTTTTCTAATAATAACTCAATTTCAATTAATACAGCGAAGCCGGATACCAGTGTAGGAAAGAATGACAATTTATTTATTTAATTGATTACATGTGCACTCCCACAAAATAAATCCCTACATCCAATTTGGTGAGATCTGCGAAACGAATGAATGTATGGTCGTCCGCTAACCACAGATGGTGAATGTGCAATATATGATCATCTTTGAGACGGTCCTTCGGTCACCTTTGGTGGAACCAAAGAGATGAAATTTACCTGAGCTTTGAGCGCCTGAAATGTGGCTGACCAATGGGTAGCATGGTCTTCCCCCACCTCGACGGAGGTGCGAGATGACCTGAAGAACGGCCATGTTTCAGCAACCTGCCGCTGGACCTAGTGTTGGTAAGACCTGTCTTAGGTGTGTTCCGTAAAGACAAAAGAGTGGAGACATGGTATGCATGGCTCTATTTCAGGAACTTTTGTGGGGAGAATTAAATGTCAGGCAGGTAATTTTAAGGGGATCGTAGTAATCTTCGGAAGTGACCAACGGTCACAATGAAACCACGTGTAGCAATAAGTTGAAATACTTCCGAGTGCTTAAGTTAAGCTGAATTACTAGCGTGTGTACTATAAGTTGGAAATATTTAAGAAATGGCGTGTGCAGGACTTGAAATTAGAGACGAGTACTTCCACGTGGTGAGTACTGTGTGAGTCTCAATCTGTGTATGAGACGAAGGATAAAGAGAAATACTCGTTCATGGAATCAGTTGAGGACTCGCGTGTGTGATGAATATGTTCTTAATATTACTTTGCGTGTTATGTTTCCGTGTGACGCTTGATTCAAACTATAATACTCTGAGAGAGAAGCAAGGTGAGTCAGCCGTCTATCCAGCAACGCCACTTGGCTTGCATTGCACAGGAAGACGAGCATATATCCTCCAGAGTTCGTAGTAGGAAAGGAAAGTTACGAAGTGGGGCAGTGACGTGTGAAACTGGGATGAACATTAATTGAAGTGGGAAAGCTGAAAGTGATGTGATTATAACGTTGTGACTATTCTTGGTGTTGTATTGTATGTTCCCAGTGTGGTGTATTTCATGTAATTTAAGTATGTGTGGTTTGCATGGGAGAGTAGCAAGATAGTTTCAGAGGTAGTGGGTTATGCATGTTCCTTTTGTACCGCTCGGTCTGGAGGAAATTTTCGTGATGATGGGTGTGAGAGTCGAAGTGTGAGATATAGCAAAAGATCCACCATCCTATCCAGAAAGTGCACTGTAGTGTTAGATAATTACGAGACCATAAGATAGAGAATCACCAATATAAGGCATGCCCATGGGGCGGAGTTTCTCATAAGCAATTGTTGTAGAAAATGTAATGGTGTGTTTAGGTTATAGAATTTATCGGAATAAAAAAGATAGTGAAAATAAAAAGATTGGTGGCCTTTTCCTTCGAATAGTATGTTGTCATGATATCCAGAATTTATAATGTGTGCGCCACTCATATTCAGTGCGATGGCCACGTGTTGATCAAAGCCGTTAAATAAGAAAGAAAATGTGGTATTGCCAGTGCGTAGTGAACAGTCAGAGTTGTGTAAATTACTAATAGTCAGATGTGCGTTTCCGTTTCCGTTGCGTAATATTCAAACAGGAGAATAACTTGTAACTTAATTCTGAGTACTACAGCTCATGTTACTCGATAAATAAGAATGAGTCCACTCGCTTGGCAGACCACTCATCTTGCAGGCCTGACTGATTGATTCTACAGTATGAGCAAGGCATGTGGGTGCCTCTCTCTCTCTCCCCCCCTCTATATATCCTTTGCCTCATACACAGATTGAGACTCACACAGTACTCACCACGTGGAAGTACTCGTCTCTAATTTCAAGTCCTGCACACGCCATTTCTTAAATATTTCCAACTTATAGTACACACGCTAGTAATTCAGCTTAACTTAAGCACTCGGAAGTATTTCAACTTATTGCTACACGTGGTTTCATTGTGACTGTTGGTCACTTCCGAAGATTACTACGATCCCCTTAATATTACCTGCCTGACATTTAATTCTCCCCACAATATATATATATATATATATATATATATATATATATATATATATATATATATATATATATATGACAACAGCTAGAAAACTCTTTAAAAATAGCTCTATGTAAAGGATATTGCAAGACTTGACGTTAACAATAAGAAGATTTTAAACTTGTTATATCAATAAGGGAACAATTCCAACAAAAAAATTTAAGTAGCTAGCTTGTACTAAGCAAAAATAGTTGTCTCTCGCCAGTTACATAACTTATATTTGTTACAAGCCAGCACACAAACCTTCACATTAAATGCAGTTCCCCAAAATAAAATTTCCTTAGCTCAGTGAGGGAGTGACACGTGTAAAGGGGCCCAAATCAGAATAGGCGTAATAGTTACTGGTGGTCTACAGGGCCATAGCAGATCAGTCCTAAAACTTCCATTACAAGGCGCCACCTCCCCGAGTTACTCAAAACCAGAAGATAAAGCAAGGGGGGTGCCTGTACAGACTCCGAACCACAGAGACCCGCGACACCGACCCTAAATCACCCAATCTAGATGTGAATGAAAACGGCTCGACCATGAAGCAATTACCACATCCCCGCGGACAGGCAAACGAAAACTGTAATGGGACGACCCCATCACAACCACTGGTGAAGAAACTCACACACTTCAGTAGAACTATCACGTAACATTTTGCCAGTTCGTGATACATTACCTGTGTTAAAATGGACCGTTTACCAATTGTGGAAAAGATCGATATCGTGTTGATGTATGGCTATTGTGATCAAAATGCCCAACGGGTGTGTGCTGTGTATGCTGCTCGGTATCCTGGACGACGGATAGTTACGTCATTTAAGAAAACAGGAAGTATTCAGCCACATTGAAACGTCAACCACGACCTGCAACAAATGACGATGCCCAAGTAGGTGTTTTAGCTGCTGTCGCGGCTACTCCGCACATCAGTAGCAGGCAAATTCCGCGAGAATCGGGAATCTCAAATACGTCGGTGTTGAGAATGCTACATCAACGTAGATTGCACCGGTACCATATTTCTATGCACCAGGAATTGCATGGCGACGACTTTGAACGTCGTGTACAGTTCTGCCAGTGGGCACAAGAGAAATTACGGGACGATGACAGATTTTTTGCACGCGTTCTATATAGCAACGAAGCGTCATTCACCAACAGCGGTAACGTAAACCGGCATAATATGCACTACAGGGCCGAGCGGTCTAAGGCGCTGCAGTCATGGACTGTGGGGCTGGTCCCGGCGGAGGTTCGAGTCCTTCCTCGGGCATGGGTGTGTGTGTTTGTCCTTAGGATAATTTAGATTAAGTAGTGTGCAAGCTTAGGGTCTGATGACCTTAGCAGTTAAGTCCCATAAGATTTCACACACATTTGAACTTTTTTTTGCACTATTTGGCAACGGAAAAACCACGATGGCTGCGACAAGTGGAACATCAGCGACCTTGGCGGGTTAATGTATGGCGCATCGTTACGGGAGGAAGGATAATTGGCCCCCATTTTATCGATGGCAACCTAAATCGTGCAATGTATGCAGATTTCCTACGTAATGTTCTACCGATGTTCCTACAAGATGTTTCACTGCATGACGGAATGGCGATGTCCTTCCAAAATGATGGATGTCCGGCACACAGCTCGCGTGCGGTTGAAGCGGTATTGAATAGCATATTTCATGACAGGTGGAATGGTCGTCGAAGCACCATACCATGGCCCGCACGTACACCGGGTCTGACGTCCCTGGATTTCTTTCTGTGGGGAAAGTTGAAGGATATTTGCTATCATGATCCACCGACAACGCCGGGCAACATGCATGTGTGAACATTACGGGCAAACTACTCGCTGTTGAGAGGAATGTCGTTACACGTATTGCCAAATGCATTGAGGTTGACGGACATCATTTTGAGCATTTATTGCATTAATGTGGTAATTACAGGTAATCACGCTGTAGCAGCATGCGTTCTCAGAAATGATAAGGTCACAAAGGTACACGTATCATATTGGAACAATCGAAATAATATATTCAAACGCACCTACGTTCTGTATTTTAATTTAAACCAACTGTTCGTCTAAAATTGTGAGCCATATGATTGTGACTATTACAGCGCCATCTATCACAAAGCGAAAAAAGTGGTCCAACTAAGACATTCATATTTGTTTACGTACTACACGAATATGTAGAAAAAAATGGGGGTTCCTATTTTTAAAAAAACACACTTGATATCCGTTTGAGCTATAGCAGTGCCATGTAGCGGATCAGCCATAGCGCCATATGGTTTCCCCCTTCAAGCCAGACGAATTTCGTTCTTTATAGGTTTTTCGTTTGATGCTTATTTTGCGAGATATTTGGCCCGGTCACTATTAATGGACCACCGGACCACCATATATATATATATATATATATATATATATATATATATATATATATATATATATATATATACGCCGCACTTCCAAATGCTCGTCAGAGCCAACTGCTGCCAGTGGTTTCAACGGCCGATAAGAAGACATATGTTTCATGCGCTCATCTCCTGCACCACGGCTTCTAAGATTCATAAACCACGTACGTGCGGGTAAGCAGACTTAGCCCCTGGCAGCCAAGAGGTCGGGCAAAGCACGTGGCGAGCAGTTGACGACCCCCAACAGCAGGGCCCCGCTCCCGCCACCTCCTCTCTCGGTCATCGCCCAATACGTACTCCTCGATCGCCACGCGACCGTACACTTGCTCCACCTTTCGTCAGAGGGCGGTAGCGATCCAAACAGCGTGCCAAACCGAAGGCGCCACCGCAACACACTAGACGTGAAGCGAAAGCACTCCGCCTGGCGCGCTTTTCGAAGAGCCGGACACAACTACGGCTCACAGGGAATGATACAAATGAACCAATCTTTACAAATAAATTGAAATTAACATGTGGCAGAGGATAAAAGGAATTGATTTTATGGCTGATTCCGGAAAGTATCGATAAACTATAATCTAAAAAATCAATTCTACAAAATATACTAAGACAAAATTCGACAAAATTATTTTTATTAAATAATTAAATAAACAAAAAATAAATATAATAAAATAAATAATCAAGATTTCTCTTTGCCACACCTAAGACACAACTGTGGCAGCACAAGACAGTCACTGGAGATGTTGTTCGTCGGATGTTTCCGGTGAAGCAGGCAGACGTAAAAATGGCTACGAGTAATCTCGTAAATGAGCAAATCAGTTTAAAATATACTATAAACTCCCACTACCGCTCCAGCAGCGGCTTGTTATGGAAACACCGTAAACGTTTGGGATGCAGTATGGAGATATGACTGTCTGGAGGAAAAGATGGATTCACACAACATTGGACAATCGTGTACACATTTATTTGAGTAGCGTGGTGTCTATTTATTAATTCCTCACTCTCAGTTTTAAGGCGTACCTTGGATCTCACAGTAAGTAATTTGACAATGAAAAAAATGTAAATGTCGTGTGACTAGGGCCTCCCGTCGGGTGCAAGTCTTTCGATTTCACGCCACTTCGGCGACTTGCGCGTCGATGGGGATGAAATGATGATGATTAGGACAACACAACAGCCAGGCCCTGGGTGAAGAAACTCTCCGACACAGCCGGGAATCAAACCCTGGCCCATAGGACTGACATTATGCTGCGCTGAACACTGAGCTACCGGGGGCGGACATTTGACAATAATTAATCAGTAAGTAATTTGACAATCATTAATGTGACACAGTCCACCTCCTCATACATGAAAATCAAGTCACTTTCTATAACTGAACCCTCACCACCAGTGTAGTTACAGTCCCACACCGTCCTTTTAAACAAATAACGCCGTTGACACCTTCGCACAGAGTCTTCGTTGATACATCAAATATTTGTGTTCTTGTGATGAAATCTGCCTGCGACACTCTTCTTTACAACATCTCGCGAATTTTGGCCTCCTGTTGCCTTCTGCGCCGATCTTTTTACTAAATCGTCAGTCGTGAGTCTTGACTATTGCAATCATCTCTCTTTGTCTCCTTTCTTCATTGGTAATTTCCGAATCGGAGTCTCTTCTTAAAGATTAGTAATTCACTGCAATAATGCCGCTATGATAAGCTGCTGGCAGTTTCGTTGTTCCTCTCGTCTCTACGCTCTAAAACTGCTTTCACTGTACTCCATACTATAACTCTCATCTCCACGTTACCTCTTCCGATTATTATTACGAAGAATACCGTCTTCTTTGTGCAAAATACTGCTCTCCTATTTACACGTTAGCGTCCCAGTTTCAACCGCTCCTCGTCATTTGACACTTGCCTCTTAATAATTTACTAAGTTTTTCAATCAGACCAAAGAACTGTCTTTTACACTGCATTATGCAGAAACCACGAAAATCAAGACATACATGCATTTATGTTACTCTTTCTTTACTTTTGTGTTGATACGTACAGCAATACACAAAACAAAAAATTAAGGTGACACAGGTTTCATTCACGTATGTTGTTAATTATCAGTGGAGAAAATTGCCTTTACAGTCTGTCTAATAATTACAGCCTAATGAAGGACAACCGATGCCACTTCCTGCAATTACACTGACCCCTCATTACAAGTAAATGAGTTTCCACTGGACGTTCCTCTGGGTTGAGGTCTTTTCGTTATTAACATTTTTTTATTGTACATTTCGATCCAAGGTGACACCTATCTATTAGGAATAAATTAGTGCTCCAACCTTCCGCACCGGCACATCACATGAATCTATGCAGTTCACTGATGAATTCTACACTCAGTGAACTGCGTAAGAAAATTGCCCATCAGTTAGCACTATGCACACTAAGTGCCGGTGATAGGTGGGCTTTGTGAAGTGATATTATGTGTAGAGTAGGTGACTAAAGTGCGAAGATGATTTATGTATGCAAAACGTTTTGCAACCTGCACCACGCAAGTAACGAGCAGCCGTTAGTGGCTCGCCATCACAGTTTTCTTTATCCTAAATATCTTTGTGATTAATGCTCTTTTGGCATATTTATTATTTTATAAATGACATAGAAGTACTTCCAGTCTTTTACGATGATTCCGTGCGTATACCCTATCGTACGTTTTTAGTCATAATTCTGTGACCATGTTATAGAATATAGACCATTCTTTGATTTAAATTCTGAGGAAGACACTCCTAGCAGTGTTGAAACCAGATTAATTTGTTAAAAATAGTGACCGAGGGCTGTTTTTCTTTCAATTTTAACTCGAAGACGTGTTGCTCCGATACCGACGCGTGAACAAGAAATAAACAAGACATCATTTTGAAGCTAATTTGAAAATCGTAATGGGAAAAAATTTCCGCTATTAAATTTTAAATTAATATACTCGTATATACCCTTACGTTACTCAGTAGGCAAAGACATCAGTATGCACCAAATTTCTGTGACAGCACAATAATTCTACCCATAACTTAGTCCTTCGATTGTCTGCGTTTGCAGTTGCACCACTTGTCTGACCTGCGAGAGTCAACACACGAGTCCTGTTCGATGTCCCCCGGTTCCGGACGTGTGGGCACGCTGACCTAGGTCAGCAGTGAACTGGCCGTGACCCCAGAGCGTCGCTCACAACTAACAGCCAACTTCTGCGCCGACGCAAGCGCAGTGTTATCGGGAAAATGTTTCGCGACGCGTGCACGCCGAGTTGCACATACATATTTCTGATGAGCAGTGTTTTTCGAAATGGGTGATGTCGTGTCGACAGCACTTTTGAGAGATATCTATAAAGGGCGAAGTAAACCGCATGACGAAATGCACCATAAGTCTTGAAATTGGACCAAATATTTGCTCCCGGATGTGAGCTGAATTTTAAATATGAGGTCTAATTTTAGAGTTCCGTGCCCTAGTCCGTACAAAACAGAACCATTATAGTATGTCTTTGTTTCCGCCTGTCTGTTTCCTTGTCAGTCAGCCCGACTATTAATAACCCATTTTTCTCAGGACGTACCACCTACAAATGTATGTCATAGATTAAGGTCTGTGGTATCTTGGCCGTGTAAAAATATTAAACTACTAAGTCAGTTCAATCAAAAAATAGATCGTTTATATCACATATTTTTATACTCGAAAACTCACACATGAAAACCTGTGGGATGATTCCAGCTGGCGTAGAATCGCGAAATTTCGGCAACCACCAAGGTTTCACAGTAAAGGTACAGAAGAAATTAAAAAAACTGTTAATTTGTAATTACTTCACAAGAAAAAATATTTTTTGTTACTTTTTAATTATCTGTTTCTCTGTATCTCTGCTAATACCCCTTTTTCTCTGGAACAGCTTGTCGATCAAGTTAAAATTTGTCACATATTAAAATCTATGGTCCCTTGGCGGTGTAACATATTTAAGCTTCTAAGTGAATTCAATCAAAGGATTCGGCCATTTACGTTACATACTTTGAAACTCGCAAACCCACTCATCAAAACCTGCGTGGCATTACCCCCAGTACAGTAAACTAAAAAAAAAGTATTAAAATAGTGAAATTGTAACTAAATCACATAAAAATATTTTTTTGCCAGTAAAGCGTACATTCCATTCATTATCCATCAAAAGCATAGCTGACGAACATTACTACATTCAGCTCTAGTCGTGTTTAGTAAGTAAATAAAAATATTTTATTTTAACTTCTGCATCTGCATATATATAAAGTGAAATGCCCTGCTCGCTTCTTTTTGTATGACCGGGCTAGTCTGAGGTACTGCTGTAGGAATTTTGATAAGCTTTTGGAATTTCAGGACCGATATTTTGCCAGTATCTGTACAGAAAACAGGCAAAAATCGTTGAGTTTATCGATTCCCAAGATATAAATGAAGTTTGCACGGGACCCTGAGTCGTATTCGCACTTAGCCAGTTTTTTCTCTCTAGATCCGATCAGCCGCGAAATGGAAGCCATACGAAAATAGTAAGAAAAAGATTTACTTGCAACATTTAGCTAAACCTCCCAACTACTTCTCCACATAGTCACCACTCCGACTTAGTCATCTGTCGCAGCGCGATGTCAATTTTCTACGAGTAATATCCTCCTCACAGAAGGAGGCTTCCCGCCAATTTTCTACACTGGTCTGCCGGTCGTCGTTTGTTCCAAAATTCTGTCCTCATAGCATAGTTCACGTGAGCAAAGAGATGAAAATCAGAGGGAACCAGGTCCAGGCTATACAGGGTGAAGTGAAATTCGCGCCCTCGGGCTTCGCAGCGCGAATCCTCACATGCCAGCGATAAAACAAATGTCTCTCACAAAATTGCGTCCGGCGAGTATATCCGGCAGAAAAAGGATGCTAAAGAGTGGCAGTCTGGCAACACTGTAACCACACGCATGGTAACTACCTCTGTCATTACATATTAGTCGTGCTGTACAGTTAGTGCGGTGGTAGAGTTCTGAGTTAGAATGCAAGAGGTCGATGGTTCGATCCTGGGTTGAGGTACAGGTTTCTTATTTGGTAAATGTAGTCCAGATTGTAAGGTATCTGGCATCGTAATCGTCAACAGCGATCGCAGCGGGTCTTCTAGAAAACATTTGCACTTACATACTACAATCGTAGAAATAGAGGATTGGTCAGCTTTGAAAGAAGTCCTTTCCACTTAGTGGGCGTGAATTTATTCGCACCACTACATCTACCAGACTCAAACCCTGTTTTCTTTTTACCCTCCTCCAATTGTCTCGTGGATTAGTACGAACTATTATTCTTGCCTCGTTCAGGTCCATTACATTTCGTTAGGGACTTACGTTACCTGTAGGACTAGCAACGTGCCTTGCTAATAATGTCCAATCTTGGTTACTATTTGTATGTGTTATCGCCATGTTCCCGCTAATTATGCCTTTCATCATTGCGTCTGGTAACCGCATGCTGTTTAGTACGTATCTCGATGCATTATTATTATTATTATTATTATTATTATTCTATCGATGAGTTTGTGGAAACGTCACATTTACCGAACATTTCACAATTAGCGTTGTTGGGATGAATAATGTAGAGCCAAATGTGTGAGAGGGGTAATGCGCTGTAGGTGGAACAGTGCGCGGGACTGACGGCGTGTTTATACTGTATGCACTGTCCACCAGACACGGACTTGTTGCGATCTGAGCAACGCCCCCGCGACAGACTCCAATGTACACGCGTGCACGTATCGAATTTTCTCATTGTAAACATCTAAACCAGTGTGGCAGACGTATGGCATACACAAACGATGAATATGTGGATATGCTTCTGGTCCTTGGTGCATCTGATAACCGGACTAGTGTTGCCGCTCGTGAATATGCTGCTAGATATCCTCGTCGACACCATCCAGATAAAAATGTGTTTCGTCGTGTGGATCTGCACCTTCGGGAGTCAGGTTCTCTCCTTCCACCATCGTGTGACAGTGGTCGCCCACGGACTCGTCGTACTCCAGCTACTGAGGAAACTATTCCGGAGGTCATACATCAAGAACCTGAGCGAGGTACATGTAAAGTAGCAAGGCAGCTGCGTGTCTCGCAAGGCATGGTCGTTAACGTGCTGCACGAGCACGGGCTGCACCCCTATCATTATGCTTTCACGCAACACCTACATCCTGCAGATCGCCATCAGCAGATGCAATTCTGTGAATGATTCCAACAACAACAGAAAGCCAACGATGACTTCGTGATCACCGTAATATGGTCAGATGAAGCAGCATTCACTCGTGAGGGTGTCTTCAATATGCACAATGCCATTGGTGTGAGGTTAATCCGCTCGTCACCCGCGACTGTGGATATGAAGTTGGCTTTAGTATCAACGTCTGGGCTGGAATACCGAGCGACAGGTGTTTGGGCTCCTACATGTTGCCTGACCGGTTGACCGCACGAAGGTATCATGCATTCCTCTCAAACTATCTGCCAGTCGTGCTGGAAGATGTTCCACTACATGTTCGGCAGAGGATATGGTTCCAACATTATGGTGCACCTCCACACTCTGGAATTGATGTGCGACAGTATTTCCAGGGAAATGGCTTGGACGTGGAGGTCCAGTTGTATGGCCACCGCGTTCACCTGACGTAAATCCCTGGATTTCTTCCTATGCGGACACCTGAAGGCTCACGTGTTCTCTACTCCGACGACGAATGTGAAAGAATTGGTAGCATGTGTTCATGCTACTCTTGTTACTGTGGACGCAGCTTTGCTGCGAAGGGTCCAGTGCTCTATGATCTGGTGGGTTGCGCAATGTTCGGATGTACGGGGAGGTCGCTTTGAGCATCTGTTGTTCGGATTACAACGTATTCTGTTGTGAGGGTCATGAAGTCATTAATATGGACATTTTTACTGTCACTGGTTGCTAATGTGCGATATCTTACTGCTCATATTACATGTAGTATAAATGACAAGTACTGTGCTATCATCTTTAGCATCTCGAAATTGATGTTGTTTGTACTTATTCTGTCCTGTGACAGGTCATTTGTTTCAATTGTATTTCTTGTTTGTCTAACCACGTATTTGTTATGTTCATAGTTACAAAACGTTGTAAATTTATGACACACGTGACCTAAGAAACGGTGTATATTACAGTATGAAATGTCACAATGGAATTAGCAAATAAAAAAATATGCGCCCCAACCCAGGATCGCACCAT
The DNA here is from genome assembly GCF_023898315.1 of Schistocerca nitens. NCBI lineage: Eukaryota > Metazoa > Arthropoda > Insecta > Orthoptera > Acrididae > Schistocerca > Schistocerca nitens. Next base: position 283,248,132 of record NC_064617.1, read on the forward strand.
TGACCTCCTGTACGCTAACCCAAAACTGTATCTGCTGTACCAATTGCACAGCACGGCCAAAATGTGCTGATAGAGGTAATTACCATACATGTGGTTACAGTGTTGCCAGATTGGCACTCTTTAATGTCCTTTTTATGACAGATGTACTCGCTGACCGAAATTTTGTGAGAGATTTTTTATCGCTAGCATGTGAGGATTCGCGCTGCTTAGCCCGATTGCGCGAATTTCGCTTCCCCCTCTATGGTGAGTGATCAAACACTTCACATCGAAAACGCTGCAGGAGCGTCTTTGTTGCAGCTACAGTAAGCGGCCGAGCATTGTCGTGAAGAAGTACAGTGCCTGATAACAATATTCCCCATCGCTTGTAAGCGATTTTTCGGAACCGCTTGATCCATTCGCTGAACAAGATCATCAGCTAACACTCGCTCCCTACACTGCCCACATCCGTCTGTATGTCCTGCTTCAACGTTTCTGCGACAAGCTACAGTTTGCTGTCACGCATGACAGTTACGTTACGTGAGCTGCACGAAATCAGGTGGGATCCCTCAGTGTGAAAAAAACCGAATGACAGCACACACTTCACACTTGACGGGAGACACTATTGTTCTGGTGATGATACTTGATTTGTGAGGCGCTCAACTGCGCTGTTATCGGCGCCTGTACAAAGTACCAATCCTTACACAGTCCAATCTCGCCAGGTTGACGAATGATGAGGAAAACACAAACACCCAGTCCCCGGGCAGAGAAAATACCCAACCCGGCCGGGAAACGAACCCAGGGCCTCGTGATTCAGAGGCAGCAACGCTAGCCACTATTGTTCTAGACGCATTTACGTGGTCACTGTGTGCGACGTGACGCGCTCGATGGGCATACTAAATACACTATACAACTCATCTGCTCAAAGCTTCACCGAATTTTCACTGTGCTTTCAATTTCGCGACCGATAGGACCTTGAAAAAAAATAGCCCTGGTATACCTCCCTTGCGCAGCAGAAGAAGAGAAGTGTGTAATGCATAGTTTCCACGATGACAATAATGCATTGTTGTAGAGGTAATTATTCCATTCAGATTTCACGTTTATATGCTATAATTTGCGGCGTGACAGAGAGATGCTAGTAGGATTTCCTGAAATACTGTAGCTCCGAACAGCTCAGGAGGTGTGATTTTTGTTTATAACGTGGTGGGAGTGGGAGAGGGCGGGGGTTCTCCAGATACGTTCTTCCTGTGGCACTCCAGAATGATTTTAGACTATCCTCCTTAGCATCTGGACGTTAGTTGGACAGATTTTCCTCTGGGCGTCTTCTTATTTGTCATAGAGGATGCTGAAGCAGTGACAATACTCCTGGACGAGCAAAGAGATAAGCACTTTACAGTTAAAACGCAGGTTGGTTAATACGGCTACATGCTTTACAATCCCGCCCGGACTGTCGTGTGCGCTAGCATTCCGCTACCGGGATTCGGCCGCGCGCGGCAACGCATAGAATACGCCAGGCGAATTAATGAGCAGGCCCTCTGTGCCGTGCATGAATGAAGTTTTTAAGCGGTTTCCCATATCTGGCTGGGTGAATACCGCGCTGCTAGCCACGTCTCGCCTCGGATATCTTACACGACTTGCAAACGTTCTCGCACTTTCACGCGGGTTAAAATTAGACACAATTGTGTCCCAGGGGCGGGGGAGGGGGAGGTGAGGCGACATGAAAGGTACCAGGCCACCTTCTACAACTGACATTGCCAGATCAAGACTAACGTGCTGATCCCGCCGAGACACAGGATAGGTGAGGAAAAAGAGGAAGAAGAAGCTACAGACTTAACAAGTTCCCGGAGTTGCTCTGAACACGTGAACTCTGATGAGAAACCGTCGCGGATCCATATCCAAGAAAGACGAAGAATACAACAAGACCAGGATGTGGGGTGTCATCGGCACTGCGAGTAGACGGACTTTCATCGATCGTGTGCCTGATTTTACTGCAGCAACTTAGCTACATCAAAGGGGGATCAGAATTTGTGACCTTCGAAGTCGAGTGTAGAATGAGTCGAAGCAGGTGTGATGTCATTCGGCAGTGTTAGATGAGGGAACTTATACGAGGATGTGCTGAAAATCAAACCTCATTAATATTCTACGTCTTTATTCTCGTGTTTGTGTACAGGGTATTTCAAAAAGAATAACCGTATTACAAAGTATCAAATGGCTCTGAGCACTATGGGACTCAACTGCTGAGGTCATTAGTCCCCTAGAACTTAGAACTACTTAAACCTAACTAACCTAAGGACATCACACACATCCATGCCCGAGGCAGGATTCGAACCTGCGACCGTAGCGGTCTCGCGGTTCCAGACTGCAGCGCCAGAACCGCGCGGCCACTTCGGCCGGCTACAAAGTATCATTTTATGTAAACTATCCATCGCTGTGCCTCGGCAACTATTGAAGAAACGAATAAATAGTCTAGTTTATATTAATAGCCGCTAGATGTCAGTTGTCTTCTGTTTTATTTGTTAACCGACATATGTTTAAAATGGCTACTCCGCAGCAGAAATCATTTTATGTTCTCGAGTTTGCGAAGTGCAGTTCGTTGATTACAGTGCAAACATGTTTCAGGCTGAGGTACCAAATTGATCCTCCGAATGGGTGGAACATTCGCAGATGGTATCGGCAGTTTCTAGATACATGATGCGTATGTAAAGGAAAGAGCCCTTGCCGCCCTCGTGCTCCTGAAGAAAATGTTGCACGAATTCAGACTGCTTTCCAACGTAGTCCTTCAAACTTAACTTGTCGTGCCAGTCGTGTGTTACAACTGCCTACAACAACAATTTGGCGCGTTTTGAGACATCGGTTGTTTATGAAGCGGTGCAAGTTACAAATGTTACAAGCTCTGCGTCCTGATGACAAACGCAAACGTGTGGCATTTTTGTAATTAGATTCTTGATTCTATTGTCTATGATAACACTTTCGCACAACGCATCGTGTTCAGTGAGGAAGCGACTTTCCATGTTAGTGGTCAGGTAAACAAACACAATGTTCGAATTTGGGGCCTACAGAACCCACAGGCAGCCATTGAACATGTACGAGATTCGCCCAAAGTTAACATGTATTGTGCGATATCCCGATCATCTGTTTACGGCCCATTCTTCTTTGATGGAAACACGGTTAACACAGTATCTTTCTAGGTTACAAAACTGGTTGTTTCCGAGGCTGCACGAAGACCAGTTCATTTTTCAACAAGACGGGGAACCCCGTCACTGGAATAGGCAAGTGAGTGAATATCTGAATGAAACTCTACCAAACCGTTGGATTGGTCTTCAAGGAGCTGGCGACTTAGCATGTCTCACCTGGGCTCCACGGTCACCGGATTTGACACCCTCTAACTTCTTCCTGTGGATTTTCGTTAAAGCAGCGTTTATGTACCACCACTCCCACAGAACCTGGAAGAGTTGAAGAACCGGATCCGTACTGCTATAACATCAGTGATGAAGGATATTCTTGCCCGAGTGTGGGAGGAATTTGAGTATCGATGTAATATCGTTCGTGTCGCTGATGGAGGACATATTTAACATCTGTAATCTGAACATGAGAGGTTCGTAAATAGATGTGTAAAGTTGGTTGGTTGGTTTGGGGAAGGAGACCAGACAGCGTGGTCATCGGTCTCATCGAATTAGGGAAGGATTGGGAAGGAAGTCGGCCGTGCCCTTTCAGAGGAACCATCCCGGCATTTGCCTGGAGTGATTTAGGGAAATCACGGAAAACCTAAATCAGGATGGCCGGACGCGGGATTGAACCGTCGTCCTCCCGAATGCGAGTCCAGTGTCTAACCACTGCGCCACCCCGCTCGGTAGATGTGTAAAGTTTCATATTCTTATGTCTTAAACTTTAATAAATATTTGCTTTCGAAATAGATATATTCTTTTTGAAACACCCTGTATTTGCAGCCCCCTGCCTCTAGAGGGCTCCGAATAGCAGCGTGTAACACCGCGGTGTGTAATGTAACTTTGTCGGTTCGTGAGAAACAGCATGCCTTAATCGAGTTTCTGACCGAAGAAAACGCAGCTCCTCACATAGAGTACCTTCTCCTTCAGCATGGCAGCACCACATACGAGCGCTGCGACATTTGCAACAATCCCACGCCTTGGGTTCACTGTCCTTCGAGCATCCTCCATACAGTCCCGACTCTGGCCCATACGATTTTGATATGTTTCTAAAATTTAAAGAACACCTTCAAGGACTTCACTCTGATAGTGATGAAGCGGTGGAAGTAGAGGTGAGGTTGCCGCTCAATATTCTACAGTGACGGTATCAGCAAACTGCTCTCTCTTTCGGAGAAATGTATTCGTCCCCTGTTTGAATATGCTGAGAAATAGACCTGTAGACATGAAGAATAAAGATGTAGAGTGTTAATATTGCTCGTTTTACTTAAAAATGTTTAAGAGTTTTCATACAAAAAATTCGTAGGCATTATTTTGCAGCACGCCATTGTAGCTAGCTGGGAGAGGTGATGATGGAAGAGGGACTAAACCTATTTTTTCCAGGGAAACTGCAGTGTTCCATTGTGGCTTGACCAGCAGACTTAACGGCTGTGTACTGTTATAACTAGAATTCTTTTCCTTTGCTTCGATGCCAGAGATCGTTGTAAAGAACAGCTTAAGATCTTTATCTAATCCGGCTGGTTGATGCCCAGAGATGTTATTGTTTGGAAGCACCACCTTAACGTTGAACTACTTTAGAATGTTAGTTACTTTTTGCTGTATCGCCTTTGATGAAGAAACGTAATTGTGTTAGCGTTTTCCTTCCGATCAGTATTCCATTTCTTATTATACTTCTGGACCAGACTGTCAGTCAGCTTCCCTTCGTAAGTTTTCTCTGACTATAGCTTCATCCTACATCTCTTCGTTAGACATTAGAACATTCAGAGCCCCGCCTACTAAATGTCTAAATTCAACTCTTTTGCAGGCAATATGGTGACAGGAATCACTAAGCTTTGCCGCAACAGTAGAATTTGATACCGTGTTTTCATTAACGACGTATGTTCTATGATGTCTCTTGATGTTAACACAAAGCTCATGCTGATGGGCCAAGGAATAAAATAGCAGTAAAGAAAATGGACTTGTGAACGAAAACGTCTCGGTTTCAAGACAGACCATTTGTTTTGAACAAAGCATTCTTGCATGTAGGCCTATATGGGAAATTATTTCTTCCTCTTCATGTGTTTCGGGTGAAAACGACAGAGTCGTTTTAAACGCAGTGGGTCAGTTCCTTCAACCATTCTCACTGATCAACTGTGAAAATAATTGGAAGGTTTTTAGCTGAAATATCGGAAGACGAGGAAATGTTTTCTCAGAGTATGGAATAAGAATTACTTTTTCTCTCAAGGTGAGAAAAATCCACGAAAAGAACAAAGAACTCTAGCACGCATGTTTCTCCTTTTTTCAGTATTTACGGATGTGGTATGAATGGATAATGGGACCATAGCTCGTTAATAAGGAATTTAAACATTGTTTTTGTCACCTACACCTTATTAGATCACTACTTCTACGCAGTGGGGGAATTCTTAAACTATATGGAGAACAACAGGCTTGAAGGAAGAATATGAGAAAACTGCTTCAGCTGCTAAAGCAAGACCAAATAGAATGAATTTATTGCACTATTAAAATAAATTTTGATGTTATTTGTAACATGTGTGTGTGTGTGTGTGTGTGTGTGTGAGAGAGAGAGAGAGAGAGAGAGAGAGAGAGAGAGAGAGAGAGAGACAGCGCAGACGCTCATGTGGAAATAACGTTGCATATGAGATTTACTGGATGAATAAAAAATGCTTGTTCGGTGATCTTTCAAAACCTCTGACACAAAACAACAAAAGTATTCCAGAAAAAAGAAAGGGTAGCAATAGTAATAGCGATCTGTTGTTTTTACGTTTCGCTTCATACGAAGGCAATTGAGGAGAAGATATTTGTGGGAAAGGTAGTGCACGATGTTTTGTTAGGGCGTGGCTCTTTTCGGATCGTTCTTTTGTGTACTTTTCACTGCTACTGAAATATTCGCAATTCACCGTGGGAAGCAGGAAGGTACTTCTTCAGTACACTAAGTCAACAGGATTTTATCTAAGCACGCTTCTCGAAACCCACACGTGTATGCCATGGAGAAATAAATTTCTTTCAGGGAGGAGGCTGTGCGTCAAGTGTGGTTCTGCAATGTTTTAGGGGTGCTTTTCTTGTCACGACTTTGGCACAATCGTTCGTATTTAATGATGCGTTTAACCAATTGTGTGCTGAGGATGCAGTTCAGGTTGAAGTTGGTTCTGTGATGTTTTCGGAGTGTTTTTCTTACCATATTTTAGTCATGCAGGTTTAATGAGGCATTTAACCCGCTGTGTATCGAGATTGCAGTTCAGGCCACACATTGTTCTGTGATGTTTTTGGGGTGTTTGTCTTATAGCGACTTGGCACAGTCATTCAAATTCAACGAGGTGTTTAACCCACTGCGCGTCGAAGGTGTAGTCCAGACCGAAGGGGGTTCTGTGATTTTTTCGGGGAGTTTTTCTTATCATGACTTCGGCGCAGTCCTTTATATTGCAGTGAACGTGATGCAGGATGTTACATGAACATTCTTTGTGATCAAGTGTTGCCCTTCAACTTAACGCGTTGAGTGTACGATGAACACTCCCGTCTTCCAAGATGACAACATCGGTGTTCACAGCATTGCACGCATACGTTCCTGGTTAGATAAACACCCAGGCTTCGTATCGAATCTCGACTGACATGTTGAATTACCCGATACCAATGCCACTGACAAATTTAAGACAATCTGGAGCAGTAGGTGAGACATCAAATCAATATCGTCGCAATTTTGTAGCTCTACAGGATCTAAAAGTCAATGAATAAGCCTGATATGGCATAAATGAAGACACTTGTGGACTCGTCTTTCAAGCCGAATTGAGGCCAATATCAAGGCTAGGTATCATATTAGCGTGAGCTCTACGGCGGACGACAAATTTTTAGTCCGATGTGCGTAACATTGTCGGGAAATGCCCCTAATTAAAGACAAATTACACATTTGGACAACTAAATTAGAGACATCTACCTACTAGGATAATGAATATGATTTAGTCCAGATGACAGCGGCGATGGGACGCTACATGAACCCCACAACTCTCAAACCGCACCAACTAAATTTATACATTAGGCTAAGATGGGTCCAAGGTGCTTTCAACTCGCTCGATGGCGTCTCAGATGTGCTGGATGGGTCTATGGGGTGACACAAGCAGCCATATTTCTGTAGTTTCTCAAACTATTTTGCACGCTTCAGAAGGGATGGGGTAAAGCATTTTCTTAGTGAATTATCAGGCCACTGGAGGAATGCAATTGGCGAACAAATGAAATGATGTGATGCGCCAATTCTCCTCCAACGACTGTAGCACGGTTCTGGCTTCGAGACACGGACAATTATAATGCTGAAAGATGACATCGCCGTCGGGGAAGGCATCAAGCATGAAGGGATGCAAGTCGTTAACAGCTGTCAGCGTGTCTTCGATTACTGCCACAGGTCCCGTGCGAGCGCTAGAGATGTGTCCCATAGCGCAACACTGCTCCCACCAGCCCGAGTCTGTGGCGCGCTGCACGTTTCGAGCCGCCGTTCACCTCGATGACGGCGTTTGTGGAGACGACCAGCGACCTAGTGTAGCAAAAAAGGGAATTCACCCGAAGAGTCGACAGGTTTCCATGTATCAACGGTAGAATCCCGATGACGATGTCGTTGGGTCAACATGTTCACCAATGTACGGTGAAAGGTGTGCTCCAAAACATTTGTGCTTGCACCAGCATTTTGCTCTTTTAACAGATGCTACAGACCATCATCTATCTTACTTTACAGAGCAGACAAGCCTCCGGACCCCACGCTCTGTGAAGAGTCGTGGATGTCCAACCATTTAACGCCGAGCGGTAGCCTCACAGTGCTTCTACGTCTTTCCGTAGATGTTCACGACATTACTACGTTAACATTAGATTAGCTTCGCCGTTTTGGAGACACTAGTTCACTGGCTCTGTGTAATAATAGCATGCCCTTGGTCAAAGTCGTTTATCTCAATGGATTTCCCCATTTGCAGCTTATATCTTCACTAGGGTGATGCCCCGCTCCGTATCTTCGCCGCTTACATACACCTCGCCATTAAAATTGCTACACCACGAAAATGACGTGCTACAGACGCGAAATTTAACCGACAGGAAGAAGATGCTGTGATATGCAAATGATAAGCTTTTCAGAGCATTCACACAAGGTTGGTGCCGGTGGCGACTCCTACAACGTGCCGACATGAGGAAAGTTTCCAACCGATTTCTCGTACACAAACAGCAGTTGACCGGCGTTGCCTGGTGAAACGTTGTGATGCCTCGTGTAAGGAGGATAAATGTGTACCATCACGTTGATAAAGGTCGGCGATAGAAGCCTATCGCGATTGCGGTTTATCGTATCGCGACATTGCTGCTCGCATCGGGCGAGATCCAATGACCGTTAGCAGAATATGGAATCGGTGGGCTCAGGAGGATCCCAACTGAGTCAACAGACGGGGACGTTTGCAAAACAACAACCATCTGCACGAACAGTTAGACGACGTTTGCAGTAGCATGGACTATCAGCTCGGAGACTATGGCTGCGGTTACCCTTGACGCTGCATCACAGACAGGAGCGCCTGAGATGGTGTACTCAACGACGAACCTGGGTGCACGAATGGCAAAACGTCATTTTTTCGGATGAATCTAGGTTCTGTTTACAGCATTATGATGGTCGCATCCGTGTTTGGCGACATTGAGCTGAACGCACATTGGTATGGGGTGCCATTGGTTACACGTCTCGGTCACCTCTTGTTCGCATTGACGGCACTTTGAACAGTGGACGTTCCATTTCAGATGTGTTACTACCCGTGGCTCTGCCCTTCATTCGATCCCTGCGAAACCCTACATTTCAGCAGGATAATGCACGACCGCATGTTGCAGGTCCTGTACGGGCCTTTCTGGATACAGAAAATGTTCGACTGCTGCCCTGGCCAGCACATTCTCCAGATCCCTCACCAACTGAAAACGTCTGGTCAATGGTGGCCGAGCAACTGGCTCCTCACAATACGCCAGTCACTAGTCTTGATGAACTGTGGTATCGTGTTGAAGCTGCATGGGCAGCTGTTGCTCTACACGCCATCCAAGCTCTGTTTGACTCAATGTCCTGGCGTATCAAGGCCGTTATTACGACCAGAGGCGGTTGTTCTGGGTGCTGATTTCTCAGGATCTATGTACCCAAATTCCGTGAAAATGTAATCACATGTCAGTTCTACTATAATATATTTGTCCACTGAATACCCGTTTATCATCTGCATTTCTTCTTGGTGTAGCAATTTTAATGGCCAGTAGTGTATTTTTGTTATCGCTTCACGCGCCCGCAACGTCAACAGGCGGCAACCAACGTCGCGCCGGCTGGAGTGGTCAGCGGTTCTAGGCGCTACAATCTGGAACCGCGTGACCGCTAAGGTCGCAGGTTCGAATCCTGCCTCGGGCATGGATGTGTGTGATGTCCTTAGGTTAGTTAGGTTGAAGTAGTTCTAAGTTCTAGGGGACTGATGACCACAGAAGTTAAGTCCCATAGTGCTCAGAGCCATGTGAACCATTTTTGAACCAACATCGCGGTCGACGGTGGTCACAATGTTTTGGCTGATCAGCGCAGATAGCCTGAAAAGCTTCAGTTCAGCAGTATTTGCTCTGAATGTTAGTGGTAATTATGGTGATGAAAATTTCAGAAAGTTTACATTCTTTGTATGTTCAAATGTGTTCAAATGTGTGTGAATTCCTAAGGGACAAACTGCTGAGGTCATCGGTCCCTAGACTTACACACTACTTAAATTAACTTATGCTAAGAACAATACACACACCCATGTCCGAGGGAGGGCTCAAACCTCCGGCGGAGGGGCCCGCGCAATCCGTGACAGGGCGCCTTAAACCGCGCGGCCACTCCGCGCAGCACTTTGTGTACTTCATTTCATCCATGTGATATATAATAAAATTCTAGGGGCAATCTCACACTTAATCGCGAAGCATTCACGGCACAGAAACCTGCTCTAGTGCTATTATTTCCGAACCTCACGTAGGAACTATTTTAAAAGAGTTGTAACATCCGAGAGAAGTGCTCAAAGAGGACGTTGTGAAGGTGGCTCACGAGTCGAATGTGGACATCTCAGTCGGTAGTAGCATTTTCCACGAAAGACGTTTTAACCTTTCAGAAATTCCAAGTCGGATCACCCTCGGATCTTGTCGAAAAAAACTTCAAATATTTAAAATGTATTTAGCCACCTCTCTTGTAAATTGAAACTAATGCCGGTTACTCAACACAACTTTAAAAACAAAAGTGGACTCGTCTCAGCTTGATAGTGTATTGTATTGTATTGGATGTTAACCGGGGACTAGAAACAACGGAGAGGCTCCGTCCCCGCCGCAGCCGCAGTGGTCCACAACCCCACGACGACTACCGCAGTCCACTTCACCCCTCCGCCGCCCCACACCCAACCACTCTTTCATAGATATTGTGCAGTTCGGCTCCCGGTGAACCCCCCCCCCCCCCCCTCACACCCCCAAGGAAAGTCTCACGACCGGTGTAACCCCTATGTTTGTGTGGTAGATTAATGGTGGTGTAGGCGTACGTGGAGAACTTGTTTGTGGAGCAATCGTCGACATAGTGTAGCTGAGGCGGAATAAGGGGAACCAGCCTGCATTCGCCGAGGCAGATGGAAAACCGCCTAAAAACCATCCACAGATTGGCCGACTCACCATACCTCGATACAAGTCCGCCCGGCGGAATCGTGTCTGGGACCAGGCGCTCCTTCCCAATCCGGAAAGCCGTGCGTTAGACCGCACGGCTAACCGGGCGGGCAAGCTTGATATACTTCTACTCCATAGATGAATTTTTCACCACATAATCTCAGCGTGTAAGTGACTTTCAGTTACTACGTTTAAATGGTGACTACAGTAAGGACCAATCCTGCAAATATGTAGCATGTAGCCACACTTTCACTGAGATTATGTATTATATTTGAGAGCCTTTTGAGGCATTCTGCATCGTAGCATGATATGAGAGATATTATCGAAAAAATAAGTAAATAACTATATATGACGGTAGTATCTGTTCTCGAAAGAACAGTTACCGTCGATGACCATGCAGCTTTGCTCGAAATGAAATGATAATTAAATAGACACCCTAGCTGCAAGCAGGCGTTGATACACTTCATTGGGGACATGCTGAAAATGTGTGCCCCGACCGGGACACGCTATGCCCGAACTCGTACGGGACTTGGTAGATTAATCTGCCACGAGTAATGAGTATGATGGGCAAACATCTATTAGGCGCACTACGAATGTAGTGTTGTGGACATGTTGGGAATGTGGATCTCACGGGGAGCGTGCAAGGGATAAGTCCCTGCAGACGCACTATCCTCTGGGCCCGCGGTGGCTCAGATGGATAGAGCGTCTGCGATGTAAGCAGGAGATCCCGGGTTCGAGTCCCAGTCGGGGCACACATTTTCAACATGTCCCCAATGAAGTGTGTCAACGCCTGCTTGCAGCTAGGGTGTCTATTTAATTATCATTTCATAAGTAAATAACTTACTTTTCAAGAGTATTTCTTACTTATTCTTTGACCTTCAGCAGAATAGAAGAGCGTTTACTCAATGAAAAAAAAAATGGTACACGCAACACACTCATGCCAGACGCTGTTATCGAGTCGGTATCTTTCCCAGCAGGAGTCAGGGTTGGTCTGTGGCGCTAGCTTGTAGTGTCAAGGAAACCAGAGAGCGTATCAGAAAGCGTCTTATCGGCCGATGCAGTCCCGTGTTTACAGAAGACACAAGTGTCTCTGGTCTGCTACCACAAGCCGGCACAAATACTTTACTCGCCTCTCTGTGTTTCGATATTACACTCTCTCAGATGTTCCCAATCAGTCCTAAGAAAATCGATTTTAGCTACAAATTAATCGAACCTGCTGAGTTTGATAAAAGTATGTGTATAATTTCTTTTCTGCTAAACACCGGTTCCCGTGAGATCACCGAAGTTAAGCGCTGTTGGGCATGACCGGCACTTGGATGGGTGACCATCCAGCCGCCATGCACTGTTGCCATTTTTCGGGGTGCACTCGGCCTCGTGATGCCAATTGAGGAGCTACTCGAACGAATAGTATGGGCTTCGGTCAAGAATACCATCATAACGACAGGGAGAGCGGTGTGCTGACCCCACGCCCCTCCTATTCGCATCTTCCGCTGAGGATGACACGGCGGTCGGATGGTCCCGGTAGGCCACTCGCGGCCTGAAGACAGAGTGCTTTTAAAAGAATCTTAATTATTTATCTATGTGTATTTTATCCGAGAAACAATTCTCCGAATGAGGTGTAAGAGACTTAAGCCAGCAATTTTTCCAATCTTTTTTCTACATGGTTCTTGAAAGGCAGTTATCGATATTCTGTCTCTGGCTCTTCAGTTATCACTAAAATCGTTCTTCCTTGCTTTTTTTCAGTTTACTAAACAGAAAAACCTCAGAGGGGAAACATGTATCGCCAATGCGGTGGTAGAAGCATATAACAGTGTTAGTTTTGGCCGCAAATTCACGAATAAATAGTTAAGTTTGAACAACTACATTATTGTAGAGTAATCCACTACAATCACAATAACCTGGGAAGTAGCAAGCAATGTTCTGAAAAAGACAGTTCTGTGTGTATAGCAGAGTGCACAGTATAGAAAAAAGCCTCAAGAGAAAGTAAATAGCGACCAACAAATACAATTTTTCCATTCTGGAAAACAACTGTAAAGCAAAAACTATCAAAGGATGCAGAAATGTGTTTCCTGGATGCAGCATTGAGTGGATGTTGTGAAAAAATGGAATGCTTTATTATATAAAACTCATTATACACTACGCCGCTGAAATCGAAGATCACACAAACCAGATCCCATTCGTTTAGTCGAAAGTGAAGAAATTTCTTAGTCTAGGCTTTCTAGAAAACTCATTGCACGACAGCGCCTTTGTTCTGATGTAATACACTACTGTTTCGTCACTAGATATAACCCTTTTAAATAGTTCGGGATGCTCGTGAATTTCGTTCAGAAACTTATGACCAATGTTGATTTGGAGCTGTTTATGGTCCCAGTTCACCAGTTTAGAAATAAATTTTGTTAGCACATGATTCGTGGTTAAAGTATCCGAAACAGATACTTAGTATGAGCCGCAAATATACCAGCACTGTCACTAAACTCTCTAATAACGATTTGATCGCTGCCAATAACTATTTTCTTCAGTTTTTTTTAGCTCTTTCATCGGTTGTTGATACAATGGGGATAATGGGTTCTCACTATATTCAAGGCCTTCACAGCGCCCTCATAAACATTTTTACAGTCCGTAAATCGTTGTTTTATTTATAGAAGTTTTCCCAGAAGATACATTCATCATTTCAGAGCGGTACTACACTTTTTTCCGTGCTTAAAGCAAAGTTTAATGTAAACTTTTGTTCAATTTCACCCACGTATTAATATCGCCGATCACGTTAAAACACTTGTAATCTTTACAACTGTTAACAACCAAAGAACCATCCAATATTGTTTGTGTCAAATATTGTCGATCTTTTTGACAGTCAATTGTTTCTGACGAATACAATGGAGGTAATCGTTGAGAGCTCCATATTTTGTTATAAACTTATCTTGCACGGAGCGCAAGACCATTTTTATACAAGTGAGTCGAAGCGTGAGGCTTCATTCCCATTCAATACGGCTACTAATGTTCAATTGGCTTGGGGACAAGTACACCAACATAACTGAAGCAAATTGTGACAGCCCGCATCTCGTGGTCGTGCGGTAGCGTTCTCGCTTCCCACGCCCGGATTCCCGGGTTCGATTCCCGGCGGGGTCAGGGATTTTCTCTGCCTCGTGATGGCTGGGTGTTGTGTGCTGTCCTTAGGTTAGTTAGGTTTAAGTAGTTCTAAGTTCTAGGGGACTTATGACCACAGCAGTTGAGTCCCATAGTGCTCAGAGCCCAAATTGTGACAACTGGACTACATAGCCATAAAATTAAGCAATTCCGCGCTTTTTTTCATGAAATCCAGCAGGATTTTCATAAATGAGAATATGCAAAGACTTCTTACGAAACTCTACGTAATCATTTCGCTTTACTTACTAATACTTAACTTCCATTTCAGAGTCAAAAGGGCTATTACGAGCAGGTGGGCTGATGACTCGGTTTTGGACGCGATGGCAAGACAAGTTTGCAGTTAATGGCGCAGTCAGCCAGGACTTTACTTGAAGAAATGCACCAACCACCAAATTTTATTAAAACTTTACTTAAGCTAAGACACTATTCGGCATTTACCCATTTATGTTTGCGTAATAAATTTATTTTCATCAACAGATCTTTTTTCATAGACTGCATTTTGAACGCTTTTTCTTCTATAGCTTCCCGCATTATATTCGTGATACAAACACTTCACTGATGAAGCGCACTATTCGCCATGTGACATTCGCCTGTAGGCAATATGGTGAATGCCGCCCTCATGAGAGCACCAGTGACCTTAAAAGTGTGTGTGTTACACATATACAGAGGAACCTTGTTTATCCGGACTAAAAGGGACTGTACGTCAACCGGGTAATCGATAATGCGGGATGTCCCGAAAGATTTAGAATGGCATGGGTTTAATGCTATAGACACTATGTGTGCTATCAAATACTTCCGTATCTTCTGTGAAACTCAAGCAACTACAGATTTTTCAATCATATATTATTGTCATGCAATGTTGAAGATAAACTGAAAAAAAGACTTTTATAGAGTGAAATAATCAGTAACATTCTTTTGAGCCATATTCGTATGTTGTTTATACAGGGTGTTTCAAAAATGACCGGTATATTTGAAACGGCAATAAAAACTAAACGAGCAGCGATAGAAATACTCCGTTTGTTGCAATATGCTTGGGACAACAGTACATTTTCAGGCAGACAAACTTTCGAAATTACAGTAGTTACAATTTTCAACAACAGATGGCGCTGCAAGTGATGTGAAAGATATAGAAGACAACGCAGTCTGTGGGTGCGCCATTCTGTACGTCGTCTTTCTGCTGTAAGCGTGTGCTGTTCACAACGTGCACGTGTGCTGTAGACAACATGGTTTATTCCTTAGAACAGAGGATTTTTCTGGTGTTGGAATTCCACCGCCTAGAACACAGTGTTGTTGCAACAAGACGACGTTTTCAACGGAGGTTTAATGTAACCAAAGGACCGAAAAGCGATACAATAAAGGATCTGTTTGAAAAATTTCAACGGACTGGGAACGTGACGGATGAACGTGCTGGAAAGGTAGGGCGAACGCGTACGGCAACCACAGAGGGCAACGCGCAGCTAGTGCAGCAGGTGATCCAACAGCGGCCTCGGGTTTCCGTTCGCCATGTTGCAGCTGCGGTCTAAATGACGCCAACGTCCACGTATCGTCTCATGCGCCAGAGTTTACACCTCTATCCATACAAAATTCAAACGCGGCAACTCCTCAGCGCCGCTACCATTGCTGCACGAGAGACATTCGCTAACGATATAGTGCACAGGATTGATGACGGCGATATGCATGTGGGCAGCATTTGGTTTACTGACGAAGCTTATTTTTACCTGGACGGCTTCGTCAATAAACAGAACTGGCGCATATGGGGAACCGAAAAGCCCCATGTTGCAGTCCCATCGTCCCTGCATCCTCAAAAAGTACTGGTCTGGGCCGCCATTTCTTCCAAAGGAATCATTGGCCCATTTTTCAGATCCGAAACGATTACTGCATCACGCTATCTGGACATTCTTCGTGAATTTGTGGCGGTACAAACTGCCTTAGACGACACTGCGAACACCTCGTGGTTTATGCAAGATGGTGCCCGGCCACATCGCACGGCCGACGTCTTTAATTTCCTGAATGAATATTTCGATGATCGTGTGATTGCTTTGGGCTATCCGAAACATACAGGAGGCGGCGTGGATTGGCCTCCCTATTCGCCAGACATGAACCCCTGTGACTTCTTTCTGTGGGGACACTTGAAAGACCAGGTGTACCGCCAGAATCCAGAAACAATTGAACAGCTGAAGCAGTACATCTCATCTGCATGTGAAGCCATTCCGCCAGACACGTTGTCAAAGGTTTCGGGTAATTTCATTCAGAGACTACGCCATATTATTGTTACGCATGGTGGATATGTGGAATATATCGTACTATAGAGTTTCCCAGACCGCAGCGCCATCTGTTGTTGAAAATTGTAACTACTGTAATTTCGAAAGTTTGTCTGCCTGAAAATGTACTGTTGTCCCAAGCATATTGCAACAAACGGTGTATTTCTATCGCTGCTCGTTTAGTTTTTATTGCCGTTTCAAATATACCGGTCATTTTTGAAACACCCTGTATGTAGCACAGTCAGGCAGGGATTTCACGAGCATTAGTACGGCCCAGGTTGTTTTCCCGTGCCGTTGCAAATACGCTATTACTTTGCCCGGCGTTGTTGTTGTTTGTGTATGTGTGATAATGTCTTCAGATTGAACCCAGTATCGTCAGCTAGTCCTTCATCACTATCATCATTGTCTGTCGACGAGCAGACGGCGACAATTTCGTCATAAGAAATGATGCGTCAATGAGCTTAGTGTTATTTCGGGGTCAGTCACTTACATCGCTAAACGACTAAAAACGTCACCTGACTCCACCCCTCCCCCCCCCCCCTTGCAGGTTGCCTGTCTGACTACTTCCATGGGCAACAATAATTTGTTCGAGAGCATTTAGTGTAATTACAAGCTGAATTTAAAAATTTAAAGTGCCATCATAATCTGCCACGCGGGGTAGCCGTACGGCCTAGGGCGCCTTGACATGGTTAGCGCGGCTACCCCCATCCTCCCTCGGGCATGGGTCTGTGTGTTGTCCTTAGCGTAAGTTTAAGTTAGATTAAGTAGTGTCTAAGACTAGGGACCGATGACCTCAGCAGTTTGGTACCATAGAACTTGCCACAAAATTCCAATTTCCAAAGAAGTATAATCTAACGTTAATAGATTGACACAGCCGGCCGCAGTGGTCTCGCGGTTCTAGGCGCGCAGTCCGGAACCGTGCGACTGCTACGGTCGCAGGTTCGAATCCTGCCTCGGGCATGGGTGTGTGTGATGTCCTTAGGTTAGTTCGGTTTAAGTAGTTCTAAGTTCTAGGGGACTAATGACCACAGCAGTTGGGTCCCATAGTGCCCAGAGCCATTTGAACCATTTGATTGACACAGTGAGTCACGCATTAAACTTAGAAACTGTGTATTACTCTTCAGGCAACATAACTCTCGGCGCGCAGATTGCCCAGATTATATTCATCCAGTATTTAAGAATGAGAGCACTTAGCATCTTCCCACTAACTTTTCACATAATTTCAATTATTTCCAAAACTTTTTTCACTTATACACCCACAAAATAATGAAAAAACAGTATATCGCTTACTATATTTTCCCTATTCGTGCCGTAAAACTTCAGTACGAAGCATGACTTTTTAATTTATTACTTCATTATTATTAACTCTATTCCCATCACACTCTGCAGACGGTATCCACATATACCATTGATCTACCTGTAAAATTATATCAATTTGCAACTCGTAGTTCTGGAGATATGACATCACAGACATTAAGGTAGGTGGAAAGCTAGCTTGCCTGAAAACGGAGCGCACATTGCCCGGACTATAGTCATCAACTGTTTAATAACATAACAACACTTGGGTGGGGCCGGGGGGGCGGGGGGGGGAGGAGGGCAGCGTGGCAGGACCAGTTTTACGCTTGCAACCTTGGCGTAATCGTTTTCAACTACTCACCTTTATTCATTCCGAACAATGCATTTACCTTTTGTCCATATGAACTAACACTTGTATTGTATAGTATTGTATGTTAACCGTGGACCTAGAAACGACGGAGAGGCTCCGTCCCCGCCGCAGCCGCAGTGGTCCGCAACCCCACGACGACTACCGCAGTCCACTTCACCCCTCCGCCGCCCCACACCAAACCCAGGGTTATTGTGCGGTTCGGCCCCCGGTGGACCCCCCAGGGAACGTCCCACACCAGACGAGTGTAACCCCTATGTTTGCGTGGTAGAGTAATGGTGGTGTACGCGTACGTGAAGAACTTGTTTGCGAATCAATCGCCGACATAGTGTAACTGAGGCGGAATAAGGGGAACCAGGCCGCATTCGCCGGGGCAGATGGAAAACCGCCTAACAACCATCCACAGACTGGCCGGTTCACCGGACCTCGACACCAATCCGCCGGGCGGATTCGTGCCGGGGACCAGGCGCTCCTTCCCGCGCGGAAAGCCGTGCGTTAGACCGCACAGCCAACCGGGCGGGCGCACTAACACTTTATTTCTCTTTTACGCCATTTTACACTTGCAACAAACGGGAGAAATACAGTACTCTACAGTGCAATGTCAGCTTGTTAAGTTATACCAAGCTAGGGTCTGTGTATAGTGATGGACTACATTAAAATGTAATGATTCTCGCCGTAGGCTGCTGCTGCTATTACGGCCAGCATATCAAATGCTGTATAGTTACTGAAACGATCGGGATAAGCAGGACACTCAGATTAATGAGTCATAAAAACAAGGTTCCACTTGAAACGTTCCTTCCACCCGTGCCTCTGAGCTTGCATATCGTCAGGCCAAATAAACCTCGCGGCAGCCAGAATCCACGCACTCTGCAGCCGTCTCGCATGCAGTAATCGCTATAAGCTTGCTTGCCGGCACCTGCGACGGCTCCCTTGCAGTGTACCGTGTATCGCCCGCTAGCCGGCTGCTCCGCTCTCGCCAGTCGATCTGCAGTCTTTTAAAGAAACTCCTTGGTAAAAAAAAATCTGATTCTCACAAATCTTGTAGCTCCATTCGTCAGCTTCATGACGAATGGCTTTTCATTTCCTTCATGGTTACAGTTATTGCGATATTTCGAGATTATGGAAAACTACTGCAAGAAATTCTTAAACTCTGCAGTGAAAAACTGTGCTCGCTATGAATTTGCATTTGGCATGCTGTGCTGGCAGAAGAGCCAACACCGTGTTGCTAGAGGAGGCCGAAATGCACGCGTTTAATTGCACGCAGATTGGCGTGAGGTCTGGAACAAGGTAAAGTAATTTACCTATAAAGAAAAGAACGTAGGTCTTGGAATACTTAACTTAATCCACAATTGGAGAACATCGCTCTTGTTTAGACATTATTACACTGAATATAAACTGGTAATGGCGCCTTGCTAGGTCGTAGCAAATGACGTAGCTGAAGGCTAAGCTAACTATCGTCTCGGCAAATGAGTGCGTATTGGTCAGTGCAGCTTCGCTAGCAAAGTCGGCTGTACAAATGGGGCGAGTGCTAGGAAGTCTCTCTAGACCTGCCGTGTGGTGGCGCTCGGTCTGCAATCACTGACAGTGGCGACACGCGGGTCCGACGTATTCTAATGGACCGCGGCCGATTTAAAGGCTACCACCTAGCAAGTGTGGTGTCTGGCGGTGACACCACATGGCATATGTTAGATAATACGTTGCTGCTTATGAAACTAACATATTGACTTATTCCTTCAACTTAGAAGTATATTGCTATCTGTATCCAGTCTCGAGAAAATGGAATGTACATAAAGCATTCCGTCCCGACCGTTCATCAGTGAAAAAGGCAGAATGAACACAAATCTCTCATATCTCATAAACAGTTTTACATATCGAAACAATATTCTGGCAAATGGTAGAAATCAAAAAGGAGAGTATTTTTCCATATGATTAATATGCGAAACTTCCGTATCTTCTGTGAAACTCAAGCAACTACAGATTTTTCAATGAAAAAAAATTTTTTTTTCTCTGGGCACTCCTTAGCCATTGTCATGTGGTGACTGTCTTATGGTGGCAGAGGCCGTCCTTAACTAGCCATGCTGCCTTCTGCGATGTCACTGGGGCTTGGTCCAATGCCATGTAAGGCAATGTTTTCGTTGTGCACCTGCTATCTTTGTTGAGTATGTTGTCACTTTTTAAACCACCTGACCTGGCTAAAAGCTCGAGAGAATTTTATTAAAAATAATTTAATTTTTAAGAACGATGAAATGAGAATTATTGTGAGTTTTCCAACAATATAATTAAGAAGTTACATGTTTATTTGTATTATGAGAATGGCCTTTTTTCATAAACTATTGTTTTGCCCTCAATTGCTAGTTGGATAATACACTGTTCAAGCATTCTGATGCGATTTTAACTGCGCTAGAATGTTAATGAAACGAATACATGATAGCTCTGCTGACTTTTTCCATGACAAGCACATTTTAACATGGCAACAAGAGAAGTTATGTATTACTCAAAACTCGTCACTAGTAATCTTTCTGTAAAGAAAAAATGTGTAAGAAGTATGTGGAAAAGTAATTGCTACTTCTGTTGCAATTTCGGTGGAATGCTATAACCCAGCGTAGTTTTAATAGTGAATGACTGGTGCTAAAACTGGCCGAAGGACATTATTTCAATAACTCGGTTATCTGATAAATATGAAAATAATTAACACTACATAGTGTACTACCTAATAGTTCCCAATCCTAAACAGAGTAAAGGATTGTACTTTTTAAACACAAATATTTTTTAGTTTGTCAAAGATGTTGGTAATCAGTTTACACCTTAATGGGTAGTTGACATGATTTTGCAGATTAAAATGTTTTCATGCGTCACACATAACTGAGATACAGAAATAAAATTGTTTGGCCAATTTCAGTTCCAATCGTTCATTATTAAAAATGCAATGGGGTATAGGATTTCACCGAAATTTCTCAACAACTGTAGCGATTTATGTTCACCAGACTTCTTATATCCTTTTTATCTTCGGAGAAAAGTTATCAGTGATGAGGTTTGAGCAGTATGTAACTTCTCTTGTTGCAATGCTATTTTTTTTTTGTCAAACCAGAGTGTAGTTTACAAATATTCATCTCACTAAAATTCTAATGCAGCTAAGATTCTGACAGAATCCTGGAACAATGCATTATTAAATCAGCAACAAAGACGTGTCAATAGTTTATGAAAAAGCCCAATCTCAGTATAAAAATAAATGTGTAACTTCTCCAGTTATACTGTACGAATATGCATAGCAATCCTAATTTCTCCAACTGTCGATGGGCCTTAAAAATTACATATTTCAGTGAAAAAGTCTGTAGGTACTTGAGTATCGCAGTAGATAAGGAAGTTTCGCATATTAATCACATGGCAAAATACTCTTCTCTTTGCATACTATTATTTGCCAAAATTATGCTTCGATATCTCAAACCGTTTTATGACACATGAGAGATTTATAAATATTTCATTCTACCTTTTTCGCTAGGACGTGCATTCAGGGCGGAGCGCTTTACATATAGTCCATTTTGTCGACATTGGAGACAGATATAGATATCCTTCCATGATTAAAGAATAATTCAATATGTTAGCTATATTTCATATGCAGCGACTTATGACCTAACATGCACCAAACGCAAATTCATAACGAGAGGTATTTTTCAATGCAAGCCTTCCGAATTTCTTGCTGCAGTCTACTTTATCTCGAAATGTCACAATAACTATGACCATTAACGAAAAGATAGGCAGTTCATCACGAAGCTGACGAATGAAACTGTAAGATGTGTGGGAATCAATATTTTTTACCAAATAGCTTCTTTCAATTCATTTGACAAAGATCGTGCGGGTTGCTGTTGACGCACTCAAGCGAGCCTGGAAGCTTCAGCGCCGAATGTTGACCACTGTGTGAGAGACAAGTAGGTGCGAAGGAGCCGTAAGGCCTTCAGCATGCTGCCGTGCATTCGAACGTTGAGTGTTGGGTGTGCCGAGTTTCTGACGTCATAGCGTGGGAAAAGCACGAAGGCGGGTCCTTCAGAACGTGCCGAGCAATATGTAACATGACAGATATTCTGAACTTGCGTTTGAACGTTGACCAATGAGCTGGAAGAATGTCACATACGTCACACGCATATCTCGCTTCAGTACAGAGTTGCGATACGCCATTTTGGCTTTCAGTTAAGGCCCATGTGATTATATGCCATTTGTAAGCATCAGGAAATTTAGGATCTCTCGAAAACCTGTCGTTAATTAAACGAATTGTTGTAATAAAATGACGGGAGAAGTCATATTTGTGGTTAAGGAAATATACACTCCTGGAAATGGAAAAAAGAACACATTGACACCGGTGTGTCAGACCCACCATACTTGCTCCGGACACTGCGAGAGGGCTGTACAAGCAATGATCACACGCACGGCACAGCGGACACACCAGGAACCGCGGTGTTGGCCGTCGAATGGCGCTAGCTGCGCAGCATTTGTGCACCGCCGCCGTCAGTGTCAGCCAGTTTGCCGTGCCATACGGAGCTCCGTCGCAGTCTTTAACACTGGTAGCATGCCGCGACAGCGTGGACGTGAACCGTATGTGCAGTTGACGGACTTTGAGCGAGGGCGTATAGTGGGCATGCGGGAGGCCGGGTGGACGTACCGCCGAATTGCTCAACACGTGGGGCGTGAGGTCTCCACAGTACATCGATGTTGTCGCCAGTGGTCGGCGGAAGGTGCACGTGCCCGTCGACCTGGGACCGGACCGCAGCGACGCACGGATGCACGCCAAGACCGTAGGATCCTACGCAGTGCCGTAGGGGACCGCACCGCCACTTCCCAGCAAATTAGGGACACTGTTGCTCCTGGGGTATCGGCGAGGACCATTCGCAACCGTCTCCGTGAAGCTGGGCTACGGTCCCGCACACCGTTAGGCCGTCTTCCGCTCACGCCCCAACATCGTGCAGCCCGCCTCCAGTGGTGTCGCGACAGGCGTGAATGGAGGGACGAATGGAGACGTGTCGTCTTCAGCGATGAGAGTCGCTTCTGCCTTGGTGCCAATGATGGTCGTATGCGTGTTTGGCGCCGTGCAGGTGAGCGCCACAATCAGGACTGCATACGACCGAGGCACACAGGGCCAACACCCGGCATCATGGTGTGGGGAGCGATCTCCTACACTGGCCGTACACCACTGGTGATCGTCGAGGGGACACTGAATAGTGCACGGTACATCCAAACCGTCATCGAACCCATCGTTCTACCATTCCTAGACCGGCAAGGGAACTTGCTGTTCCAACAGGACAATGCACGTCCGCATGTATCCCGTGCCACCCAACGTGCTCTAGAAGGTGTAAGTCAACTACCCTGGCCGGCAAGATCTCCGGATCTGTCCCCCATTGAGCATGTTTGGGACTGGATGAAGCGTCGTCTCACGCGGTCTGCACGTCCAGCACGAACGCTGGTCCAACTGAGGCGCCAGGTGGAAATGGCAAGGCAAGCCGTTCCACAGGACTACATCCAGCATCTCTACGATCGTCTCCATGGGAGAATAGCAGCCTGCATTGCTGCGAAAGGTGGATATACACTGTACTAGTGCCGACATTGTGCATGCTCTGTTGCCTGTGTCTATGTGCCTGTGGTTCTGTCAGTGTGATCATGTGATGTATCTGACCCCAGGAATGTGTCAATAAAGTTTCCCCTTCCTGGGACAATGAATTCACGGTGTTCTTATTTCAATTTCCAGGAGTGTAGTAACTTGCGTATTATGAAAGTGTGCCGTTTCAAGGAAACGGCACGCTGGGGGTACATATAGAATTCAATGTTATTGGTACAATTTGTGATAATAAAATGTCAGTTAATAATATATTCACGATCACAGCTTTCAGGACACGATAAATGCAAAGCACGGTCATATAATGCTCATCATCGGTATAGAGCAATGAGCAGAATTGTAGAATTGTAAGATATGGGGTAATGTGTTTGCTAGTTTGCATTCCACTGGATCCAAAAAGTGCTTTAGTAGACTTTTCGTTTACTTATAAGTTTAATAAAATTGTATTCCACAAATATAATATTGGATGTTTTGTATACATATAGTGAGGTGGCAAAAGTCTTAGGATTCCTCCTAATATAGAGCCGGGCCTTCTTTTGTCCAGCGAAATGCAGCAACACGATGTGGCTTGGACTCAACAAGTCGTTGGAAGTCTCCTGCAGAAATACTGAGCCAAGCTGCCATGCATAAATGGCGAAGTGTTGCCGGTGTAGGATTTGGTGCCCAAACTGAGCTTTCGATTATGTCCCATAGTTGTATCATAGGATTCGTGACGGGCGATCTGCGTTGCCAAATCATTCGCTCGGATTGTCTACAATCGCGAACACCTTTGGTACGGTGACATAGCGGATTGTCATCCATAAACGTTCCATCGTTGTTTGCGAACGTGATGTCCGTGAACAGCTGCAAATGGTCTCCAAAATAGCCGAACATAATCGTTCCCCGCCACTGATCGGTTCAGATTGACGAAAGAACCCAGTCCATTCCATGTGAACAGAGCCTACACAATTATGGAACCACTGATCAGTTCAGATTGATGAAAGAACCCAGTCCATTCCATGTGAACAGAGCCTACACAATTATGGAACCACTGATCGGTTCAGATTGACGAAAGAACCCAGTCCATTCCATGTGAACAGAGCCTACACAATTATGGAACCACTGATCGGTTCAGATTGACGAAAGAACCCAGTCCATTCCATGTGAACAGAGCCTACACAATTATGGAACCACTGATCGGTTCAGATTGACGAAAGAACCCAGTCCATTCCATGTGAACAGAGCCTACACAATTATGGAACCACTGATCGGTTCAGATTGACGAAAGAACCCAGTCCATTCCATGTGAACAGAGCCTACACAATTATGGAACCACTGATCGGTTCAGATTGACGAAAGAACCCAGTCCATTCCATGTGAACAGAGCCTACACAATTATGGAACCACTGATCGGTTCAGATTGACGAAAGAACCCAGTCCATTCCATGTGAACACAGCCTACACAATTATGGAACCACTGATCGGTTCAGATTGACGAAAGACCCCAGTCCATTCCATGTGAACACAGCCTACACAATTATGGAACCACTGCCATCGTGCACAGTGCCTTGTTGACAACTTGGGTCCATGGCTTAGTGGGGTCAGCGCCTCACTCGAACCCTACCATCAGATCTCACCAACTGACATCGGGACTCATCTGACAAGGCCACAGTTTTCCAGTCGTCTACGATCCAAACGATATGGTCACGAGCCAAGATCACGGTTCGCGCGGCTCTCCGCGTCGGGGGTTCGAGTCCTCCCTAGGGCATGGGTGTGTGTGTGTGTGTTGTTCTTAGCATAAGTTAGTTTAAGTAATGTGTAAGTCTAGGGACTGATGACCTCAGCAGTTTGGTCCCTTAGGAATTCACACCTACTTGAACAAAAAAGTACAAAAAAAAGAAAAAAGAAGAGAAGAGAAGGAAGGATTACCTGAGTACAAATGCTAACTTCACCAATGGACTGTCCTTAAACACCTTGTGTACGCGATACTACCTCCATCTATACACGAACGTATATACCCAATGACTTTCGTCACCTCATTCGGCTTAATCTACAAGACACCTTGCACTGTTTGCAGTAAGATACTTTGCACTTCCTCTTTTTTATTTTTTTATTTTTTTTAAACTCTGTCTTTCACATGCTGTAAAGGTTCTGCTGCTGAGTAAGAACAGTGATCAACTAAGAATAACCTTAGATTTTACTGAGTAGAACGGTAATCTTTACCTTACGTCGTGAACGACTGTACATTTGTGTATCACTATTTGTAATGGAACTTTTGTAAGTCCTTGCCTTATTGCCTTATTGTAGCTCTATATTCACATGAAAGATTGTAATATCCGTCACTGAACGAGACTATGCTCACTGCTAGCAGTTCAATGCTCCGAGTGGTTACTGTTAATCCCCGCCCTTAATAACAACATCAGCAGAACAGGAATACAGTTCCAACTCAACATGGAAAAGGTCTCGCAAACTGCACGCCGATGGATGTTGAGGTTTTTATTTATGTATACTACAGACAGAATCACACGACTAACGTAAGGAGAAGGGAGCAAATATGCGTTTTAATAGAGCTAACGTAGCAATTTCACGCCCGTCCACTTCGTAAACAGCGTAATGTGCGAGCCAGATAAGGCGACAATTGCGGCTGGAGTTCGCTGCGATATGCAGAGGTCGCATCGTTTCTGAGCGTTCAGCAGCACGCTGGACGGCACGCTCAATGTCGACTTTCGAAAGCACTGCTAACCGGCAATCAAGAGCTCCATCTACACAGCAAATTTACGGGGAACCCTTACTCTGTATGAGACGGGCTTTGGCGATGCGAGGCGCGCGATGCAAGTTACGCGACGTACTGCTCCACGGATTTAATTAAAAACGTTTGTTGGTGGATCTGAATTAAATCTCTGCATTGCCACACACGTAAAAGCAGTCCAAATAAGTGCCTCAGTCTCGTTTTGATGTGTGAGGCAGGGTTAAACGTCTTCCAACTCCAAAGTTAGTAATTAAAAGCCCTGTAGCTATATATTCACACGAAAGATTCCGAGATCCAGTCACTGGACTCGATTATGTTTACTGCTAACAGTTCAGTGCATGGGCTCCTCGAACTGGCTACTGTCAATTCCTGCCGTTAATAACAGTAACTGAACATGGAAAAGGTCTCGCAAATTGCATTACAACAAATGAAATTTTTTGGTATGTATTAAACCCAGCGAAGTCTGCATTTTCACCGAAATCCAGCTCAAGGTAGCTAATGGATCCATTTCTCTCTGAGGCCTCTTTTTACTGAACAATTCCACGTGCACTAATCAACAACACGCCGAGAAAAACACAAAAGTGCCTAAGCACACGGTATTAGGAAGTATCTAATGACTTTCGTCACCTCCTCTATATTTAAATAACATCGAAAATTATAGAATATACTTTTATTAAAATACTGTGAAAGTATCAGAACCAATTGGAAAACGCGAAGGCTAGTAAAAAAAAAAAATATTTGAATCAAGTAGGATGCGAGCTAGCAAACGCATCACACGATATGTTTCTCCGACTCTATTCATTGCGCTATACCGACCATGCATATGACCGAAGTTTCGAATCTTCTGTAGAACTTCGAGCCGGAAAAGTTATCTCTCTATTCACGGAGCGTCACTAACTGCAGAACTGCGAAGTCACAGCCACTTCAAAACACAAACTTTACCCCAAACGCCGCGAGACTTGCTATCTCAACCCGACGAGGGCTGCCGGGGGACTCCCGGTTTCACGTGCTCCAAACTGGTCCACGAAATTACGAGCATTTTGTATCTGGCACTTTCAGTCCCATTCTAACTGCCCATTCCCTTCACGTGCTTACAGCGCTCCTGTGCTGCCTCCTGGCTGGACATTCAAAAGTATTTCTGCAACCTATATTGGAAACACAGAGCGTCATGGGGATATTACAGAACTGTAAGCTAGCTAGTCATGCAGAAGCGGTAGAGAGAGACTCGCTCGTCAGTTCCCAGCTGAAGAGAAACGCCCTCCCGCCTGCAACCAGATACTTGTCCAGCCGACTACAATAGCGGACAGATATTCTAATGACATGTTTGACCGAATGTCCTGTAATTTACAGACAAGGCATCAATTCGGCAGGATAATTTGACCAAAGTGAATATCGGCGAGTGTACTACTGATCGCTAAAACACAAATAATCATACTGCACAACAACGATCGAAAACAAACTGTGTAATCAAATTAAGCCAAGCTTGTAATTAATTACGCAACTGAGATTGACTGAAATATTAATTACTGAATGATAATATATGGCCGCCTACTTGTGCTTGAGTAAAAGTTATGACACGTTTGGTTGAAAATGCAAAATGGCTAAGCAGGGATGGCTAGAGGACAAATGTAAGGATGCAGAGCCGTATATCACTAGGCGTAAGATAGATACTGCCTACAGGAAAATTAAAGAGACCTTTGAAGAAAAGAGAACCTCTTGCATGAACATCAAGAGCACAAATGGAAACCCAGTTCTAAGCAAAGAAGGGAAAGCAGAAAGGTGGAAGGAGTATATAGAGGGTCTATACAAGGGCGATGTTCTTCAGGACAATATTATGGAAATGGATGAGGATCTAGATGAAGATGAAACGGGATATATGATACTGCGTGAAGAGTTTGAGAGAGCAGTCAAAGACCTAAGTCGAAACAAGGCCCCGGGAGTAAACATTCCATTAGAACTACTGATAGCCTTGGGAGAGTCAGGCCTAACAAAACTCTACCATCTGGTGAGCAAGATGTATGAGACAGGCGAAATACCCTCAGACTTCAAGAAGAATATAATAATTCCAATTCCAAAGAAATCAGGTGTTAACAGATGTGAAAATTACCGAACTATCAGTTTAATAAGCCACGGCTGCAAAATACTAACACGAATTCTTTACAGGCGAATGGAAAACCTGGTAGAAGCCGACCTCGGAGGAGATCAGTCTGGATTTCGTATAAAAATATTGGAACACTTGAGGCAATACTGACCTTCGACTTATCTTAGAAAATACATTAAGGGAAGGCAAACCTACATTTCTAGCATTTGTAGACTTAGAGAAGTCTTTTGACAATGTTGACTGGAATACTCTCTTTCAGATTCTGGAGGTGGCAGGGGAAAAAGATAGGGAGCGAAAGGCTATTTACAATTTGTACAGAAACCAAATTGCAGTTAGAAGAGTCCAGGGCCATGAAAGGGAAGCAGTGGTTGGGAAGGGAGTGAGACAGGGTTGTAGCCTATCCCTGATGTTATTCAATCTTTATATTGAGCAGGTAGTAAAAGAAACAAAAGGAAAATTCGGAGTAGGAATCCATGGAGAAGAAATAAAAACTTTGAGGTTCGCCGATGACATTGTAATCCTATCAGAGACACCAAAGGACTTGGAAGAGCAGTTGAATGGAATGGACAGTGTCTTGAAAGGAGGGTATAAGATGAACATCAACAAAAGCAAAACTAGGGTAACGAAATGTAGTCACATTAAATCTGGTGATGCTGAGGGTATCAGATTAGGAAATGAGACGCTTAAAGTAGTAAATGAGTTTTGCTATTTGAGGAGTAAAATAACTCATGATGGTCGAAGTAGAGAGGATATAAAACGTAGACTGGCAATGGCAAAGAAAGCGTTTCTGAAGAAGAGAAATTTATTAACATCGAGTATAGATTTCAGTGTCAGAAAGACTTTTCTGAAAGAATTTGTATGGAGTGTAGCCATGAATGGAAGTGAACCGTGGACGATTAATAGTTTAGACATAAAGAGAATAGAAGCTTTCGAAATGTGGTGCTACAGAAGAATGCTGAAGATTAGATGGGTAGATCACATAACTAATGAGGAGGTATTGAATAGAATTGTGGAGAAGAGAAATTTGTGGCACAACTTGACTAGAAGAAGGGATCGGTTGATAGGACATATTCTGAGACATCAAGGGATCACCAATTTAGTATTGGAGGGCAGCGTGGAGGGTAAAAATCGTAGTGGGAGGCGAAGAGATGAATACACTAAACTAGTTCAGAAGGTTGTAGGTTGCAGTAGATACTGGGAGATGAAGAAGCTTGCACAGGATAGAGTAGCGTGGAGAGCTGCATCAAACGAGTCTCTGGACTGAAGACCACAACAACAACTTCATTCTAAAATCGTTGTCTTGGAATGTCATTTCATAGGAACAGTTACTCTCCCCACCTCACTGTTTATCATTACGCATTACCACATGTCATATAAGACAGTAAGAAATATTATTTAGAAATAGAAATATAGCTTAGGCGCTGCCAGCATTCTGTTTGCTGTTGTGCTTTCGAGAAATCTGCAACAATGTTGTCAAGACGGGAGGTAGGTGGAAATTTTGATTAGAGCCCGATAATACTTCAGTTGAGTATTTACGAAAACCCTTGTGGAGCTACCAATATCCACTTGGTCATTTACACTCCAGAGCCAAAGAAACGTACACCTGCCTAACATCGTGTAGGGCCCCAGCGAACACGCAGAAGTGGCATGTACTCGACTAATGTCTGAAGTAATGCTGGAGGGAATTGACACCATGAATCCTGCAGGGCTGTCCATAAATCCGTAAGAGTACGAGGGGTTGGAGATCTCTTCTGAACAGCACGTTGCAAGGCATCTCAAATATGCTCAATAATATTCATGTCTGTGGAGTTTGCTGGCCAGGAGATTGTTGCTGGAGCCACTATGTAGCTATTCTGGACGTGTGGGGTGTCGCATCGTCCTGCTGGAATTGCCCAAGTCCGTCGGAATGCGCAATGGAGATGAATGAATGCAGGTGATCACACAGGATGCTTATGTACGTCTCACCTGCCAGAGTCGTATCTAGACGTATCAACGGTCCCATATCACTCCAAGTGCACACGCCACACAACATTACAGAGCGTCCACCAGCTTCAACAGTCCCCTGCTGAGATGCAGTGTCCTTCGATTCATGAGATTGTCTCCATACCTGTACATGCCCATCCACTCGATACAATTTGAAACGAGACTCGTCCGTCCAGGCTACAAGTTTCCAGTCATCAACTCTCCAATACCGGTGCTGACGGGTCGAGGCGAGGCGTAAAGTTCAGTGATCAAGGGTACATGAGTGGGCCTTCGGCTCCGAAAGCCCATATCAATGATGTTTCCTCGAATTGTTCGCACACTGACACTTCTTGATGGCCCATCACTGAAATCTGTAGCAATCTGCGAAAGGTTTGCACTTCTGTCACACTGAACGATTCTCTTCAGTCGTCGTTGGTCCTTTTCTTGCAGGACCTCTTCCCGCAGTAGCGATGTCGGAGATCTGATGTCTTACCGGATTCCTGATATTCACGATACACTCGTGAAATGGTCGTACGGGAAAATCCCCACTTCATCGCTACCTCGGAGACGCTATGTCCCATTGCTCGTGCGCCGACACTATAACACCACGTTCAGACTCAGTTAAATCTTGCTAACCTGCCATTGCACCATTAGTGCGCCAGACACCTGTTGTCTTATATAGTATTTGCCGACAGCAGCTCCGTATTCTGCTGGTTACATACATTATGTGAGCAGAAGTATCCGTACACCTGGCTGAAAATGACTTACAAGTTCGTGGGGCCCTGTATCGGTAATGCTGGAATTCAGTTTGGTGTTGGCCCACCCTTAGCCTTGATGACAGCTTCCACTCTGACAGACATTTATGTTCAATCATGTGGTGGGAAGTTTCTTGGCGAATCGCAGCCCATTTTTCACGGAGTGCTGCACTGAGAAGAAGTATCGATGTCGGCTTTCCAAAACATCCCAAAAGTGTTCTCTAGGATTGGAGTCAGGACGCTGTGCAGGCCAGTCCATTACAGGGATGTTATTGTCGTGTAACCACTCCGCCACAGAACGTGCATTGTGAACAGGCGCTCGATCGTGTTCAAAGATGTAATAGCCATACCCGAATTGCTCTTCAACAGTGAGAAGCAAGAAGGTGCTTAAGACATCAATGTAGACTTTTCCTGTGAGAGTGCCACGCTAAACAACGAGGAGTGCAAGCCCCCGGCATGAAAAACACGACCACACCATTACACCACCACCTCCGAATTTTACTGTAGGCACTTCGGACGCTGGCAGATGTCGTCCACCGGGCATTCGCCACATTGTGTCCCGTGATTCGTCACTCCACACTACGTTTTCCCACTGTTGAATCGGCCATTATTTACGCTCCTTACACCAAGCGAGGCATCCTTTGGCATATACCGGCGTGATGTGTGGCTTATGAACAACCGCTCGACCATGAAATCCAAGTTTCCTCACCTCCCGCCTAAGTGGCATAGTACTTGCAGCGGATCCTGATGCAGTTTGGAATTCCTGTGTGATGGTCTGGATAGACGTCTGCCTACTATACATTACGACCCTTTTCAACAGTCGGCGGTCTCTGTCAGTCAACAGTCCAGGTCGGTCTGTACGCGTTTGTGCTGTGCGTGTCCCTTCACGTTTTCACTTTACTATCACATCGGGAACAGTGGACTTAGGGATGTTTAGGAGTGTACAGACGTATGACACAAGTGACATCCAATCACCTGACCACGTTCGAAGTCCGTGAGTTTCGCGGAGTGACCCATTGTGCTCTCTGTCAATGTCTAATGACTACTGAGGTCGCTGATATGGAGTACCTGGCAGTAGGTTGCAGCCAATGCACCTAATATGAAAAACGTATGTTTTTGGGGGTTTCCGGATACTTTTGATCACATAGCGTATCTCTGTATTTGAATACGCATACGTATACTCGTTTCTTTGGTGCTTCAGTGTAATATTAAGAGAAGTTGCATACAGGTCAATTACAAAAAAATGGGTCTGCGCACTATGGGACTTGACTTCTGAGGTCATCAGTCCCCTAGAACTTAGAACTACTTAAACATAACTAACCTAAGGACATCACACACAGCCATGCCCGAGGCAGGATTCGAACCTGCGACCGTAGCAGTCGCGCGGTTCCAGACTGTAGCACCTAGAAGCACTCGGCCAACCCGGCCGGCAGATCAATTACAGTTCAGTCCAGACAAGGTTCTGTTTAGTCAAAGGTTAGAATACGAGAGTAAGTTGGATAACAGTTTTTGGGGACATAATTTTGGTAATGTTGATGTTGTGGTCTTCAGTCCTGAGACTGGTTTCATGCAGCTGTCCATGCTACCCTACCCTGTGCGAGCTTCTTCATCTCCCAGTACCTACTGCAACCTACATCCTTGTGAATCCGCTTAGTGAATTCATCTCTTGGTCTCACTCTACGATTTTTACCCTCCACGCTGCCCTCCAATGCTAAATTTGTGATCTCCTGATGCCTCAGAACATGTCCTACCAACCGGTCCCTCCTTGTCAAGTTGTGCCACAAACTCCTCTTCTCCCCAGTTCTATTCAATACCTCGTCATTAGTTATGTGATCTACCCATCTAATCTTTAGCATTCTTCTGTAGCACCACATTTCGAAACCTTCTATTCTCTTCCTGTCCAAACTATTTATCGTCCATGTTTCACTTCCATATATGGCTGCACTCCATACAAATACTTTCAGAAAACGACTTCCTGACACTTAAATCTATACTCGATGTTAACAAACTTCTCTTCTTCAGAAACGCTTTCCTTGCCATTGCCAGTCTACATTTTATATCCTCTCTACTTCGTCCATCATCAGTTATTTTGCTCCCCAAATAGCAAAACTCCTTTACTACTTTAAGTGTCTCATTTCCTAATCTAATCCCCTCAGCATCACCCGATTTAATCTGACTACATTCCATTATCCTCGTTTTGCTTTTGTTGATGTTCATCTTATATACTCTTTTCAACACACTGTCCATTCCGTTCAACTGCTCTTCCAAGTCCTTTGCTGTCTCTGACAGAATTACAATGTCATCGGCGAACCTCAACGTTTTTATTTCTTCTCCATGGATTTTAATACCTACTCCGAATTTTTCTTTTGTTTCCTTTACTGCTTGCTCAATATACAGATTGAATGACATTGGTAATACGCAGACTTTTATAGGAGGGATCTAAAGTCGGGCTAAATTTCATAAGTGGGGAGGTTACAAGTCTATCGGATTTCCTAACCGCTGCAGTCAGCGGCCACGCCGCCCGGCGCCCAGCCTCATCGCGCCACAGGTCTCGCTGCTGGCCCGGCCCTGCTGTTTGCGCCGGCGCCGGTGGCGACCTTGGCCTTGGAGCTTCCGCAGCGCTGCATGACGCAGCTCAGCGCACTGGAGCGGCCAGCCGGGCGCCCGCCGGGCGGCACCGCACCGCGCCGCACCCCCCCCCCCCCCGCTCCCCCCCCCCCCCCCCGGCAGAGCACACACCACGGGCCAGCCTGGCCCTGCCCTGCCGTGTCCCACTGACACACTTCTGCGGCGCCACGCTGCTGCCGCCGCCGCCGCCGCCGCCGCCGCCGCCGCCTCCCGGGCGATAGATAGCGCCTTGCCCTTTCCCAGAAGGCAAACACCTCTGCTGCGCACACTGTTTACTCGCGGCGCTCGCCTCTGCTTCCGTACGCACTACTCCCATACGCAGTCAGGTATCAACTAAACGGAGAGATAGTCCATCCTCTTGAGGCGAAGCAGACTGGGATAGTTCACCACAGCTGGAATTATGCTACAGGGCAAGGTATAAGACAAAAATCCATGCACATTGTGATCGTGCTCAATATCAAAAAAAGGCGTTAGGCGTTATTTCCATCCGTAATAAACCGACCTCTTAAAACTGCCACCACATACTGACGAAGTAGAAAAGCATCTTAACCGGTTGCGAAATACACTACTAGTCATTAAATTTGCTGCACCGCGAAATTTAACCGACAGGAAGAAGATGCTGTGATATCCAAATGATTATCTTTTCAGAGCATTCACACAATGTTCGTGCCGGTGGCGACTCCTACAATGTACTCACATGAGGAAAGTTTCCAACCGATTTCTCATACACAAACAGCAGTTGACCGGAGTTGCCTGGTGAAACGTTGTTGTGATGCCTCGTGTAAGGACGAGTAATGCGTACCATCACGTTTCCGACTTTGATAAAGGTCGGATTGTAGTCTGTCGCGATTGCGGTTTATCGTATCGCGACATTGCTGCCCGCGTTGGTCGGGATTCAATGACTGTTAGCAGAATATGGAACCGGTGGCTTAAGGAGGGTAATACGGAACGTCGTGCCGGATCCCAACGGCCTCGTATCACTAGCAGTCGAGATCACAGGCGTCTTATCCGCATGGCTGTAACGGATGGTGCAGCCGCGTCTCGATCCCTGAGTCAACAGATGGGGACATTTGCAAGACAACAACCATCTGCACGAACAGTTCGACGACGTTTGCAGCAGCATGGACTATCAGCTCGGAGACCATGACTGCGGTTACCCTTGACGCTGCATCACAGACACGAGCACCTGCGATGATGTAAACGACGAACCTGGGTGCACGAATGGCAAAACGTCATTGTTTCGGATGAACCCAGGTTCTGTTTACAGCATCATGATGGTCGCATCCGTGCTTGGCGACATCGCGGTGAACGCACATTGGAAGCGTGCATTCGTCATCGCCATACTGGCGTATCACCCGGGGTGATGGTATGCGGTGCCATTGGTTACACGTCTCGGTCACCTCTTGTTCGCATTGACGGCACTTTGAACAGTGGACGTTCCATTTCAGATGTGTTATGGCCCGTGGCTCTACCCTTCATTCGATGCCTTCGAAACCCTACATTTCAGCAGGATAATGCACGACCGCATGTTGCAGGTCCTGTACGGGCCTTTCTGGATACAGAAAATGTTCGACTGCTGCCCTGGCCAGCACGTTCTCCAGATCTCTCACCAACTGGAAACGTCTGGTCACTACTCTTGATGAACTGTGGTATCGTGTTGAAGCTGCATTGGCAGCTGTACCTGTACACGCCATCCAAGCTCTGTTTGACTCAATGCCCAGGCGAATCAAGGCCGTTATTACAGCCAGAGGTGGTTTTTTATGCCTACTGATTTCTCAGGATCTATGCACCCAAATTGCGTGAAAATGTAATCATATGTCAGTTCTAGTATAATATATTTGTCCAATGAATACCCGTTTATCATCTGCATTTCTTATTGGTGTAGCAATTTTAATGGCCAGTAGTGTCTAATTCAGAATAATGAGTAGCACTGAACTGCAGCTGATGAAATTTGTAGTTTCACAAAGCCTAAAAGAAATGAATTGACACAAAACGAGGAATTGCACATAAAAAAATTTGTATCGATTCCTTTCTACAGCCAGATCTCTTGGAGACATAGCACTCCTTAAAAAGAAAAACATAATTTACACATCACGTATAAATTTCAGCCTCCCGTCTTACACCGCATACATTAATCGACGGCAACACAAAAAATATCCAGGTAATAATTACTGTACAAGTTTATCAGCGGATTGAAACAAAATATACGGGGGTCACTCCAAAAGAAATGCACACTATTTTTGTAAAAATACAGTTTTCATTCTGCATGAGTGAAAGTTTTACAGTGCGTAGATACATCCTTCCCGCTTATTTTCAAACTTAGTTCAAGCTGTTCCCGTGAGTGGCGCCGTCACAGCATGTCTTCAAGATGGCTGCTGCACTTGACGTTCCTCAGAAGCAACATGCTGTCATAGAATTCCTGTGCTGTGAAAACGAGACAGTGGGAAACATCCACAAGAGGTTGAAAAAGGTGTATGGAGATGCTGCTGTCGATCGCAGTGCAGTTAGTCGGTGGGCAACCAGGTTACGTAATGAAAGCGGGCACGGCAATATTGAGGATTGTCCTCGCAGCGGCAGGCCTCGTACTGCACACACTCCAGACAATGTGCAGAGTGTTAACGAAATTGGTGACTGCTGACAGACACGTCACAGTGAACGAGCTGTCACGCTACTTTGGGATAGGGGAGGAAAGTGTTTGCAGGATACTGAAAGTGTTGGCGTTAAAAAAGATTTGTGCCAGATGGGTTCCCAGGATGTTGACAGTGGCTCACAAAGAAACTAGAAAAACGGTATGCAGCGAAATTTTGGAATAGTACTACAACAGTGGAGATGAATTTCTTGGAAGAATTGTGAAAGGTGACGAAACATGGCTCCATCATTTTTCACTAGAGCCGAAGAGGCGATCAGTGGAGTGGCATCATGCAAATTCACACAAGAAAAAAAAATCAAAACCACTCCTTGTGCTGGAAAAGTTATGGCTACGGTTTTTTGCGATTCCGAAGGATTCTTGCTTGTGGATATCATGCCAAGTGGAACCACCATAAATTCTGATGCATATGTGACGACACTGAAGAAACTTCAAGCTCGACTGAGTCGTTTTCTACCACATCGGCAAAAGCAGTATGTTTTGCTGTTGCACGACAATGCACGGCCACATGTCAGTCAAAAAACCATGGAAGCGATCACAAAACTCGGATGCACAACACTGAAACACCCGCCTTACAGTCCTAACCTGGCTCCATGTGACTATCATCTCTTTGGGAAACTGAAAGACTCTCTTCGTGGAACAAGGTTTGAAGATGATGACTCCCTTGTGCACACTGCCAAACAGTTGCTCCAACAGGTTGGTCCAGAATTTTACCGTGCGGGTATACAGGCGCTAGTTCCAAGATGACGTAAGGCAGTTGAGAGGGATGGAAATTATGTGGAGAAATGAAAATATTGTTCCTAAAGGATGTATCTGCACACTGTAAAACTTTCAGACATGTAGAATAAAAGATGGATTTTTTAAAAAAATAGTGTGCATTTCTTTAGGAATACCCCTCGTAAAATAAGTCTCTTCTCGAAATAGAACAATAATACCACTGGCATCTGGAGGGCACTTAGATTGTCACTGAGTCTAAATTCATTAAATACACACTTTATAAAGGCAGAGTCCTGTACGATGCTCAGCGTCAAGTATCAACTGATTGGATGAAGTCCCATAGGAAGATAATTGTGTAAGTTAAACAGCAACAAACTTACGTATCCACAAGTCTGCCACAAAGACAGTGTCCCATCTTCCACAAACACTCTTAAGTCCACAGCGACAGAGAACTCATCTTGTCTGTCCCAAGTGCTGCACTTGGAATGGCCTGTTCTCCATCGTGTGTCTCGTGGAAGAGGGTAGGTCCATCTGGTCTGCAGGCTCTAACAGTGCTTGAGTCGCCTTTTGGTGGACATTTGGATGGCGGTTTACTTTCTTCTGGAAAACTGTTCCGTCAGTGCTAGGCATTTTTGATGCATTGATGTGATGTGGGTTGGTGGTACCAAAAGGATTGGACCTGATACAGCATACTTCTCCCCGGCAGAGGGGAGGAAACAGCACAGTTTACTCTGACGTCTGTGGCGTAACAGGTTCCGTGCTGGCGGCTGGAACAGTTGGGGAGATGATGCTCATATTCATTGGTGTCAGCTCTGATGCGATGTGTGTAGCTATTGAAGGGCCCTACTGTGAGCTCCCAACCAGCAGAGCTTGAGATGGCCCAGCGATGTCCAGGCAGGAGATGGCGGATGGTTTTGTCCTCCGTCTGCGGAACAAAAGAAGGTGGTAATTTCTCGGTGTCACGAGAAGGACCATGGTGAGGTGGTAATTGGTTGACATGTTTGCAGCACAGTGTGCTGTCCTGATGTGTTACCTACGCTATGACCCGCCTAGTAATTTGGAAATTACCACCAGAAACCACTGTTGCCTTCCCTTAGCAAAAAACAAGGGCCCACACTGGGTGTGTAAGTGACGAACAGTGACAGCAGTCAGTAGCGAGCGAGTTATCTTGGACAAACGGGAAGGAATTTTGAAAAGCAATACAACAGACTCACGCAGTTAAAAATAAAAAAAAAAAACGTAGGGAGTAAATCCACTTACCCAGCTTATCTCAAACAAGATATTCAAAATAGTATCAAAAACAGCCTCATAATTTTTCATGGCGTGAAGAAGTTGTACTTTATGGACATATATGAATAAATTTACACTCACCTGGAAAAAAACGCGAGAAAAAGACGCTCAACGAGCAGTGCACGCTAAAAGCTACCAGTTTCCTTGACATCGGCCGCCTATTATTGAGAACTGCCTTTAAAGTTCTCCGCAATTTTGTTGCTTCATGTAGTTGTTAGTAAACATGTTCTAGTTATCAGTCCGCGTTGCGTACAAGACACACCACAGTTCCCTCCTCGTGTTTTAACTTTGCACGCTCAACCAAGAGGACATAACATTACATTCGACCTGCACATACCGGCCGCTGCATTAAATTTTTATTTTTTTTACAAAAATCTATGCAGGCCAATTAATGACCACGTCATGATAAATATTTATTTCTCTTTTCATCTTTTCCTCTCATCTGATCATCTGACACTAGTTGCTTTTTTTTGTTTGCTTTAGCTTCCTGAAAACCTGAACTTGCATTGTTGAACTGCATTTCGTCTAAATCATTTCTGGTGTTACCTCCTCTCCCACTTTACTTTTCTGTTTTCCTGTTTTGAAAGAATGTGTGGATCTTCTTAGTTAATCTACCTTCCTTCATTCTCTCTACATGTCCATAGTATGTAACATGCCTTTCCTTATCTCATCAGCTATTTTAGGGTGGAAGGAGTACAGGAGTATATCTCCTTTCTTGATATCAAACTCAATTTTCGTTTTTGTTCTTGAATAGAATTAATATTTTTCGTAGGATTCTTCATTCTATCTTTTCCAAATCTTCCTGTGCCCTTTTGCATCCTGATAAAAGTAGTTCAAATGGCTCTGAGCACTATGGGACTTAACTTCCATGGTCATCATTCCCCTAGAACTTAGAACTACTTAAACCTAACTAAGGACATCACACAACACCCAGCCATCACGAGGCAGAGAAAATCCCTGACCCCGCCGGGAATCGAACCCGGGAACCCGGGCGTGGGAAGCGAGAACGCTACCGCACGACCACGAGATGCGGGCGATAAAAGTAGTGTTTCCGGCCCATAGGGAACTTCTGGTTTTAAAACTGTACTATAAAGACTTAATTTAGGTCTTTAAAAACCACTTTTATTGTACAAATTTCTCATTCTCATGCAAGCTCTTTTCATATTTCGACCTGATTTTACTGCTTCTTTTTCACTTTTTATATTCACATTTTCACCCAGATATTTGACATGTATGTTATCTTAATGTTGCCATAATTGGTGCTTAAAGTTCTTGGTGAGTTACTTTCATTGGCCACATATTCTGCTTTTCAAACAATATTTGTAGATCTGCATCCTGAAATGTTTTATTGAGAGGTTTTTATCGTTTCCTAGCAATTTATAATGCTACAGCTATTATTACGAGATCGACTGCCAAGGCAAAACAATTTATTCTTCTTTGTACATACCCAATTTTATATAGTTATTAACGTTCCGTTTTTCGTCCTCCTTTCTTCGTTCTTTTATAATTTTTTTCAGCATATAGTTGAATAAGAACGGTGACAAACCATCTCCTTGTCTGACTCCAGTTACAATTTGTAAGGGACCAGAAGTTGATGCAAGAAATGTAACTTGAGATACTGTGTAAGAGTTTGTTATTTCCTGAGTTTTCCTCTCTACTGAAGATTCCTTCACGCTTTTGAGGAGGCAATCTCTGTCTATTGATTATATGCCTTTTTTTAAAAAAAAATCAACAAATATTAGCACTATCGTGTAAAATTCTCTGCAATACTTGACATTTTGCTCTGCTTATGCCCTCGATGTTGAAATGGCAGATTCGGATGCATGGTCCGAGATCCTTAGTCAGTTGTATGTATTTTGCATAGCGCCTTGTCTGTCGTTCTGTTTCACTGTGATGTGGGGCAGGAATTCTTCGTTCGGTCTGCCGCTAGTGTGGCTCAACATCAAACACACGCACATGGTAGATAGCCAACTTAATGCAACAATGCGTATTATATCAGGCAGAATCAGGCCAACTCCTACAGTGTGGCTGCCCGTTCTCAGTAACTTAGCCCCTCCTAACCTGCGCCGAGAACACGCTCTGGTTAGAAATTTCAAAAAATCATGACCAACCCTCAATTACAAATCCATGAAAATACTCACGACATCCAAGGAAACCGACTCCGGTCTAGGCATCCTCCACTACAGACCGCACAGGCGCTCCACCAAACCAAATTTAAAATAAATGACCGATGGAAAGAGGAATGGGAAAGCAGAACAGCAGTAAACTGCCACCGTATGCCATGCATCGTTAGTAAACCAAAAGGATTTGATTGCCCTCGCAAAGTTTGGTCAACTCTTAATCGCATCAGAACCAACTGTGGGAGATGCGCCGACTCCTTACACAGATGGGGTAAACTTCCTTCGGCCCCTTGCGACTGTGGCGCTGAGAGACAGACGGTCAAACACATCGTGCAGGAATGCCCACTAAGGGCATACGAGGGTGACCCATAGGATTTCCTAATGGCGACCCAAGAGGCAATCGACTATATATTATCTAAGCTGGACGGTTGTTTGTGATTGTTCTGCTGTGAGTGTAAATTTAAAATTGGTGGTGTCCTTATATACAAACTGTTATTTATTGTTCTGTTTATACATATGTGATTTTTTAAAAATCGTGTCGTTTCTGTAATTTTTACTGTGATGTTATGAGCCTTACGCTAAATAAATAAATAATTAGCACTATCTTTTTATTTTATATTTTCATGCAGCTTATTTTTTGTTTAAGGCTTACAATCTGCTCTGAGCGAGATATCTTTTTCCTAAATGGAGGTTGTTACTATTCAATCTGTTTGTCTAACTGAGGATTTAATATGTCCCCAAGAGCTTCGATAAGATTATGTATTCTAAGAGGAGTGGTCTAGCGGTTCTGGCGCTGCAGTCCGGAGCCGCGGGACTGCTACGGTCGCGGGTTCGAATCCCGCCTCGGGCATGGGTGTGTGTGATGTCCTTAGGTTAGTTAGGTTTAAGTAGTTCTAAGTTCTAGGGCACTTATGACCTAAGATGTTGAGTCCCATAGTGCTCAGAGCCATTTGAACCATTTTTTTCTAAGAGGAGTAATGAAATTCCTCTGTAAGTATTGGTATCCGTTTTGTCCCCTTTTTATGAAGTGGGCGAATTAATGCAATCTTCCAG
Organism: Schistocerca nitens; assembly: GCF_023898315.1. Lineage (NCBI taxonomy): Eukaryota > Metazoa > Arthropoda > Insecta > Orthoptera > Acrididae > Schistocerca > Schistocerca nitens. Next base: position 283,289,581 of record NC_064617.1, read on the forward strand.
TTTCCTGGAATTGTTTCAGTGTCCCAGACCTTAGCTAGTTTTTCTTGTACAATTATGACATCTAGATCTGCACTAACTTTTGACTTGTATTATATTTTTAAAAATACTTCCAGCTCTTTATTGGTAAAGCGTGCAATTTAAAATTTTGAAGACTTCAGAACTCCTTCTGAAGTTAACGCATGCCAACACTTTTGATGTATCTTTTTGTACAGCTTTCATAAACAGGCACGCCCATCCCTCCAGCAATAATAATTGACATATTATTGTAAATCCCCTGACCTTTAGTTTCTTAAACATTTGATGCCGCTTCGACATACCGCAATATAAAACACTTTTCTGCACTTATACCGTAAATGTGTGAATGCTCCGAACACGTTAGTGCGCCGCTTCCGGGATTCTAGAGGCTGACCTGTTGAAGATCGCATCTGCCTCGCATATTAACTATGAGGGCTGATGAGCCGGCAAGCCTGGATGTGGTTTTTAGGCGGTTTCCAACAGCCGGCTAAGTTGAATATTGGACTGGTATCCACATCCTGCTTCAGATATACGCTACGCAAACATTTAGAAAAACATTCTCACACTTTCCACATCTACATCTACATCATACTCCGCAAGCACTGGTGTGTGGCAGAGGGAACTTCTGTACCACTACCTGAACCCTCCAACCCTATTCCACTCGCGAATAGCGCGGGGGAAGAATGATTGTCGGTAAGCCTCTGTATTGGCTCTAATTTCTCGAATTTTCTCCTCGTGGTCATTACGCGAGACGTATCTGGGGGGAAGTAATATGTTGTCCGCCTCTTTCCGGAAAGAGCTCTATCGAAATTTCGGTACTAAATGCCTCCGTGATGTACAACGCCTCTCTTGTAACGTCTGCCAATGGTGTTTGTTGAGCATCTCCGTAACGCTTTCGCGCCGACTAAACGATCCGATGACGAAACGCGCTGCTCTTCGTTTATTTCTTCTATCAGTTCTACCTGGTAGGGATCCCAGGCAGACGAACGATACTCTAGAAGTGGTTGAACGAGCGCCTTATAAGCCACTTTCTTCTACGATGAGTTACATTTCGTTAAGATTTTTCCTACGAATCTGAGCCTGGCATCTGCTTTTCCCATTATTTGTTTAATGTGGTTATTTCACATAAGGTCTCTCTGGGTAGTTACTGCTAGATATTTTACGATAGATACTGTTTCCAGTGATTTATCACCAACAGTCTAGCTTTACAGTAGTGAATTTCTTTTCCTATGTACGCGCAATATGTGACATTTATTTTCATTCAGGATCAATTGCCTGTACCACTCATCAATTCTCTGGAGGTCATTCTGAAAATTTTACTGTCTTCTGGCGTTGTTACTTCGTTCTACTATATCATTTACATATATTGTAAACGGTAAAGGTTCTGTCACACTTCCTTGGGGTACTCTCGAAATTACCTTTACATCTGTCGGTTTTGTTCCGTTAAGAGCGAGGTGTTGAGTTCTATCTCCAAGGAGGTTTTGAATCCAGTCGAAAATCTGCTCCGATACTCGATAAGCTCCTCTTTTTGTTTGTTTCATTTTTGCAAAACCGCATTGCGGAAAGCTGTCAAATACTTCTACGTGATCAGGACCAGTGGACCACACACTACTACAAGTTTCCTCCTCCATTGTATTCTGTCCACTTTACTGATGCTTGGTTTAAATCTTCATGGAGGCCATCCCTCCAACGCTTCTTGGATGTCCCTGGGGGTTTCTTTCCTGTAGGTGTGAAATCCAGGAGCGTCGGAGGCCACCTGTGATCTTCCAACCGGGCCACATGACTGACCCACTGCATTCGTTTGGCTTCGACAGTTCCTGCTATGTTGGGCTGCTGGTATAGTTTCTCAAGCTTTTGGTTGTTTTTGATTCTCCATCCCCCTGTATCTGCACCCAGAACCTGACCGAAGATCTTCCGAAGCACTTTTCTCTCACAAACGAGGATCTTATGGAAGTCCTGTTTCCGGATACAACCATTGACGCTGTCAAATGCCTTCCTGAAATCAAGAGACAAGAATTTTAACTCACAGATTCTATCATGTGTGGAATGGTGCTGTCAGGAAGGAAATCCGTCCACCAGCTCTCAGTGACATTGTCAGAACCCGTATAACAACGCCGACCCCGTAGAAACATGTAAACATAGTCACTCGTGTCCTATTGCGTAAAACAATGGCTACATCAGATCGACTTCAAAATGGCCTGGATATGAAGGAGGAAATCGGTCGGGACTTAAATAACGTATGCATCAGCAACTAGAGCAGTCTTTCATTAATCACTACAGTGTGTTAATGTAATTATGCTTATAGGGTTTGCTGTCACGTTCACCTTTGCTTCTGTGAAAATACCTTCACAACAGCGGAAAATCTACAATATGCAGTCACGGGAGGTTCCGTTTGCTCGTAGGCTCCTACTTACAGAAGCAAAAGAACAAAGATTGGGTTGCCGTCGCTTCTCGAACAGCTCAGTATAGCGCCGTTGTGCCGCTATATCACTGCATTCAGTGAACCCACACGCGAGATGCATATAGGCCAACGCTTCAGCAGTACACACACCCAAACTTTTGTGTACAGCAGCTGGGGTACAACTTACACTGCCTGAAAAATAAACCCGAGGCAGAATGGCGCAGTAGTGACTGCAAGCTTAAGGGCGAACGGTAAAGTGGTCGGCAAAAACCGTGGGGGAATGGGACGATTTTGTTTCCGATCGTAGCGCACAGTCTATACCGCCCATATTTCCACTGTTGTACAGATCTTTTCATTGCAATGCTGATTCCACAACGAATGGGGGTAAGAAATCAAACGAAATGCAACTACTCTGTAATAAATCGCCGTTGACATGGGGTCTGTTAGACCAAAACACTCACAAGGGAGTCCACGACGTTAGGGTTACAGATTTACTTCAAAATTCTTACACCTTTGGTAGGCCATTAAAGCAACGTAACGTGCAAGTATTTAGGCCCCTGGCAATTCCGAGACAATCGCAAGCAAAGTCGTATGCCTCTATTATGTGGCTTATGTATGTGTGTGTGGGTACCGCACGTCAGAGTTCATGGTGGTCATGCGATCAGGGTTCGAGCTTTGTAAGACGAATGTGTATTAGGCGATGGTTTGAATACCGCCCAAGCTTAATCATTAATCTATTTTTTCATCACTAGTCATATTATTTGATTTGAATGGCATTTGAGAGGTAACATAATGAAAAAAGAACACATGTATTTTCGTGAAGTATTTGCATTTTCCATGTCTTTATGACAAATATTATTCTGCAACGTGTGATGTCCGACAAGTAATTCTACATTACTCTTGTGGTCTGGCACTCTGTAACTTACTACATTACTGACTGTGAATTCGCATCATTAATTATCGAGATTTGAGTTTGGTTTTCCAAGCCTGTCCCTCGTCCTTGAACATTTCATTACAAATAGTAAAGAGACAAATAACTTATAAAATTCACTACAACTTCATGAAAATGCACGTGGTTTTTTTTTTTTTCATTACCTCTCAAATGTCATATAAATTACATAATGTGACCAGTGATGAAAAAACTGTAGATTAAGAAATAAGCGTTAGCGGAATTCCAACTGTTGCTTCATTCACGACCCACCTGCTAAGCGCGAAAGTTAACCACATGACCACAATCATTTCTTACGGCCGACTCCTTTGCACAGATATTTCATTTAGATAACAGACGCGATTTTCTAGTAATTGCCAGAGTAGTGCGCGGAACTACTTTCACATTATGTTGTTTTAATGGCCTACTAAAGGTGTACAAAGTCTGAAGTAAATCAGTGACCCCAACGTGGTGCCCTCCCCTTGTCAGAGGACATCCCTGAACAGGTGAGACTACGACTGAGATGCCACTGTGATACCAACGAAGTCTGAACCTGATGCCCTATATAGTAAACAGACTGCTCCCCATAAGATCCTCTAAAATGTTAAGATCAAATTGTCGAACGGAAACTACTGAACATCTAAATTTAAACGTGTGTGGCACTATTAGACATGAAATATGGGTAACACAGCTCACATAAATCAAATGAGAAAAAATTTCATCAAACTATGGAATGAAACTAAAAGTTACAGTAAAGTCTTGTTCATCATCAAGATACATTAATTCAGAAGAGCAAAACCCTAACTTGAAACAAACGATTTCACTGTGTCCTCATCACGTTGTACCCCAGTGCGGCTCATATTTGCCATCGTTCTAAAACTCAGGTGCAGAGGCTGCTTTCACGTTTCAACCAATGATAACAGCTCCATTTATGCACCCAAGAGTCACCAGTCCTGCTTTAAAAAAATTATTTCCGTGAACGAATCCTGGACTCCCTGACAAAATTTAAACATCAATTACTGCTGGTCTCTCTTGGGTCCAATAGATTCTCCTCGATCCCTTTGTAGACCTTTATCGTTTTAGAAAGTACTCTTTAATCTCCTTCCCACAACGGAAGTTTACAGCCTGTCAAATTGTCAATTGTCACCCCCCCCCCCCCCACGCCATCTGCAAGGCTCTGATCCGAACATGGAACACCGTCCCTGACTCCACCCATCCGGTCAGTGCGCACCTTGCTAGGGCTTCGCCTTTCAGCGCGCAACAGTTCCACGACTTGCTTGCACTTGTATAGCTGCAGTCCTCACATTGCCACAATTAGCCAGTGGACTCATCTTACACAAAAACATTACGCATGTCCTTCACTGGACAGGAATCAAATGAAGAAGTATGTACTAAATTCGCAATCACTGGTCTTTTGTTTCAGTAACATCCGTACTTCCGTGCATCACTAGTAATTTGAACTCATTTGTTAGTCTAATTTGAATAGTGGGTTATCAATCAGGTTAAAAAGCAGCTTTGGGAAAACTGTCCTATAACAAACAGTTTCCGAAATTATGTTGGCAGAATTCCGGCTCACTCTGAAGATAAGTCGATGAAACCTAATAGCACGTTGTCCTGCTCACATCTATTGCAAAATCAAATTTCCAGCATAAATCCATTTCCCTGTAACCGTGTAGGTCTAATTGCCGATTCATTACGTTTTCTTTCCACGGGAGCAAACCTAACGACTAGGACAGAAATTGATAATATTGGTATTGCACTGTGGATTGGCGACTATATACATATGGTTCAAATGGCTCTGAGCACTGTGGGACTTAACATCTATGGTCATCAGTCCCCTAGAACTTAGAACTACTTAAACCTAACTAACCTAAGGACATCACACACATCCATGCCCGAGTCGACCGTAGACTATATACATAGATGCAGGTACTATCTACAGGAAAAGTTTTGCCAGTGGCTCTTGCGAGGTGGAGAGATCAGGATCTGTTCTCTATCACGATGCGAGACAAAAGTCACAATTTTCGTACGTCTTCAGTTTTCGATAGATGAGAGTTATGATCCACACTTTTCCTTCCCAAGAGTTAGCACTACAACGCTGATAAATTTTTTCAGAAGGTGTGCAATTTTTACTGCCAGATCCGATTTTGTCACGCAGGTTTTGTGACTTGGTCCGAGTGGGTGTCATTAGGTGGTGAAAGTGTTTTATTCGAGAAGATCCTGATCGAAAAAGGGTAGTTGACGTGGTTTGTTGAAGTGAAAATATACCGAATTTTTTCCAGTGAAAACTAAATTATTTGATTTTGACTAGCGATTTGACTCGTAACTTTCGCACTCTTATCACGAGCCTTTTGTTAGATAGAATTCCGCGGGTAATGCAGGGAACTAGTTTGAAAACTAAAGACGAGATTTTCGTGGTGCATTCTGTCTGATGCAGCGAACAAGTCAGAATTGTATTTGGGCGCTGAGCACTATTTCTCCTCGACCTCTGTGTCAAAGTGAGGCCAGCAACGCTTATTAAAACACTGAAGTCCCTCAGTCTTGTTGATGGTTTCGAGGGACACACGGCCGCAGCCGCAAGTTTGACACCTCAAAGGGCACTGTATTGTTTTTTATTTTATTTCACACTGTCAATTTTAGGATATCCTCTCAGTTCGTCAGATGTCCTGTACACACAATATTTTATAAGCCGATGGCATTAATAGGCAGACATTAATATAATACAGCTCATGTTTTGATACCAAGTTCTAAAAATTACTTACACACAATACACGTTTTATTTTAAAGTAAACTTGCAAAATACTGAAAGACAATTATGAACATGAACGTACTTGGTAGGACGCTGAAGTGAAGGATTATTTTATAGATCTGCGTTAGGATTTTGAAATTATTTGGTGGACGAGTTGTTATGCATCTTGTAAGACAGCTCCCTGAATACATCACATAGACTTTTTATTTTCAGAACTGGATATTAAAACAAGTAATGCATGTAACGCACGTTTAGAAAATGGTACCGAAGTTTGTAAAAAACGTATCATCTTCTCTTTTGGGAAACGTGGCTCTGAGAGTACTGCATGTTCTAACATAACCACACTGGACAAGAATGTAAGTCACCCTCATCAGACATCACTCTAATGCCTTGTAACATTTCCCTTGCTCGTGACAATGGCCTCAGTACCACAAGTTTCTTTAGGTATGCCATATCTAAATGAAGCCACTCATTGATGATTTGAACCTGCAGAGCTATCCAACTATATGAATATTGTTTACTACGTTTTATCCAATGTTCCGATTGGTCCCAGATGTTTTCTGTGCGATTAGGAACAGTTGATCTAGCGGATAAATTGGTGGGACACGGTGTCTGAGCTTTCCTCAGACCAAGAACGTATGCGTTCGGCGCTGTGAAGACGATTTTTGCTATTTTGGAAGACGCGGGAGTCCACAACAGCATATCAAAAAAATTCAGAAGAAAGGCGGACATTTTATGACCGAGACTGTCGGAATAAACATCTTGTTTCACGTTCACGGCAACCGGAATGGGTGAGGCCAAGACATAGTACGAAAAACCTCGCAGAATCACCTACGGTCTTACTACATCCTCCACACATTGTGAGTTGAACGTCTCACTGGGCGCTCGGTGCACTCGATGCGTTGCATCCAAAATCGCGACTCGTTGGATCCCACCACACGCCTCCACTGAGCTACAGTCCGTGCAGGATACGGTGACCGCGAGCGCAGTGACCAGTTTTCGTCCAAAGCACTGGGCGAGATCACTTGTTCGTTCGAAAGGGCAGACCGACAATGTTTGCCACCTTTCGGCCGGTCGACGATGACAGAATCGAGGTACACGCCTTGTAATCTTTCTCAAATAATTTTGCAGAAACTGCGGTACTTATAGCTTTATACACTGATCAACCAGAACATTAAGACCACCTATCTAATAGCCGGTATGTCCACCTTTGGCACAGAGAACAGTGGCGACGTATCCTGTCATGGGAGGAATGAGCCCTTAGTAGGTCGCTGGAGGCAGTTGGCACCACATCTGCAGCACGTACAAGTTACCTAATTTCCGTTAATTCCGGGGAGGTGGGGTGGGGGGGGGGGGGGGAGCAATAAGATGGGTTTGATCGGGTTCAGATCTGGCGAGTTTGGGGAGGGGGGCAGCACATCAATTGTAACTCGCCACTGTGTTCCTCATACCACTCCACCATACTGCTGGCCTTATGACAAGGCACATTGTCTTGTTGAAAAATGCCACTTGCATTTGGAAACATGACCATTATGAAGGGGGTGTACGTGGTCTGCAACCAGTGTACAATACTCCTTGACCGTCATGCTGCCTTGCACGAGGTCTACTGGACCCACGAATGGCGACGTGAATGTTCCCCAAAGCTTAATGGAGCTGCCACCTGCTTGTCTCTGTCCTGTAGTACAGGTATCAAGGGACTGTTCTCCTGGAAGACGACGGATTCGCAATCTCCCATCGGCATGATGAAGGAGGTATTGGGATTCATCAGACCATTCAATGCTCTACCACGGCGCCGACATCCAGTGCCAATGGTCACGTGTCCATTTCAGTCGTAGTTGTCAATGTTGTGATGCATTAGCACATGCAAGAGTCGTCAGCTGCAATGACACATCGTTACGAGTGTTCAGTGCAAATGGTTCAAATGGCTATAAGTACTATGGGACTTAACATCTGAGGTCATCAGTCCCCTAGAACTTAGAACTACTTAAACCTAACCAACCTAAGGACATCACACACATCCATGCCCGAGACAGGATTCGAACCTGCAGCTGTAGAAGCAGTGCGGTTCTGGACTGAAGCGCCTAGAACCGCTCGGCCACAGCGGCCTGCTGCTCGGTGCACTGTGTGTTCAGACACAGTTCTACTCTGCCTAGCATTCATGTCTGATGCTACTTCCACCACAGTTCGGCACTTGTCCTGTGTTACCGGTGTGTCCAGCCTACGACGTCCGACATCAGTAATGAGAGGTGGCCACCCAACCGATGACGTCTGCTTATGATTTCACTTTGGTTTTGCCACATGTTGAGCCGGCCGGTGTGGCCGTGCGGTTAAAGGCGCTTCAGTCTGGAACCGCGTGACCGCTACGGTCGCAGGTTCGAATCCTGCCTCGGGCATGGATGTGTGTGATGTCATTAGGTTAGTTAGGTTTAATTAGTTCTAAGTTCTAGGCGACTGATGACCTCAGAAGTTAAGTCGCATAGTGCTCAGAGCCATTTGAACCATTTTTGCCACATGTTGAAAACACTAACCACAGCTCTCCTCGAACACTCGACAAGTCGTGGAATATCCAGAATGCTCATCCTGAGCCTCCAAGGCATCACAATCTGCCCTCGGTCAAACTTAGATAGATGGCGCGCCTGCCCCATTCTGCACACGGACTGCACGCACGCTGACGTTACGCGCTACGTGCGTGCGTCTGGCTTGCAGTCATTCCTCGCTAAGTCATGTTCCTATCGCCTGGACGGGTTTATAGCGACAATTGGTAGGTGGTCATAATGTTCTTGCTGATCAGTGTTCATGATGATGTGCTTATCGTTTCGTTATTGGTCATTGTTATTGTGATATTTACATGTAAGTAAGACACTGCGCGAAGTTCGAAAAAGTTCGCAATGAAAAATAGGGGTCGCTATGATTTTGCGTTCGGTGCATATTACGCAATATGTTGCTGCGTATGAAATTTGGCTGACATATCGAATTTTTTTTTAGACTTGTGTGGAGGTCTCTATCCGTCGCCAGTCTCGAGAAAATTTATCTGACGTAGCATACTCATTTGCGACCGCGCCGCGCCAGCGATAAAACCAGAGTGAAATACCAAGAACGTTCTTCATATTTAATAAATTGTTTGAGATACCGAAACGTGATTTTGGCAAATAATAGCAAGCAAAGAGGAGAGTATTATGTCATGTGGTTACTACGCAGATGTTCATTATCTACAGTGTTATTCCACAAACTACAGACTTTTTCGATGAAAGAATGTAATTTGCAGGGGGCATCCATAGCTGGTGAAATGGGAAATGCTATCGGCTATGGAACAGCATAAGTGAAGACACTACACACCTTACTTTTTCTAAGTTCCTCACTTAATAAACCAGTTTGATAATTCTCTCGTAGTTGTGTCTGTACAACTTGTTAGTGAGGTGACACTGTGTAAACTTCTGTGTAGGTTTTACTCAGAATTCGCCACTCTCGACGTTTTTCTGAAAGTTACAAATGATTAACAAGCCAAGGGAAAATAGATCTCTACATTTTCAGTGAAATCCTTTTTAGATATTAACTATAGCAGAGATAACGAATCTTTTAGAATGGTTTTGGCTTGGAGGAGCTCCGCGAGTGCAGGTTTCAGTTTAGAATGGCACTTCCCCTCCAGCGCTCGGCATTTCCCCTACAGCGTCTGCCTCTAACCCGCACCACTGCCGCCCTCCCCACGCATGCCCTGCCGACTGCCCGTCTACTGGCGTCCGCCCCTGGTAGCTGAGTGGTCAGGGCGACGTAATGTCATAGCAAACGGCCCGGGTTCGATTCCCGGCTCGGTCGGAGAATTTCTCCGCTCAGGGACTGGGTGTTGTGTTGTCCTTATCATCATAATTTCATCCCCATCGACACGCAAGTCGCTGAAGTGGCGTCAGCTCGAAAGACTTGCACCAGGCGACCGGTCTACCCGAAGGGAGGCCCTAGCCACATTTCCATTTCCATCTACTGGCCATGGTACCCAGTGTGGCTAATGGCCTTTTGCGAGGTGTCTGATACTAAATGTTCACTGGATGCAGTTTCCATTGCAATGTTTGGAGTATTCACTGACAGCAGCAGTTCCACTCGGGTTTGAAATCGAATGTCACTCACAAAGCGTGACACTCGTCTCCTGTCGCTGCTGGATACAGTCTTTCTTAAGACGACTCTCCTTAGGTAGTATAATATGGCTGTGAATGTACGCCATTCCTTGCAGACACGTTTGACCGACACGTAAATACTGCTGAAGACTGATGCCTCCGAATTTTTTGTATGAAAACTCTTAAAACCTTTCAAACAAAAAAATCTTTATGCTTTACAAAAAAAATGGCTCTGAGCACTATGGGAATCAACTGCTGAGGTCATTAGTCCCCTAGAACTTAGAACTAGTTAAACCTAACTATCCTAAGGACATCACAAACATCCATGCCCGAGGCAGGATTCGAACCTGCGACCGTAGCGGTCTTGCGGTTTCAGACTGCAGCGCCTTTAACCGCACGGCCACTTCAGCCGGCTTATGCTTTACACTGAGCTGACAAAAGTTATGCGACACCATCTATCATCGAGTCTTGCCTCGTTTTGCCCAGTGTAGTACAGCAGCTCCATGTGGCATGGAGTCAACAAATCGTTGAAAGTCCCTTGCTGAAATATTTAGCCATGTTGCCTCTACAGCCGTCCATAATTGCGAAAGTGCTGCCAAGTCAGGATTTTGTGTACGAACTCAACTATCGCTTACATTCCATAAATGATCGATGGGATTCACGTCTTGCGATCTATGGGGCCAAATCATTCGCTCGAATTGTCCACAATGTTCTTCAAATCAGTCGCAAACAGCTGTGGCCCAGTGACATGGCACATTCTCATCAACAAAAATTCCATCGTTATTTGGGAACATGACGTTCATGAATGACTTTAAATGCTCTCCAAGTAGCCACTCCATTACAGAGCCACCACCAGCTTACACAGTGCCTTGTTGACAGCTTCGATCCGTGGCTTTGGGCGGTCTGCACCACACTCGAATCCTGTCATCAGCTCTTATCGTCTGATATCGGGCCTCATTTGACCAGGCCACGGTTGCCCAGCCGTCTAGGTTCCAACCGATATGGTAAAGAGCCCAGGAGAAGTGCTGCAGGCGATGTCGTGCTGTTACTAAAGGCACTCTAGTCGGTTGTCTGCTGCAATACCCCATTAACGCCAGATTTCGCCGCTCTGTGCTAACAGATACGTTGGCCGTACGTTCGACATTGATTTCTGCGGTTATTTCACGCAATGTTGCATGTTGTTAGCACTGATAACTCTATGCGAACACCGCTGCTCTCGAACGCCGCTGCTCTCGGTAGTTTACTGAAGGTCGTCGGCCACTGGGTGAGAGGTGATACCTGAAATTTGGTGTCTATCTCCAACTACCATTCCATGGTCAAAGTCTGTTAATTCCCGTATTCCCGCCGTGTGGCCATAATCATGATGGAAACAGTTTCACGTGTATCGCCTGAGTACAAATGACAGCTCCGCCAACACACTGTCCTTTTATATTTTGTGTTCGCGATACTACCGCCATCTGTATATGTGCATATCGCTATCCCGTGACTTCTGTCACCTCAGTATATTAACATTCTCCCTCTTCATTCTTCATGTCCACATGTTTATTTCTCAACATAGTCACTCTGGCGACGAGTACATTTCTTCCAACGAGAGACCAGTTCATTGATACGATCACTGTAGGATGTATGACGTTTCTCAAGGGGCCACAGCCTGGCCTCTGCTTGCAGCGCTTCACCACTACCAAAGTAAGTCCTCGAAAGTGTTCTTTAAATTTTGGAAACAGATGAAAATCGGATGGGTTCAAGTCGGGGCTGTATGAAGAATGACATATGGCAGTGAAGACAAGGCGTCGATTGTAGCAGATGTCCCTGGACTCGTGTGTGGTCTGGCATTGAATTGATTCACTGCAGAAGTCTCAGGAGTCAATATGAAAAGCCGATGATATTAAATAATTCACACCAACATACAATTTGCATTTTGTGTTAACATTTATATTCTTCCAAAATGGTACAAGAAATTGATTTTACATATCATGTACTTGGACTAACTGTAAACCACTGCCACTATCACCCCCCCCCCTTCCCACCCGAGCTCTTAGGCTCACTAGCTCCATAGTTTCTTAATAATAGAAGTTCTTTGAAAGTATTGTTCAACAAAGTCACAGTAACTGAGTTATGATTAAAATCGGCTGTTCTCAATGAAATTATAGTCACAGTTTTGAAGATAATAAACGACTGATTAAAACAAAAGTGATTTCTAAAATCCAGTACCGAAATCCTGCTTGACGAATGTGACTAACAAAAAAATGATTCAAATGGCTTTGAGCACTATGGGACTTAACTACTGAGGTCATCAGTCCCCTAGAACTTAGAACTACTTAAACCTAAGAACATCACAAACATCCATGCCCGAGGCAGGATTCGAACCTGCGAACGTAGCGGTCGCGCGGTTCCAGACTGTAGCGCCTAGAACCGCTCGGCCACCCCCGCCGGCTGTGACTAACAATACTTAATACAAAGTAATTAATATCTCGTTAATTGCAGCAGGAATTTTGATGTTAACATATTTGAATTACTTTACATAAAGCGGAAACAGATTCTGAGATTAAAATTTTACATAGTAATAGCGTTTTGACCAAATGATAATTTTCTTACAACAGAAAGTTCTAGAATTCCTAATTATAGAATTAATTACAACGAATCTGATTCGAGCTTCTGTAGAAACATAATATCTTGAGAGTGAATGTAACTTTCAGTGTATCAGTTAGTCAGAAATCTACCCAAAACATTAATTTTCACGTTTTATGAAATACTCGAATTTTGACAATTAATTCCCCTTTTAATGGCTGAACTGATTTTAACACTAACATTTCTACATGATTATTGTCTGATAGTTATACAAATTAAATAATTAGTTTTTCTGTAAATTTCGTAAAATTAATGATTTCCACTTTTCCACTAATTAAAGGTTCCTGTTAATTAAATCTAAATGAGCTGTAGTTGACTGAATGGGTGTATCACGTTTTATGTATCTCGGGTGTACAACGCTGCTCGATACCATACGGCGCAATAAAAGCTGTATTTTAACATTTGAAATGCTGTGAAATCTGTATCGTATAATACGTAAGAGCGTGGTACAGAATCTTCATACAGAGGCAAAGGTGGATAAATGGGCCCCTGCTGGTATTATGGGCCCCCTACATATTTGGAAGTACAGGCCACGAATTCTAGCGGAGAGCACATGAACTACTAAAACTAGTTGCCAAACTTCACTGTACAGTGCGCAGACGTAGTAGCTGTCATGGTTTGTGAGTAGTTGTGCTGTGAATTTTTTCGCTGTCATCAAAAGTTTGAAAGGTTAGTGTTTACTTGAATAAAACTCAAATTTCTAACATGTTATTAGTAGAACTAAGGTAAGGTACGTATTTGGCTTGCTGTTGGGATACCGTTTTACGTTAATTAACGTCGGTAGCGAACCAAACTAACCGTAGGCAAGATCGTTTTTCACAAGATGGCGAGCGTGGATATATGGGCCCCTTTTGCTGCTGGTATTATGGGCCCCGTAAAATCAATCAGATATTGCTACTCTTTATGTTTCAGATGCCTCGAACACATCTTGTACCCCCAAAAAAATCGAAACGGCAATCGTGGAACAAAGCAACTATGGCAAATGCTATTGTAGCTATTAAAGAGAAAAAAATGGGGTTGCAAAAAGCGGTTAAAGTGTACTCTGTCCCTCGTTCTACGCTCCAAAGGCTTTCCACCGGTTTTACCACAGCGACTTGAGGACGAACTGGTTAAATATCTTCTCATTATGGAATCCAAATTCTACGGCCTTACCAGAAATGATGTCAGGCGCATGGCCAACCAGCTTTGCACAAGAAATAAAAAGTTGGTGTTTCTGTCCCTGATGTTGACGACGCTGTATGTCTATTTTGTGTAGGGATTTTTTCAAAGGACACAAAAGGTGAACTTTGGGCTCAAAACGAATGCGCTGGATGCGAAAAAGATGCTTATGTGTGTGACTATTGTAAATAGGCTAGGCGTAGGCTGTGAAAATCATCCCACCAGTAGACTAATTAACAATGTTCAGAGTGAATCTTTCTTTCATTATACAGAAAAATTAAATAAAATAATATTTTTTCAAATTTTTGTTTCCTTTTATTTCAAACTACCTCGGGGCCCGTATTACCAGCACATATTCTTGACGCAACAAAATGCAGAGTATGAAGAAAAAAATAAAATTTTGTTTTAAATATTAAAAAGTTGGACCAAAACATGTCGTAACTATCGCAGGACATACTAGAGAAATGTTTTATGTTAATTTCAGGTGATTATACTAAAAATAAAAGGTGTTATATAAAAAGACCAGAGTGGGGGCCCATTTATCCACCTTTACCTCTAAGGGTAACCATAGCATGTCTGGTCACGCCCTCCATACGCGATACGTCGTTTCTGCCAGTCTGTCACGTCTGCACGTCTACCCGACCTACAGCGCTGATTTCGCACAGCCGAATGGTACAAAGACACCACTTCACTGCCATGACTTGCGTCGGTTGCGAGGGATCGCCCACATGACCACTTGGTACAAATTCCGCACCATCTGCAGTGGTCGACAGTGATTATTGCGCTCTTCTCAGGACGTGACTAATACATTGTCTGTGGGGCTTGTTATGTATACAGGCATATCTGACAGGGGGATAAGATTTCCTGAAACAGAAAATGTAAAACAAGTTAATAAAATTAATACAGCGCAGTCAGACGAGTCAATTCAGTCAGACAGCTCACCAAAACCAACTAACAATTGTTATACTTGCAGTGCGTAGGTCCGGGTATGCCGATATTTCCTTGTCAGACAGGGGCATAATTACATCGAACACCGGGCTCTCTCGTATCGTACCGTTGCCTAGAGGATGTGGACAGTGGCTTGAGTCGTTTCTTCTGCAAACGCGAAACTTCTCATGTCATCCTTCCGGCTGCCGTTCACCACAGCCTTCCACGTCACTGCCACTGCAGCCTTCTGCTCGCCCTTCGTCGCCACTGTAGGTCACCCCACTCCCCACGCCACATATCGCACTTTATGTCATCGCCGCGATCGTACCTGCCCTCCTGCAAGGCTGACACCTGCGTAGTTTCCTCTGAACGTCACGAAACACACTTTACCATATCTTGCTCCACCGTAACTACAGAGTGGCCAACGGGAAATACACACATCAAAAAAAGTTTCGTATCACCTCGGTTCCGAGAGTTCCGGAACCTGTACAGAAACTTGGAATAGAGATCAACATAAATATCATTTCCGCCCTTTTTATTGCAGATGAAAACCACACATTGCATGTTGTACCACCATACAGCGAGACCTTCAGAGGTGGTGGTCCAGATTGCTGTATACACTGGTACCTCTAATACCCAGTAGCACGTCCACTTGCACTGATGCATGCCTGTATTCGTCGCGGCATACTATCCACAAGTTCATCAAGGCACTATTGTTCCAGATTGTCCCACTCCTCAATGGCGATTCGGCGCAGATCCCTCAGAGTGGTTGGTAGGTCACGTCGTCCATAAACAGCCCTTTTCAACCTATCCCAGCCATGTTCGATAGGTTTCACGTCTGGAGAACATGCTGGCCACTATAGACGAGCGATATCGTTATCCTGAAGGAAGTCATTCACAAGATGTCCACGATGGGGGCGCGAATTGTCGTCCATGAAGACGAATCCCTCGCCAGTATGCTGCCGATATGGTTGCACTATCGGTCGGAGGATGGTATTCACGTATCGTACAGCCGTTACGGCGCCTTCCATAACCACCAGCTGCGTACGTCGGCACCACATAATGCAACCACAAAACAGCAGGGAACCTCCATCTTGCTGCACTCGCTGGAGAGGTGTCTAAGGCGTTCAGCCTGACCGGGTTGCCTCCAAACACGTCTCCGACGTTTAAGGCATATGCGACGCTCTTCGGTGAAGAGAACGTGATGCCAGTCATAAGTGGTCCATTCGGCATGTTGTTGGGTCCATCTGTACCGCACTTGCAAAGATGGACTTCGCCCTGGACGTCGGGAGTGAAGTTGGGCATCATGCAGCCTATTGCGCATAGCTTGAGTTGTAAGACGACGTCCTGTGGGTGCACGAATAGCATTATTCAACATGGTGGCGTTGCTGTCAGGGTTCCTCCGAACCATAATCCGTAGATAGCGGTCATCCACTGCAGTAGTAGCCCTTGGGTGGCCTGAGCGAGGCATGTCATCGACAGTTCCTGTCTCCTTGCATCTCGTCCATGTCCGAACAACATCGCTTTGGTTCATTCAGAGACGCCTCGACACTTCCATTGTTGAGAGCTCTTCTTTGCACAAAGTAACAATGCGGACAAGATCGAACCGCAGTATTCACCGTCTAGGCATGGTTGAACTACAGACAACACGAGCCGTGTACCTCTTCCAGGTGGAATGAGTGGAACTGATCGGCTGTCGGACCCCCTCCTTCTAATAGGCGCTGCTCATACATGGTTGTTTACATCTTTGCGCAGGTTGAATGACGTCTCTGAACAGTCAACGGGACTGTCTCTGGATACAACATCCACAGTCAACGTCTATCTTCAGGAGTTCTGGGAACCGGGGTGATGCAAAACTTTTTTTGATGTGTGTGCTACATTTTCTGTCGACCACCTTGTTAACATATAGATGCGATTGTGTCGTCTACCACACGTAATCGGCCCACATAGTATGCTATTGAGTTCAGTATCGAACGTTAGCCAGTGCCGGTGCGTACTGAGGTAGTGGAGGAGTTCTGTCGTGTGCAGAGCGTTGCACCTCTCCCGTGTATAATGTTCCGTGGAAGAAACCGCCATTCCTGTGTTCCAGACAGAACGACAGTGTCCAGGTGTAGGCGCCATTTTTTGCACACATTACTGGACAGAATTGACCAGGATGACGCATATTTGACAAGTCTTGTGAGGTCTGAGGAGGCGAATTTCATCTGAATAGGTTTTCTCAATAAACAAAATTTGCGATATTACTCAGACAAATACACGCAGCTTATTTCAACAAAAGGCTTAATGTAGCCCAAAGGTCGTAGTCTGATGTGCTACTGAACATTCCATTATAATCCTTGCGCCATCTTTTATTGAAGTCCTCAATGGGGGGCCATTGCTTGTAAATTACCGGTGGTATTCGGCCATGACTAACAACTTCTTCATACTGCAGTTTTGCATTATTACCGTCGTTTTAGCACGATGTGGCTATATCGTGTACGGTTCGTAATTCAATGACTACACTGAGCTGCCACTTTCCAGATCGATTACTCTAACGATTCGGTAGCATCCCAATGCGGCGATATCACCTGATTTTTCAGCCCCTATTTTTTGTGGGGGGGGGGGGGGGGTCATCTCAAGAACAAAATTTGTTTACGAAGACTCCGCAATACAGATGAACTGAAAGCTCTGGGAAGATAAACAGGTGGTTCCTCAACGAACAATTGAGAACGTAATGAGGAGCTTCTGCGAACGTCTTCAGCAATGGTTCGTCAACGATGAAAGCCATTTGTGTGATATACTTTTTTAAGGAATAAATCCGTGTGTGGCTTTTCAATAATGGAAATTTGTGTACAACAGTTACCTATAAGTTATACTGAAGTAAATATACGATAAACCTGATATTTCCTTGTGGGCCACTCTGAATATGAAGTTTTTCCTGTCCAAAGTGGTTTCTTTGAAAAGAGTTCCGTATATTTTTTTATCCCGTTCTTGTCCAAACTATATCTAATTACCTCGTCATCTAAGGAATATTTTATGTGAATGCATCTGCGTTCCTTGCTTGCTTCCTTCCTTCTGCAGTTGGTTGACAAACCAGTTGCTGTAGTTTACTGCTCCATCTGTAATTAACTGATCTAATGAGGAATAGGATTAAATGAAGATTGCGCTGAGGAATGAGGAATAAGAGTAGTTTTATTATAGAGGGCTTTATGTATTCCAACTTGCGGGTATAAATATAGAAACATATGTTGGATGTTACTGCTCTTCTAAATTCCCTTTCCTACAAAAAAATATCACTTGAGCATGAAACGTGCAGTTTTCCAGTTGAAATTACTGCAGCTCTGTAGCTGAAATTACGTTCAACTGCCACTGTTACTCATAGTGCTTAGAGCCATTTGAACCATTTTGAGCCACTGTTACTGCATCGAAGATCTTCACTCACTGCTAACTAACCTGCTTGAAACAGATTTGATACTCGCTCGCTGTCAAAGTCCAGTAACTTGGACGCTTGGGTGCCTCGCTACTTAACCGTCAATGAAGGCAGTGTGACAATAGAATATATACGTACTGTAGGTTCTGCTGGTGCCTTTAACATCGACCGTGAACAGTTGCCATAATAATAATAATAATAATAATAGAATGCCGACTTTCCGTGACAATATTTGGGTTATTGCTGATGTTTGTTTTATGAGTGCAAGGCCGTGGTCCGAGGCATAATTCTCTGCCTGACGTTTTGTCTAACAGTTCTTCGGACATCAACAAACGCTGGAACGAGTAAGAAAGGAGTTGGTCTCAAACAAGTTCAGCTAGCCTAACTGTTTACACGTGTCTACGCAACGGTCTGTTCGTGGCGTATCAGACCGCTGTAATCTAACGCAACGGTCTGATGAAGTCACGAAGTTATATGTATCCACGCAACGGTCGGTTCATGGCGTCATCAGGCCGCTGACTAAAATCGCAGCGGTGTGGCAACACCAGGAACAACAGACCGTTGCGTGGTTACATATAACTTCGTGACATCATCAGACCTCTGTCTAAGGCGGCAGCGGTCTGATACGCCACGAACAGATCGTTGCGTAGATACATGTAAACCGTTAGGCTAGCTGAGCTTGTTTGAGACTAACTACTTTCTGAGTCGTCCAAGGCTCTGATGATGTCTGAAGCATTGGTAAACAAAATGTTATATCGAGAAATTGAAGTAGAAGTTCCTGTGAGTTAGTATGGGCAAGAGGTCATTGTTGGCAACCGGAATAAAAAAGTAATTAGATCCTTTTACCGACCTCCCAGTTCAGATGATACATTTGCTGGAAGTTTAAGGAAAACTTGAGTTTCATTTCAAACACATACCCGACTCATATGATTATAGTAGTTGGTGATTTTAACTTACCCTCGATATTTTGGCGAAAATACATGTCTATTCCCAGAGGTACGCTTGAAACATCATTAGAAATTGTGCTAAACGCGTTCTCTGAAAATTATTTCGAGCAGTTAGTTCATGAGCCCACGCAAATAGTAAACGGCTTTGAAAACACACTTGACCTCTTAGCAACAAATAATCCTGAGTTAATAATGAGCGTCTAAACGGATACAGGGATTAGTGAACACATGGTTGTCGTAGCGGGATTGAATATTTTAAGCTCCAAATCCTCCAAAAATAAACGAAAAATGTACCTATTCAAAAAAGCAGAAAAAAATTCCCATTTCGCTTTCCTGAGAGAGCATCTCCACTCCTTCCAAATTAACAATATAAGTGTGGACCAGATGAATTCAAAGAGTATCGGCAGCAGATGAGAGATTTATATCAGGTACATTAACAAACGACGGAGCTGATCCTATTTGGTACACAAAACGGGTTAGAACACTGTCGCAGAAACAACGAAACAAACATGCCAAATTTAAACAGACGCAAAATTCCCAAGATTGGCGATCTTTTACGGAAGCTCAAAATTTAGGGCGGATGCTTATAATAATTTCCACAACGAAACTTTGTCTCGAAGCCTGGCAGAAAATCCAACGAAATTCTGGTCGTATGTAATGCTAGCGGCAAGATACAATAAATACCTTCTCTGCGCGATAGCAATGGAGATACTATCGAAGACAGTGCTGCCAAACCAGAATTACTAAACACAGCCTTCCCAAATGCCTTCACAAAAGAAGACGAGGTAAATATTCAGAAGTAAATATTCCAGAATTCGAATCAAGAACAGCTGCCAAGTAAATATCCTCGGCGTAGTGAAGCTACTTAAATCACTTAATAAAAGCAAATCTTCTGGTCCAGACTCTATACCAATTAGGTTCCTTTCAGAGTATGTTGATGCAATAGCTCCATACTTAACAATCATACACAACCGTTTTCTCGACGAAAGATCCGTACCAAACACTGGAAAGTTGCACAGGTCACACCAATATTGAAGAAAGGTAGTAGGAGTAATACAGTAAATTACAGGCCCATATCAGTAACTTCGATATTCAGCAGGATTGTGTTCGAACATTATGAATTACCTCGAAGAAAACGGTCTATTGACACACATTCAACACGGATTTAGAAAACATCGCCGCGCGGAGTGGCCGCGCGGTTTGCGCTGCCATGTCACGGATTGCACAGCCCCTCCCGGCGGAGGTTCAAGTCCTCCCTCGGGCATGGGTGTGTGTGTTATTCTTAGCATAAGTTAGTGTAAGTAGTGTGTAAGTCTAGGGACGGATGACCTCAGTAGTTTGGTCCCTTAGAAATTCAAACACACACATTTGAACATTTAGAAAACTTTGTTATTGTGAAACACAACTAGCTCATTACTCGCATGAAGAGTTGAGTGTTATTGACAAGGGATTTCAGGATTTCCAGAAGGCTTTTGACACTGTCCCACACAAGCGGCTTGTAGTGAAATTGCGTTCTTATGGAATATCGTCTCAGTTATGTGACTGGATTCGTGCTTTGCTGTCAGAGAGGTCACAGTTCGTAGTAACTGACGGAAAGTCGTCGGGCAAAACAGAAGAGTTTCGGGCGTTACCCAAGGTAGTGTCCCTTATCTATATAAACGATTTGCAGATGACGCTGTCGTTTATCGACTCGTAAAGTCATCAGAAGATCAAAACAAATAGCAAAACGATTTAGAAAAGATATCTGTCTGGTGCAAAAATTGACAATTAACACTAAATAACGAAACGTGTGAAGTTATCCACATGAGTGCTAAAAGGTATCCGTTAAACTTCGGTTACACGATAAATCAGTCAAATGTAAAGGTCGTAAATTCAACTAAATACATAGGATTACAATTACGAACAACTTAAATTGGAAGGAACACACAGAAAATGTTGTTGGGAAGGGTAACCAAAGAATGCGTTTTGTTGGCAGGACGCTTAGAACATGTAACAGATCTACTAAGGAGACTGCCTACACCACGCTTGTCCGTCCACTTTTAGAATACTGCTGCATGGTGTGGGATCCTTACCAGATAGGTTTGACGGAGTACATCGAAAAAGTTCAAAGGAGGACATCATGTTTTGTATTATCGCGTAATAGGGGAGAGAGTGTCACTGAAATGATACAGGACATCATTAAAACAAAGGCGTTTTTCGTTGCTACGGAATCTTCTCACGAAATTCCAATCACCAACTTTCTTCCTCCGAATGCGAAAATATTTTGTTGATACCGACCTACTTGATTACTCTGCTATTCACAATAAAGTGCCACGCAGAGGGTTCAATGAACTACCAAGCTTTCTACCGTTTCACTCTCGAACGGCACGCGGGAAAAACGAGCACTTAAATTTTCCTGTGCGAGCCCTGACTTCACTTATTTTATCGTGTTGATCATTTCTTCCTATGTAGGTGGGTGCCAACAGAATGTTTTCGCAACCGGAGGAGAACGCTGGTGATTGACATCTCATGAAAAGATCCCATCGCAACGAAAAAGTCTTTGTTCTAATGATTAGCATTCCAATTCATGTATCATGTCTGTGACACTATCTCCCCTGTTTTGCGGTAGTACAAACGAGCCGCCCCTCTTTGAACTTTTTCGATATCCGTCAGTCCCCACCTCACAGCAATACTCCAGAAAAGGGCGGACAAGTGTGGTGTAAGCAGTCTCTTTAGTAGACCTGATGCACCTTCTAAATGTTCTGCCAATAAATCGCAGTCTTTGGTTTGCTCTACCCACAACATTATCTATGTGATCGTTCCAATTTAGGTTATTTGTAATTGTAATTCCTAAATATTTAGTTGAATTTATGGCCTCGAGATTTGTTTGACTTGCCGCGTAATCGAAATTTAGCGGATTTCTTTCAGTATTCATGTGAATAACTTCACACTTTTCTTTATTCAGGGTCAATTGCTACTTTTCGCACCATACAGATATCTTATCTAAATCATTTTGCAATTCGTTTTGGTCATCTGATGACTTTAGAAGACGGTAAATGAGAGCATCATCTGTAAGCAATCTAAGACAGCTACAGAGATTTTTTCCTATGTCGTTGATGTAGATCAGGAACAATAGCGGACCTATAACACTTCCTTGGGAAACGCCGGATATTACTTATGTTTTACTCAATGACTTTCCGTCTATTACTACGAACTGTGACCTTTCCGACAGGAAATCACGAATCCAGTCTCACAACTGAGGCGATATTCCATAGGCACGCAGTTTGGTTAGAAGACGCTTGTGAGGAACGGTGTCGAAAGCCGTCTGGAAATCTAAAAATATGAAATACTTAAATAGGGAGAAAATATCGCCATGATAAAATAAGGGAAATCAGAGCTCGTACGGAAAGGTATAGGTGTTCGTTCTTTCCTCTCGCTTATACGAGATTGGAACAATAGAGAATTGCGAAGGTGGTTCGATGAACCCTCTTCCAGGCACTTTAATGTGATTTGCTGAGTGTCCATGTAGATGTAGAATTATTCCTTAGGCCACGGCGTTACGCCCATGAAACAAATATCAGCAGTTACCATAACAGTTGCATTCAAAGGTAGCCACGCTACTCGGCCCTTGTTAATACATGAAGTTATTACAATTTCTAAACTATAGTAAAGAGGTGGCCAAGGAAGGAGGTGGTTAACCACTAAAATAATGTTGCCGAGATTATGAAGATGACAGTGTTTACTAGTGTGGTGCACAGTCCATCTGTCACGAACTATGTAAGTATACAAGGGTTTGGTAAATGCAGACGTGTTTGGCTTCGATTGCAAGAGAACACAAAATATATCGATTTCAAGCATCCGCCTTCCTAGTCACGATTTCATGGCAGCAATAATTGTGTTTGCAGAAGCTAGTTACCGTAGCGCTCAGAAGGAGATGAAGATTAATCTTTAGTCGGAACCTAACCAAAGACGTTAACGCGCTACACAACTAAAACGCTGAAACTGAACCAACTAATAATTGCAACCACCATGACGGACATCGGTACGTTCCTACAATCTGGAAAAGTGGATTATAGTTTTCATTACGAGCTTTGACATCCTACGTATTCTGGATTGAACATCATATCGGGAAACTCAACTTATCACGTGACTAATTGGTCATCAGCGTGTGCAAAAGCAAAGCGACAACGAAAAATATAAAAATATGAAGTCTAGCACCAGAATCGCTCCCCCTTTTCGATGTAGGCTCGTCATGCCTAACGAATGGAAAGTATCGTCGTACTAAAATAACTTCACAGGCAAAAATATATTTATTCACAGACAGGAGTCACTACCTGATCGACACGTAATATATACAGGGTGTTACAAAAAGGTACGGCCAAACTTTCAGGAAACATTCCTCACACACAAATAAAGAAAAGATGTTATGTGGACATATGTCCGGAAACGCTTAATTTCCATATTAGAGCTCATTTTAGTTTCGTCAGTATGTACTGTACTTCATCGATTCACCGCCAGTTGGCCCAATTGAAGGAAGGTAATGTTGACTTCGTTGCTTGGGTTGACATGCGACTCATTGCTCTACAGTATTAGCATCAAGCACATCAGTACGTAGCATCAACAGGTTAGTGTTCATCACGAACGTGGTTTTGCAGTCAGTTTAATGTTTACAAATGCGGAGTTGGCAGATGCCCATTTGATGTATGGATTAGCACGGGGCAATAGCCGTGGCGCGGTACGTTTGTATCGAGACAGATTTACAGAACGAAGGTGTCCCGACAGGAAGACGTTCGAAGCAATTGATCGGCGTCTTAGGGAGCACAGAACATTCCAGCCTATAACTCGCGACTGGGGAAGACCTAGAACGACGAGGACACCTCCAATGGACGAGGCAATTCTTCGTGCAGTTGACGATAACCCTAATGTCAGCTTCAGAGAAGTTGCTGTTGTACAAGGTAACGTTGACCACGTCACTGCATGGAGAGCGCTGCGGGAGAACCAGTTGTTTCCGTACCATGTAGAGCGCGTGCAGGCACTATCAGCAGCTGATTGGCCTCCACGGGTACACTTCTGCGAATGGTTCATCCAACAATGTGTCAATCCTCATTTCAGTGCAAATCTCTTTACGGAAGAGGCTTCATTCCAACGTGATCAAATTGTAAATTTTCACAATCAACATGTGTGGGCTGACGAGAATCCGCACGCAATTGTGCAATCACGTCATCAACACAGATTTTCTGTGAACGTTTGGGCAGGCATTGTTGGTGATGTCTTGATTAGGCCCCATGTTCTTCCACCTACGCTCAATGGAGCACGTTATCATGATTTCATACGGGATACTCTACCTGTGCTGCTAGAACATGTGCCTTTACAAGTACGACACAACATGTGGTTCATGCACGATGGAGCTCCGGCACATTTCAGTCGAAGTGTTCGTACGCTTCTCAACAACAGATTCGGTGACCGATGGATTGGTAGAGGCGGACAAATTCCGTGGCCTCCACGCTCTCCTGACCTCAGCCCTCTTGACTTTCATTTATGGGGGCATTTGAAAGCTCTTGTCTACGCAACCCCGGTACCAAATGTAGACTCATCGTGCTCGTATTGTGGACGGCTGTGATACAATACGCCATTCTCCAGGGCTGCATCAGCGCATCAGGGATTCCATGCGACGGAGGGTGGATGCATGTATCCTCGCTAACGGAGGACATTTTGAACATTTCCTGTAACAAAGTGTTTGAAGTCACGCTGGTACGTTCTGTTGCTGTGTGTTTCCATTCCATGATTAATGTGATTTGAAGAGAAGTAATAAAATGAGCTCTAACATGGAAAGTAAGCGTTTCCGGACACATGTCCACATAACATATTTTCTTTCTTTGTGTGTGAGGAATGTTTCCTGAAAGTTTGGCCGTACCTTTTTGTAACACCCTGTGTACATGAATCTAAATCTTGCTTATCAAACTACTGCAGGGCGGTTGTCATAGAGACCGAGCTCTGTAACAAGTTACTAGTAGTTCATTACTGGCACTGAGGCTGTTAAGTTACAGACCGATAATTCGTACGTCTGCTCTCTACGTAAGCCGAATGTAGCCGGTGTGTTTGCCAATCTCGTTAGCAGACGCCCCCTTCTGTACGTGTGCCTCCGCGAAGTTCCGCACACGTGTCAAAATCAGATTAATAAATTAATGGCACGATATTACCTACTGAGGTCCCTTTCTACACTTCTGGCTTTGGTCTTCGATTACATGAACACTAGATAATGTGAAGGGTTAATTAATGTGGCTTACCATTCTGTGACGTCGTCGATACCTCGACACGTTGCGCTGAAGACCTTCACAGGGTACTGTCCTACGTCTGAGGCATTTCTAGCGTCTTTCAGGTCACGGAAGGTCTACATACGCTACAAAGCTTCTAGAACATTCTGGAAGGTTATTATTTTCCAGCGTACCAGATAGTCAAACTTCTTCTGGCCACGTGCGCCATGCAGTAGCACTGCAATCCGTAGCAGCCCATCGCCTTCTCGTAGTAACGTTCTGCGCTTACGTGAATCACATGACTTCCTGTGTTCCACGTAAGTCTTCTGGCAAAAATTAGAGAAAGATATTGATTTCAGCGACTTTTTATTAACATGAACCAAATTAATCTCAATAACCTGAGGAATATTTTGTAGGGAAAACATGGACATAAAACTGAAAGGAACGTGTAGTTGTTACGCTACAAGCCGACAGAGGACACCTTGTGTTTTCATGATTAAAAACAACTAAAGGCGTCTGCAACTGTAAACACAAGATGTGGTGGCCAGATCACGTAACTAATGAAGAGGTACATAGTATAACTGTGGAGACAAGAAATTAGTGGCACATATTGACCCATCGGTTGATGGGACATCAAGGGATCACCAGTTTAGTATTGCAAGGAGGAGTTTCTTCAGTGGTGAAGAAAACAGCTGAGGCCTTTTCTGTTACTTGCTGTGTTGAATATTAGACGAATGTATCGGTTATATATATATATATATATATATATATATATATATATATATATATATATATACTGTACAAGGACGATGTACTTGAGGGCAATGTTATAGAAAGGGAAGGGATGTAGATGAAGATGAAATGGGGGATATGATACTGCGTGAAGAATTTGATAGAGCACTGAAAGACCTAAGTCGAAAAGAGGCCCCAGGAATAGACAACATTCCATTAGAACTACTGACAGCCTTGGGATAAGCAGTCCTGACCAAACTCTACCATCTGCTGAGCAAAATGTATGAGACAGGCGAAATACCCTCAGACTTCAAGAAGAATATAATAATTCCAATCCCAAAGAAATCAGGCGTTGACAGATGTGAAAATTACCGAACTATCAGTTTAAAAAGTCACGGCTGCAAAATACTAACGCGAATTCTTGACGAATGGAAAAACTGGTAGAAGCCGACCTCGGGGAAGATCAGTTTGGATCCCGTAGAAATATGGGAACACGTGAGGCAATACTGACCCTACGACTTATCTTAGAAGCTAGATTAAGAAAAGGCAAACCTACGTTTCTAGCATTTGTAGACTTGGAGAAAGCTTTTGACAATGTTGACTGGAATACTCTCTTTCAAATTCTGAAGGTGGTAGGGCTAAACTACAGGGATCGAAAGGCTATTTACAATTTGTACAGAAACCAGATGGCAGTTATAAGAGTCGAGGGTCATGAAGGGGAAGCAGTGGTTTGTAAGGGAGTGAGACAGGTTTGTAGCCTATCCCCGATGTTATTCAATCTGTATATTGAGCAAGCAGTAAAGGAAACAAAAGACAAATTCGGGGTAGGTATTAAAATCCATGGAGAAGAAATAAAAATTTTAAGGTTCGCCGATGACATTGTAATTCTGTCAGAGACAGCAAAGGACTTGGAAGAGCAGTTGAACGGAATGGATAGTGTCTTGAAGGGAGGATATAAGATGAACATCAACAAAAGCAAAACGAGGATAATGGAATGTAGTCGTATTAAGTCGGGTGATGCTGAGGGAATTAGATTAGGAAATGAGACACTTAAAGTAGTAAAGGAGTTTTGCTATTTGGGGAGCAAAATAACTGATGATGGTTGAAGTAGAGAGGATATAAAATATAGACTGGCAATGGCAAGGAAAGCGTTTCTGAAGAAGAGAAATTTGTTAACATCGAGTATAGATTTAAGTGTCAGGAAGTCGTTTCTGAAAGTATTCGTATGGAGTGTAGCCATGTATGGGAGTGAGACGTGGACGATAAATAGTTTGGACAAGAAGAGAATAGAAGATTTTGAAATGTGGTGCTACAGAAGAATGCTGAAGATTAAATGAGTAGATCACATAACTAATGAGGAGGTATTGAATAGGATTGGGGAGAAGAGGAGTTTGTGGCACAACTTGACAAGAAGAAGGAATCGGTTGGTAGGACATGTTCTGAGGCATCAAGGGATCACCAATTTAGTATTGGGGGGCAGCGTGGAGGGTAAAAATTCAGAAGGATGTAGGCTGCAGTACGTATTGGGAGATGAAGAAGCTTGCACAGGATAGAGTACCATGGAGAGCTGCATCAAACCAGTCTCAGAACTGAAGACCACAACAACAACAACATCGGTTATCTTAGAAGCGCATTCCAAATTCGCGCGCTGTTACTCTGCGATCACTCCGCTTTCACACTTGTGACGATATCCCCCCGCGTGGCAAAATGGAAGCCCAGAGGCTGCTCGCTTTTTGTTAAATGTGTATAATAACAGTAACTGCATATATAATTTTCATTTCAAGTACTTGGTAATTTTTTGTAGAATTGGTTTTTGTGGTGCACCACTTTAATTACATAGACATTACGATGTAAATATACATTTCCCTTGTCTGCATTGTTGTCTTTAGTGTAATATTTATTTCTGCTTGAGCTTTGTCATGTTTAGATATAAGTTATTGCATTTGCTGCTGCTGTTTGCCAGGCATAGTACTACTAAATTTCACTTTGTATTACTCTGTTAAGCTAATTTTACTACTGATTTATTTGTCTTGTTGCTGCACATTGGCTCATATTAGTTGTAATGTTGCATTGCTTGGTAATTTAGATTTACCGTAGCTTGCTTTGCCATTTGAATTTTTTGTCAATGCTGTTTGTATTAATTTTTTTGTGCTGCTGCATTGCCTCGTCCCTTAGTTTAGCATCTGAGCTCAGTAGATTTAAGTTAGCTTAAGATGGGGTAGGCCATATAAGAGAACAAGTTGTGATGAATTGGAAGAAATGCATTGTGAAGCTATAAGAAAATGGTTTGGCCAAAAAAGTATTTTGAAAGAGGATATGAACAAAAAAAGTAGGGGTTAGGGACAACAGGTTAGGTAGGATTTTCTTGGAAATAAATGATGAGGTAAGATTATGGAAAGTAAATAATGAGGTAAGAAATATGTGAACATGTAAATACAGAAAGCATGCTTGGATAGAATTTTTTTGATGGAAACAAATGTTGAAATAAGAGGAAAGATATATGGGATGAAGTTTTGGGGTGGACTGCAGTACCAAATGTCACACTGAAAACAAACCCTGTCCTGTATTTTTGTGTTATTACACTATGTGAATTTGTGTTTTTCCTGTCTTAATGTGTTTAGCTGATACGAGTTATGTTGTGGAATTTTTCTAATAATATTTTATTTACTTTGTAAAAATGTTTAGACATTATTTATCTGTTCTGTTTTAATGCTCATGTGTGAAGTTGATGTTTCGAAAGTTATTCTGATCTTTTATGTATGTAGTTATGTCATAATTCCTGTAACACTGATGTACATGTTATTTCTATTCTTTTGTAAAGCCTGTTTTACTACAAATGTTATCTGTATTGTTATGTTCTTTAATGATGTATTTTGCACCTTTGTTATTGTATTCTTATGTTATAAAATTGTAATTGACACCAGTTCATCAAATTAAGTAACTTGTAAGTTACATTTCACTGCACACGTTTCTGTTGGTCATAGTATATGGACAATATGTGAGAAGTAGGGACTGTTAGTGTTTGCACGTGTGTTAATAATTCAGCAAGGGACTGGATAACAACATTGCTGGTTCTAAGGACAATTCCAAAAACTTTGTGAGTGCACAAGTGGTGTTTATGGACTTGCTATATTGTCTGCAAGACTCTTCGATGGTCATTGTGCACCTGCACAGTCGCAGCAGATGGTTGCTGGCCATCTCTACAAGGACTACAGTGGGTCTACACCTTTGATGATCCATCAATACCATTATTTCTACAAGGACTGCAGTGGGTCTGCACCTCTGGTGGCCCACCAATACCGTAACCTCTACCAGGACTACAGTGGGTCTACTCTGTGATGACATACCTACCAATATTCTTCAAAACTTCGACTGACTCTGCGGTGGGTTTGCTCTGTTGTGGCCCATTACCTGTCTGCATGTCAAGAGTCAGCACTGTCTTTTCGTTGGAAGGACAACACTACTTCTTCAAGAAATCCTCTACCTCCGTGTGCATTTTCTTTTACTGCTCAGACTTTGAGAAAAACACTGCAATTTTACTGTGATGAATGATCAGGACTGTCTTTATGGACTGTGAGAAAATTTTAGCTTTTGACCAACATTGTATCAATAAGTGTGTGCATTTGATATCTTTGTTATTGTAATTATGAAAAATTTTATCAAATCATTATTGGCCACTGCCCAAAACAATTTGTAAAATTTTTTGTGGGGAGCATGGGGGCTATGTAAGTAGGCTATTTAGGTTTTTATATTGGTAACGCCACGTAGCGCTCTGTATGAAAATCACTGGCTGTGCTGTGTGCAGTCTGTGGCTGGTTTGCATTGTTGTAATATGCGCCATTGTAGTGTTGGGCAGCTGAATGTGAACAGCGCGTAGCGTTGCGCAGTTGGAGGTGAGCCGCCAGCAGTGGTGGATGTGGGGAAAGAAATGGCGGAGTTTTGAAATTTGTAAGACTGGATGTCATGAACTGCTATATATACTATGATTTTTGATGATATTAAGGTAAATACATTGTTTGTTCTCTATTAAAATCTTTCATTTGCTAACTATCCCTATCAGTAGTTAGTGCCTTCCGTAGTTTGAATCTTTTATTTAGCTGGCAGTAGTGGCGCTAGCTGTATTGCAGTAGTTCGAGTAACCAAGATTTTTGTGAGGTAAGCGATTTGTGAAACGTATAGGTTAATGTTAGTCAGGGCCATTTTTTTTGTAGGGATTTTTGAAAGTCAGATTGCGTTGCGCTAAAAATATTGTGTGTCAGTTTAAGCACAGTCATGTACAATTCTTCAAAGGGGACGTTTCAAATGGAAGCTGATTAGAGGAGCAAATACGAGCTTTTCAATCCGTTGTGCTGTATATTCAGTACTACCACTTTCTTCTGGATTATGAGTGAGCTGTTGCATTGTTAAACGTTTTGGATTGAGAGTATATGATTCTGATATATCTACATCTACATATATACTCCGCTAGCCCCCAAGTGGTGTGTGAGGGAGGGCACAATTCGCGCCAAAGTCATATTTCCCCTCCTCTGTTCCACTCGTGGATCGCACGAGGGAAAAACGACTGTCTGAACGTCTCAGTACGAGCTCTTATTTCCCTTATCTTTGAATGATGATCATTACGCGATATGAAAGTTGGTGGTAATAATATATGCTCTACATCCTCGGTGAAGATTGGATTTAGGAATTTAGCGCGTCGTCTATCTGCAAGTGTGCCCCACATCAAACTTTCTATGAGATTTGTAACGCTCTCGCGATGGCTAAATGTACCAATCACGAATCTTGCAGCTCTTCTCTGGACCTTCTCAATATCTTGAATCAGACCCAACTGGTGAAGGTCCCATACAGACGAACAATACTCTAAGACTGCACGAACTAACGTATTGTAAGCTATTTCCTTTGTTGAAGGACTGCATCGCTTCAGGATTCTACCAATAAACTTTCCTGTAAACTACAGCATCATCGGCAAACAGTCTAAGGCCGCTGTTAATACCATCAACCAGATCGTTTATGTAAATCGTAAAAAGCAGAGGACCTATTACGCTGCCCTGGAGCACACCTGAAGTTACTGTTGTTTCTGTTGAAGTTACCCCGTTCAGGACGACATACTGCTCCCTGTCTGTTAGAAAACTTTCAATCCAAACGCATATGTCACTGGATATACTAATACGGTATCTGTTCTTTCGGACATGTCCGAAAGAACAGACACCATCGGTGACCATGCAGCTCGTTAGAATGATAGCAGCTAAGGCTGTTCAATTCATTGTAATGTCACTGGATAGACCGTAAGCGCGCACTTTTTGTAGCAAGCGACAGTGCGGAACTGAGTCGAACGCCTTTCGAAAGTCGAGAAATATGGTGTCAACCTGGAAGCCATTATCTAGAGCTTGTTGTATATCATGCGCAAAGAGGGCCAGCTGTGTCTCGCATGACCGCTGTTTCCTAAAACCGTGCTGGTTTCTGCAGATGAACTTCTCAGAGTCTAGGAAGGTCATTATGTCTGAACACAAAACATGTTACATGATTCTACAACAAATCGATGTCAGTGAAATTGACCGGTAATTATGTGCATCCGATTTTCTACCCTTTTTATAGATATACATACAGAGCGTCCCAAAAAAGCATCGACAAACTTTAGGGACAGGTTCATTGTACAGAAATACAAAATGTCTAGTAAACATGGTCTCTAAATCGCGTACATTAAGAGGTATAAACATTTGGTAATCTTCGCTAGTGTGAAACACATCTCTTCTATTGAAGAAGTGTTCGTAGCTCTTAAGGTATACATTTTAGAGCTCATGTTTACTGGATTTTTTTCCTTGTTTTGGTCAACACTACGTCCTCCCAAAATATGAAAAGCAAAGAGCATGCAGTAGAAGAGATGTGTTCATAGTATCGAAGAAGAACAAGTGCTGATAACTCTTTAGATATGCGCTTTACAGCCTGTTTGTTTACTGGACTTCTTTCCTTGTTATGGTGTTTCAACATATGTTTGCAGTTTCATTTTTACAGTATACAGCTGTAGTAGCCAAACAAATACTGCTGATCACGTCTTTCATGCGACGCCCAGTGTCGGTTTCGTTTCCCGTTGCAGACAAACGATTTTCAAAGCAGAATTGTACGTGCCAATACATAGAGACGCTCGAAATTGGTCCAGTGTGATATTAGTTTATTCGCTATCTACTAACAGGGACAGTAAAACTCGACGAATAACCAAAAATCCAGCAGCACTGCTGCAAGTCGGTGCCAGACAGCGAGGGACAGGGCTGTGCTGTCCCTGTTAGAGTACTGGTTATTCTTTGTGTTTTAATTTCCCTGATAAAACATATCGATAAAACTGATATCGCACTAGACTAATTTGGGGCCGCTCTATGGAATGAAAAACAAACCAACGGTTTCCGACAACAATGGGAGACACATGACAGATGTGTTGAGCAATATTTGTTTGGATTTCTCCAGCTATACTCGTACATAGCAAAAATTAAACAGCAAACACCTGCCGAAACACTTGACAAAATGCTCCTGTCGACACCCGGTGTATATATTCTTCTCAGTATTATTTTTCCCAAACCAAGACACTTCATTTGCCAGTTTTACTTAATGCTGCTACATGCTACCACATCGTCATATTGTGCACATTTGTCAGCACTGACTGCGAAACACAGACGCTTTGCGATGGCACAAACAGTTAAATGAATTAATCACATTCTGCGATTCCAAACCACTAGCAATAAATACTGTTACTTTGCCTGAAACTGGGCTTCAGACAGGGCAAGTTAAGCGACGGCCTCTGTTATGGACAATTGCTACTGTCTAATGTAGGCCTACTCAGGGTGACATGCATGTTAGTGACATATATTTTGGATTTCATCTTGTAACTATGAAAATAGGTTCAAAAATACTTCAGATGGCTCTGAGCACTATGGGACTTAACTGCTGAGGTCATCAGTCCCCTAGAACTTAGAACTACTTAAACCTAACTAACGTAAGGACATCACACACATCCATGCCCGAGGCAGGATCCGAACCTGCGACCGTAGCGGTCGCGCAGTTCCAGACTGTAGCACCTAGACCCGCTCGGCCACTACGGCCGGCCATGAAAATAGGTGGAAATCATATTCTGAATTTTTGTTCCTATCTGAATGGTTGAAGAAAGTTCTGTTTCGTTACTCTTTCAAATCTAAAAATCAGTTATTACGTATCTGAGGGAACATTCTCAATTGATTCGCTTGAAGCTATAAGCCGGAAGTAAAACGACTATTCAATTACCTGGCAGTTTCTTGACGTACCATTACATATTATTTAATATCTGAACAGCTAGCTACACAGTGGAGCCTAGTTTATGTACAGAATGACAATTATTGAACTATATGAAATAAAATCGTCATAACTTCTGAACGGTTTGCGCTAGGACGTTCAAACGGCACGGTTGGCCGCAGAGTACTGGAGTTAGTATGCACATGCATGGTTAGGTTTAGCGACGAAGCCCACTTTCATTTGGATGGCTTCTTCAATAAGCAAAATTGGCGCATTTGGGGGCTGAGAATTCGCATTTCGAAATCGAGAAGTCTCTTCTGTTGTGGCGTAACCAGACAGCTACGCCACACTGAAGTAGCCGGAAAGCACGCGTTACTGACGCAGGCTAGAGATAGGTCTGAAACAGGAGACGTAATGAATGCTATAAAGAAAAGTACGTAACTGCGGAAATACTTAACTTTATTCCATCATTTGTATACAGCATTCTTGATGATACAAACGAGACTCTGTAGATACATGAAGTTACTAATGGCGCCTTGCTAGAAGTGTAGCCATGGACTTAGCTGAAGGCTATTCTAACTGTCTCTCGGCCAATGAGAGAAAGGCTTCGTCAGTGTAGTCGCTAGCAAAGTCGTCGTACAACTGGGGCGAGTGCTAGTCAGTCTCTTGAGACCTGCCGTATGGTGGCGCTCGATCTGCGATCCTGACAGTGGCGACACGCGGGTCCGACATGTACTAATGGACCGCGGCCGATTTAAGCTACCACCTAGCAAGTGTGGTGTCTGGCGGTGACACCACATCTTCACCCTCAAAGGGTGACTGTGTGATGTGTAATGTCCAGTCACGCAATAATCGGTACGATATTCCTCGATGGCACGGTGACTACCGAACAGTAGATGAAGGTTTTGGAAGAAGATTTCATCCCCATTATCCAGATTACCCGATTTCGACAGGATGTGGTTCACGCAAGACGTTGCTCGATCCCATCGAAGCAGGAGAGTGTTTGATGTCCTGGAGGAGCACTTTGCGGACCGCATTCTGGCTCTGGCGTACCCAGAGGCCACTGGCATGGGCCTCGATTGGCCGCTATATTCTCCGGATCTGAATATATGCGACCCTTTTTGTGGGGCTATATTAAAGACAAAGTGTACAGCAGTAACCCCAAAACCATCAATACATGACAGCGTCGATGTTCCGACACTTCATGGGGGCCGGCCGGTGTGGCCGTGCGGTTCTAGGCGCTTCAGTCTGGAACCGCGTGACCGATACGTTCGCAGGTTCGAATCCTGCCTCGGGCATGGATGTCTGTGATGTCGTTAGGTTAGTTAGGTTTAAGTAGTTCTAAGTTCTAGGGGACTGATGACCACAGATGTTAAGTCCCATAGTGCTCAGAGCCATTTGAACTTCATCGGGTAATGCAGAATTTCGCTATTCATCTGCGCCACATCATTGCCAATGATGGCAGGCATATCAGACATGTCATAACCTTAATCCGAATATTTGTAGTGATGTTTACGAGTTACATAAACTCTGTGCACGCCGTAGTTTGTAACTAATTTACGTTTTTTTCCATGTAGTTCAATAACTGTCAGCCTGTAAATAAATGTGCGTGTCTGTCGCTATTCCGTTAAATATTCGTGATGACGTGTGAAACTTTTGCCCAGAGAAGTTTGCATGGAATTTGGTGTTTTGACAGTCACCTTTTACTGGTGATGTTTTTAGCACTTAAGTTATTCAGGCTTGACTCGCTACACCTCCCGGCAGCTTAAAATGTGCTAGTGCCTCCTCTAATCTTCAAAACTCCACAGAAAACTTCCTGCATAACTTGCGAGATGACAGTCCGGGAAAAAAATAACGTTTCGAAGAAATGGCACTGTCTCAAAATACTTCACTTGTAAGTAGGCTGTTTAGGTTTTTATGTTGGTAATGCCACGTAGTGCTGTGTATGAAAATCGCTGACTGCACTGTGTGCAGTCTGTGGCTGTTTGGACTCATTGTTGGAAATTCGCTATTGTAGTGTTGGGCAGTTGGATGTGAACATCACGTAGCGTTTGGCAGTTGGAGGTGAGCCGCCAGCAGTGGTGGATGTGGGGA
Organism: Schistocerca nitens; assembly: GCF_023898315.1. Lineage (NCBI taxonomy): Eukaryota > Metazoa > Arthropoda > Insecta > Orthoptera > Acrididae > Schistocerca > Schistocerca nitens. Next base: position 283,325,162 of record NC_064617.1, read on the forward strand.
GAGAGATGCCAGAGTTTTGAGAATGGATGATATGGATGGGTGTCCGTCAGAAAAAAGAAATTTGTCAATCTGGATGTCATGAAATAATATATATATTATGACTTTTGAACGTAATTAAGGTAAATACATTGTTTGTTCTCTATCAAAATCTTTCTAACTATGCCTATCAATAGTTAGTGCCTTCAGTAGTTAGAATCTTGTATTTAGCTGGCAGTATTGGCGCTCGCTGTATTGCAGTAGTTCGAGTAACGAAGATTTTTGTGAGGTTAGTGATTCATGAAAGGTATAGGTTATTGTTAGTCAGGGCCATTCTTTTGTAGGGATTATTGAAATATATGAGAATATACAGCCTACAGTTGCAGGTTATCGAGTCACACGACGAGGCCCATACAACGGGCTTAAAGTGAATTTGCTACAGCTTGTTTAATAGAAGTGACAAAACCTTATGGTTATGCATGAAGTTTTATAAAGTTGACTTAGGACATGGCCTGTTTTAGGGAAACATTTAAATAATATTTTATGTTCTGAAGAAGACGTTATTACTCACGTTGAAACCTAGGTAAACGATAAAGTTAACCTGCAACTGTAGGCTGTATATTCTTATATAAACAATATCAGTTGCTGCCGCTGCATAAAAATGTTAAAAATTAGGATTATTGAAAGTCAGATTGCGTTGCGCTAAAAATATTGTGTGTCAATTTAGTGAGGATCAGAATAAGTAAAGATAAAACTGAGTACGTTGAGTTTTGCTCAGCTGTTTGAAAATCAAATAACGTAGAAGTTTACCAGCACAGTCATTCTTAATTTTTCAAAGGGGACGTTCCACACTTTGGAGCGATGTTTACGCTATTTCGAAAGTTGAAACAATGAGGACAGCCTGGACGGCTCAGTCGTTAAAATGTGTGTCAAGTAAAAACAAAAGTCCGGCCTTAAAATGTATCTCTGGATCAGCAAAGATAAGAGAGTTCAATTAGCGCGTTCGAGCAACTGGCGGAAAAAAAATTTCTTTTTCCAAACAAATATGTGACGCTGAGTCAGGCTGCGAGATAAGCACTTTCTCCGTTGTTTACACAATCAATGTCGAACGAAGGTTTGCCAGTAATCGGGCGATCTGCGTTTCATCAGCAGCTACGCTTGACCTTGGGTCACACGATCGGCGACTAATTCCACGATAACTCCGGGCGCTGTGTCCCACGCTCCGTCGCCCAAGGGCGTCCGGAACCGCTATCAGCGAGCGTCCGTGACAGCGCAGCCCTGAACTTGTTTTGACACTGCATGGCAGAAACGTACCCGGCTCCACGCCAGCGCAAACTGCTCAGATAACGTCGCGCTGAAGGATCTCTCGTCAGACGTGAAATAACCGCACGCATTCACAGCATACAGAAAGTCGCACTTTTTAATTGCGCCACTACTAGTCTACTCATCTCTAAATCCTGTTGGTGTTGCTATAGTTGTTGCTGTTGTTGCGATACAGGGTGACCCATGGGAAGTACGAGGGTCACTCCAAAAAAAATGCACACTATTTTTGTAAAAATACAGTTTTCATTCTGCATGTGTGAAAGTCTTACAGTGTGTAGATACATCCTTCCCGCTTGTTTTCAAACTTAGTTCAACCTGTTCCCGTAAGTGGCGCCGTCATAGCATGTCTCAAGATGGCTGCTACACTTGACGTTCGTCAAAAGCAACGTGCTGTCATAGAATTCCTGTGCTCAGTAAACGAGACAGTGGGAAACATCCACAAGAGGTTGAAAAAGGTGTATGGAGATGCTGCTGTCGATCGCAGTACAGTTAGTCGGTGGGCAACAGGTTACGTGATGAAAGCGGGCACGGCAATATTGAGGCTTGTCCTTGCAGCGGCAGGCCTCGTACTGCACACACTCCAGACAGTGTGCAGAGAGTTAACGAATTGGTGACTCCTGACAGACGCATCACAGTGAACGAACTGTCACGCTACGTGTGCATAAGGAAGTGTTTGCAGAATACTGAAAGTGTTGGCGTTAAATAAGGTTTGTGCCAGGTGGGTTCCCAGGGTGTTGACAGTGGTTCACAAAGAAACAATAAAAACGGTATGCAGCGAACTTTTAGAACAGTATGAGAATGGTGGAGACGAATTTCTTGGAAGAATTGTGAAAGGTGACGAAACATGGCTCCATCATTTTTCACCAGAGACGAAGAGGCAATCAGTGGAGTGGCATCATGCAAATTCACCCAAGAAAAAAAAATTCAAAACCACACCTTCTGCTGGAAAAGTTATGGCTGCGGTGTTTTTCGATTCCGAGGGACTCTTGCTTCTGGACATCATGCCAAGTGGAACCACCATAAATTCTGATGCATATGTGCCGACACTGAAGAAACTTGAAGCTCGACTGAGACGTGTTCGACCACAGCGGCAAAAGCAGGATGTTTTGCTGTTGCACGACAATGCACGGCCACATGTCAGTCAAAAAACCATGGAAGCGATCACAAAACTCGGATGGACAACACCGAAACACCCGCCTTACAGTCCTGGCCTGGCTCCATGTGACTATCATCTCTTTGGGAAACTGAAAGACTCTTCGTGGAACAAGGTTTGAAGATGATGACTCCCCTTGTGCATGCTGCCAAACAGTAGCTCCAACAGGTTGGTCCAGAATTTTACTGTGAGAGTATACAGGCGCTGGTTCCAAGATGTCGTACTGCAGTTGAGAGGGATGGAAATTATGTGGAGAAATTAAAATATTGTTCCTAAAGGATGTATCTACACACTGTAAAACTTCCAAACATGTAGAATAAAAGATGGATTTAAAAAAAAATAGTGTGCATTTCTTTTGGAGTGACTCTCCTATTACATTTACATTTGTTAATCATAAGCTTTAGCGTATATTTTCACCAGTATGACTTATAAACAGCTGTTCTGTACAGATTGCCATTACTAAAAAGCCAAAAATACAGTGAAAAGAAAACATCATGATTGCCTGTTTTATACCTTGCTTGTCCGTCTTTGGAACGAAACACATCACTGAGTCTGCGTATCAGGCATCCGACTGTTTGTTGGAAAGTTTGTGGAGGTTTGTGGCATTAGATGTCTACACAGAGGTCAAGCAATTCACGTAAACAATGAGCGGCTGTTTTGCGTACGCGGTGATGGCACCCGACAGCGACTCAAATGGGTTCCATAGGACTTACATCAGGTAAATTTGGTCTCCGTGACATCAACGTGATTTCACTATAATGCTTCTCAGACCACTACAGAACTCTCCTGGCTCGGAGATATGGGCAGTTATACTCCTCAAGTGTGACATACCCGTCGGGGAAGACATCAGGCATGAAGGGACGCAGGTGGTTCGCAGCTGTCAACATGTCTTCGATCACTATCACAGTTCCCATGAAAGCGGAGGAGAATGTCTTCCACAGCATAATACTGCTCCCACCAGCCTGCGTCCGTAGCGCACTGCACGTTTCGAATCGCCGTTTACCTCAACGACGGCGTTTGTAGAGAGGACCATCGACCTAGTGTAGAATCGACACGTTTCCATTGATCGGCGGTTGAATCCCGATGGCCCCGCGCCCACTGCAATAGTAACTGACGATGTCGTTGGGTCAACACTTGAACACGTATGGGCGGTCTGCTACGAAGCTCCAACAATGTACGATGAACGGTGTGCTCCAAAACACCTGTACGCGCGTCACCACTGTGCCCTTTAGACAGAGATGCCACAGACCACCATCTCTCCTGCTTCACAGAGCAGACAAGCCTCCGAAGCCCACGTTCTGAGAAGAGTCGTGGACGTCCAACCATTTAGCGCCTAGTGGCAGTTTCACTGTCATTCTACATCTTCCCCTACCTGCTCACGACAGTACCAAGTCAACATTCGACGACATCCGCCGTTCTCAAGACAGTCCTTCACAGTCTCTGCGTAATAATAATTGGGTCAACATGTGAACACGTATGGGCGGACTGCTGCGAAGTTCCAACAAGGGACGATGAACGGTGTGCTCCAAAACACCTGTACACGTATCACCATTGTGATAGACAGATATGCCACAGACCACCATCTCTTCTACTTTGCAGAGCAGAGAAGCCTCCAAACCCCACGTTCTGTGAAGAGTCGTGGGCGTCCATTTAGCGCCTAGTTGTAGTTTCTCTGTCCTTCTACCTGTTTCCCTACATGCTCACGACAGTACCAAGTGAACATCCTACCAGATTTGACGTTCTCAAGACACTCGTTCACAGGCTTTGCGTAATAATAATCTGCCCTTGTCGAAGTCGCTTGTCTCAATGGATTTCTCCATTAGCAGCCAATATCTTCTCTAGAGTGGTCCCCCATCCGTGTCTGCTCCGCTTACACACTTTTGTTACCGCGTCACGTGTCCGCAATGCCACCAGGCTGCATGCGACGTTGTGGTGATCAGTAATCATAATGTTTTGGCAGATCACTGTAAGTGTATTCTTTAAAAAGTACATCACACAAATGGCATTAGTCAATTGGCGATAAAGCTGGCCGCTGTGGCCGAGTGGTTCTAGGCATTTCACTCTGGCACCGCGCGACCGCTCGGGTCGCAGGTTCGAATCCTTTCTCGGGCATGGATGTGTGTGATTAGGTTAGTTAGGTTTAAGTAGTTCTAAGTCTAGGGGACTGATGACCTCATATGTTACGTCCCATAGTGCTTAGAGCCATTTGAATCATTTTTGACAATGACTCAGATAGGTTCCATAGGATTTACATCAGGTGAATTTGGTCGCCTAGACATCAACGCGAGTTCACTATAATGCATCTCTAACCTCTACAGCACTCTTCTGGCTCGGAGACATGGACAGTTACACTCCTGAAATATGACATACCCTTCGGGGGAGACATCAAGCTTGAAGGGATGAAGGTGGTTCACAGCTGTCAACATGTCTTCGATTACTATCACAGTTCCCATGAAAGCGCAGGAGAACGTCTTCCACAGCATAATACTGCTCCCACCAGCCCTCGTCCGTAGCGCGCTGCACGTTTCGAACCGACGTTCACCTCAACGACGGCGTTTGTGGAGAGGACCATCGTCCTAGTGTAGACTCGACACGTTTCCACTGATCTGCGGCTGAATCCCGATGGCCCCGTGCTCACTGCAATAGAAACTGCCGATGTCGCTGGGTCAACATGTGAACACGTATGGGCGGTCTGCTGCGGATCTCCATGTCCAACAAGGGACGATGAACGGTGTGCTCGAAAACACCTGTACACCTATCACCATTGTGCCATTTAGGCAGAGATGCCACAGACCACCATCTCTCCTACTTTACAGAGCAGACAAGCCTCCAAACCCCACGTTCTGTGAAGAGTCGTGGGTGTCCATTTAGCGCCTAGTTGTAGTTTCACTGTCCTTCTAACTGTTTCCCTACATGCTCACGACAGTACCAAGTCAACATTCGACCAGATTCGCCGTTCTCAAGACACTCGTTCACAGGCTCTGCACAATAAAAATCTGCCCTTTGTCGAAGTCACTTGTCTCGTTGGATTTCGCCATTAGCAGCCAATATCTTCTCTAGGGTGGTCCCCCATCCACGTCTGCTTCGCATACACACTTTTGTTACCGCGTCACGTGTCCGCAATGCCACCAGGCTGCATGCGACGTCGCGGTGCTCAGTAGTTATGTTTTGGCAGATTACTGTAGGTGTATTCTTTAAAAATTACATCACACAAATGGCATTAGTCGTTGGCGATGTATTGCTAAAGATGATCGCGGAAGCTTCTCATTACGTTCTCAAACATTTGCGCAATGATCTCTACCTCTCCCAAGCCGCCGTAAAAAGAAATTCGTTCTTCAGATGACTCCACAGAAAAGATGATTGGCTGAAAGATCAGGTGATCTCGCCAGTCTTGCGATATCACTGAGCTGATGTGGGAAGTGGCGTCTCATTGCATTAATTGAATTACGGGACTTATCAACTGTTGCCCCATCGTGCTGAAATCATGTCGCGTAGACGGCAATTTCCCTGCGCTGTGCGGGGAACAAATTGTTAACCGTGCACACTGCTCGGAATTGACACTCCCTGGCCGGCCGTTGTTTTTAACAATATATGGCCCAGTGATTCCACTGGATTGTCCAATAGCACACTAGACGACGTCCTTTGGCCTTCTGATGACTGAGCTGTGTCCGTTTAATATCGGAGATTTTGTTTATTGACAAACACTTTCAGATGAAAGTTTAGATCATCAGGCATCACAAGACTTGTCAGAAATGAGGCATCCTGGACAGTTCTGTCCTGTGATGTTGCATAGAATTTGCAGCTACTCTCTTTGTCTCCTTGTCGTAACTATTGATCCACTTGAAGCTTAGAGAGACAAAAAAGTTCAGTTTTCTGCAAACACATGTGACGAATCTGTATCGTTCTGGAAAGATGATAGACAGATCACTGTAGGCTTCGTTGCAGAACAGAAGGAAAGCGTCTAATTTTTTACGGCATTTGAACTATTTCAAATTCTTTAGGCTTCACAACCCGTTTTACGCCTATTTTTTATCCACCTGGATATTTTCCTTCTGTCTGGGACAAGGAAATGGTGGTCTCTTCCAACGCGCATTGCGCATTGGACAAACGCAACGCTCTGCCCACAATAGAACCCCACCTGCACTGGCCAACTTTCCATGCTGAAGTGAATAGCAATCTTGGTAGATGGGTAGGAGCACATCCACATGCTAGTTGGATGGCCAGTTGAATATATACTATTTCTCCACACTTTATGATTCACCCCAAAAGAACAGCCGTCCGGTGTGGTCGAGCGGTTCTAGACGCTTCAGTTTGGAACCGCGCGATCGCCGCGGTCGCAGGTTCGAATTCTGTCTCGGGCATGGATGTGTGTGATGTCCTTGGGTTAGTTAGGTTTAAGTAGTTCTAAGTCCTAGGGGACTGATGACCTCAGATGTTAAGTCCTATAGTGCTCAGAGCCATTTGAAGCATTTGAACCAAAAAGAACAAGCTTCGGCAAGAGCACCTAGCAACGCGCAGCGGCCTCTGAGACATTGAACACATAATCTAGGGAATCGTGGTTCATTGTAGCACCAGAGTCTCATAAGGTCAGTTTTGTGATATCCGAATTAATATCAAAATTAATCATAATCAAGTGTATATCTCAAGTCATCAGTGTAGTTAGTTTTCGGTAACTCTTTAGATTCTAAGACAGAATTTCGATGTATTTCGAAGTATCAGTCGAAACCCGAGAGATATGCCACTTTATTGCTTACGAAGGCGAGCTGAAAAGTAATGCCTCCAATTTTTTTTAATGTGAAAACTCTTATATAGGTGGAAGCATCAAAACCATAGGTGGAAGCATGAGCGGCCAAAGGCACTACTAGCTAGGGCATAACCACCTATGGCAAGCTAACATACACCAACAAGCGGCAAACGTCGGCAAGCCCCTGCATATCAGCAACGTTGATTGGAACTTACCAGTTGCTGTTAGATCCGACCAACAGGCCACACCAGGGAAAACGACGAGCTCGCCCATTGACGCACAAACAAATCACCAACATCACCCTACACTGTGCATCCGATATATGACCTATCGGACACAAAAACGACGATAAACCTAACTGTTGCAGGTTGCTGACGCTGATCGAGAGTTCAACACCGGCACCCAGCGGCAGCCGCCGAGCCACAACAACGCACGACGTCAAAGGTATCGACATGCGTGATAACCACTAGTAGCAAAGCCTACCCTTGCACGACCTATCGCAGGCAGCAAGACATCCGCTACTGCTCTTACTACCCGACCTAACTATCGCAGAGGTTTTTTTTTCCCCTTAGCTCCAGCCTTGGCACTTTTTCTCCTCTGCTACCCTTCGCTCGACTTCGACACAATCCATCTCCAGATGAGCGCGTATTAATGGTTACCCTTAATCATCGCAGTACCCACAACCTGTGACATCTCACTCTAGTGGAAACTAACCCTTATGCAGAGATGGCAGTAGACCTTTTGAGATGGCCATCATGCCAGTGTGGGCGTGGAGGGGCTCCACCTCTACAAAAAAAATTTATTAACATTTTACATCTTTATTCTTCATGCCTACATATTTATTTTCCAACATAGTCACCCTGGCCGTGCGGTTAAAGGCGCTGCAGTCTGGAACCGCAAGACCGCTACGGTCGCAGGTTCGAATCCTGCCTCGGGCATGGATGTTTGTGATGTCCTTAGGTTAGTTAGGTTTAACTAGTTCTAAGTTCTAGGGGACTAATGACCTCAGCAGTTGAGTCCCATAGTGCTCAGAGCCATTTGAACCATAGTCACCCTGGCGACGAGCACATTTCTCCCAACGATAGACCAGTTTGCTGATACCGTCACTGCATAATGTTCGACATTGTTGACTGGGCCACACTCTGTTTGAACCGCTTTATCACTAACAAAGTGAAGTTCTCGCCAAGGTGCTGTTTAAGTTTCGGGAACAGATGAAAATCGAATGGGGCCAAGTCGGGACTGTATGGAGGTTGATCGATGACAGTGAACCAAACGCGTCGGATTGTTGCAGATGTCGCAGCGCTCGTCTGTGGTCTGGCAGTGTCATGCTTAAGGAGAGCTCCACGTGTAGACGAACTCTTCGAATTCGAGCTTCCAGTTTTCTGAGGGTCTCGCAGTACTTTGCAGAGTTTATGGTGGTGCTTTTAGGCATGGATTCCAAATGTACCACGTCTTGAACATCCCACAGTGTGAGTGCGCCTGCTGATGGCATGTGACTGAACTTTTTTTGGCGTCGATGATCCTTTGTGGTGGAAACCATTGACGCTCTCTTGTTTTCGGGGTCAAAACGGTGAACGCAGCCTTCATCACCTGTCACAGGCTCAAAACCCAAAAGAAATTATTGACAGATGCCCAAACTCTTCTGCTTCGCCTCAGGGACGAGCATTGGAGGCACCCGCCGTGCACATTGTTTGCTACACCGCAGTTCTGCGACGATGGCCGTACTGATACGTCGAGATACGTCACATTTGCCTGACAACTATTTTACCCGACGATTTTCAGTGATGTACATCAACCCGATTCCGATGAGTCTCGTCGGTTGTCGCACGCGGTCGTCCGTCAAAGCTCTGTCACATACGTTTAGGTTAGCACTACCGTTTCCTTCATTATGAGCACGAACAACCCAACGTCTCACATTACCGACGTCGAAACAATCATCACCGTACACAGCTTTCATTCCTGTATGGACCTCAGTTGGAATCACTTTTCCAGCGGTTGGAAACTCCATTACATCACGCTGTTACCCACGCACCGACACAGTTACGTTACACACCGCCACGTTACACGCTATAGTTCGAAACTCTCCACCGGCAGAGGGTCGTAACTTGTGTCACCGAAGCGGGAGAGTCGGCCGAGTAATATGTACAACATGTAATACCTCAACTGATATTAAGAACAGAGCGAAAAACTCGTAGTCATTACTTTTCGGCATGCCCTCATACATAGCGAACTAATCTCACATATACAAGGGTTGGAACTTAAATAGTGACAACTATGCTACTGGCCATTAAAATTGCTACACCAAGAAGAAATGCAGATGATAAACGGGTATTCATTGGACAAATATATTATACTAGAACTGATATGTGATTACATTTTCAAGCAATTTGGGTGCACAGACCCTGAGAAATCAGTACCCAGAACAACCAACTCTGGCCGTAATAACGGCTGTGATACGCCTGGACATTGAGTCAAACAGAGCTTGGATGGCGTGTACAGGTACAGCTGCCCATCCAGCTTCAACACAATACCACAGTTCATCAAGAGTAGTGACTGGCGTATTGTGACGAGTCAGTTGCTCGCCACCATTGGCCAGACGTTTTCAATTGGTCATAGATCTGGAGAATGTGCTGGCCAGGGCAGCAGTCGAACATTTTCTGTATCCAGAAAGGCCCGTACAGGACCTGCAACATGCGGTAGTGCATTATCCTGCTGAAATGTAGGGATTCGCAGGGATCGAATGAAGGGTAGAGCCACGGATCGTAATACATCTGAAATGTAACGTCCACTGTTCAAAGTGCCGTAAATACGAACAAGAGGTGACCGAGACGTGTAACCAATGGCACCCCATACCATCACGCCGGGTGATACGCCAGTATGGCGATGACGAATACACGCTTCCAATGTGCGTTTACCGCGATGTCGCCAAACACTGATGCGACCATCATGATGCTGTAAACAGAACCTGGATTCATCCGAAAAAACGACGTTTTGCCATTCGTGCACCCAGGTTCTCCGCTGAGTACACCATCGCAGGCGCTCCTGTGTGTGATGCAGCGTCAAGGGTAACCACAGCCATGGTCTCCGAGCTGATAGTCCATGCTGCTGCAAACGTCGTCGAACTGTTCGTGCAGATGGTTGTTGTCTTGCAAACGTCCCCATCTGTTGACTCAGTGATCGAGACGTGGCGGCACGATCCGTTACAGCCAGGCGGATAAGATGCCTGTCATCTCGATTGCTAGTGATACGAGACCGTTGGAATCTAGCACGGCGTTCCGTATTATCCTCCTGAGCCCACCGATTCCATATTCTGCTAACAGTCATTTGATCTCGACCAACGCGAGCAGCAATGTCGCGATACGATAAACCGCAATCGCTATAGGCTACAATCCGACCTTTATCAAAGTCGCAAACGTGATGGTACGCATTTGTCCTCCTTACACGAGTCATCACAGTAACGTTTCACCAGGCAACGCCGGTCAACTGCTGTTTGTGTATGAGAAATCGGTTGGAAACTTTCCTCGTGTCAGCAAGTTGTAGGTGTCGCCACCGGCGCCAACCTTGTGTGAATGCTCCGAAAATCATTTGCATATCATAGCATCTTCTTCCTGTCGGTTAAATTTCGCGTCTGTAGCACGTCATCTTCGTGGTGTAGCAATTTTAATGGCCAGTAGTGTATTTATTCACAACCGATACGAAAGAGTTACATGTTTGCACCTGTTACTGTCCTTTAAAGTAGTCACCAGCGTTGTGTAGAACCCGTTGCCAGCGATGTGGAACGCGTAGTATACCGTTAGCAGAACCTGTTCTATGGTGAGAATGGAGCGGTCTACTGCCTGTCGAATCTCTGGAAAAGTTCTGAAGTGAACGCCACGAAGTGGTTCCTTCATTTTCGGAATCAAATCAAAATCACACTGACTTAAGTCCGGGGAGTATGGTACAGTACTTCCCAGTCCCATCGACTGAACAGAGCAGCCACAGTTGCGCTGTATGCGCCCGCGCATTGTCGTGCAAAATGATGGGTGGTTTGCGCAGCAAGTGTCGCCGCTTCTTTTGCAAAGCTGGTCCCAGGTGATGCTCCAAAAACGAACAGTACCACTGTGCATTGAAGGTCTGCCGTGGAGGAACGTAATGCGTTAGGATAACACCATCACAGTCGTACGCGAGTATCACCTTAACTTTAGACCGCTCCATTCGCACCATCAACAACAGAGGTTCTGCTAACGGTATACAATGCCTTCACATCGATGGCAACGATTCCACACAACGCTGGTGACTACTTTGAAGGATAGTAACAGGTACAAACATGTAACTCTTTTGTATCGGTTGTGAATAAATAGTTGCCACTATCTAAGTTCCAACCTTCTTATGTTATTCCACATTACCATTCCCAAAACGGCACTTCTTAAAAAATCAAAAGTCTTTCGAATATTTTGATGCTGTTGTCAATCTTTTACCATTTTTTGATGATCTTTTCCTAACACCGAACACACTCCATAATGTAAGTCTACAGGCTTTCGTGGCCGTTGTCACTAGAGTTAAAGTCTTCTGGGTTGTTAGGCCGCGTCATATTTCCTTCTAAAATAATTGACGTTTCGACCCTTCTGTTCTAGCAATAGTGGACACCGTAACGCCCTGAAGAAAATCCCAGTAGAGGGGTCGAAATGTCGATTATTTTAGAATGAAATATGACGTGGCCTAACAACCTAGAAGATTTTAACTTTAGTTACACTCCATAATATCTTTTACATATTTTAGTCTTTGTCTGTCACTACTATTTTTTCCCTCTCCCAGGTTAAGTATTCCTAAACGCCGTAGTGGATGTCCCACTCAGCAGTCCCTTATTCAGGTAAGAGTCTTTCAAGACTCCTTTCCTTAGTTATTATGTTTAGTACTTTCTTATTTTATCTGACCATTTAATTTTTAAGATAACAGCACATTTCAAAACACTTCCAGTTTCCTGTTCTCCAGTTTTCCGATGGTCAATGTATCACGTCCAATACATTGGCATTATCTAGACATACACATTTGACCTCCTCAGTCCTCATCTAGCAAATTTTCTGTTTTTCTAGCTCAGGTAACAATCTAAACTCGGTGTTCCTGATTGTAGCATATACTTTACACCAAGTGCTTGCAGTACATCACCTACTTTCGTTTCTGCGTGTTTCAAAAAGATGGCAGCATCTGCTTAAAAAAACTATTTGCCGCAGTGTCAGTACGTCTTCGAGAAATAAAGGTAATTTCTGTTCGTTTTTAGTAATTTTTCACTATAACGTGTTTAGAGCATGCAGTATTATGCTAATATACCCTACACTGTCGAATGAGTGTTTATTTCATCACAACAGTACCATGATATAATTTTTTCCAATCTAGCACTGAGGCCTATATTCGGCAACGACCAACCCTTTCTTATTCGAGTCGCATTGTTTTTATAATTTTTAGGTTTTTATTGTTGAGTTTTCGTAGTATTGCACATATTTGTTATTTTCTAACGTAAATACACTCCTGGAAATGGAAAAAAGAACACATTGACACCGGTGTGTCAGACCCACCATACTTGCTCCGGACACTGCGAGAGGGCTGTACAAGCAATGATCACACGCACGGCACAGCGGACACACCAGGACCCGCGGTGTTGGCCGTCGAATGGCGCTAGCTGCGCAGCATTTGTGCACCGCCGCCGTCAGTGTCAGCCAGTTTGCCGTGGCATACGGAGCTCCATCGCAGTCTTTAACACTGGTAGCATGCCGCGACAGCGTGGACGTGAACCGTATGTGCAGTTGACGGACTTTGAGCGAGGGCGTATAGTGGGCATGCGGGAGGCCGGGTGGACGTACCGCCGAATTGCTCAACACGTGGGGCGTGAGGTCTCCACAGTACATCGATGTTGTCGCCAGTGGTCGGCGGAAGGTGCACGTGCCCGTCGACCTGGGACCGGACCGCAGCGACACACGGATGCACGCCAAGACCGTAGGATCCTACGCAGTGCCGTAGGGGACCGCACCGCCACTTCCCAGCAAATTAGGGACACTGTTGCTCCTGGGGTATCGGCGAGGACCATTCGCAACCGTCTCCATGAAGCTGGGCTACGGTCCCGCACACCGTTAGGCCGTCTTCCGCTCACGCCCCAACATCGTGCAGCCCGCCTCCAGTGGTGTCGCGACAGGCGTGAATGGAGGGACGAATGGAGACGTGTCGTCTTCAGCGATGAGAGTCGCTTCTGCCTTGGTGCCAATGATGGTCGTATGCGTGTTTGGCGCCGTGCAGGTGAGCGCCACAATCAGGACTGCATACGACCGAGGCACACAGGGCCAACACCCGGCATCATGGTGTGGGGAGCGATCTCCTACACTGGCCGTACACCACTGGTGATCGTCGAGGGGACACTGAATAGTGCA